>NT_187027.1:2110000-2783750 GCF_000001635.26 Mus musculus
GAGGAGGCAAAGGGGAAGCAGGAACAGGAGGCTATCTGTGAGTTTGAGGCCAGCCTGATATATAGTGAACTGAATAATAATAATAATAATAATAATAATAATAATAATAATAATAATAGATGAGAAAGAAAGTCAGCCTGATTCAAAGAGTTAAAAACCCCCTCCCTGACTGATTCTGACCCCCCCCCAGAACCCACAATAAAAGGACAGAACCAATCTTCAAAAAGAAAAACGTTGCTGTCAGACACACACCTTTAATGGCAGCACTCAGGAACCAGAGCCTTAAACTCTTGAGAGTTCAAGGCCAGTCTATTCTACATAGCAAGTTCTAGGACAGCCAGGGCATACAGAGAAGGACCTTGTTTCTCAAACAAACAAGTTGTTCAAGTTATTCTTGGTTATTTAGCAAGTTCAAGGCCAGTCTGGGATATATGAGACCCTGCCTCAATATGAAACCCCATCTCAAAAAGAGGTGGGGTGTCACGGGAAGAGAGGCAGGGTACTGCTGGACTCCCTTTTTTGTTCCACTCCCTAATGTATGCAACAAATAAATCAATAAATCTCCTTTCTCTGCTTTTCATTTAAAAAAAAAGAAAGATGAGGCTAGAGAGATGGCTCAGCAGTAGACAGCACATGTTCTTGCTGAGAAGATCAACTTGTTCCAAGTACCTACACTGGGCAGTTCACAGCCATCTGTAACTCCAGCCCCAAGGGATCCAAGATCCAACCCTCTACCCAGTGTCTTTGGGCACCTAGACTCATACATTCACATACTGAAACACAGACATGCTCACATAAGCATTATTAAAAAATAAAATAAATATTTTAAAAGTGGTATTGTAAAATAAGTATAACAGGGTTCTGAAGTGTAGCTCAGTGGTAAAGTGTTTGCACAGTAGCCATGAGGTCTGGGTTTGATCCCTAGTACTGAGGGTGTAAAGATTATGCCTCGTCTCTTAGCAACCAGCCAGCAAGCAGTGTGCAAGAGAAACATGAAGCAAAACAAACTAGACCCATTTCTGTTGTGACAGTGTTCTTTTAAGGCCAGCAATACCTGAGCTGACAGAAACACCTCAAAGCTTTCTCCACATTCCTTGCGCTTCAACATATTTCTCTCAGTTTCCAGTCTTAGTTAAGATTAGTTACTACTCTGGGAGACCTGAGACCCCCATAGCAATAGCCAACACCCTGTACCCAACACTGGGGTGGAGGAGGCTGTGGGCGATTCCAGTCACTCGTTGCAGAGACAAGCCAGTCCCCGCTGTTCTGTCCTGTTCTAGTGCCTTGCCTGCAGGATCCGTGAACATGGCAAAGCCTGCCTGAAGCCACTGAGACAGGCTGGTTTGCTGGGTGCCATAAAGTAAATTTTAGGTCAGTTGAGCAATCTGTGAATCTTAGCTGAGGACTCCCTAGTGACGGGATTGTAACTCAAGCTATTTGGAAGGTGTAGGTAAGGGAGACAAGTTCAAAGCCTGCCTGGGCTACAGAGTGAGTTCAAGACAAGCCTGGGCAGCTTAACGAGACCTAGTCTCAAATTTTTTAAAAAAATGGGCTGGAGAGATGGCTCAGCAGTTAAGAGGGCTTGCTGCTCTTGCAGAGGATACGGGTCCAGTTCCAGACCCAACATGTTGGACTCAGTTACAGGGAATCTGATGCCCTTTTCTGGCCTTTCCAGGCACCGCATGTGGAGAGTGCACAACATGTGCAGGTAAATATTCATACACCTAAAATAGAAATAGAAAAACATTTTAAAAATGTTTTTAAGAGACTGACTATAGCTCAACACAAAAGCATGTATGAGACACAGGGTTCAGTCCCAGTACCAAAAAAGAGCAGAAAATAAAGTGCCCTAAGGTTCGTGTTTGTCAGAATGTCAGGCCACGGGATGTGACCTGGAATATGAGCTCACTGCGGCTTCTCAACCAGTCAGCCATGACTTCCCTCAAAGGCCAACAACTCTGAAGAAAAACAAGTCGACCTTTTGTCCTACTCATTGTCCTTCAACCTTTTTCCTTTGACTTCCGGTCCTAACAAAGGGCCACTTACCTCTCAAGGCGCTTCCCTTACCAGCGTCTTCTCCCACCCACCTTCCCTCCAGGCATGCCAATTGTCACCCCTCTGTCCATCGGTGACCCTCTAAGAGCTCCAAGCTTGTTCATAATGTCACCTGTGTGCCACTGTCCTCAAGTCTGAGTGTCTAATCCCTTTCTTCAGGTGTGGCCAACCTTGGGCCTCCAAGTTCTCGCTGGCTCCAGGTTGCCAGTTATTTATTTCCTTATAGCCTCCGCTCCAACACACTCAGTATGGATGCTCTGCCCAGCTGACATTTGGGCCAAGATCCTGTTTCCAGCTGGTGCACTCCGCTGCCCCTTCTTAGCAGCCTCTCTGGGATATGCTCCCAACAGACCTTAGGCAATGCCTCTTGTGCTTGCGTGTGCACATATGTGTGTGTGTGCATGTACATGCATGTGAGCACACACACACATGGCCCTTGCACTAAGGTGAACCTAACCCCTGAGTGTGCACCAGCTAGGCTGTTTATTCTTGGTCTCTAACTCCTGAGTGTTACCTCCAGTAAATCCCTTGAACACGAGTCCCTGCTCGTGATTGTACTTCCTGGTAACCCAGTCTCAAACACCTACCAAGCCATGTTCCTTTTCCTTTCTCCTCAAGCCTACCCCTCGAGGCCCATAACCTGAAGTTCATCATGAGACCAACCATCTATCCCAATGTGTTTCCTAGCAACTGCTTCCCGCATCTCATCTCTTTGCTTCTGTGTCTCCTCCTTCCGGCCAGCTCATGGAGACAATGTCCTTCTCTGGCTACTTCTTCTGTCTCTTCCCCCCTCCTTCAGGTTCAGCACACACGTGTGTCAGATTAAAATTCTAAAATGCCTCTGATTTGTCTCCCTACAGAAAAGTTCACTGCCTGGAGCAGCCAAATGGCAAGAGATAAAAGATTCTTTTGTCTGCTTTCCAAGATCCTCGGAGAGAGGCGGACCTCCACCTTGTTTACTTAACTTCATTTGTCTGTATTCCTGTCTCGATTCCAGTCAGACCCTTCATAGTACAAACTCCCTTCCTTCCTGGAACCCCAACTTGCCTTTCCCTCTCCTACAGGTTTCCGAGTACTGCTCCTTCGTGGGTGGGGTGGCCAGCTGCCTAGGCCATCCCAGGATCCACCCTCCTCTTCCCAGTTTCCCCAGGACACACAGCCAACTGCAATTCAATCCTCTCTAGGCCTCCACCTGAAGCCAGATGGGGCTCAGGACTTCATTTCAGTCCCTTTGAAATATGCACAGCCATGACTTTCTTCTGTCAGTGATCCTAAGAGGAGTGTGGTCGGGCAGTGGTGGCGCATGCTTTTAATCCCAGCACTTGGGAGGCAGAGGCAGGTGGATTTCTGAGTTCAAGGCCAGCCTGGTCTACTGAGTGAGTTCCAGGATAGCCAGGGCTACACAGAGAAACCCTGTCTCAAAAAACCAAAAACCAAACAAACAAACAAAAAAAAAGGATTTGAATTCCTAAGAAGAGTGTGTCCCACCTACTAGCAGGAGGGTGGAACTCAAGCTGCCATCTTGTGTGGGCCTTCCTATTCTCTTGGATCGTCAACCGATTCAATTCAAGAAGGCAGTGGGAGCCAAGAAGAGTAAGGGTAGGAAGCCATGTGAGTATGAACTGTGAATGACCACACCGGAACCAGCTATAAGGAGGCAGATCCACTTTACCTGGGATGATTCCAGGCTTATAAGGTTTTGGAGGACTTGGGGTAGGAACACTCAGAATAGCAAAGTTCATGGGCTGGAAGCTTAGGGTGTCAGGAATGCCTCATTGGCATGAAGAAGCATTTCAAGAATCTCAGGTACTAGCTGAACAGATTTATCAGGAGAAAGAAAAGTGCTCTGTAATCTAACTGAGGCTACTTGACATTCCTCAGGTAGAGGTATGTGTGAGAGCTTAGAATTCCCCAGACAAGGTCAGAGAGGGAAAATCCTGCCAATGAAGGGAATCTCCAATGTTGTGCAGAGGTTATCCGGTCTTAGTGGACTTTGACCTACATTAGCAGTTTTCCCACAGTCTTGATCCACGCAGATTCTATTCTGCCAGACGCTGAGGATAGTGAGGCCACGGCTAGAGCAGCTGCCCTCACTGATCTGCCTTTATCTGGACTTTGTTTCTGTCATGGAGAAGTATGTTTGTAGCTAGAGTTTATAGCTGTCCCACTCACAGCCAAACCTCTCCTGTCTGGCACACAGTCCTCCACTGCTCAGCTCACATCTATGAAGGAAAGAAAGGACCAAAGTGTCTGCCTGGGATCAGGGTGGAGGGGCCCTGATTTGCTTCACTTCTGATTTCTGTGCTATAAACGCTTGTATCTAGGTCAGCTCTAAGTTGAGAGATGATTCCGAGGGTCAGGGCACTTGTCACCAAACCTGAAAACCTGAGTTCAATTCCTGGAACACACAGTAAAAGGAAAAACTCAACTCTTCTTGGTTATCTGTGTGCATACCACGGCATACACTCACATAAATAATCAGAGTAAAAAAATAAGGAGAGATGACTCCATTGTTAAAAGCTCGTATTGCTTTTTTCAGAGGACTGGGGTTTGGTTCCTAGTGCCATGTGGCAGTTCACAACTGCCTGTAATCCCGGTCCCAGAGGACTCAACCCCTTCCTCTGGCCTCCTTGGGTACCAAGCATGTATGTATGTGCTTGCATACAGAAGTCATACACGCCGGGCGTGGTGGCGCACTCCTTTAATCCCAGCACTTGGGAGGCAGAGGCAGGAGGATTTCTGAATTTGAGGCCAGCCTGATCTACAGAGTGAGGTCCAGGACAGCCAGGGCTACAGAGAAACCCTGTCTTGAAATGCCCCCCCTCAGCCGGGCGTGGTGGCGCACGCCTTTAATCCCAGCACTCGGGAGGCAGAGGCAGGCGGATTTCTGAGTTCGAGGCCAGCCTGGTCTACAAAGTGAGCTCCAGGACAGCCAGGGCTATACAGAGAAACCCTGTCTCGAAAAACCAAAAAACCCAAAAACCCAAAAAAAAAAAAAAAAAAAAAAAAAAAAAAAAAAAAAGAAATGCCCCCCCCCAAAAAAAGAAGAAGTCATACACATAAAAATAAATACATATTTTAAAATAATAATTAAAATAGCCTTAAATTGTCAACATGGTGTATCACGTAGCTCTGGGGAGCTGACATGGCCAACTCTAGCATACACCAGTGAACAACAAGGGCTAGAGGAAGACAGACAACTGACACAGCTTACCACACACACTCCTCACAACAAACACTTTCCACGCAGGGTCTCCCTCAATCTTTATGTTCAGCACTGAGAGTAAGTAAAGCTAAACTTGTTTAACACTCATCATTTTAGGAAAACTTCAGCACAGAGGGCTGGAGAGGTAACTTAGTGATTAAACGCATTGGTTGCTCTTCCAGAGGACCCAGGTTCAATTCCCAGCACCCACACAGTAGCTCACAACTGCCTAAAATTCCAGTTCCAGAGGATCTGCTCTGAAGGATCTGAGCTCATGTGCGGCACATAAGCTCACACAATTATACACACATTCAATTAGAAATAAAATTCAATTCAAATAGAAGGTTAGAAAAATAAATAATTCAGGAGGTGGTGATGCATAACTTTAATCCCACACTCAGGAAGTAGAAGTGTCATTTCTCTGAGTTCAAGGCCAGCCTGGGCTACAGAGCGAGTTTCTGGACAACTAGGCCTACAGAGAAACACCCTGTCTCAAAAAAGGAAAAAAAGAAAAAAGAAAGAAAGAAAAAGAATGGATTTCTGAGTTCGAGGCCAGCCTGGTCTACAAAGTGAGTTCCAGGACAGCCAGAGCTATACAGAGAAACCCTGTCTTGAAAAACCAAAAAAAAAAAGAAAGAAAGAAAGAAAGAAAGAAAAGAAATACAAGTTACTAGGGGAAATAGGAATGCTGTGGGTGTTTTCTGCATCTGACCATCTTACACACATTCTCACCTTTGCTGGTAGCAATTGCTGGGTTCTTGTGAGGAGCCATCTGTGTGCAATACCTGTAACTCCAGTGGGAGATAGAGGGAGGAGAATCATGGAATTCAAGATCACAGACTGAGCTACAAGAGACCCTGTCTCAAAAATAGATAGATAGATAGATAGATAGATAGATAGATAGATAGATAGATAGATAGATAGATAAAACAGCTGGATAAATATCTCAGTGGTTAAGAGCAAACGTTGTTCTTGCAGAGGACCCACATTCAGTCACCAGGACTCACATCAAACAACTCACAACTGGAGGTCCAGCTTCAAGAAGCTGACCTCTCTCATCTCTTTGGACACATACACACATACATATACATAAATAAATAATAAAGTAAAATGAAGATTTATCCCAGCAGTGATGGTGCACACCTTTGATTCCAGCACTCGAGAGGCAAAATCAAGTGGATCTCTGTGAGTTCAAGGCCAGGCTGGTCTACAGAGGGAATTCCAGGGCCACCAGAGCTACTCAGAGAAACCCTAATCCCCTTTCCCCTAAAAATAAAAAGCTTTAAAAATATTAATTAAAAAATATTAATGGCCATAGTAGTGCATGCCTTAATATCAGCACTGGAGAGAGACTGGATGCTTGGGAGTTCAAGGCTAGCCTTGGCTACATGAGACACTGTCTCAAAACCAAAACAGCCAAGAGCTATTAATTAGTTAATGTGTCCTTTTCTGTTATTTTTGGGTTTTGCTTTTTGGAAGAAGTGTCTTACATTTAACCCAAGCTGGCCTAGAGCTCCTCACTGCCTTGCATTCACCTCTGCAGTGCTAGGATTACAGGCATGTGTGATGACTGGCTTACTGTTGTTTTTCTGAGAAACGTCTCATTCTGCAGCCCAACCTGGATTTGAACTCACACCAGTCCTCTTACCACCCTTCAGAGTGCTAGAATTACAGGCCTTGCAACCATGCCCAGCTAAGGGGACTTCTCTTTTTCACCCTCACCTAACCTGGGCTAACCTGAGTCTCCTGAGGCTTTAAATACTCAATGTGAATTGGATGCTATGCTGAACAGTGGGTGGGTTGTGGGAGGATTGGTGCAAGCTAGAAGCCAGCCTGGGTTACACAGTGAGCTTCAGTGCTGCCTGGGCTACAGAATGAGACACTGTCTCCAAAGTGCCAACACTTGGATCTGGAGCTATGGCTCAGCAGTTGAGAGTGGTTGCTGTTCTTGCAAAGGACCTGAACTGGATTCCTAACTCCCATATCTGGTACCTCACAATCTCCTCTAACTCTGGCTCCAGGGCAATCTGACGATTTCTTCTGGCCTCCATGGGTATTCACATTTGTAGCATACCCTCACACAAACACATGTATGTGTAAATAAAAACAACAATACTTTTCAAATTTACCAAACCTTTTAATGTTTTTGTTACTTTGTTATCTTCTTTGTTTAAGTGTTTTGCCTGAAAGTGTCTGTGTACTGTGTGTGTGCCTGGTGCCCTGAGAGACCAGAAGAGGTTGTCAGATTCCCTGCAACCAGAGTTTCAGACAGTCGTGAGTCGCCGAGGTGCTGGGAATTGAACCTGGGTCCTCCCGAAGAGCAGCCAGTGCTCTTAACCACTGAGCCATCTCTCCAGTTCCCTAAATAGATAAAATCAATCTAGGCAGCTATGCTGATATTTTTACATCTCAGTACTCAGGAGGCGGAGGCAGGTGGATCTCTGTGTGTTCCAGGCTAGCCTGGTCTACCAGTTAGAGCTACAAGTGAAATCTTGTCTCAAAACAGAAACAAAAACAGAGAGCCAGAACAAGACAACAAGGCAACCCTTGGAATCTCTATGCTGAGGAGGTGAGGACACATTGAGGCCTGGGGTGACATGACAAGCCAATCTCATCATCTGATTAGTAAGATCCAGGCTTCAGTAGGAACTCCTTTAAAAAAAAAAAAAAAACCTCTGGCCTGCGTGGGCTCGCACACGAGGAAGAAGAGAGGCAAAAGCATTAGAAAAACGTGAGGAAGCTGAAGTCACATGCTAGAACTTCAGAATATTTCCACACCCCTATTGTCAAGGAAGTGGTTGTGTAGCAGGCCAGGCAAGCCTGCTGGATGGGCAGGGCTGGGCTTCCTGTGTTCCTCACAGCAGGAATCAAGGACAAAGCTGGAATTATATAATATTGGGCTACGTGCTGGCACACACCAGTGGAAACTCATCTCAGACCCGGTTATGAAATAAAAGCAGCTCTTGCACTGTGACGGCTAAGTGCCCAAGTCTCGAGTCCTGCAGAGTCTGGTTTTGTTTTTAATAGGCCGATCATCCCAGTGGGGAATGGAGAGAAAATAGACCACTAAGTACTCCCAGCTCGCACTATAACTTCTAGAAAGTAAAATGGGTTTTTCAATTATCTCCTTAAAAACTACAAGGGAAAGAAGAGCAAGTGTCATTTCCGCTAAAGGAGCCAGGAGTTAAATCCAGTCTGTCCTCACAGCCTCACTCTCTTTCGGATTCTGTGCGTGATCCAAGACCTCCCTAGCCCTCCATCACCCCACCCCGTCCTATGGTAAGATCACTCCAAGGGAATTCTGGAACCTTTGCTTTTTTCTGCCTTGTCATTCCAATGTCCCTCAGCCAGCTCTGCCACCAGCTCCATCCTTTTGTTTGATTTGCTTTGAGGGAAGAGTGAGGCCAGGTCTCACTATGTAGAAGAAGCAGACCTCATATTTGTGGCAATTCCCCTGCCTCAGCTTCCAAACTCTGGGATTAATAGGCATGAGTCAGCATGCCTAGCTATGTGGCATTATCTAAGGAGGAGAGAAGTATTTGTTAAGGTCTAATATATGAAATAATGTTAGTTATTATGTGTGAGACGGATGCACACCAAGATACAGAAGGTCTTTTTTTTTTTTGGTTTTCCGAGACAGGGTTTCTCTGTGTAGCCCTGACTGCCCTGGAACTCACTCTGTAGACCAGGCTGGCCTCCAACTCAGAAATCTGCCTGCCTCTGCCTCCTGAGTGCTGGGATTAAAGGCGAGCACCACCACTGCTCAGCTACATAAATATTTTTATGTAGATATGTTTATCTCTTATTTTCCCTTAACTAGGTTATAAACTTTTTTTTTCTTTTTCTTTTTCTTTTTCTTTTTCTTTTTTTTTTTTTTTTTAGATAGAGTCTCATTATGTATGTAGGCCAGGCTGGCTTGGAGCTCCATACACAGACCAGGCTGGCCTCAAACTTGCAGAGATCTGCCTGTTTCTGCCTCCCCAGTGCTGACTTTAAAGGCATATGTTCTAGAGCATATTTTATGTCTTAACCTCCAATGTCTCTTAGTTGGGAGACATTTGACAGTCAGCCTGATGCGCGTGGGGTTCACACTGCATTCCTCCAGCCTGTGGCCTGCAGTTGTGTGTGTCTCCAGCGGCACAGGGGTGTCCTGCAGGGCTGCTAGGAGGATTGCTGAGCACATAAGACGATTTTTTCCTCTTGACCGGTGAGAGCGGAGCTCAGCGGCTTCAGTTCCCTTTCAGTTCCCTTTCCTATTCTGCGGTTCCTTTCTGGAGAAGTCATGGATGTAACCAGAAATTTACTTCTTCAGAGTTTTCCTAGGAACTGGTTTCTAGACTCCTGAATGGGCGGTGTGTGACACCATCGGGTGAGAGGGGATGGAACGTGACTCTTTCAAGTGTCCCCAAGGTCATGGGATGAGGAACGGTGGCTGCCTACAGCCCTTTCTCAGAACACAAAGCCATTGGTTGTAGCGATGTCTTTCCAGTATCTCCCGCCTCCTGTCCTCTTCCACCTGATATCACTACCACATCTTTCTGTGAAGGTGGGAATGTTGTGTCTCTGCCCTGTCCTGTCTGGTCACCAGCAGCCACATAAGCCTATTGACCATTACTGGCTCTAATGTTTTTGTCTTTAGACGAATGGGTTTATTTTTTAAGGTTGGGGTCTTCTGTAGCCCAGGGTGGCCTCGAACTCCTGATTCTGCTGCCTTCACCTTTGCTGTGCTACTTCGTCACACCTGGCTGCAAATGGTTCTCTGAGATGACCTCAAGGCCTTCCGGGGTCCCATGTGCACACCTCTTCTGGAGAAAAGCAGGTGGAGGAAAGTCTTCAGGGCCTGACTTACCCCCTAAACCGGGTCCTAAGCTAGGGGAGCTAGCCTCTCTCTTCCCATGGCCTAGCACTGGGTCAGAATGTCCAGCCAGGTCACTGGACCCCAGGACTTCTATACACGACCTTTTGAGTTTGAGCCTTCAGAGTAGCATGAACCAGCAAACCAGAGAGTGAGAGCAATGTGCAGCATGCTGAGACTAATGAGGGCCTCAGACAGGCAGAAGAGAGTGAGCGTTGTTAGCTTTGCTCCGGAAGCCAAATAGAGCTTGCCTCAGCCCAGTTACGTGGCATTTCCAGGGTCCTCTCCTAACCTGCCAGCTGTGGACACCCTTACCTTCTCAGAGGCTCACTGGGAAATTAAATGGGTGCAAACATGGAATTGGACTGGTTCTAACCTCTCCCGCCACACCCTGCCACAACTAATGTGCCAGAATGAAGGAGACCTGGGTTCAACCTGACACCTAGTATATGAAAATACAGTCTTGAGAAAGCCTATGTCAGGGGCGGGAGAGATGGCTCAGCAGTTAAGAGCACTGACTGCTCTTCCAGAGATCCTGAGTTCAATTCCCAGCAACCACATGGTGGCTCACAACCCTCTCTAATGGGATCCAATGCCTTCTTCTGGTGTGTCTGAAGACAGCTACGGTGTACTCATATACATAAAATAAATAAATAAACATTTAGAAAGAGAGAGAGAGAGAGAACCTATGTCAAAGACATAGACAATAACTGCGGAGGTGAGATTTGAGTTCAACCCTTAGCACTGTATAAGCTGCTGAGTCTGGGGTTCTGTAGGTTCACATACACCCCAGGCCTGCCTCAGAAGCAGTCATGGAGGCCTGGGGCCTGGTGCTGAAGCTGCATGGACTCCCAGGATGTGCAGGCTTGTAGAAGCTTTTGGTGACATGCCAGCTCACTTCTGTCCCCTGAGGTAACCCGGGTTGGGAACCTGTTCCTTGACAAAGAAAATGCTTTGAGTGTAGATTTAAAGGGAGATTTTACTGTGGGACATTTCAACCCCACCTGCTTAAAACTGTTATGCAAAGCTGGACCTGGCAATTGGAGCCTTGCCTGTTATCAGGCTAAGGCAGCAGGGTCCGAGACCAACCTAAGACACAGAGGGTAAGACCTGTCTCAAAAACCAAACCACTTTCGAAAAGAGGTTGGCAATTTTCCCGGAATTAAAAAATACACCCAGTAGCTGGGTTTGTCTCTCAGTTGTCCATTGCTTTCCTAGCAAGCACAAGGTTCTGGCTTCCACACCAGTACCAAAACAAACAAGCAAAAGAATAAAAATAGATGCTGCAGAGAGCATTGGAGAGTAAGAGCCCTTGCTGCTCTGGCAGAGGAGCCAGGGCTGGGTTCCTAGTGTCCCAGGTCTGCTCACAACCACTTGTCTCTTCAGTTCCAGGGACTCTAATACCCTCCTCTGACCTCTGTGCATCAGGCACATGGTATACATACAGGCATGCTCATATACACATAAGATAAAAATAAATGATAACAAAAGGGGCTGGAGAGATGGCTCAGCAGTTATGAGCACCGCTTGCCCTTGCAGAGGTTCTGAGTTCAATTCCCAGAACCCATATGGTGGTCCACAGCCATCTGTAACTCAAGTTCCAGAGGATCCAACAGCCTCTTCTAGCCTCCATGGGCACCAGGAGGTTATATTTGTGTGTGTGTGTGTTTGTGTGTGTGTGTGTGTGTGTGTGTGTATGTGTGTGTGTGTGTGTGCAAGGTACACTTACATGTCTATAGGCAAAACATTCATACACAGAAAAAAAACATTTAAAAATAATAAATCAGGGCTAGAAAGATGACTCAGCAATTAAGAGCTCTTGTTGCCCTACCGGAGGGCCGGGCACCCACATGATAGCTCATAACCATCCGTAACTCCAGAGGATCTAATGCATTCTTCTGCCTTGTTTGTTCCCTGGCTCCTTTGTTTATGCCTTAGGACTGACCATATGCTTTGTATGTACCTAGAATGATATAAAAGCAGTCTGGAAAAGAATAAACCCACTTCACCTTCAGCCCTGGCTGGAGTCATGTTCTAGTGTTGCCTTTTTGGTCTTTAATCCTCACTCACTCCCTCAAGACCATGTTGACTGACTGAACTGGCTTGGTCAGCCCGGGGAACCCCAGGCCCTGCCTACTTTGACTTTGCACGGTTATAGCTGTAGGCATCTTTATTCACCCATCAGGGATAACTTGGGGGGCAAGGTCACAGCATCACTTGGGTCTACTTGGAGATCCTCACGTTCCTGAGGGTCAACCAGGCCTTGGGGCCAGCGTTTAGCATGACAGTACAAACAAAAGAGCAAACCTCAATGCCTTAATGCTCCTTATCCTCTTCCACATCCAGAGGGCTGAGATTATAGGTTTGCACCACAGTGTCTATTTTTCCGCTGTGAGGGATCAGACCTCAGGCCTCAAGCATACTCAGCAAGCCCTCCAGCCACTAAGCCACATCTTCATCCTCACCTCACCTCATCAGTTCAAGAACTGAACCCAGGCCGTGCCGGTGAAAGTCCCAAGTGCCAGACTTTAGCACCAGGGGCACCTGGCTTTTGGAAGGTTCTTTGTGACCCAGCACCGCCCTCATTTCCTGAAAGTCCTTGGTTCTGAATACCAAATGCATTAGATAGGTTGGTCTCAGCTGAGATGCAGCAGCTCCAAAGGTGGCTCAGCTGCCCAGGAATGTGGGAGTCCCTGCTTTCTGAACTGGGGAATGTAGCTATACAACCACTCCTACATTCTGGGGGGCAGTAGCACTTGATCTATCCTCGATCTCCAGCAGACAGGAGCAACTCCAAATGAGAGCCATTCAGGGAAGGAGCTCAGTGGTGAGAAGAAACACGTGTCATCTCACATTCCCTTCGGTGCTGAGTGGGATTTCTAACTCCTTGATTGTCTGATGCGGGGGGAATGTCTGCAGTGGGCCAGAACTACTTAGGAGCCAGAATGACGGCAGCTTAAGGCCCAGACACTCTAGGGAATCTATGAGACAGTGGAGACAAAACCTGAAGGGAAAGCAAAGCTCTAGTCTGCCCGGTCCAGCTTCCTCTTTCATGAGGTCATGTCAAAGCCATACTGGGGAGGCAGAGTGCCAGGGACTGAGTGAGGTTGTTTTTTCCCTAACTTGGTTCTGAGTCACATGGCATCTCCTCTTCCCAGAATACCACCGCAGGGCTCACCCTTGGCAGCAGATCAAGCCAGTCCTAACACGCGATCCCTAATGGCATCTGGCCAGCCCTCAACTTGAGCATTCTAGCTGAGAGGCTTCTCTGGGAGGGGACATTCCCTCCCAACCTTTAAAGAAAAGGCCCTGTGGTACTGCTCTCGAGGGGGAGGGAGGCACAGCAGACTTTCGGGGACCTATAAAAAAACCCGCTTCTGAATCATGGGGCTTCAGAAGTGCAAGTCCAACGGAGGGCCTGTAATCTAAGGCCTTCAACTGTATAGATCAGTCATCGGTAAATACAGGGTACCACAAAAGGCATGACAAAGAGACACCTTTACCCACTCTACCTTTCCCCCGATTTGATCTTGTGTAAAAAGGGTGGGGTGGGCAGTGGTTCAGTTGGTAGAGTGCTCGTCTAGCATACAGGAAGTCCTCGGTTCAGTCATACCCTCCAGTTGCTAACACTGAAGTAATGACTGGAGCTGCAGGCCGACTCCCATATGATCAAGGTAGAGTGCTTGCCTAGCACACAGAGGCCCTGTGTTCAGTGTCTAGTACCCAGTAAATTGCGACTAATCCCAGCAGTTCAAGGTCCTTCTCAGCTACTTAGAGAGTTCAAGGCCATGGTGAGTTTCATGAGTCTGCCTCTCTCTCTAGAGACAGAGGTCTCTCTGTCTCACTCTCTGTCTCTCTGTCTCTGTGTGTGTGTGTGTGTGTGTGTGTGTGTGTGTGTGTGTGTGTGTGTGTAGGCATTCATGCCACAGTCTGTGAATGGAAATCAGAGGACAGCTTGTGGGAGTTGGCCTTCTCCTCCTGCTGTGTGGATCCTGGGCATAGAGCTTAAGGTATTTTAGGCTCTTTAGGCTTGATGGCAGGCATCTTTGCCACAAGAGCCATCTCAACAGCCAGAGACATTATCTAAAACAAACAAACAAACAAACAAAAAACAGGCAGTGCCTTTAATCCCAACACTTGGGAGGCAGAGGCAGGCGGATTTCTGAGTTCGAGGCCAGCCTGGACTACAAAGTGAGTTCCAGGACAGCCAGGGCTACACAGATACACAGAAAAACCCTGTCTCAAAAAACCAAAAAAAAAAAAAAAAAAAGAAAGAAAGAAAAATGAAAAAAGTTCTAGACCTTGGAAAATTGGAAACAGCGTCCTACAAGATGAACAAGTCAGCCTTCATAGAATTACAATCTGGCAAGAAGGAAACCGAAGCCAAAGAGAAGCCCTATTCTCTGCTTCCTGAAATCTAGTCTAGGAAGCCTGCGTTGGTGCAGCTGGACAAAGCTGGGCTGAGCCAGACCGAGCTGCATTACAGGGCAGGTAGACCTGTTACTGCTGCAGCTTGTCCAGATGCTCCAGGCACATTTGCCCTGCTTTTGCGTCATAGGAAAATTGCCAGAAGCTGGTGGAAGCTAAACAATCGACTTCAGGGGTCATTGATTAACTGCCTAAGACATACCTCCGTGTTCTACTCCTATCAATGGAGGCCTCTGGCTAGATTTGTTCCAGCTAAACCGTGTGTCAGCCAAGAGCAAGGGTGAGTGTGTAAAATTCACTTGCATTGGCCAAAGAGGAAGTAGGAACACAGAAATCTCTCCTTTCTCCATGATGAACAAAGAACTGCAAAAGCTGCCTGAGAGAGCCCGGGAAGGAAATGGAAAAGAAACTGCAGATTGCAGCTCCTGTAATCTTACTGTTAGGGGCCTGCTCTCCTGCTGGGACCATCTTTACTTCAATGAAACTCCTGTCCACAGACTCATAGTAATGGCTCCTACCCAAGTAACATGGACTGCAGGCCAGGAAGTGTCTTAAGTATTTGTTTATTTATTTATTTAATTATTAATTATTCTGGCTCTTTTTTTGAAGGGGGACATGTTCATTATCCTCCTTCCTCAGTTCTGTTTATTTTATTTTATTTTTCCTTTGTAAGTCAGGGTCTCTTTATGTAGATCTGGCTGTCCAGGGACTTGCTAGGTCAACCAAGCTGGTTCCAACTCACAGAGATCACCTGCCTCTGTGCCCCTGGTGATGACATTAAAGGCATGTATCCCTGTGTCATACCGCGCTCAGTTTATTTTTTCCTAAAATTTACTTTATTTTTAATTATGTGTCTGTATTGTGGGGATGGGGAAGGGTCTGTGCATATGAGTGCAGGTGCCCTTGATGGCTAGAAATGGCCACTGGATCCCTGGAGCTGGAGCTATAAGCTACTATGGAGCTGCTGGATGTGGGTGCTAGAGCCCTCTGGAAGAGCAGCCAGTGCACTTAACCACTGAGCCACAGCCCCTTGGTTATTTTTAAATTAGTGTCCACTCACTGTAAAAAATGAAGGGCTTTGCTTTATCATGGTGTTATATATAGTACGCCTTGATCAGCCTCTCCCTCCTCCCCTTGTCTTCCCACCAGCTCTCAGTCTCTCAGTGAGCCTCTGTTTCTCCTTTCATGGCTTTTTATGTTTTATGACTTAGATTGCAGATCTGAGAGGAAGCCTGGGATGAGTCCTGTTACATGACGACACTCCTGTATTTAATCTCTGCATAACTGAGAGGCCAGTGTGCCCACTTGTCAATTGAGGGAACAGATTAGCATTGCATGGTTAATAAGTAATAAAACTCGACTTTACGCGGTCTTTCCTCGATGCCACTAGCTTATATAATACGTTCCTTTTATCTCCCTTGGTTTCCATTCCAACTCAAACGTGTCTCAGCCAGCAACATGGTTAGGTGCCCTACATATGAGGAGCTTTTTGTTCTTAGCCCCCAAACATCTGGCTGCATCCCTCCATCCTGCCTCCCTTTCTCAAAATCACACTTTCAAACCTCTACTGTTCTGATCTGTGTGTGAGAGCTCGCAGGGCAGTGGGGGCCGGGGCAGAGAAGCCGGAGCCACAGACAGTTTTTCCAACTTCTGCTTTGAGGAAATGAAGGCAGGGTTCTAAAGGGAGAAAGCTGAACGAACACTGGGATGGAGTTCAGCTCCTCAGGAGACATAGGTTAAAAACCATGTATTAAGGGGCTGAAGCAATGGCTCCATAGATAACTCTTCATTAGACCCACAGCAGCTCACAACCTTCTGTAATTCCAATCCCAGGGGTCCTACCGGCCTCTGAGGTGCGCAGACAAACATAAAGGAAAAACATCCATCCATACAAAACAAGTGTTAAGCTAAAACGTTGTCTTAAAACCCAACTAGGCCCCAGGCCACCTACTGAGGATACCATAGGGGTGTTTACAAATACAGTGGTAAAGAGCCCACGGGGGCGGGGACGGGGGGGGGGAAGCTGTACGCTCCTGAAACCCATCCATCCGCTGAGGGTTTCGTCAGACTCGGGGTGTGGTTCAGAGATGAAGCCCAGAGTTAGCATTCAAGAGGTTCTGGGTTCAATCTCCAGCACCAAAAAAGTATTAAAAGGCTAAACAAATAGATAAAATGATGATTTTGCAACTACTACAGAGTAAACAAACAAGAGGCCGAGAAAGGGGTGAGGGTGGGAGCCCAGAGGACGCCAGGTCAAGGGAAGGGAAGGAAAGGAAAGAATGCGCTGCTCTGGAAGAGGAAGGGAAGGAGAGCTGGGACGGGGGCAGTAGCGGGGGGGGGGGCGGGGGGGATGGCGTGGGGGGGGGGGTTAGAGCAGCTAAAGGCCTGTTTCTCCAGAATGAGAACCCAGCTGGTGGGATCAGCCCTTGTTACTTCCCAGCTTTAACTCGTCGCTCAGCCCCCACTCTCACACCCCCTCCATATTCCATATTTTCCTAGCTTCCTGGGTGGCAGACCCTGCAGTCCCCAGAGACACTGGGAAATGGGGTGAGACATCGTGAGAAAGAACGACAACAAACTGGATCCTCTGTGTCATCGCTCGGTCCCATTCTAGCATGGCCACAAGAAAGGTCCCTGATCGGAGAGGACAGTGAGGCTAACTGGGCCCAGCTGGAAGTCAGGATTCCAGATGTAGGAGTTAGTGCTGAAACCTGAACCTGAGGTCTCTTTATTTTCCCTCCCTGACCCAAGCCCTGGGGAAATTTTCCATCACAAACAAGTTATGCATTCCTAACTATGGGGGCCTCCTGCCCTCTCCCTCCAGTTTCCTTTCATCCTCAGTACCCTCCTCCCATCTGTGCGTAAGGGTCTGTGTGCACACTCGCACACTCGTGAGGGTCTGTGCGCAACTCGGGGAGTCCGTGCTCTCTCACTGGCCCCGGTTTAAGTGTGTGCGTTCTTTGGAAAGAGAGCGTGAGCAGGTGTGAGGTAGTCTCAGCTCAGGTGTAGATGTGAAGATGCTGGCAAGACCGTACGTAAGGCAGATATGAGAAAACGGATGTTTGTTTATGCCTACAGGAAGCGGTGTATGAAAGGTGGAAACAGTGAAGCATCTAAGCCAAGTATGAGGCTTATTTGTTTTCCTAAGCATCCTTGGTTGAGAAAAATGAGAGCTCTTCTAGGGCTGACAAATAGGAAAAAGTGTTTGCTACCAAGCCTGAGGACCTGAGTTCAATCCCAGAGCCCACGTGGTAGGAGAGAACTGACTCCCACAAGTTGTCCTTTGAGCCACACATCACCAAACAAATGTAATAATAATTTTAAATGTTTTCAGGTTGAACTGAGGGAGGTGTTGGCCCACGTCTTTATCCAGACACTCAGGAGGCAGAGGCAGGTGGATCTCTGTGACTTCAAGGACAGCCTGGTCTACAGAGTGAGTTTCAGGACTTCCAGGGCTACACAAAGAAACCCTGTCTTGAAAAACAAAAAAACAAAAACAAAAAAAAAATAAATAAATAAAATAAAAATAAATAAAATAAAACTTTTGGGTTGAATATAGCTCAGTGGTAGAACATAAGGCTAGCATACACGAGGCTCTATTTAAAGTCCCCATTTAAAAAGAAGAAAAGAAGTCCCATTTTTTTTAAATTAAATGTATTCATTTTATTTTATTTGTGAGCAGTTTTGCCTGCAGGTATGTCTGGGCACCCATCTGTGTATCTGTTTCCAGGGGAGATTGGAAGAAGCCATTAGAACCCCTGGGACTAGCCAGGCGTGGTGGCACACATCTTTAATCCCAGCACTTGGGAGGCAGAGGCAGGCGGATTTCTGAGTTTGAGGCCAGCCTGGTCTACAAAGTGAGTTCCAGGACAGCCAGGGCTACACAGAGAAACCCTGTCTCGAAAAAACAAAACAAAAACAAAAACAAGAACCGCTGGGACTGGAGTTATGGATGATGGTGAGCCACCATGGGGACACTGGGATTCTAAGTCAGGCCCTCTGCAGGAGCAGAGACACTCGTATCCTCCGAGCCACCTCTCCAGCTCCCCAGCCTTTCTTAGGACATTGTTTATCTGAGAAGTCTAGAGGAATTTATTAATGTTCAGAAGCTTGCAGGATCCAGCTGGTCTAAGGATACTGTGTGTGCATGGTTCTGCATATAGTTCTTTATTTTCTTTTTCTTTTTCTTTTTTTAAAGATTTATTTATTTATTTATTTATTATATGTAAGTACACTGTAGCTGTCTTCAGACACACCAGAAGAGGGTGTCAGATCTTGTTACAGATGGTTGTGAGCCACCATGTGGTTGCTGGGATTTGAACTCCAGACCTTCAGAAGAGCAGTCGGGTGCTCTTACCCACTGAGCCATCTCACCAGCCCTAGTTCTTTATTTTCATCTTCACTTAATAAGATTATGGAGGGACTGGAGAGAAGCCTCAGCAGTCAGGAGAACCTGCTGCTCCTGCAAAGGCCCTAATTTGGTTCTTAGCACCCAAATCAGGCAGCTTATACCCCACCTGTAAATCCTGTTCCAGGGGTTCCAGCACCTTCTTATGGCTCTTTTGGTCCTTGCACATGTGGGGTGCACATATATGCATGTACACACACACACACACACACACACACACACACACACGTTTTTAAGGATGATTGAGCAAGAACTGCTTGCAAGGCCCTGTGCTGGGTTCTATGAAGGACAGGGTGTGTGAACCACAGCTTCTGACTGAATGATGGGGAAAATCATATATACTCACCAGGCTCACATGAGATAAAGTTCCGACCCAGGTACAGCCCAGAGCCCTGGAGCCCCTGAATGTCCTTTCTCCAATGACACTCAATGGATTACCTAAATCAAGTGATCTCATGCTAGTCCTGGAGCCTCATTTCAGTCAGGTTGCTGTTAGTCCCTGCCCGAGGTCCCTACAGTAGCTTGTTGCCCCTCATATTCTTCCCCTCGGGGGCATGGTCCTCATCCCAGGCAGCTTCCAGTTTAGACTGCTCTTATTCCTGGCCTGTGCTCTATGATCTGGGGTCAAATGTGGGTTTTCAGCCTGTCTGGTGAGCTCTCCTCTCTGCCCAGCTCCTCTCCCACCATCCCACTGTTAGCACTTTCCATGACTCCTACACAGGAAACTTACTGTGAGGTGGCTTTTCTTGAGATTCCCCCAAATCAATCCTGTACTTTTCCAGCTTTGAGCCTCTGCTGATTCTTTTCTTTTTTTTCTTTTTTCTTTTTTTACAGTCACCCTTTACATCTGCATGTGTCATATCCCACCTAACGGGTCATCTCAAATGTCACCCCTGACTGAAGCCTCCCTTACTATGAGTCAGATGTGAACACTAACTCCTCAGGGTCCCCATCAGAAGAGTCTGGTCATGGTTCCCTCCTAAGTCCAGGGGATAAAATCTTTCAGACCAAAGTGACAGATTTACCTGGCTTGCTTTCCTCTCATGGAACTGAGCTCGGAGCTCTCAAGAGTGCACATATATTCATATATAATTCAATTGCTTATTCGGGAGTGTGTATGTGTGGGCATATGTGACCACGTATGGGAGTCAGAGGGTGACTTTCTAAGAATTAGTTATCTTCTTTGACCACGTGGATCCCAGGGATCAAACTCAGGACATCAGACTGAGCCATCTCACCCAAATTGTTTGTTTTAAGATATCTCTCTTACTCTCTCTCTCTCTTTTTTTTTTCTTTTTTTTCTTTTTTAGTTTTTCGAGACAGGGTTTCTCTGTATAGCCCTGGCTGTCCTGGAACTCACTCTGTAGACCAGGCTGGCCTCAAACTCAGAAATCCACCTGCCTCTGCCTCACAAGTGCTGGGATTAAAGGCATGCACCACCACGCCCAGCGATATGTCTCATTTTTACTTTATGCATATGAGTCTTTTGTCTTTGAGTATGTATGTGTACCACATGCATGTAGATGCCTACAGAGATCAAAAAGGGAAAAGGGCATCAGATCTCCTGGGACTGGATGCGAGATGCCACTTGAGTTCTGGAAACTGATTCCAGGTCCTCTGCAAAAGCAGCAGTGTTCTTAAGAACTGTGCCACCAGTGTCTCTCCCCCCCCCCTTCTATGTTATGGTTTTGGTTTGTTTATTTGTTTGTCGTTTGAAACTGGAGCTTGCTTTGCTGTGTCTTCCTGCCTCCGCTTGGCAGGCTGGGAAGAGGGCTGAAGTTTCATGTTGTGATGGGTAGTTTCCACCACACTTTCACTCGGACTGTTAGAGGCGCTCAGAAATGTTGACTTCTGTGTTCAGGGAAAGCGGTCTCTCAAGCATTACGGGGATCCCGTGGGTTCCTAATGGTGCTATTGACGACGGGCACAAAGTCTCATAATTTTAGAAACTTCACTTATTTTGTGACCCACCTAGTATGGGGCAAAGGCAGGAGCTTCGGACTTCCTGTCTTCCCTCTATCCCTTTGAATAGCGTCTCGGGAGTGTCCCTAAGTAACCATTGCAGTTTTGTGTCCGTGTGCTCTGTTGAAATCTCTGTGATGTGTGTATGGTTTTCACGTGAACGGAGGCAGGCAGAGCCCGGTCTGTGGGTTCTAGTGTGTTCTTTATCTTCTTGGAAGTTTGTGCAATGACTTCCCTCCTGTTTCCTGCGCATACCTCCAAGTAAGTACGTGAATGTGTTTTCTGTGGTCCCTTGATCTTGCTGGACTTCACTAAGGAGGGTGGCTGGACCATCTGCTACGTGTCTGAGAGCCCCTCTCTAGCTACCTCATGTCCGGACGTGAGCTTACTCCCAATGTTTTTACCCACAAGCATTCACTACTCCCAGGAAAGAACGTGCACTGGGGCACCTAGAGAATAACCAATCAAGGCTCCGCCTACATTTTGCTTCCTCCTTGGAATTTCCAGCCCCTTGCAGCCAACTGCTCCCCAGCTGCGAAGGGCGGAGTTCCCCCCGGCCCGGCCCCTTCTTTGGCTCTATAAGTAGCTCTGCTTTGCGGGGGATTTGCACTCCTCTACACTCTCTGCACAACGTCTAAATTATGTGCCACTCGCGCAACCATCTCCACACCATGACTGGCCTGAGGGCCCCTTCTCCAGCTCCCTCCACCGGCCCGGAACTCCGGCGGGGCTCTGGTCCCGAGATTTTCACCTTCGACCCTCTCCCGGAGCGGGCCGTGGTGTCCACCGCGCGTTTGAACACTTCTCGCGGGCACCGAAAACGCAGCCGAAGGGTGCTCTACCCTCGAGTGGTGAGTATCGCCGAGTGGGCATCAGGAGGTCGCGTCGCCCTGGAACTTGTAGGTAACAACTAGGCGCAGGGACCTTCGATCTGACGTTTCCCTCTTTTATCTGCTCAGGTCCGGCGCCAGCTACCAACCGAGGAACCCAACATTGCCAAGAGGGTCCTCTTTCTCCTGTTCGCCATCATCTTCTGCCAGATTTTGATGGCTGAAGAGGGTGTGTCGCAGCCCCTGGCTCCGGAGGATGCTACCAGCGCCGTGACACCTGAGCCCATTTCTGCGCCCATTACTGCGCCCCCGGTCCTCGAGCCTTTGAACCTGACCTCGGAGTCCTCGGATTATGCGCTGGATCTTAAAGCTTTTCTCCAGCAACATCCGGCGGCCTTCTAAACGCGATGGGTCACAGTCCGAAGAAACAAAGGCACCATGGATGGGTACCTGGTGCGAGAGAACGTATCCCAAACTGGGATTTCTAAGGCAACGCTAACTCAGAACACTACCACCAAGAGACACCGCGGGTCCTGGCTAGGCCCACTGGGGACGGACAGAGACTTTCTCCGTGTCTAATTAATATTTATGTATTTATGTATATCCTCCTAGGTGAAGGAGGGGTGTATGTAATATTTATTCTAACTTATGCAGGGGTGCGAGATATGCCTCCCTGCTGTAACACAGATATTTATTACGATTTATAGGGTCGGTAAGACAGAGTTGTGGGAGGGAGGACCCGGGTGGTAGGACTCCCAGCTTGGGGATTAGTCTGGGGGGGGGTGTAATAAGATTAGGGGTAACACTCCGTCTTCCAGCACTTCAACTCTGTAGTCTGTTGTAAGGCTTTGGAAGACCCTTGGGAATCCGGCCTTTGATGTCTTCTGGTTGCTTCTCAGGGGCAGCTGCAGGAGTCTTGGGTCCATGGATTGTCAGAGGGCGGCTGTCTGGGGTCGCCTAGTATGTATGTTCTGTGAACACGAATAAACTTGATTTGCCTGTCATTATTATCTGCAGTTCTCGAAGTGTATCATTCAAGCGGGGGGAGGGGGGAGTGGCGGGAGGATGTGACTAGGTGCCCAGTCCTCACCCTTTCTTGGGTCCTGAACTCTTTCTTGGAGTTACAGACCTATATCCGGTCACCGGATGCAGTCATACATTGCTGGGTGTGCGGTTTTCCCAGTTAGAGAGTGGTGTGGCAACCTGCTTACTCATGGCAGGCGGCGGGTATTCAGGAACCAGAGTGGAAGGGCGTGGCCTCGGTTGGGGGCGGAGCTTCCACGCCAATGCTTCGAGCGGGGGGGGGGGGGGGGTTGGTTGTTGGTGGGGGGGAGAATGTCTGGCATCCCCCTGGGCTGCCGAGAACTGTAGTGCTGCGGACCCGAGCGGAGCCTGCCGGGAAAGGGGCGGACCGAGGGGTTGGGAGGGGGCGGGGTCGCGTCTGTTGCTGCAACAGGGTGCGGCCGGGTGGGGGGCGCAAGTGCAGCTTCCACTAAGCCGGGTGTCCGAGCAGTCCCCACCCCGTTCTGGGGTTCTGCGGGCCTCCGCGCTTCTCAAGACCCCGGTGGGGTTGCTTACCGGGACGTTCCGGAAGGTGAGTGGGGATGGGAGGCGGAGCCTTGGGCTACTGAAGAGCCTGGAGGCTGCGGAACTGCTGCAGACCCCTGGGCGCGGGAGAGCTTTGTGTGGTAGAGGGGCTAGGGGGCGCGGTGAGAGGAAGACTGTGAGAATCAACTGGCACAGAGGAAGAAGTCCCGGGGGGGGTGGGTGTCTTAGGACTGTCACAGGGGCGCTCAAGGGACTGGGCGGTGGCAGAGGCAGTTGGTGCTCCTGATAGGAGGGTAAGGAGGTGCCACAGGGCCCCTTCCCCTTTGCAAAGGCTTCCTCTCTATTCCTCTCCAGCTGCAGCTTCAACCATGTTTTTCACTTGTGGCCCAAATGAGGCCATGGTGGTCTCCGGTAAGTCTCCTCCCAGCCAGTGACACCCACCCCACGCCCTCCCTTAAACCTGACCTCTGCCACCTCCTGTCCGCACCAGCTTCCCAGCCCTTACGTTCTGCCTGCGACGGCCACAAACCACCTGTGATTCCCAGCCTCCAAAGCATAGAATTCTCCCCACCCCCACCCCCACCCCAGCATCCAGATTCTCCTCATGGGCGTTCCACCTTTTACCCCAATGGTCTTCTGCTTTGCCACGGTCACATTATGCCCCCACAATACAGGGTTCTGCAGGAGCCCCCCAGTCATGGTGGCCGGAGGCCGAGTGTTTGTCCTACCCTGCATTCAGCAAATCCAGAGGTAGGTAGCAACAGAACCCAGGAAGGGAACCCATTTTCCTCTCTCTCTCTCTTACTGTCTGCTCCTTTTCCCCTAGGATCTCTCTCAACACACTGACCCTCAATGTCAAGAGTGAAAAGGTTTATACCCGCCACGGGGTCCCCATCTCAGTCACGGGCATTGCCCAGGTGAGGCTCTCAGAGCCTTCCTCCCAAAGCCCACCCCCACCTTTCTCCTGGCCATCAACTCTGTCTTTCCGCTGGTCTCACCTTCAGCCGCCGCCCCCAAGACCCCTAGCTCTTGCTCCTCCTCTCCTTGCTTCCACCATCATACCCTTTCTATCTCTACTACGGCCGCAGGTGAAAATCCAGGGCCAGAACAAGGAGATGCTGGCAGCTGCCTGCCAGATGTTCCTGGGGAAGACAGAGGCGGAGATTGCCCACATTGCCCTGGAGACACTGGAAGGCCACCAGAGGGCAATCATGGCCCACATGACTGTGGAGGTAGGGCCAGGGGACAGGAGAAAACCTGGGTGGCATGTCAGGATGAGAAGACCATGACAGACCAGCTCACCTGTGACAGGTGATGAATCTGACTGCCCTCTTCCTACTGTTCTTTCTCTGTAGGAGATCTATAAGGATAGACAGAAATTCTCAGAGCAGGTTTTCAAAGTGGCCTCCTCCGACCTGGTCAACATGGGTATCAGCGTGGTTAGCTACACTTTGAAGGATATTCATGATGACCAGGTAAAAATAGTCGGTCGAGGCAGACTTGATAGCTGGCACCTATAATCCCAACACTGGGGTGGGGGCGGGGTGGGGGCCTAAAGCAGGAGGTCATCTGGGCTACATATGAATTCCATTCCAGCCTGGGCTACATAATGAGTTCCGGACTAGCCCTGGCTATGAGATGAGATCCTGTCTCAAAACAAAACAGCCTGATGTGGTGATACAGGCCTTTAATCCCAGCACTCAGGAGGCAGAGGCAGGTGGGTCTCTGTGAGTTGGAGCTCAGTCTGGTCTACAAGGCAAGTATGAGAGAGACCTGTATAATAAACCTTATCTCAAAGAACAGAATGTGGTTAGTGGTAGAGCAGTGACCTAGCCTAGTGTGCTGGGGGCCCCCAGCTCCATCCTACACCACAAGACAAACAAAAGCCAAGGCAGTTGATCCTTCCTGATCCCATCTCAAACCCTCCTGAGACTGATTTCCCTCTCGCACAGGATTACTTACACTCGTTAGGAAAGGCTCGCACGGCACAAGTCCAAAAAGATGCTCGGATTGGCGAAGCAGAGGCCAAGAGAGATGCCGGGATACGGGTGAGGGAGATGGGGCTGCTCGGTCACCACTGGCTTGCTAGATTCTCAGGGGACAAGGGCACAGGGTGGTTGGAAGGTCCAGCTGAGTGTGGTGGGCCAAGCCGTTGTGGGGGGGGGGGTCCTGGCAAAGAGCAAGCATGGGGTGGCTATAGAGAGTCTGACAGAGAGCAGGCCCTTACCCTTTGGCCTTCCTCACTAACCCTGACCTAGGAGGCTAAGGCCAAGCAGGAGAAGGTATCTGCACAGTGCCTCAGTGAAATAGAGATGGCCAAGGCACAGAGGGACTATGAGCTGAAGAAAGCCACCTACGACATCGAGGTCAACACCCGGCGAGCACAGGCTGACCTGGCCTATCAGCTGCAGGTAAGCACAGGTGTTTATAAGCTGCTTGTTCAATGACCCTTCCCCTTTCGTGAGCCCATCTGTATTAGGAGACACTTTGATCTTTACTCTGATTCTGGCACACCATTTTTTAAAAAGATCAAAGGTTATTTATTTATTTTGTTTATGTGAATACACGGTAGCTGTCTTCAGACACACCAGAAGAGGGCAGCGGATCCCATTACAGATGGTTGTGAGCCACCGTGTGGTTGCTGGGAATTAAACTCAGGACCTCTGGAAGAGCAGCCAGTGTGCTCTTATCCACTGAGCCATCTCTCCAGTCCCCAGGGTACCTCATTTTCAGCCCTTTTCCTCAGTATGATAAAAGACATAAAAGTAGGGACTCAAAGCATAAATACCTGTACATGTATGTGTTTACGTACATGTAGGCTGGAGCATTCAGATGAAAACCCCAAGACAGGCAGACAGACAGACAGCAGACAGACAGATAGACAGGGACTCAAGTAGGGACTGGAGAGATAGCTCAGTTGATAAAGTGCTAAATGGCACACACTTGTAATCCCCTCATGGGACAGGTGAGTCTTGGGGGATCACTGGCCAGCCAGGTTAGCACAATCATTGAACCTTAGGCCAAGGAGAGACTGTGCGTGTGTGTATCTGCACATACATGTAGGCTGGAGCATTCAGCTGAAAACCCAAGACAGACAGACAGAAAGATAGAAAGGCAGGCAGGCAGGCAGGCCATGAATGCGATTGACCAAGAGGTAGACTGTGCCTCTCTAAAGGCACCCGGTTGCAGGTGGAAACCAAAGTGAAGAACCGCCCTGTCCCCCCACTCACCAAGCTGTATTCTGGGTCTGCACCTGTTCAGAAGAGGAAAAACCTCTTCCCTTGTGCATAGGGTGCCCCAAAACTTCGGTGATCAAAAGAGAGGCTGAGGAAGGAGACAGCCTTGAATGACAGAAAGTGAGCCTTGGGTGGCCCTTTCCATGACAAGAAGGTATAGCTGGGCCCTGTCATTCATGCGTTGCACATTTGACCAGGATTTATGGGTGAAGCACAGGTCAGTGCCTGCAGCATTTGCCGTGTGTGCTGGACACGAGAAGGCTGAAGAATTCTAGTTGGCTGATGCACCCTCCAGATAAGCTCAGACACGGAAGCCCTGCCTTGTGTCTGCACTCAGGCTGCAGACGGTTTCGATGGGTATCGTCTCTCAGGTCTGAGGGTACAACACACACACACACACACTCACACACTCACACACACACTTTCGCTAAAACGATTCAGATAGTACTAATGTGCTTTGTGGAGTCCCTTAGCACTGGAGGCTGTGAAGTGTTTATGGAGAAAGTGTGTGTTGTAAGGTTACCTCTGATCAGGCACGCGTTAAAATGCAGTTGGCTTCTGCTCCACACTAATGCATCAGTTCTGTGTGCTTTAATATAAAATTTCTTTAATTATTTTGTTTGTCGGTCAGTTGTTTTTGTTTTCTTCTGTTCTTTGAGATAGGGTCTCACAATGTAGCCCTGTTTGGTCTGGAACTCACTATGTAGACCATGCTGACTTTAAACACAGAGATCCATCCACCTGCCCTTTAGTGCTAGGATTAAAGTTGTGCACCACCATACACTGCTTGCTTATTTGAGACAGGGTCCTTGTGTCTGCACTCAGGCTGCAGATGGTTTCAAAGGGTATCATCTCTCGGGTCTGAGGGTACAACACACTCACACACACACACACACACACACACACACACACACACACACACACTCACTAAAAGAATTCAGATAGTACTAACGTGCTTTGTGGAGTCCCTTAGCACTGGAGGCTATGAAGTGCTTTACATAGTAGCCCAGGCTAGACTAAAACATGTACATGTAGCAGTCCTCCCATTTCACTCTTTTTACTGCTGGGATTACAATGCCTAGCTTAAAAGGTATCTTTAAACAGAAACACTTAAACAAAATTATATATTGATTAGCTGATAAAAGTATAGATTACACTGTTCCTTGAACTCAGAGATCCTCCTGCCTCTGCCTCCCAGTGCCAGGGTTAAAGGTGTTCAGTGTGGTGGCACACACCTTTAATCCCAGCGCTTGAGAGGCAGAGGCAGGTGAATTTCTATGAGCTGGAGGCCAGCCTGGTCTACAGAGCTATTCCAGGACAGCCAAGGTTACACAGAGAAACCCTGTCTTGAAAAAAAACAAACAAAAAAGATTTATTTTTATGTTACGTGTTTATGGGATGAGTGTTTTGCCTACATGTTTATGTGTCCACCGTGTGCGTGTGTTCTTGCTTGGTGCCTGTAGAGGTCAGAAGAGGGCATCAGATCCCCTGGAACTGGAGTTAGAAATGGTTGTAAGGTGCCAGGCAGGTGCTGGGACTTGAACTCAGGACCTCTGCAAGAGCAGCCAGTGCTCTTAACTGCTGAGCTTTCTCTCCAGCCACAATTATGTTTAATTTAATTAAATTTATGTATGTTCAGGTCAGAGACAACTTGCTGCAAGAGCCAGCTCTTTCCTACCATGAGGTTCCCCCAGGATCAAACTCAGGTAGTCAGGCTTGGAGACAGATGCCTTTATTCCCCAAGCCATCTTAGTCCAAGCTCACATCAAGTTTGAAGCCAGCTCAGATTCTATCCTTTTTTTTTTTTTTTTTTTTTTTTTTTTTGCTTTTTCGAGACAGGTTTTC
Source organism: Mus musculus (assembly GCF_000001635.26). NCBI lineage: Eukaryota > Metazoa > Chordata > Mammalia > Rodentia > Muridae > Mus > Mus musculus. The sequence continues at coordinate 2,138,373 of NT_187027.1, forward strand.
TCTGTATAGCCCTGGCTGTCCTGGAACTCACTCTGTAGACCAGGCTGGCCTCGAACTCCGAAATCTGCCTGCCTCTGCCTCCCAAGTACTGGGATGAAAGGCATGCGCCACTACCACCTGGCTATTCTATACTTTTAAGGTAGCCTTTCTACAGAGTGACAACTCCCTACCTTAAAAAAAAAAAAAGGCTGGAGAGATGACTCAGCACAGCTACTCTTCCAGAGGTCCTGGGTTCAATTCCCAGCAACCACACGGTGGCTCACATAGCATAACCATAGTCCCATGAGATGGAATGTCCTCTTCTAGTATGTAGATGCACATGCAAAGCACCCCATGTACATAAAATGCATGCATGCATAAACAAACAAGCAAATATTGAGAGATGGTTGGTGGCTCATGCCTTTAATCTCTGCACTAGGGAGGCAGTAGTTTGAAACTAGCCTGGCCTATAGTTGATTTTCAGGATAGCCAGAGCTACATAGTGAAACCCTGTTTGGTGAAGAAAAAAGAAATTTGAACACACATGATCTCTGGAAGCTGGTTATAGCAGTTGCTTCTAGAAAGGGAACCATGAGGTTTGAGGCAAGAGGTGGGAGGAAGCCACTTTCTACATGTCTCCTTTCCTTTTGAGTTTATTTTGTTCCTATTTTGTGTGCAAAAGATTTTTTTAAAAGATATCTGCTGGCAGGGTGTGAAAGGCAGTACTTGACCGTTGAGCTGCCCAGGCTGGCGTTGATGGTGGCTTACTCTTGTTTGTTTTTTTGTTTGTTTGTTTTTTGAGACAGAGTTTCTCTTTATAGCCCGGCTGTCCAGGAACTCACTTTGTAGACCAGGCTGGCCTCAAACTCAGAAATCCGCCTGCCTCTGCCTCCCAAGTGCTGGGATTAAAGGCCTGTGCCACCACACCCAGCCGGTGGCTTACTCTTAAGACTGGCAGCAAAGACAAATGGAGACATGTGAACAGGACTGCGGAGGTAGATTATGACCACAAAGGGCTCAGTGCCCTCGGGACCCTCATACTGTAGCGACTTACCCAGGGAGGGCAAGTACCAGCCTCATCCATTCTGACGCTAAGTCCTTAGCCTAGCTGCTCTAAGAAGTCACAAGGCGGTTCCCAGGCCCTGGCTTGATTCTGTGCCTGAAATGGATCCCACTACCGAGTAGGCTGAGCTGACCAGAAGAATGCTTCCTGGGTCTCTTCCACGTTGTGTATCCCACTGGTGGCGCTGGCTTTTCTCTCTGACTCAGGCCACCCGCTCCCCAGCCATGACTCAAGTACCCTTTGCTCCCTAGGTGGCCAAGACGAAGCAGCAGATCGAGGAGCAGCGGGTGCAGGTGCAGGTGGTTGAGCGCGCCCAGCAGGTGGCAGTGCAGGAGCAGGAGATCGCCCGGCGCGAGAAGGAGTTGGAGGCTCGCGTGCGCAAGCCAGCAGAGGCTGAGCGCTACAGGCTGGAGCGCCTGGCGGAAGCAGAGAAGTAACAGTCCCCTTCCTGAGCCCCCTCTCGGCCCCTTGACGCTCATAGTCAGAAAAGGCGCCCTGACTGTGAACTGCTTCCCATCTGTCCCCAGGGCCCAGCTGATCATGCAGGCAGAAGCCGAAGCTGAGTCTGTGCGGGTGAGTTGGGGTATGGCTCCTGATGGACACAGGGAAGGGCTTGTTAGGGTTTCTTATTCTCTATTGCTTGTTTTTGGATTTCTGAGGCAAGACTATTACTGTGTCACCCTGGCTGACCTGGAACTCACTGTGTAAACAAGATGGCTTCAAACTCAGGGAGACCCACCTACCTCTGCTTCCCAAGTACTGGGATTCAAGGCACTCACAATGGAACCCTGTTATTGTTGTTGCTGCTGCTCTCCTCCTCCTCCTCCTCCTCCTCCTCCTCCCCCCCTCTCTCCCTCCTCCCCCCCTCCTCCCCCTCCAATGGGGGGGGGCAAGGTGGTGCCCCTTGCCAATGTGGAGGTCAGATCTTCTGACCTTACTCTTTTAAGTAAGGTTGTTGGCCTTACTGGCAAGCACCTTTACCCTCTGAATCTCATTGGCCTCAGAATTTGGTATCCTTAATGAGTTGCCATCAGTCTTGAATGCCCTGTGCCCTCTACAGATGCGAGGGGAAGCTGAGGCCTTTGCTATAGGTGCCCGCGCTCGTGCTGAGGCTGAGCAAATGGCCAAGAAGGCAGAAGCCTTCCAGATGTACCAGGAGGCCGCCCAGCTGGACATGCTGCTGGAGAAACTGCCCCAGGTCTGCAATCGGGTGGGACTCTGAGAGGAGGGGTGACTGGGGGGGGGGTCCTCAAGGGTGCCAAATATAAGGCAGGACCGTAGCGAGGAATTATGGTCAGTTGTGGGGTGAATCTGATGGGTGGTAGTCATAGCTATCTCTGCCTACCAGGTGGCAGAAGAGATCAGTGGTCCCCTGACCTCAGCCAATAAGATCACGCTGGTGTCTAGTGGAAGCGGAACCATGGGGGCAGCCAAAGTTACTGGGGAAGTACTGGACATCTTGAGCCGCCTGCCGGAGAGTGTGGAGAGGCTCACAGGCGTCAGCATCTCCCAGGTGAGGGGGCAATGCAGAGTGTGTGTTGTTACTGCGTACCCAAATTGTGTGACACAGTAGGTTGGGTGCTTAATGGGCATCCGGGAGCCCAGGAAGTCACAGACAGTGACTCAATTCCCAGAACCTATGTCAGGTCCCTGCTTGGCTAGCTCCAGGCCAGTGAGAGGTCCTGAAAACGTACAGTGCTTGGGAAATGACAGCCAAATTAACCTTCACCTTTCACACACAAGTGCACGCGCACACACAAAAGGACTCCCTCCAACATGACTAAATGATGCAGTCCCCATGACTGGGAAGCAGAGCACCAGTCATTTCCTGCCATATCATTTCTTCCCTGGAGTTTACCCAGCTGTGGCAAAGATAAGTAAAATCACCTGTGACAGGTTGCCAATCTGTGCCTGTTTCCTCGTCTTAAGATTGTCTTCTTTTTTTTTTTTGGTTTTGGTTTTTGGTTTTTCAAGACAGGGTTTTTCTGTACCTGGCTGTCCTGGAACTCACTCTGTAGACCAGGCTGGCCTCGAACTCAGAAATCTGCCTGCCTCTGCCTCCCAAGTGCTGGGATTAAAGGCGTGCGCCACCACTGCCCGGCAAGATTGTCTTAAAGAGCTGGCCATGGTGGGCTCCCAGCACTCAGGAGACAGAGACAGGAGGGTCTCTTGAGTTTGAGGTCAGCCTGGCCAAGGAACAAGTTCCAGGTCAGTCAAGACTACATAGAGAAACCCTGTCTCCAAAAAACAAAACAACACAAAATTAGCTTAACAGTACAAACTGCCCTCCTTGCTGGGGTGTTGGGAAATTGTTTGCAGAGTACTTAAGGCAGTGTTGGATAAAAAACACACACACACACACACACACACACACAAACCATGCAGCTCAGTGTATAAAGCTTGAATCTCAGCACTCGGGAGGCAGACAAACACTGATCTCTGAGTTTGAGGCCATCTGGGGCAATATAGTGAGACCATCTTTTTGGTTTTTTGAGACCGGCTTTCTCTTTGAGTGACCCTGGCTGCCTAGATCTCACTCTGTAAAACAAACTGGCTTCAAACTCAGCTCCACCTGCCTCTGCCTCCTGAGTGTTTTATCAACTATCCCTCAAGACCCCGTCTTAAAAAACAAAACCACATGTGTATTAAAGCAGTCTTCATCAAGCTGGGTTTGTTGGAATATCCTTGAAGCCTGCTCTAGGCTTTGAGCTAAGGAGTATGCAAGCAAAGCTCTAGTACCTATCACCTCTTCAGTGATGGGTCCCTGTGACTACATGGATACCTAGAACTTGCTATGTAGACCAGACTCAAGAGATGCGCCTCCCCTCAGCTTTTTCAATGTCCAGAACCCATCCTTCCAAATGGATGCTACAGAGAGCAGATGCTGGATTCCCACGCTGTCACATCTTTTCTTTCCTCTAGGTAAATCACAACAAGCCTTTAAGGACAGCATGAGCCCTCAGTCCTGGACTGTGTGGCCTGAGCGGTCTCATTGGGGAGTGGTCTCATCGCATGCACCTCACCTGGCCTCCCTTAGCATGGCCCCCGACAGGGGTGCACACCTCTCCTTGCCAAATAGTCCGTGCCTTGCCTTGGAGGGTTTGCCCTTCTTAGCCCATTGCCAGTGCCCTGCACCAAGATTGATTATCTTCAGCCCATCCCAACTATTTAACTTCCTGATTAAACTAGACTGTTTGAGCCTGGTTATCTATACTTCTTTCCTCACTCAGACCAAAAGATACCCCTAAAGATCTTGTTAAATAAATCAGGTATTGACACAGCTAAAATACCAGTTTGCAGCAGGCTGGAAGCAGAACAAGTTCCAGGCCAGCCTGGGTAGCAAAAACCTGACTCCATCTTCCCTAGAAGTTGGCTGTGCAGACTCCTGCAGTGAAGTCCTTAAGTACAGCCCTCCCTGGGCTCACAGTACCAGTGAGATGCCAGTCTGTGTTATAGGAAATGGTGTAGTATCCACACGCACCCCTCAGACACCCTGCTCTACATATTAAATCCCAGCATTTTATACCTAATACCTCTACTAGGTAGCTTCAGCTAGTGTTAACAAGGAACTCAAAGCCAGCCTGAGTCTCAAACTTAGAATGGTGTGACTACAGGTCACAGGTTAACCCCAGAGGGATGTGGAATGTGTTGGGAGGGTTGCTGATGGGGTGTCAGGTGCTATTTTCAAGATTGTGGGCAGCTTTGGACCCACAATCTTCGATTGAAAGCTGGCATTAGAGGTTTGTCCAATCGAAATACCTAGAGAGCTGGGGATGTCACTCAGTGGTCCCCAGCCCTGAAACTGCTAGGCATGCCACATGTACTATCTCAGCTATTAGAAAGGCAGGGGTAGGAGTCTCACCTAATTAGGGACAACCTTGGTGTACTGGCTAGTTTTGTGTCAACTTGACACATGCTGGAGTTATCAGAGAAAGGAGCTTCCGTTGCGAAAATGCCAACTGTAAGACATTTCCTCAATTAGTGATCAAGGGGATAAGGGCCCCTTGTGGGTGGGACCATCACTGGGCTGGTAGTATTGGGATCTGTTAGAGAGCAGGCTGAGTAGGCCAGGGGAAGCAAGCCAGTAAGAAACATCGCTCCATTGGCTTCCTGCCATGCTTGAGTTCCAGTCCTGACTTTCTTTGGTGATGAACAGCAGTGTGGAAATGTAAGCTGAATAAACCCTTTCCTCCCCAGCTGCATCTTGGTCATGATGCTTGTGCAGTAATAGGTAAAATCCTGACTAAGACACTTGGGAACAGTATAATTCAACCTGGGACCGGTTCCTCCACCAGCAGCTTTAACTACCCCTGAATGAGCACACAGCCTCACAGCCTTTTTCCAATTCCCATTTATTTTTGGCTCTGGGGCGATGTCAACTTTTCAATATGAAAAAAAAAAAAAAAGCAGGTACAACACGAAATAGAAAGGTAGGAAATGACCAAGCCAAGGGCAGGAGGAGCATGGGGCAGAGGTGGTGACAGCCCATCTGGGCAGTGTCTGAAAGACCCAGGTGGAAACATACTTTCCCAAGTGTGGAGTTTCAGCGGGAATTGGGAGTGTTCAGAGACCAAGACCAAGACCTTGCCGCACCCCCAACCCCCATCTCTCCGAGAAAGGAGAACCAATACAGGGAAGACACTTCCAATGGCAGATTTGGCTCAGGACAGCTGGGAGGATATAAATGGAGATAATACTGTTAATACCTCTCCTGAGGCTGAGAGATGAGGCAGGAGAAAAACAAAACAAAGCCCTGCTGACTGAAAGCATAGGTGGATTCTAAATGGCCCTGACTGGAAAACCCCACCCCCTTCTCTTCCTGGTGGTCTCTACCTAGCATCCCTGATCCACTACTTTGCTTTAAGATGATGGTTACTATCCGAGTTCTTAGAATTGGGCTGGGTTCTACACAGGATCTGGAGCAGACCTCAGGTTTCTGGAGAATATTCTGGAATATTAACTGGACAGTCAAATAATAATTTAAAAAAATGGATACTTGCTGGGTGATAGTGGCACACGCCTTTAATCCCAACACTTGGGAGGCAGAGGCAGGCGGATTTCTGAGTTCCAGGACAGCCTGGGCTATATATACAGAGAAACCCTGTCTGGAAAAACCAAAAAAAAAAAAAAAAAAAAAAAAAAAAAGATACCAGTAGGAAGCACAGGGTAACAACCAGAATGTCAGAAATCTAAGTTTGTCAGAGTGGAAAGAGAAAGGAGACATTCCACAAACAAATATTTATTGAGTGCCTGCCATGTGCCAGGCACCATTTACCCCCAATGAGAAAACAGAACAAAACAAATACAAGACAGAGGCAGCAGAAAGAAACTGGAGGACAAAGGGCAGTTGGAGAAAGCTGAGGGATCTAAGCAGCCTGAGCTGATGCAGGGCTCTCTGCCTTAGGCCTCCTCTTCTGCCTCCTCTCCGAAATCCTCTTCCTCTTCCGCGGTGGCATCCTGGTACTGCTGGTACTCAGAGACGAGGTCGTTCATGTTGCTCTCAGCTTCGGTGAACTCCATCTCGTCCATGCCCTCACCCGTATACCAGTGGAGGAAAGCCTTCCGGCGGAACATAGCCGTAAACTGCTCAGAGATGCGCTTGAAGAGCTCCTGGATGGCTGTGCTGTTTCCAATGAAGGTGACTGCCATCTTGAGGCCACGTGGTGGGATGTCACAGACAGCTGTCTTGACATTGTTGGGGATCCATTCCACGAAGTAGCTGCTATTCTTGTTCTGCACGTTGAGCATCTGCTCATCCACCTCCTTCATGGACATCCGTCCACGGAAGACGGCGGCAACTGTGAGGTACCGGCCGTGGCGCGGGTCGCAGGCGGCCATCATGTTCTTGGCATCGAAGACCTGCTGGGTAAGTTCAGGCACAGTGAGGGCCCGGTACTGCTGGCTTCCACGGCTGGTGAGAGGGGCAAAGCCAGGCATGAAGAAGTGGAGACGTGGGAATGGCACCATGTTGACAGCCAGCTTTCGAAGGTCAGCATTAAGCTGGCCCGGGAAACGGAGGCAGGTGGTGACGCCGCTCATGGTGGCCGAGACGAGATGGTTCAGGTCTCCGTAGGTTGGCGTGGTGAGCTTGAGGGTACGGAAGCAGATGTCGTAGAGGGCCTCGTTGTCGATGCAGTAGGTCTCATCCGTGTTCTCAACCAACTGATGGACAGACAGGGTGGCATTGTAGGGCTCGACCACGGTATCAGACACTTTGGGCGAGGGCACCACACTGAAGGTATTCATGATACGGTCAGGATATTCTTCCCGGATCTTGCTGATGAGCAGGGTGCCCATGCCAGAGCCAGTGCCTCCACCCAGTGAGTGGGTCAGCTGAAAGCCTTGCAGGCAATCACAGCTCTCCGCCTCCTTCCGCACCACATCCAAGACAGAGTCAACCAACTCAGCTCCCTCTGTGTAGTGGCCTTTAGCCCAGTTGTTGCCTGCCCCAGACTGACCTGGAATGCAGTAAGGGAAAAGGTTTAATCACTAAGATATGAGAGAAACACAAATACTTCTTAATCTTTCAACGACTGGAATAATTCAGTTGAGCAAATAGAAATCGATTCCACCTAACTCACCGAAAACGAAGTTGTCTGGTCTGAAGATCTGGCCAAAAGGACCTGAGCGAACGGAGTCCATAGTCCCAGGTTCTAGATCCACCAAGATAGCTCGAGGGACATACTTGCCACCTGCAGGAATTCAAGTCAATGTTTGACGGATCAGCAATGCATTACCTCTGGGTGGGAGATCAGCCACAAAGCACTAAAGTTGTCATTCCAGGCACTACCACCTGGTGGCAGTAGAGCTAATCTTTAGTCCCTTAGGGTGTGAGTCTAGGGAAAAAAAAAATGGGAACCATGCAGAGGGGTAATAGATACTTAAAAGTGTGGAAAAACAGGGCGTGGTGATGCTCTCCTTAAACCCAGCACTTGAGAGGTAGACGATCTATGGGAGTTCCAGGGCAGCCAGTGATGCATTCATCTGGGCTCACTGTCCAATACAGGGGACAGGGAATAAATGTTAAGTGGGGATTTCTGCCCTCACCTGTGGCTTCATTATAGTACACAGAGATTCGGTCCAGCTGCAGGTCGCTGTCACCGTGGTAGGTACCGGTGGGGTCGATGCCATGTTCATCGCTTATCACCTCCCAGAACTGCACAGGGAAGAGCAACGAGGCCTCAATGTCTCAAGTCCTAAGGCATGCCTCCCGCCCCTCATTTCAATTCCAGACACGCTGAAACGAGGCTGAGGTGAAGACACTGCAATTCCGTTATCTGCTTGCGGAAGTCCCATGGAGGAACCTACGCGATGGAAGGCTAAAACCTTTGGGCATAGGACCGGTGATGGGTGGGTCAGGCGCTATAAACCTCTATGTGGGCGGATTGGAGCCCACCTATTTGGCTTTGCACCCAGGTTGGCTCCTGAAGCCAGGAACCGCCCTTCCAGGCCAGCACAAAAGAGTTGGGGGAGAAAGGTGCGGCCACTGCAGTCGCCCACCCCTTACGTGCTCCACGTGACTGCGGTGGCGGGCCGCTCCTCCAGCAAACCACAAAGGCGGGAGCAGCGCGGGCGGGGCCTAGCTCGAGGGGCGGGGCCAGTGCGCCCCCGCGGGTAGGGGCCGCATTGTCCCTGCGCGCCAGGGGCTCCAACCCCGCCCCCAAAGGGTCCCACCCTTCGGCTACAATTTAGCGGCCGCACTTCCTCCCTCCCCTCCCCCGCTACATTGTTAATTGCTAGCAAAAAAGGGGGAAAAATCTTTAAAAAGCCCCATTGCCTATCTTTATTCCCTTCCTTCCCTCTCCTTAGTCTCCCAGACAGTCTCACATATTTGAAAAGCTCACTTTCATACCGCTCACACCCTAAGATAAAGGGCAATGAAAAGTAAAAGTAGGCCCCTATACAGAATCATTACCTAAAAAAAGCATTGGGATGGCGGGTTCGATGGAGTGTCCAAGCCTTTGTTGAGAGGTAATGCGCACCGGGCACCTCTGCAGCTGCCCGCCAAACCTCGCCCCTTCCCCCCTCCATTCTGTTCCAGTAGAGCCCTCCAGGCTGGGTGGGGGTGGCGCAAGGGGAAAACCTCGCCTCGGCTTTGTCTCGGATCGTTTCCGCATCCCTCCAGTCCTCGAACCGTTAGAAAACCCCTTTTAAGACCAGCTCTTCACAGTCCCTCAGCCTCTCCTTTTCCCTAAACTCGAAAGGCTCTTTTATTAGCTTTCCGAAAATGTGCCAAGAAAAACATTTCCTCATTTTTCAATATCAGAACGCTAGCTACAAATATGGGTTATATTTATACGTGAAAAACTTTGAGGGGCCAAATCTGACGGGTGGAGAATGCAAGAACTCCGTGAACAATGCTCACAATTAACACAGAATTCTCATCTTTACATATTTCAGCTAAAATTTTAAAGTCCTTACCTTAGCACCGATCTGGTTGCCACACTGTCCGGCCTGGATGTGCACGATTTCCCTCATGGCTACGGTTTACTGAAATAATTGTTTTTGGTGGTTCCAATGTAGGTACCGAACAAGAAAGAAAATTAAGGTTTTTGGGGTTTTTTTCTTCTGGGCCGGTCTCAGACTGAAAGGATGGACCGGAGCCCGGGAGGCTGCAGCAGCGAGATGCAAGCACGACCGCAGGAAGGTTCTAAGAGGCAGAAGAGGCCGGCGAGCGCAGGAGGGAAGGCGCGCAGGGCGGGGCTCGCGTTCGCGCGGCCGGGGGCGGGAGATAGGCGGGCGCCCCGGGTCTTAGACAAAGCCTACCCAACCAGTCGCTGATTAGACCAACCGATCACGTGCCAGGCGGCCATTGGTTTCTGAGCCAGTGGCGAGCGCAGTCTTTTTTGGGAGTTGTAGTTCTCTATTGTTGTCCACGCTGCAAAAAGAAGTTAGGAATGGGTGGGTACTGTATGAGGAATTGGGGTTATCTTGTGTGTGTGTGATTTTATTTTTTCATGAAAAATGTCCTCACACGAGATTCCTATTTTCTATTCTGAGAGAGGATTTTGTACTAAAAGAGGTTTGGAGAAATGTAGTAATTAGGAGATCTGAGGTGCCAGAGTTGGAAGGTGGGTTGGACACGCCCTGCCAGCTGCCCACCGCAGTAGGTCTAGAAAAGCCAGACTGCATAGCTCAGCGGAAAATCCTGAGAACTATGTTGTCCTTCCCTGATACACAGTATCTAGTTCTTTGTGATCCCAAGACAGGAATTTCAGTAAGGCACAGCTCCCTCGCATCCCTCCAGAAGAAAGAATTACCCTTCTGTTTCCAAGGGAGTTGTCTCAAGGATTTTCAAAAGAGAAACAAAATTGCAAAGATCGTGGTGAAAACTGCATGGAGCTGATGTCCCAAAAGAATGAAGGTGTACTGGCTGGTTTTATGTGTCAACTTGACACAGACTGGAGTTATCACCGAGAAAGGAGCTTCAGTTGGGGAAATGCCTCCATGAGATCCAACTGTAAGGCATTTTCTCAATTAGTGATCAAGGGGGAAGGGCCCATTGTGGGTGGGGCCATCTCTGGGCTGGTAGTCTTGGTTCTATAAGAGAGCAAGCTGAGCAAACCAGTAAAGAACATCCCTCCATGGCCTCTGCATCAGCTCCTGCTTTCTGACCTGCTTGAGTTCCAGTCCTGACTTCATTCAGTGATGAATAGCAATGTGGAAGTGTGAGCTGAATAAACCCTTTCCTCCCCAACTTGCTTCTTGGTTGTGCAGGAATGGAAATCCTGCCTAAGACAGAAGGTGTATGTAAAATCTGCGTGGGATTTGGGCCTTTCAGACGACGCTGAAGACATTCTGGTCATCCTGTCAGGACAGGCTGTAGGGTGGACAGACTAAGAGAATGTCAGTCTTTAGACAGTGCCTCCCTCTCTCAGACACTTGCTTGAAGCAAGGGGATTTGTTTGTTTTTCCAGTTAAATGATTTTATTCATTAGGTGAGTCTGTGGCAATGTGCTGGAACTGAGCAGGAAGAAGGGAGTTGATTGAATGGGCTCAAGTTAGAGGCCTTAATGTTCTCTTTCCAGGGTTTCGAAAATTACTAAGTATCCTCAAAGCTTTAAAGGGATACAAAATGATTAATTAGAGCAAGAGTGGTTCACATGATTAGTCCCCGAATTCTGACTAGAAGGCAAGGGAAGTTCAAGGTCAACACCGGCTACCTAGAGGCTACCTAGACAGCTTGAGGTACAAGCTTTAGCTTCAGTCTCTAAATGAACAAATAGAAAGGAAAAATTAGATTGTGCCTGCCCAAACTCCCAAGAAATACGGATATTGAGACAGAAGGATCATTGCACTTTGGAGGCTAACCTAGTCTACAAAATGAGAGCCTGTCTTGGAAACACAACATACGTGGGGCTAGAGAGATGGCTCAGCAATTAAGAGAATTTGCCCTTCTCAGAACAGGTTCAATTTCTGTCACCCATAGTAGTAGTACACAGACATACATGCAAGCAAACTACCAATACACATAAAAACCTCTTTTAAAAAGAGAAACAACAACAACAAAGGGAAGGGTCTAGTAAGCAGTATCTAGAATGTAAGCAGTATCTAGAATGTAGTAAGCAGTATCTAGAATATAATCGTGTTGGACCAGTGAAAGGAAGGAGGATCCCTGTGAGTTCAAGGCTGACCTGCTAAGTTAGTTAGTTCGAGGTTAGCGGAGGCACATAGTGAGACCCTTCTTTGGCTTAAAGAAAATGAATCAAAGACATGCAATCAACATACAGCTCAAGTCATCTTTTAAATAAAAGAACATTTAACCGGGTAGTGGTGGTATACACCTTTAATCCCAGCACTTGGGAGGCAGAGGCAGGCAGATTTCTGAGTTCGAGGCCAGCCTGGTCTACATAGTGAGTTCCAGGACAGCCAGGGCTACACAGAGAAACCCTGTCTCGAAAAACAAAAAACCAAAACAACAACAACAACAAAGAACATTTAAGTTACATCAATACTCCTTTATTCATTAAAAATATTTCAATTTTGGTTATGCCAACAATGAAAGCGATTATTGATTATTTCGTGCTACTTGAATTTGTCTCATTTACTTTAGGAACACGGATAAGTCATCCAACTTAAAGCTTCAAACGTCTGGCGATTTATTATGGACATATTGAAAAAACCAACGGGAAAGAACTATACAAGCCACTTTCCTGGAATACCTTCATGTTTTATTATAATGAAATAAATTATTTTATTATACTTTTCTCCTCTTTTGAAAGACGACGACAGACTTTGAGGTTTTAGCAAAACAGCTTGCTGTATTTAGGATCTTCCATTTAGGAAGATGACCTCAAAATGTCCGTCATTGGCCAGGCGTGGTGGCACACGCCTTTAATTCCAGCACTCGGGAGGCAGTGGCAGGCGGATTTCTGAGTTCGAGGCCAGCCTGGTCTACAAAGTGAGTTCCAGGACAGCCAGGGCTATACAGAGAAACCCTGTCTCGAAAAACCAAAAAAAAAAAAAAAAAAAAAAAAAAAGTCCGTCATTTTATACATTAATACGTACATACATAGATGTGGAAGAAAAGCAAGTAAACAGTCCAAATCAAACGGAAATAAAATCCCTCTGCAATAGGGAGTTCTAAAGTGCCACGCCTACAGGGTGTTTTCCAATCTGCAGCCTCCAGCCACGACTGCTGCCTGCAACCCCCCATTTCTCGTGAGTCAGCTGGCGCCATTTCTGGGATGACCGAGAAGGGCGCTCTGGCCTTGGAATGACTTCTATGATAGAGCCCTTCTAGCCGCCGCCGGTAACTGGCGCCAGACTCTCTGGTAGGCGTTTGGAAATCTGCGCGGGAAGTAGTCCGTGGATGACGTAGCGACGGAGGGTTGGCCTAGGGCACTACCCAATCACGGTGCGGGATTCTCAGGCCACACCCTCCTGATTAGCGTTTTCTTCAGCCTGTTTCCCGCCGGTAGCCGCACATTTGAGCTGTGAGGAGGCGAGGCAGGGGCGGGGCTTCCGACTTGAATCAATCGGCGCGCTTCCAGCAGTAAAAGACAGTTCCAGGAGCCAATCAGCCCACCGACTCTCTTCCGGGATTCGCACTCCCGCCACCTGGTAGCGGCCGTTACTGGTGGCGCGCGCGCGCGGATTCAGTCGGTGAGTTCGGCAGCCCGCGCCCGGGTTACCATCTTTGATTCCTCCTGAGGGCGGGAGGGGCGTGCCCTAGGTGTCACTGGGCTGAGGTAATTTGGGTTGCGGTTTTAGGTTTTTTTATGCTAATCCTTGCTTGGCGCCCTGGCCCGGGTGTAGGTTTGGTGACACGGAAACCTTAGGCCACGAGGGAACGAACTCCAGCGTAGGTACCAAAGATGGTTGCCCTTCACTTGGAGCAAAGGGTCGTAGGCGTCTGCTGGGTTGGCAGGACGGAGTTTACTTCTTGGGGTACACTACTTTTCCTTTCAGCGTTTTCCCCGTGTGTGACATCTTTATAGGTAAAATCCACCCATGCAGTTTTGAATTTCTGTCTCTAGTTTGTCTGTTAGTAACGCCGGCTATGTAGTTACCATGAGAGCAGGATTCATTTTGAGGATGCATGCCCAAATACTGACCGGTACCAGGTGTGCATAATTCCTGCAGAGTAAATAGGACGGACCCGAGTAGGGGAGGTGGGGATGTAGATACAGTTCCACCCGTACTGATCTGGAAAGAGATGTCAAAGACAGAAAGGGGGCCGGGCGGGCGTGGTGGGGCACGCCTTTAATCCCAGCTCTGGGGATGCAGAGGCAGGCAGATTTCTGAGTTGGAGGCCAGCCTGGTGGTCTACAGAGTGAGTTCCAGGACAACCAGGGCTACACAGAGAAACCCTGTCTCGAAAACAAGCAAACAAAGACAGAAAGGGTCTTGCCAAGGAGCTACTTTAATTCTGTGAACTTAGCAGCCACGAGAAAACGCTAGGAGTGATTTAGAGACGGTCCTTAACCCATCTATGTTGACGTTTCTCATCTGGGAAAAAAAAAAAAAAAAGAACAACCATACTTTTACAGGGTTCTTCTCAAGAACAAATGAATCAGTCAACCTAATGTGTTAAAACTGTTTAACATATAAACCCCTCTTTATATGTTAGCTTCTCTGGTTCTTTGCACTTCAAGCTGAAGTATGCTGATGAGAGTGTATAAACTGGGGGCTTTGTGACTCATTTCTATTTACATGCTGTGTTATTCTGAGCAAATCAATTTTTGGAGTTATTACTTCCCTGTCTCGTTTGGCTATTATGCCTGATACAACACAATACTCAATAGAGGATTATGAAATCAATTAGGGAGTGGTAGATGGGCTTTTAAAAACTAGAACATGTACAAGACCCTAAGTTTGATCATCACTAGTTTTCCTGTGTGTGTGTAATATCTGACCCATCAGATCCCATTACGCATGTCTGTGAACCGTGTAGTTGCTAGGAATTGAACTCAAAACCTCTGGAAGAGTAATCAGTGCTCTTAACAGATGAGCCATCTTTCCAGGCCCAGAAACAGTATATTTCACATACCATTGTTTCTCAAAGCCCATACCCTCACACAGGTGAGTGCGTGGCTCCAAGGAGGGTGTCAGATACCCTGGAATTTGAATTACAAACTGTTGTGAACCAGTGTGGGTTCTGAGAACTGAACCTAGGTATTCTAGAAGAGCATGCAGTGCTTTTAACCACTGAGCCACCTTGCTGGTTTTTGTTGTTGTTGTTTTTTAAAGGGGTCTTACTGTGTTGTCCATGCTAACTTGGAAGTCTTGGACTCAAGCAATTACATTGTTTCAGCTGCCCTCAGCTGGAACTGTGGGTATACACCACCTCAGTCCAGCTTACCATGTTTTTTTATGCTTTAAACAAAGTACCCATCTGTGGGCTGAGGCTATAGTTTGGTGGTAGAGCATTTGTTTTGGTGTGGGAGGCTCTAGATTCAGTCTGTAGTATCTAAAAACAAACAAATCCCATAAAGTATCCCTTTCTATATAATGGTATACTTTGTGTCATGGCCAGAAGTATAAATATGTACGTGTTCCGTTTTGGATGGCAAGGTCTCACTGTAGCCAAGGCTGGTTTCTACATTTTTTAAAAAAGATTTATTTTATGTATATGTGTACACCACTGCTCTTTTCAGACACACCAGAAGAGGGCACCAGATCCCATTGCAGATGGTTGCGAGCCACCATGTAGTTGTTGGGAATTGAACTCATGACCTCTGGAAGAGCAGTCAGTGCTCTTAACCACTAAGCCATCTTTCCAGCCTCCCCCCCACCCCACCCCCTTTTGAATCCATGATCTAGCTACTTCTGGCTAGCCTGGAACTTGCTATATAGACCAAGTAGACATCTGCCTACCTCTGTCTTCTCATTGCTATAATCAAAGCTGTACATCACCATGCCTGGTAAGGTCTCTAGTTCTTTTTTTTTTTTTTTTGGTTTTCTGAGACAGGGTTTCTCTGTGTAGCCCTGGCTGTCCTGGAACTCACTCTGTAGACCAGGCTGGCCTCGAACTCAGAAATCCGCCTGCCTCTGCCTCCCGAGTGCTGGGATTAAAGGCGTGCACCACCACGCCCGGCTTCTCTAGTTCTTAATTTTTCTGCTTCATCTCAGATGCAGGGATTATAGATATATGCCAACATGCTTTTATCAAATAGATTTTTTTTTCCTTATTGGTAGTACTAAGAATTGAACACTTGGCCTCACATAGGCTAAGCAAACATTCTATTTCTGGCATACTCTCCCACCCCTGAATATTGTTACATGCTTTAGAATAACTGATAGGAAATCATCACCTCATGGTTGTTCACATCTTTAATCCCAGCACTTGGGAAGCAGAGGCAAGGGGATCTCTGAGTTTGAGGCCAGCCTGGTCTGATTATGTGTTTCCTTTACAGATCATGGAAAGCACCCAGGTGATTGACTGGGATGCTGAAGAAGAGGAAGAGACAGAACTATCCAGTGGCTCCTTGGGGTATAGTGTGGAGCCTATAGGGCAGCTACGTCTCTTCAGTGGAACTCATGGACCAGAAAGAGGTCAGGAGATATTGGGAACTAAAGTATGATTGTGGGTCTTTCTTAGAAGAAGTTGGAAGTTGGAGGGTTGGTAGAACCATTTATATATATGTACACACACATACATACATATACATACATAAGTACATACACATATACATATGTATATAAATAAGTATGTAGTGTGTGTGTATATATATATATGTGTATATATATATATATACACACACACACACACATACACATATGTTTCAAAGGGGATATGAATAACTGTACCACTAAGGATGCCAAAGAGGCCACCTGAGTTGACTGTTCGAGGCTGGTTCTGGGATTTTCTTGGAGTGATTTTCTTTTGTCAAGAGAAAATGAAGAGCTTCAAATAAAACTACAATGTGGGGGCTGAAAAGATGGCTCAGTGATTAAGAGTGCTTACTGCTCTTGGAGAGGTTTAGGTTCTCAGCACCTACATGGTGGTTCACAACCACCTGGAGCTCTAGTTACAGGGGGCCTGACACTATCTTCTGACCTCAGGATACCAGCACACATGTGATAGACATGAATTCATGCAGGTGCACACATACACACTGTGGGTGTTGGTGACTGTGGAAGGACAGTGGCTGTATAATAAAACGGGACAGCATACGTGCAGTGATTGAAGTGGTTAGAGTTGTATTGTGTGTAGTGTGTTTCCTTTATTTTTGTTTTTCCTTTGAGTCAGGGTCTCTCTATATAGCCTGTGCTGCTCTGGAATTCACTATGCAGACCTGACTGGCTTCACAGAGATTCACTTCTCTCTGCTTCCCACGTGCTGGAATCAAAGGCGTGTGCCACACTATACCTAGCCTGTATTATATGTACTTAATCACACAAAAGCACCCATTGGGCATGGTGGTACATGTTTGTGATCCCTGTACTAAGGAGGGTACTCTAGAATTTGAGGGTAACCTGGGCTATATAGTAAGTTTGAAAATCATCTGGGTTACATGATAAGACCCTAAATCAAAACAACAAAACAAGAGCTATAGTTCAGGGGGAAAGTGTTTAGCTAGCATGCATGAAGCTCTGTTTTCAAGTCTAAGCAATTGAGAAAAGACAAAAATGTGACTAGATAGAATATTGCTGATGAGTAGTGTATTATAAATGCTCTTCTATGCTGGCATGCCCTCAGGGTTTTGTTGTTGGTCGTTTTTTAACGCCTGTAAGAGCTCTGAGTGAGCAGTAGGGTATCTAACCAGAACATCTTCAGGGCAGGACTCTGGCCTTACTCTCATATTTTTTCTCTGATCCTCAGATTTCCCCCTCTACCTTGGCAAGAATGTAGTTGGTCGAAGCCCTGACTGCTCTGTGGCCCTGCCTTTTCCATCCATCTCCAAACAGCATGCAGTAATTGAAATCTCAGCTTGGAACAAAGCCCCTATCCTCCAGGATTGTGGGAGCCTCAATGGCACTCAAATCGTAAAGCCTCCTAGGGTCCTACCTCCTGGAGTGAGCCATCGTCTGAGGGACCAGGAATTAATTCTGTTTGCAGATTTTCCCTGCCAGTACCATCGCCTGGATGTCCCACCACCCTTGGTCCCTCGGAGTCTTCTAACTATAGAGAAAACCCCCAGAATACGGATAGAATCCCAAAATTCCAGAGTTTTGTTGGCTGCCGATTCAGAGGAAGAAGGGGGTAAGTTTGTGCCTTTGGCATAGGTATGAAAAGACAGGGATGATGGCTATAAACTCAATTTATTCTTTCCTGTTCTTGCCAGATTTTCCTTCTGGAAGGTGTGTGGCGAATGGACAAAGGAATACAGCATCCCCTTCAGCAACAGTAGTTCCAGAAAGGTGGGTACCAAAGTACCAGATACCTGAATATTTATGTTTGCTTGCTTTTGTTTTTGTTTTTGTTTTTGTTTTTTTGAGACAGGGTTTCTCTGCGTAGCCCTGGCTGTCCTGGAACCAACTTTGTAGACCAGGCTGGCCTCGAGCTCAGAAATCTGCCTGCCTCTGTCTCCTAAGTGCCGGGATTAAAGGGGTGCGCCACCACTGCCTGCCAGATGATTATCTTGAAAGGTGGCACTAAGAGCCTCTGAATAATATTTCCCCAGCTGAATTAAACCATAATGAGCACTACTACTACTACCACTTCCTCTTCTTCCTCTTCTTTTTCTTCTTTTTAAGGATTTATGTATTATATTTATATGAGTACACTGTAGCTGTTTTCAGACACAGCAGAAGAGGGTGTCAGATTCTATTACAGATGATTGTGAGCCACCATATGGTTGCTGGGAATTGAACTCAGGACCTTCAGAAGAACAGTCAGGGTTCTTTTTTGTTTTTTGTTGTTGTTGTTGGTTGTGGTCCGCCCCCCCCCCCCCCTTCCGAGACAGGGTTTCTTTGTATAGCCCTGGCTGTCCTGGAACTCACTTTGTAGACCAGGCTGGCCTCGAACTCAGATCAGTCAGTGGTTTGTTGTTGTTGTTTTTAATATTTATTTATTTATCATATGTAAGTGCACTGTAGCTGTCTTCAGATACACCAGAAGAGGGCATCAGATTTCGTTACAGATGGTTGTGAGCCACCATGTGGTTGCTGGGATTTGAACTCAGGACCTTTGGAAGAGCAGTCAGTGCTCTTAACCGGTAAGCCATCTCTCCAGCCCGAGCACTTCTGATATACTCAGTGGAGATGAGAAGACAGCTACCAGCAGTGCCTGCTTTCAAGGTCTTCATAGCTGAATGGGGTGTCTCTATCCAGGACATACTTTCTATGGATTCTTTTTCTTTGCAGTGATGAAGAGGTCTCTTCTCCGGCCCCAAGTGTCCCCGGGCCATCTTCACCCTTTGGTTTGGGCAGTGACACTGATGAAGAACAAGGTCAGCAACCAGGAGTAGAGGAGTCCTCTTTAGCTGACAGCAGTGGTGCTGCAGGGGAAGCTGAGCAGCCTGAAGCTAACGGAACGACAGCTGGCATACAGGCTCAGCCTACTGAGCACAAATTGAAGGACACAAAAGTCAAGAAGGAGGCAGGCAGGGCAGGGGTCTCAGATGGGTCAGTTCTGGAGAGGAGCCCCACTCTTGGAGAGGACAGTGACACAGAAGTGGACGAAGATCACAAACCTGGGTTTGCGGACAGTGAGACAGATGTGGAAGAAGAGAGGATCCCTGTGACCCCCCCTGTAGCCCCTGTGAAGAAAAACCAAGTGCTACTTGCAGTTGGTATAGGAGATCCTGAAGCACCTGGTGTGGCACATCTGCAGGACTGCCTAGCTGGTAGTGGCACAGATGTGGAGGACAAGACTGCACTGGATGTCCCTCTAGAGAGAAACCACACACCCATGGTGATCAACAGTGATACAGATGAGGAGGAGGAGGAGGAGGAGGAGGAGGTCTCAGCAGCACTCACTTTGGCCCATCTGAAAGAGAGAGGAATTGGTTTGTGGAGTAGAGACCCAGGCGCAGAAGAGGTCAAGTCCCAACCACAGGTCCTTGTAGAACAAAGCCAGAGTGCCTCTGGGAGAGACAGTGACACGGATGTGGAGGAGGAATCCTCAGGGCGAAAGAGAGAGATTATCCCAGACAGTCCCATGGATGTAGATGAGGCTCTTACTGTCACACAGCCAGAGAGCCAGCCTCCCCGTAGGCCCAATGATGCAGATGAGTACATGGATATGAGCTCCCCTGGCAGCCATCTAGTGGTAAATCAGGCCTCCTTTGCTGTGGTAGGCAAGACCAGAGCACAAGTGGAGGAGGAAGTCCCAGGGCCATCTGTTATCCTGGGGGAGAAGCACCAGGTGCCTCTAGAGGGAGCCCAGCCTCCTGAGGAAGCCTGGGAAACAGCTGTTCAGGAAGGCTCATCCTCACCAGAGGCAGCAGCCTCTGTAAGGCCTAGCCAGCAGCCAGTAGCAGAAGATGCTGGGACAGAGTGTGCTACAGCTGTTTCTGAGCAGGAAAGTACTCTTGAGGTGAGGTCCCAAAGCGGGTCACCTGCAGCACCAGTGGAGCAAGTGGTGATACATACAGATACTTCAGGGGATCTCACCCTGCCACAGAGAGAGGGAGCCCAAACCCCCACAGGAAGGGAGAGAGAAGCACATGTGGGCAGGACCAAGAGTGCCAAAGAGTGCTGTGATGGTAAGTGTTGCCCTCTGCTCTGCCTTTGGCCCTTAAAATAAATTGGGTATAAGGATTAGGAGAGAACTGTAGAGGTCTTTAGGATGAGAGTTGATTTTTCATCTGTCTCACATCTCTTCCCAGCAGAACCTGAAGATCTGTGCCTTCCAGCTACCCAGTGCTTTGTGGAAGGGGAGAGCCAGCACCCAGAAGGTGAGGACATTGTGTGGTGTGGATGGGAGCACCAGGAAGAGCTGGGTGATGATTACACTGATGGGCCTTGAAAGGCGATGTGGCCAAGTAGGGTATGAGACCCTGGCGTTCTGGGACCAGCTGTGTTCTACCCACCTTTTCTTCGGCAGCTGTCCAGAGTTTGGAAAATGAGCCTACCCAACTCTTCCCATGTACTCTTCCACAAGAGCCAGGACCTTCCCATCTCAGCCTTCAGACTCCAGGTACAAGGAAGTCTCTCTGAATTCCCAACTTTGCCTGCTTTCTTGTTTTCTTCCTCTGCATCCTTTCATATACTGTCTGTTAGATTTACCTATGTTACATGTATGAGTGTTTTGCTTGCATGTATATATATATATATATGTTCACCATGTGCATGCCTGGTGCCCACAGTGGTCAGAAGAGGTCTTATTCCCTGGAACTGGAGTTGTAAGCTGCCATGTGGGTTCTCAGGACTGCTAGAGCCACCAGTGCTCTCTCTTCAGCCCCTCATATTCTTGTTTGTTTGTTGACAAAGAGTTCCTGTAGCTGAGGATGACCTTGAACTGCTGGTTCTCCAAGGGCTGGGATTACAGGTGTGTGCCACCCAGCTAGGGATGGACGAGGACTTCATATGCTTGCTCGATGAGCTCTCTAACCACTGAGCTGTATCCGCAGACGCACTTTTCATATTCTTTTGTTATTCAAGAAAAGAACCTATACCAGACATGGTGACACACACACTTGTGATCCCAGAACTTGGGAAGCAGAGGCAGGAGCCCAGGGCCATCCTGGACTACATAGAAAGTTTGAGGCCTTGACTGAATGAGACCTTGTCTCAAACAACAACAACAAATCCAACAAAATGGGCTTGGCTCAGTGGTTAAGAGTGGCAATCATCTTAGAGGACCAGAGTCCAGCACCCATGTCAGGCAGCTGGCAACCATCTGTAACAGCACTTCTGGAGATTTCATCACTCTCTGGGTACCCCACACACACATGGTATACACATATACATGTGAATAAAAAATTTTAGAATAAGTCTTAAAAAATAAAATAACAAGTAAAAATTAGATTGCCTAGATTACTCTGATTCTAGTTCAGGAGATTTGGGGTTAACCCAAAAACTCAAAAATTTTTACACTCTACATTCTCTCTGGAGATTTAATCAGGGCTTTATGCATGCCAAATGAGTATTCTCCTAAAATGAGTGTTTTCCTAAACCACATCCCCAGTCCTTGTTTTTCAAATGAAGTTCCTGAGGGAAGCTGTGCGTGAGGTTATAATCTCCTGAATAGCATTCAGTGTTAGAACCACCACCCTACTCCCAGCTTCCCTTTTGTAACCCATGTAGCTGTTTGCTGCGAGCCTGCCTTCGTTCTCAACCTTAGTGCCTTTTTTACCTGTGTACTTATCTCCTTTCTCTCATCCTGTTTAGGTGCAGATACCTTGGATGTGCCTTGGGAAGTCTTGGCTACACAGCCGTTCTGTCTAAGAGAACAGTCAGAGACTTCTGAGCTTCATGAAGCTCATGGATCTCAACCATCTCTGCCTAGGGAACCACCAGGACACCAACATCTGGTTCATACCAGCCCAGTTCACACAGAGCTGTTGAGAATTGAAGGCAGAGAGATACAGACTGTGGAGAAAGCCATGGGTATACCAAAGGAAATGGCAGACAGGATGACCCCTGAGAGAGAGCCATTGGAGAGGGAAATCAGGGGAAGAACAGAAAACAGTGAGAGAGATGTGATAGGAGAAGAACTAATTCAGGGGACAAAGGACAGAGAGCCAAAGAAGGTGTTAGCTAGAGACAGTCAGAGAAAAGAGGCTGACAAGGATCTTGAAGGGAATAGGGAGAGTTTGGAGGTAGAAATAGAGATGTCCAAAGACTCACAGAAGAGAGAGAGAAAAGTAGAGAAACCAGAACCAAAGAGAGAATGGGAGCCAGCTGATTTAGAAGTGACTCCAGATAGAGGGGTGACAGAGGAAGGGAGCCATGATCAGAAAGGGCAAATTGCTAGTCTAACACTAAAGCCTGGAGTTGGGGTGAAGGACCTTGAGGGACTTGCATCAGCCCCAATAATCACAGGGAGCCAGGCAGATGGAGGAAAGGGAGACCCTTTGAGCCCTGGGAGGCAGCAGAGAGGTAAGTGTGAGGCAGGGGAGCCAAGGGGTATGTAGTCCTCATGGCAGTTAGTATCTGAGCTGCGGGCTGCACAACACTCAGCCAGTCTTGTTTTATTCTTTGACTAGGCCGCTTGAGTTGCCAGACGACACCTGCTGGAAAGGCTTCCAGGGTGAGCTGCTTTCTTATCATTCCTCTACAGCCCTTTGCCTAGCCTTCCTTTAATCTTTCTTTGTCTATACTTCCCATTTTCTCACTGCATGTACATTTGTGCATGTTTGTGAGGGTTTGTGTTTAGGGGCAGTGCATGATGAAGGCAAGTGATAGTCTTGTGTGTTGTTCTTCAGGGACTACCCAGCTTTTTAGAAGGGTGGTGGTGGTCAGGATCCTAAACTGGCTTAGAATATGCTGAAGTAGACTAAGATTCTTGCCAGCAAGCTTCAGGAATTCTCCTATCTCTACCTCTCTAGCATTGGGATTCAAAACATAGCCACTATACCTGTCCTTTTTACATGGGTTCTGGAGATTAAATTCAGGTCTTGGTGTTTGCTTTGCCTACTGACCTGTCTCCCTGATCCCATGTTCCCAGTTTCCTTTTTGTTTTGTTTTGTTTTGTTTTGTTTTTCGAGACAGGGTTTCTCTGAATAGCCCTGGGTGTCCTGGAACTCACTTTGTGGACCAGAATGGCCTCAAACTCAGAAATCCGTTTGCCTCTGCCTCCCGAATGCTGGGATTAAAGGAGTGTGCCACCATGCCCAGCTCCCAGTTTTCTTGTTCGTCATTTATTAATTGGTTTCCATTCCTGTGTCCTGCCACCCATAGTTCCCTATATTGACCCAGAGATCTCTTTGTGTTTCATCCCTCTTTTGCCCCAGCCATGTCTTAGTTGCCATACACACCTGTGCATATCACTGCACTGAAGTATTAGGGTTAGGAATCCCTTACGGTGTCCAAAAGATTGTTTCCTTCCCCAAGGAGTTCCCAGCCTAAAGAGAGGTCACAGAAAGAAAGGTGCCAGTGAGTGTCCTGTGACCATAAATAGAATCAAACCAAACATGCAAATAGGCCTTTGGTCCCAGCACTTGGAAATTAAGCTAGAAGAGTCAGTGGAGGACACTGAAGGCACATGAGCTATGACTTCATAGAAACACTAAAAAAAGTTAAAGATCCTTGTCCACCTCTTTCTTGGTGTCTTTTGTCAATTGCTTCTCCTCCTTCTCAGGGTGATCCAGAGCCCCCAGACCACTGCCTGTTTTCTTCAGTGCCTGAAGCTTCAACTCAGAGTCTCCTCACCTCTCAGAGCCAAAAGCAGTCTACACCTCAGCCTCTGTTTTCGACCTCTTCTTCTGAGATACCCCTTCCTGAGAGTCTTCACACAAAGCCTAATGTCAGGCCACGGCGGTCCTCCAGGATGACCCCCTCCCCGCATTCCTCTGCTGCCCTTAAGCCAAATACTACCTGCCCCACAAACCAGCCTGCTGCCTCTAGACCAACATCCCGACCCACTCGGGGCAGGGCAAATAGGTCCTCTACCAGGACCCCAGAACTGATTGTCCCTGTAGACCCTGAACTCCAGCCTTCCACCTCCACAGAACAGCCTGTCATCCCAAAACTTACGTCCCAGGTCACTGAGGGCAGGGTACAGATGCCTGAACCACTTCTCACAGGTCCCGAGATCCAGTCTCCCACCTCCACAGAACAGTCTGTCACCCCAGACCGCAAACCTCGGGCCACTCGGGGCAGGCCAAGTAAATCTCCCAACAAGACCCCAGAACCACTTATTTCTACTGGCCCTGAACTCCAACCTCCCACCTCCATAGAACAACCTGTCATACCTAAACCCACTTCTCGGGTCACTCGGGGCAGACCACGTAAGTCTTCTGTCAGGACCCCAGAATCAGTTGTCTCCACTGGCCCTGAACTTCAGCCTCTCACCTCTATAGAACAGCCTGTTATCCCTGAACCTAGGGCCACTCGAGGTAGACCAAGTAAGTCTTCTATCAAGACCCCAGAATCAGTTGTCCCCACTGGTCCTGAGCTGCAGCCTCTTACCTCTGCAAAACAGCCTGTCACCCCTAACCTCACATCTCGGGCCTCTCGGGGTAGATCAAGTAAGTCTATCAGGACCCCGGAACCAGTTGTCCAAACTGGCCCTGAATTCCATCCATCCACCTCCACAGAACAGCCTGATACCCGTGAGCCCTCATCTCAGGCTAGGACACGTAGGTCTGCTGTCAAGACTCCTGAAGCGAGTGTCCCCACAACCCCTGAACTCCAGCCTTTCACTTCTAAAAAACAGCCTGCCCCTAAGCCTACAGCTCTGGTCACTCAGGGAAGGACATATAAACCCTCCACTGAAGATTGTGAATCAGTTGGGCCAGTGGCCCCTGATTTTGAGCCTTCCACCTCTACAGACCATCTTGTCACCCCTAAGGTTACAGATCAGAGCTTAACACTACAGTCTTCACCCCTAAGTGCTTCCCCAGTTTCCAGTACCCCTGATCTCAAGCCTCCTGTCCCCATAGCCCAGCCTGTTACCCCAGAGCCCATTCCACAAGCCAATCACCAAAGGAAACGAAGGGCTGCTGGGAAGCAGGGTTCCCGCACAGTCCCTCTGGGTCATAAGTCTTACTCTGCCCTCTCTGAACCTGAGCCCCAATCTTCAGCCAGCCAAAGCTCAGGAGCATCAGAAGCAGGTGAGTCAGTTACAACCACTCTTGAGCCTGCCATGCCCTTGATGCATAATGAAGCAGCTGGGAGCTCAGGGCCCATTCCTAAGCCCCAGCCTAAGGCTTCTCAAAACTGAAAGAAGCGTTTCACTACCACAGACTCACCCCGTCAAAAACGTCCCAGAAGACAAGCCTCCCAGAAAACTGTAGTCATCAAGGAAGAACCTGTAGAAACAGAAGTGAAGGAAGAGGTGAGAGGAGAGCTGAGGGTGGGGTGGGGATGTCCCTAGCTAGGAGCAAGAGCTACAGAGCTCAGGAATTCTCACTGAGATGCTTTTCAGCCTCAAGAGACTGCAATTCCAACACCAGAAAAGAGAAAGAGGGACCATGCAGAAGAAGTGACCCAGGGAAAACCAACTCGAAGCCGGCGAACTAAACCTAACCAAGAAACAGCCCCCAAGGTAGAAAACAAGGTGCTGGGGATTGAGAGATGGGTGCTGCTAGTGTGGGTTGCTGTGACCATCTTTATACCATACCCCGCTCCCCCCCCCCCCCCCCCCCAGGTACTGTTCACAGGAGTCATGGATTCTCGTGGCGAGCGTGCAGTGCTGGCTCTGGGAGGCAGTCTGGCCAGCTCAGTAAATGAGGCCTCCCACTTAGTTACTGATCGCATCCGCAGGACAGTCAAGTTCTTGTGTGCCCTGGGGAAGGGAATTCCCATCCTGTCCCTGAACTGGCTGTACCAGGTGAGAAGCCAGGAGATGACGAATGGCTGGAAAGGACTGCTCACCTAGCAGTGGGGAAGTAGTGGGAGGGAGGAGATGGAGAACTGGGTTAGCGAAGCAGTGGGCTGCTTTGAGAAGATACAGGGCTGGGATGACTCAGTACCAGAGCACTTGCCTAGCATGCTTGAAGTCTTGAGGTCAATCCTCAGCACTGGGAAGGACAAACAAGACACAAAACGGTCACTTCAGATAAACAACAGTTCTGCCTGTTCCTTAGTCCCGAAAGGCTGGTTGCTTCTTGCCGCCTGATGACTACTTAGTGACTGATCCTGAGCAAGAGAAGAACTTTAGCTTCAGCCTTCGGGATTCCCTGTGCCGGGCTCGGGAACGAAGACTGCTGGAGGTAAATAAGAGTCTGTCTTCTGCACCACGCTGCCGTCCTATCCCCTGGAGCTCTTAGAGGTTTCCCAGTGCCTTTGGCCTGTCACTGCAGGTGTCTGTCTCCATCATTCCTCTCTTAGGACTATGAGATTCATGTGACCCCTGGCGTGCAGCCACCCCCCCCTCAGATGGGCGAGATCATCAGTTGCTGTGGAGGCACTTTCCTGCCCAGCATGCCTCACTCCTATAAGGTATGGCAAGCATAGGAAGTGGGAACAAGAGAGGGTTGGAGGAATGATGGAGGGAAAGAGGAACAAGAATGAGGGAAGAGAGGAAGAGGTGCTGGCCTCAAAGGGACTCGGTGTTGTTGTTTTTTTGTTTTTGTCTTGTTTTGGTGTCAGGTACTTATTTTTTTATTTTTTATTAGATATTTTCTTTATTTACATTTCAAATGCTATCCCAAAAGTTTCCTATACCCCTTCCCCACCCCAGCCTCAGTGTTGTTTTTAAGGTTTAAACATTTTCAAGCAGCCAGATATGGTGCTCCACATTGGCAGTTTAGCACATGGGACTTGAAGCATGAGGAGAAGTTCTAGGTATATACTCATGGAAGCCCCTGGGACTGCGTGTCCCTTTCTTTTTTTTTTTTTTTTTTTGGTTTTTCGAGACAGGGTTTCTCTGTAGCCCTGGCTGTCCTGTCACTTTGTAGACCAGGTCACTTTGTAGACCAGGCTGGCCTTGAACTCAAGATCCACCTGCCTCTGCCTCCTGCATGTCCCTTTCTTACTCACCCCCACCCCCACCCTAACATTTTTTTAAGTCTATTTTACACACAGAGAAGAGGGGCTGGAGAGACAGCTGTGGTTAGGAGTACTTGCTGCTCTAGCATGAGCACAAGCGTTTGCATCCATCACCCACAGAAGGGCTCACAAGCATTGTAACTCCAGCAGCCAGGAAGTCAGAAGCCTTTTTGGCTTTCTTTTCGTTTAAGTGACTGATTAATTTATTAAGATTTAGTTATTCGGGGCTGTAGCGAACGGGGGCCAGAGCAAGTGGTCTGGAGCAAGAGGGAGAAGGAAAGGGGGGCTGGGAGGGAAAAAATTATTTATTGAGCTGGCCATGGTGATGATCCCAGCACTCAGGAGGCAGGGGCAGGAAGATCTCTGAATTTGAGGCCATCCTGGTCTACATAGCAAGTTCCAGGACAGCCAGAACTGTGTCTCAAAGAAAAAAAAAAAAGGAAACAAAGAAAAAGACTTATTTTGTGTGTGTAGATGTTTTGCCTGAACGTATGTCGGCACTATTTGTGCACCTTGTGCTGGTAGAGGGCAGAAGAGAGTAGAGGGTATTGGATCCCCTGAGACTGGAGTTACATATTGTTGGGAGCTACCATGTAGATGGTGGGAAGCAAGCTTGGGTCAAAAATAGATAGATATACTTTGCTTTGCGCCCATAGTTAATAGTTTCAATAATGTTACACTTCTTTCTTTTTTTTTCCTTCCTTCCTTCCCTTTTTTTTTTTTTTTTCTGTAGTCAGGCAACCTTTTTTTGTTTGTTTGTTTGTTTGTTTTTTGAGACAGGGTTTCTCTTTATAGCCCTGGCTGTCCTGGAACTCACTCTGTAGACCAGGCTGGCCTCGAACTCAGAAATCCGCCTGCCTCCGCTTCCCGAGTGCTGGGATTAAAGGCGTGCACCACCACGCCCAGCTTCCAGGCAACCTTTTAATGCAGTTCCTTATGTTATGGTGACCCCCAATCATAATATTTATTTATTTATTTATTTATTTATTTATTGTTTTTTTTTTCGAGACTGGGTTTCTCTGTGTAGAGCTCTGGCTGTCCTGGAACTCACTCTGTAGACCAGGTTAGCCTCAAACTCAGAAATCCGCCTGCCTCTGCCTCCCAAGTGCTGGGATTAAAGGCGTGCACCACCACCACCCAGCTCCATGTATTTATTATATTTTCTGATTCTCTATTGTGTAGTGCCCCTCGCCCTCACTCCACCCCCTGCCTTTGTAGGAATTGACTTCCAGCAGGGAGGAGACCAGCTGTCCCTGAGAATATTCCTCAGTCAGGACTTTCCTGTGTTCCCTTGTTTGCATCGTTTTTATCTTATCCCACTATATTCTGTGTCTCATGCAGATTATGATAAAAGCTGCAGTGGGGGCTGGGAATGGAGCTTGGTCGGTAGCCTGTTTCCTAGCATATACAGAACTGGGCTTGATACCTAATACACATAATACCTACCTGTAATCCCAGCACTCTGGAAATGGGGACAAGAGGATCAGAAGCTCAAGGTTATCTTTAACTATGTAGTAAATTGCAGGCCAGCTTGGGTTAGTTATATGAAACCCTTTTCAAAGACAGGGGAGGGTAGGTTGAACGTTTGCGTGAGTGTGTTGTGTGTGTGTAGGTTCAGTTCTGAAACAGCTTAATGGGTCCTGCATCTGTTTCAAAGTTCCTTCCTAACCGTCTTTGCTGTCTCTTCACAGCTTCACCGAGTCATCATAACTTGCACTGAAGACCTACCACGCTGTGCTATTCCATCCCGCCTGGGGCTACCCCTCCTCTCTCCTGAGTTCCTCCTGACTGGAGTGCTGAAGCAGGAAGCCACACCAGAGGCCTTTGTTCTCTCCAATTTGGAAATGTCATCTACCTAAAAAAATATGTACCTTTACCTTCTCAGACCATCGAACAGTCCTAGAAAACACTTGGAAAAAGGAACACACACATACACAATTAAGACGGGGCAAGGTGGTTCACACCTTTAATCTCAGCACTTGGGAGGCAGAAGTAATCATATTTTTCTGAGTTCTGGGCTAGCCAGAGGTACATAATGAGACCCCATCTCAAAAACCAAATCAAACAACAAACCCCAGGGTTTCACAAAGGCCTAAGGTATATTGTATCATCGTAACTGTTTGGGGAATGTGAATAAGGCCTAAAATGTTTTGGGGAAAAAAGGGAACTTTTTTCCTAAGATAGCCAGTTTTTTAGTTGGCTCACCTGAGCTGGGTATGGCTCTCTACCGAGCACCTGCCATCTGCCCAGCTGTGCTCCGAGGAAGCTGCTCCAGGCTCAGTGCCCTGACTCTACCTCCTGTCCAGAAGCCAGCATTTTCTCTTTACTTCCCGGGGTTCTACTCAACATGAAGCAGCTCCCAGGAGTGCTTGGTTGAGAAGATGAGGGTAGCTCATGGGTGTGGCTAGGAAAGGCTTTAGTTTTGCTGTACTTGCTCTGCTTTGCAGTGTTGGCAGTTAGCTGTGGTCATCTCCAGTAGCTCAGTGCTCACTCTGCCTTCTTGGTGGCAGGTTTCTGTGTGGAGACACAATGGATTTGAACTTGCACTTCATTTATTATTATTATTAATTTAGAGTAAATTGTATTTGTTTTTTAAAGTTGGCTACTTTCCAGGATGTGGAGAAAGTAGAACTCATGAATACTGCTGGTGTTTGGCTTGTCCTCTGCAGTAAACAGTAGCAAAGTTATTTCAAAGTAAGCAGAGCTAGCCGTGGGCATTGCCTGTAGCCCCAGTGCTTAGGAGGCTGAAGTAGGAAGCTCACCAGTGCCAGTTCAGCCTGGGCTACAGCGTGAGAGTCGGGCGTGGTGGCGCACTCGGGAGGCAGACGCAGGCAGAGCTCTGATTTCAAGGCTAGCCTGGGCTACAGAGTGAGTTCTAGAACAGTCAGGGCTGTTAACAGAGTAAATCCTGTCTCGAAAGAGAAGGAAAAAATTTTTTTTGGTTTGTTTTTTGCCATTTTCTCTGGACATGTGTAAGGTGAGTCAGTGCTCGTTGTGCCTGCCTGGTCACTCTATGACCCAGCAAGACTGTTCTGTAAGCAAAAAAAACTCTGTTTTGTTTGGTTTTGTTTCTTCGAGACAGGGTTTCTCTTTATAGCCCTGGCTGTCCTGGAACTCACTTTGTAGACCAGGCTGGCCTTGAACTCAGAAATCCGCCTGCCTCTGCCTCCCGAGTGCTGGGATTAAAGGCGTGTGCCACCACGCCCGGCTGCAAAGAAAACTTTTAAACATGCATTTGGTATGTAATCCCAGCAGTCCCTGTAAAGGCTAGTAGGATCAGAAGTTCAAGCTCATCGTGGATTTTTGGGTTTTTGTTTTGTTTTTCCGCCCCCAAGGTCAGCTTTGGCTACATACCAAACTGGCGGCCAGTCTAAACTGCAAAAGATTCAAAAATGAAAAGCACTTGATGTTTTATCTTTTTGGTTGGGCTGGGGCTTGAACCTGGAGCTTCCTTCCTTTATGCATGCTAGGCAAAGCCTCTACCACTAAACCTTATTCCCAGCCCCTCACCTCTTTCCAAATATAGAAAAGCTGAAGATTTTTGTTCAGCAAGGATGAGCATATATACTGTCTGCACAGAAAGCAATGTTCAGACATGAAGTGAAAACACAGTATTTGAAGGTGGTCAAAGACACCCTAACACAAGGGCGAGACAAAAGGGACAGGTTTGATTCCACCTGCATAATAATATATAAAGTGTGGTGTGAATTCACAAAGGTAAGAGCAAATTGATGCTTGCCAGACCATGAGTACACAGAAGCTGTTCAAGGGGTCTAGTGTTCCCCTGTGGGGAGTTGAAAGACTTGGAATCAGAAAGAGGAAGTGATTGTACATAATGCAGAATATTAAGTACTAATGTATAAAAGGGTTGGGTTTTTTTGCTTTATGAATTTCACTTCAATAAAAAAGTTGCTTACTTTATATTTTCCTGCAGTGAATTATGTATAAGCTTAGAGAACTATTGGTGGTTGGCACAAATGAGGCCCAACTCATGACAGGCAATTGCTTTACAACTCATTCACACCCCAGTTATATGCTTGATCTTTAAGGTTTTTCTTTTTTGGTGGTGCCGGGGGTTGAATCTAAGGCTTCCTGAAATGCTGCTCAAAAGCTTCACCGCTAAGCAGTAGTCCTAGACCATTGTTCATTTGATGCCTGTGGAGGCCAGAAGTCAGCCTTGGATGTCTTTCCTCGGGCCACTTTGTTTTTCTTTGAGATAGGGAATCTCACTGGGACATGGGGCACCCTTAGGCTGGGCTGGATGGACAGTGAGCCTTAGGCATTTGCCTCCCTAGAGCTTGCATTATGATTTAAGGAGGAAACAGGTTAAAGAGAAACCACACATAGTCAACTGCTTGTTTCCCACCTATAAGCTCTTCTGGGACCACTTCACAGTGTCTAGAAGATCAGTGGAGCCAGGATGTGATGCTAGGCCATAATCCCAGCACTTGGAGGCAGAGGCAAGAGGATCTGCTCAAGATGATTCTCAGCTACATAACAGCAAGTTCGAAGCCATCTTGCGCTACATGAAGATTCTGCCATTAAGGCGTGTACCACCACCTGGCTAGATTCTGCCATTAAAAATATATATACATTTTTTTTTTGAGCAGTCCAAGTGGGGGCTGGAGAGAGCTCAGTGGTTGAGGGTACTGGGCTCTTCCAGAGGACCTGGGTTCAAATACCAGCACCCACATGGCAGCTCACCACTGTTACTCCAAGATCTGACACTCACATACATGCAAGCAAAACATCAATACACATAAAGGCAAAATAAATGTAAGTACAGAACTTCTTCAAAAACATTCACAGATGGAGCCCACTCAATACATTTCCCAAGCAGAGATCAGGGTGGGGAGGAAAAGTGCTATACAATGCATTAGAACTTGGTCCAGACGTCTTGGGAGCAACCAGCCTCCCTGCCCTTGCTCTATCTGTAATCTGAGAGAATCAGCTCTTGTCTTCTGAGGACCCTGTACTTGGATAGCTATGGTGATTGAGCCTTTCATTACTCGGTCTTTGGTTTTAGAGACAGGGTTTCTCTGTGTAGTCTTTGGCTATCCTAGAACTGACTATATAGGCCAGGCTGGCCTGGAACTTGGAGATCCATATGCCACCATCTCCCGACCTTGTCTCTCTCTCTCTCTTTTTTTTTTTAATGGCTTTTTCGGAACCGGTCTCCATATGCAGTCCAAGCTAACTTCAAATTCTCCTGCCTCACCCTTCCGAGTACTGGAATTACAGGCACGAGCCACCACACCCAGCTCTAAAACGGTCACTATACAAAAATCTATGTTGGGCGGGGTGGCGCCGTTTGTAACCCCAGCACATCAGGGATTGAGGCTGGAGAATAAGGAGTGATTATCTTTAAAAACAAGATGTTCTTTATGTTTCCACGCAAGGGAGGCTCTGTCTTCACTTTCCTCGAGAACACTGACAGCGCTGAGATTCGACCCACAAGGGTAGCCGCAGACCAGCTGCCCTGACGACGCCTGGGATTCCAACTCCGCGCTGTGACGCGCCGCTCGCGGTCCCCGCCTTGCCGCCAGCACCCCCAAGGAGGCGGGACCTGGGCAGGGCCAGCAGTCGCGGGAACCCTGAGCCCGCCTTCTCCTCAGGCTCCGCGCTGCTCGCCATGGCACCGGCGCTGCTGCTGGTTCCTGCGGCCCTCGCCTCCTTCATCCTGGCCTTTGGCACCGGAGTGGAATTCGTGCGTTTCACCTCCCTGAGGCCGCTGCTTGGAGGGATCCCGGAGTCTGGCGGTCCCGGTGAGCCGCAGGGATCCAGGGCGAGCTGAAGCGGAGAGGAGGAGCCGAAGCAGCGTGGCGAGGGCGGGGCATGGAAACAAATGACAGGGAAACCGCCAAAGCTGGGAGGCGCTGCTGGGAAGGGAGCGGAGGCTAAATCAGAAACTCCAAGATTAGTCTTGTGCAGAAAGCTGCGAGTGAAGACTGACAGAGTACGGCCCGGGGTGGGGGTGGGGTTTTGTGAGGAGAGCCAGGGGAAGGAGAAAGATAAAAAAGGGGAAACGCTGCTAGAAAACCCCAGACAGCGAGATGTGGTAGCTCACACCTTTAACCCTATTATTGGAGGGGGCAGAGGCAAACGGATCTCTTGATTGAAGGTCTATCATTACTGATTTCAAGGCCTGATCTATTGAGTGAGGACTATGTATGTAGAGATACCCTGTCTTGGAAAAGCAAACAAGAAAACCACACCAAAGACCACTTCCCTAGTCTCCTTGCTTGCTTGTGTGTGTGTGTGTGTGTGTGTGTGTGTGTGTGTGAATGAATATAATTGTGGAATGTGTGCTTGTGCTCCTGTGTGTGCAGTGCAAACGGCTGCTGAAGGACAACCTTGAGTTGTTTGTTTGTTTGTTTGTTTGTTTTTGGGTTTTTTTTTTCAGGGTATTTCTATGTATCCCCAGCTGGCTTGGAATTCAGAGGCCTATGTATTCTTTTTTTTTTTTTTTTTTAAGATTTATTTATTTATTTTGGTGTTTTGAGACAGGGTTTCTCTGTATAGCTCTGGCTGTCCTGGAACTCACTCTGTAGACCAGGCTGGCCTCAAACTCAGAAATCCGCCTGCCTCTGCCTCCCGAGTACTGGGATTAAAGGTGTGGGCCACCATGCTTTTCTTTCTTTCTTTCTTTCTTTCTTTCTTTCTTTCTTTCTTTCTTTCTTAAGATTTATTTATTTTATGTATATGAGTAAACCTTAGCTGTCTTCAGACACACCAGAAGAGGGCATAAGATCCTATTACAGATGGTTGTAAGCCACCATGTGGTAGCTAGGAATTGAACTCAGGACCTCTGGAAGAGCAGCCAGAGCAGCCAGTGCTTATTGAGGGGGGAGGGGGGAGACAGGGTTTCTCTGCATAGCCCTGGCTGTCCTGGAACTCACTGTAGACCAGGCTGGCCTCGAATTTAAAAATCCACCTGCCTCTGCCTCCTAGCCAATGCACTCTCTCTCTTTCTCTCTCTCTCTCTCTCTCTTTTTTTTTTTTTTTTTTTTTTTGGTTTTCCAAGACATGGTTTCTCTGTGTAGCCCTGGCTGTCCTGGAACTCACTCTGTAGACCAGGCTGGCCTCCAACTCAGAAATCCACCTGCCTCTGCCTCCCAAGTCCTGGGATTAAAGATATGCACCACCACTTCCCTGCTCTAGCCAGTGCTCTTAACCGATGAGCCATCTCTCCAGCCCTATCTCCCACATATTCTTGGGACATAGTTGTTTTTTTTTTACAGAGACCTGAGGCAAACCAAGAGGTTCGATGGCTCACCTGGAACTGGGGTTATAGATAGCTGTGAGCTGCCATGTAGATGCTGAGAACCAAGCTGGGTCCTCACAGCAAGTGTTGTTAACCACTAAGACTCTCTGGGGATTCTTCTGTCCCTGCCTTCCCAGCACTAAAATTACTGGCACACACCACCATGCTGGGCTTGAATTCAGGTCCTCGGGCTTATACAACACTACATAGACTGAGCCATCTCCCCAGCCCTCCCACCTTGTTTTTAAAGGTGACCCTACCTAAAAACCTTCCCCAGGAGGAGACCTAGAGAAGATGGAAGATTGAAGGAACAGCAGAGTGAACTGGGAATGGCCTTGACAAGATCTTGAAAGCATCAGGGGCTTGACATAGAGCTTCCAAAGATGTGGTTAGGGGAATGTCCTAGCCATCTTAACTGGCCTTTTGTCCCTTTCCTTCCCAACTCCCTCAGATGCCCGCCACGGGTGGTTGGCTGCCCTGCAGGACCGGAGCATTCTTGCCTCCTTGGCTTGGGATCTATGTCTGCTGCTACTGTTTGTGGTACAGCACAGCCTTATGGCGACTGAGGCAGTGAAGGCGTGGACATCCCGGTACTTTGGCGTCCTTCAGAGGTCGCTCTATGTGGCGTGCACAGCCCTGGCCTTGCAGGTATGAGGCCTGGCCAAGGGAGACTGGTGGAACCGAAAGAACATGCAGAGCTCAGCCTCCATCCCTCCTGGGCATATTCTCCTATCAGCAAAGCTGTATATATTTGACATTCCCCAGCACACTAAGAGAGTCTCACCTTTGCAACATTGTTCATGTTTTATTGCTTCAGCTCTGAATTCCTCCCGGGTTCTTATCCTACAACCTCCCTAGGCCTCACAATAGCACTTGTCTTCCAGTTGGTATTCTCATGGATGTTTGGCATAGGCTAGTTGAGTGATTATTATCCACCAGCCCCCATCCCGTCCAGTCTCCAAAAAATCCTGTGTAGGGATGGGCCATCTTCATGTCCTTGGTACCCCTCCCAGAACCCTCCACATGGTAAATATTTACTGTTTATACCTGTCGGAAAGAGTCCTCGTAGGTTATTGTGGGGCAAGGGAGACCACTGGTGTGCCCAGTCTCTCATCTTTCCCCAGTTGGTGATGCGGTACTGGGAGACTACACCCAGAGGCCCAGTGTTATGGGAGGCTCGGGCTGAACCATGGGCCACCTGGGTACCTCTCCTCTGCTTTGTGCTCCACGTTGTTTCCTGGCTCCTCATCTTTAGCATCCTTCTGGTCTTTGACTACGCTGAACTGATGGGCCTCAAGCAGGTGAGAATCCCACACCCCTACGTGAGATCTGCGTCTGCAAGTCTCTCCCTCCTGAACTCTTCTGACTTCTCTCGGCTTTGTAGTGCCTCTGTTTTCCTCCAGCTTGCCTTAAAGGAGAGTGACTGTAGGTCTCCTGGGCTTTGAGGGTGGATGCTGGGAAGAGGACGGAGGCAACTGAGATAGAGGGCTTGACTTTGAGTTCCGTGATGTTCTCTCTTCCAGGTTTATTACCATGTGCTGGGACTGGGCGAGCCCCTGTCCCTGAAGTCTCCTCGGGCTCTGAGACTCTTTTCCCACCTTCGACACCCAGTGTGTGTGGAGCTGCTGACTGTGCTGTGGGTGGTCCCCACCTTGGGCACCGATCGGCTCCTCCTGGCTCTTCTCTTTACCCTCTACCTGGGCTTGGCTCATGGGCTTGACCAGCAAGATCTCCGCTACCTTCGGTCTCAGCTACAAAGAAAACTCCACCTTCTCTCCAGACCTCAGGATGGGGAAGCAGAGTGAGGAGCTAGTTCTAAGCCCTGAATTTACTTCCCACCTCAAAATCAAATCCCTTAGTATCCAGACGGAGTTTGCTTCAGACCGCGGAGGAGGTTGGAAGTCATGCCCTGAAGGGGCTGTGCCCTCTCCTGCTGGAGAACTCAGTTCCTGAATCTTGATCCTGAATTCTTATTCAAAGTTTCCTCCACTGGTCTTCAAGATCCGCCTCTCACCAGCCAAGAATGGTTACAAAACTCATGAGTCTCCTTTTCTCTTAGAGCATGACCTCCACACACACTGGGTCAGCTCACACAGGGGAGCACCTCAGCTCACACTGGGGAGCACTCACTCCCCTGGCACTGTTATTGGCTCTGCACCTCAGGGATTCCCTTCCATGTTTCCACCTCAGGGAGCTATGTCAGGGCCTATCTGAAAGTTTATAAGTAGTGGCTCTTTTGTACCGCGGCTGTGCTTCCTCCCCACTCCTGCCTTAGTTTCTCCTTAGGTCTTTCCCTACAGCTCTGTGTGGTCTCCTAAGGCGACGTCTCCCGATTTTAACTCGGGTTGACTCAGGGCTCCCTGCTCTCCCAAAGGATATGCGCTGCAGAAAAAATAAAATTTTATACATATGATATCCACTTGTCTGTCCATGACTCTCAAGCCGCAGAACCAATTGTGGGAAGGAAGATGAGACCTAGTTTTTGCGGTGATAGCCGAGCACTCTAAAACGATCGCAAGGCTGGGGCCACACCCCATGGACCCGCCCCATCTCTCAGTCGTCCAGTCCTGTTCCCTCCAAATATTAGTTTCTCCGCGTATAAATCAGGGAACCCACGGGAGACAGAATAACTCTCTGGGAGGAGAGCGAACTCCCAAAGCCATTTTGCCTCAGACCCCAGGGCCTGGCAGCCGCCTTCTCTGCCACGGTAACAAAGACTGGCTAGGGAAAGAAAAAGCGTGGGGAGGAGCGGCGAGAGATGGGAAGGGCGGGTCCGACTCCAAGCAGCTGCCGCTTCCTCCCCATGTCCCTCAGGGGGCCTGAGTCACGGGCCGCCGCCCCGGGTCGGCCAGCTGGAGAAGTGGGTCTGGACACCCCGCTTCTTCGGGGCTGCAAGGAAGGAAGCGGGTGAAGGTCTCTGGAGACAGACAACGGAGAGCGAGGGGATAGCCACAGCAAGAGAGAAGTCCCACCAGAGTCCACGCGGGAAGGAGGGCAGCGAAGCCCCGCCCTTCGCCGGGCTCCTCCCTGCGCCCCCTTCCCTCGCCCCATTGTCCGTAGACAAAGCGGTCGCCGCCCCCGCCTGGCCCCCAGTCTGCGTCTCCGTCCCTCCTCTTAGGCTCCCTCTTCCCTCCTCCTCTGTTTCCCTCC
This sequence comes from Mus musculus, assembly GCF_000001635.26. NCBI lineage: Eukaryota > Metazoa > Chordata > Mammalia > Rodentia > Muridae > Mus > Mus musculus. Next base: position 2,175,815 of record NT_187027.1, read on the forward strand.
CTCCCTCCGGATCTCCCTTCGCCTCTCTCCTCCTCTTCCTCTCTCCCGACGCCTGACTCCACTGCACCTCCTCCTAGGGACCCCGAGGCGTGTAAGTTGACTATGTGGCTCCCACTTTAAGAGAAGTGCCTCCTGGCTCCAGATCTTCCCTGGAGTGTCTCCCCTTTTGCATAGATTGTCCCTTCAGTTCCCTCTGGTGCACAACCCTTTGGGTCAAGGTCCCCTGAGAGCCGGCTCCCTGGTTGGGGAAGACAGCAGAGGCGTGATGTGGGTCCTCGTCGCGCCCGAGTTCTGGAGCGTATCCGGTGGGGAGGCCGGCGAGATTGTAGGGACTGAACGCGGCTGGACGCCAGGGTTCTGGGAATGTACGGGGCTGCACACTTGCTCGGGTACCAAAAGTCCCCAAGGAGGGTATTTCCCCTGACCCGCCTCGGGGGCGGGAAAGACAGTGGGGTAGGGGCCGGACTGAGGGGCGGGGCCGAGCGCAGCCGGGAAGGCAGCCGGGAGCTGCGGGGGCCCCGTGCGAAGAGGCGCCGGCGCCCTTGCCTGTTTCCCGGTCTCCCCTTCTACCCTGGACCTCTGCCCTCTACATCTGTCCTCACCTCCTCACCTCCTGCCCGATCTCCTCGCCCTTCGCCGTCTGGTTCCCTGTTCTTCCCGTTTATCTCCCCCTGCGTACCGGGGGAGGCAGTCTTGACTGAATCCGCTCACTTCTCAGCCCCGGCTCCTCCGGCTCCTCTCTCTCTCCTGCTTTTCCTCTCTTCCCTTTCTTATATCTTAGGGACGGTCTGGTGCCCACAAACCCCAATCTAGCTCTGCCTCTGCCCGGAATCTCGACTCTTCCTCTCCCACTATCCCCACCCCCAACTTGGCACCCAGCTTTTCTCTTCAGTTTTTCAGTTCCTGACTCTTTTGCTGTCCTTCCTTTCACGGCCTTCCTCTATCTTCATTCTTAATTCCACTGTCCCCTCCTGCCCTTCTTCGTCCCTTCCCGCATCACTTCCTCCCCCAACCCCCATTCTCAGTCTCCGGGCTCCTCTGAAGCTTACCCTTCCTGTTCCTGTCCCCCAATACTCTCTCCTTCACTTCCAGTGACCATGACCGCTATCCCAGATTGGAAGCTACAGTTGCTAGCCCGGCGGAGGCAGGAGGAGGCAGCGGTTCGTGGCCGCGAGAAAGCAGAACGGGATCGCTTGTCCCAGATGCCAGCCTGGAAGAGGGGAATCCTGGAACGACGCAGAGCCAAGTTGGGCCTGCCTCCTGGAGAGGGGAGCCCTGTGCCTGGGAATGCTGAGGCTGGACCTCCAGACCCAGATGAATCTGCTGTCCTTTTGGAGGCTATTGGACCAGTACATCAGAATCGATTCATCCAACAGGAGCGACAGCGGCAGCAGCAACAGCAGCAGCAGCAGAGAAACGAGGTGCTTGGTGATAGGAAGGCTGGGCCTCTGGAGGTTCTAGAAAGGAGATCAAGTCCTGGTAATTTAAGAGATCAGAGCCCTAAGGGAAGAGAGTCCAGAGAAGAGAGGCTAAGTCCCCGGGAGTCCAGAGATAGGAGGCTGGTGATAGGGGGAGCCCAAGAGTCAAGTTCGAGGTCTCTTCGAGACTGGAGGCAGAGCCCAGCAGAGGCCAGAGACCTGAGTTCCAGACCAGCAGAGGCTCAGAAATGGAGGCTGAGCCCTGGAGAAACTCCAGAGGAGAGTCTGAGATTAGCGGGTTCTGGAGATGACAGTCCCAAGAGAAAGGAGGTGTTGGAAAGCATTCTGAGCCCTGGGGAGCCTGGTGACCAGAAGGCCAGCCCGACAGATGTCCATAAATGGAATCTTGACTCAAGAGAACCCCAGAAACAGAGCTTGATACAGCTGGAGGCCACAGAGTGGAGGCTGAAGTCCGGTGAAGAGAGGAAAGACTACTTGGAAGGGTGTGGGAGAGAGGAAGAGAAATTGAGTTCAGGGATTGTTCCGGTGACAAAGGAGGTTCAAGACATCACCTCGAGCGAAGTGGAGACTGCTGAGCAGAGACCCACTGAAAGCTGGAAATGGACCCTAAACTCTGGGAAGGCTCGAGAACGGACGACCTGGGACATAGATACACAAACTCAGAAGCCAGATCCTCCAGCATCTTCAGAGAAGCACCCAGGACCTTCTGGTATGGAGGCTGAAGAGGAGGCTGAGAAGGAGGAGGCGGAGGCTCAGAGCAGGCCTCTGAGAGCCCAGCAGAACCTCTGCTCTGGGCCCTCCCCCCTCCCACCAGAGCACTCTGGGACGGAAGGCTCCAGACAGCAGGAAGAGGAAGCGGCAGAACCCCGGCCCCCAACACCAGCCCCTCTGTCTCCCCCACCCTCGGCCCCAACTGCCCCCCAACCCTCTGGGGATCCCCTCATGAGCCGTCTGTTCTATGGGGTGAAACCAGGACCGGGGGTGGGGGCCCCCCGCCGCAGTGGACACACCTTCACTGTCAACCCACGGAGGTGTGCGCCCCCTGCCAGCCCAGCCCCTCCAGTCAACCCTGCTACAGCTGATGCTGCAGGGTCTGGATCTGGGAAGAAGCGGTACCCAACTGCAGAGGAGATCTTGGTGCTGGGGGGCTACCTCCGTCTCAGCCGCAGCTGCCTTGTCAAGGGGTCCCCTGAAAGACATCACAAACAGGTAAGAGAGCTACCATGCCTGACTGGGTAGAAGTCTCTTTCTAGTTCTGACTGGATGGCTTTTTTATATGTGTGTGTTCTTGTCTTCTATTCTTTTTATTCCTGCCGACTCCCTTCCTCCCCCTGCACACACCCTTCCTCTGGGTAGCCTTCCTTTGCCATTCATTTTGGAGCCCCAAGGATTCTGTTCTGCACTCAACTGCTGTGTTGGGGTGTGTCGTTTTCGGGTGTGCCCTGCCTGTTTCTTCTTTCCCCACTCTCTCGGTCCCCTCTCCTTTTCTTCCTTTGGGCTTTTGACCCAGTTAACCCTCTGGTAAGAGAGAAAAGATAACGTACCTGTGAAGGCGTGTGAAAATAACCCAGGGGGACAGAGAAGGTTGACGGAGAAGTTCAGGGAAGTTGGAATGAAGGTCTCAGCCCCAGAAGGAGGAGGGGGTCAAAGCTAATGGAGGACATTCCAGAACAGAGGTGGGGGGTGGGTTGGGGTGATGGAACAGAGCTGGCTGAAGGAAGAAGGAGTTTAGACCCCAAGTCGGCCCCCACTCCTGGCAAGAAGAGGCCATTTGAAGTGGGTGACTTCAGGGTTGCCTACCCCTCCCCCCAAACTGGGCAAATGTTAGACAGTGCTTCCTTCTCTCTAGGGACAAGAAAAGCCTTCTCTTCCAAAATATCCCAGTCCCTTCCCCCATCTTTCCTCCCTGGGCTTCCCCTCCCCCCCACAGAACTGTCTCAGCCTCGGGGGTTTTTTTCCCCCTCTGTTCCTGCTACCCTGGCCTCTCCCTCCCCTGGGGTAGAAACAGAGAGAAGTTCATTTGCGCTGAGCTGAGAGCTGCAGAGCTGCGACTGGTTCAGGCACTGTGAGAGTTGGGGGCGGGGTGGGGTGGGGTGGGGCTGAGGCCAGCAGAGGGTCAGAGGTTAGGCTGAAATGCAGACATGCAAGGAAGCACTGGATAGGGTAACTATTCCCTTTGGCTCCGGCCCAGCACCTTCCTGATATGTACCAATAGTTTTCCTAAGTCAAAAAATCTCTGAGGAGAGACAGTGCTACAGTCAGACGCCTCAGACCAGAAGGCCCTCCACACAACACAAATCTTCCCAGGGCCTGGCAAGCCTGTCTCACCCTTCTTTCATGTGTTTGTGTGTGTGTTCAGTGTCAATAGGCCACCATGAGGACCAAAGATCAGGGCTAAGCTCATGAGTCACTTGGTTCCTCCCAGTTCATCTTTTTGTTGTTTTTAATTCATGTACAAAGTGTCCATTTTCATTATCCTATTCTTGAACGTGACTTTTCTTCCCCTGCCTCTGTCTGGGTTATTGGCTCTCTCTTCTCAGGGCTGGGCAGCTAGAAAGGACAGAGGACAGGAAATTCTCTTAGGGTGAGGTGTTCTGAAAAGTCACTTCCTACTGAGGCTGGCTGTGGCTTTGGAGACTGAGCAGAGGGAGACACAAGGCTTTGTGGCTCCTACCTAGGAACCATCTGAGGGAAGCCAAGGAGCCTAGTACAGAGCAGGACCTGTGCTGGTGACCGTACCTAGGTCATCCAGTAGGAGGGGCGGAAGCAGACCTTCCAAACAGGAAGCCTGGGGTGGGGGCCCGGAAGGCTGGTAGCACTGAGTGGGAACACTGGGCCCAGGCCCCGAAAGAACTACTCAGGATGTGGTGAGAGAATCAGGAAGCAGCTACACTGGGGTGGGGGTGGGGAAGAGGCTGCACAGTTCCCTAGACCTGACCATTTACCTCTTCCTCTCTGAGTCTCCATCCTCACCGCTCAGCTCTCTGTCTGTGCAGCCTCAGCAAGGATTACTGTGCCTTGCGCTGGCTCTATTCCAACCCTTACCACCATCCCTCACCTTCCCTAAGTAGTTCCTTTTCTGGCTACTTCTATCAAACCTGCCATCATGACAGACACCACCCCAGTCCTTTGGGGGGGGGGTGCTGTAGCTGGTGCTTTTGCCCAGCATCCTCTCTGGCTGGAGACCTTCCCCTCCTTCCCCGGCCCCCTGGTGACCTTATATAGCTGATGAGAGGATCTAGTGAGTCACTTCCCTCTCTGCCCGCCCCTAATTCGGGTTATGCATTCCTAAGAAGCCCAGTCAGAAACTGGGGGGTGGTGAAACAAAGGGGGGGGACGACACAGAAGTAGACACAGAAGTCTATGGAGTAGGTAAAATGAATTCCTTCACAGAACAGATGATAAACTGCAGAGGCTGGAGAAGGGAGCTTAGGAAGAAAGGAGAATGAACTAGAAATTCGGCTAAGTCTGTCAACAGCAGAACCAGTAAGGGTTCCTTTTCAGATACTGAAGTTTGAGCCATCTGGTGGCCGCCCCTCGCTTCTCTGGGCATTTTCCATAGACTTGGTTCTTTGTTGGTTGTTGGAACCAACCAACCTTAGCTGATGTCCAGACAGACCCTTATCTTATGACATGTGACAACTGTGTATATGAATAGTCGGTACAACGCAGCCTTCTGCACCAAGGGTTATTCTTGATTTCAACCAAGCACAGGCCAAAAATATTCAAGGCCCTCCAGGAGGGTGGCATGGGCTTGAAATTCCATCTATGGATGCCAAGTTCAAGACCAGCCTGGGCTGCTTAGTCAGCTCTATTTTCAGAAATAAAAACAAAACAGAACAGAACTAGAGAGAGATGGCACAGCCATTAAGAGCACTTGCTGCTCTTGCAGGGAACCTGGGTTCAGTTCCTAGCACCTATATCCTCCTCAGAATCCTCCACCCCAGTTTCAGGGTATCTGATGCCCTCTGCTGGCCTTCTTAGGCACTGCATGTACATGGTGCATATAGTTACAGGCAAAACACCAAGTCGATGATGATGATGATCTTGAAGGTACATGGAGGACCTGTGTAAGTTGTATGCAATTTACTTATGTATCTTATATAAGGGACTTGAGGACACTGGCATTTTGTGTGAAGATGTCTTACTACAGACTCCCCCCCCCCCCCCCCAGATATTAAGAGAGGTTGTGTCTCTGTAGTGGGTTAGAAGTGGGTGAGTGATTATGGAAATATTGGTACAAGGGTGCATGTAAAATGGTCAGGACACAGAGCAGGATGCAGATGTGGCAGCTTCTGAACAGGATGCTCTGGAGGCCCCTTCCAGCCAGAGGGGACAGTCAACACAGAGGCCTGGAGGCAGAAGCAAATATCACCCAGTTGCATTTGGTTAGGCTTTGGATTTTGTTCAAAGCGAGGTGAAATAAACCATTGCAGAATACTGGGTGCTGATGGTGGTGCATGCCGCATTTGTGAGGTAGAGGCCAGCCTGGTCTACTGAGCCAGATCCAGGAAGCTAGGGCTATACAAAGAGAAACACTGTCTTAGAGAAAGAAGGGGGCGGGGGGGGGGGGGGGGAGGGAGAGCCAAGAAGAGTTAGAGGAGGAGGAGAAGCAGCAGCAGCCACTGCAGGATTTGGACCCAAGGAGTGACACATACAGTCTTGGGTACCCTGCTTTCCTTAGGGACCAAGTTGTCCCCTCTCATCAGCCCCTTGCAGCCATACTGTAGTTCACGTGGAGGCTCTGGAATGCTGGGTCACAGATGCCCTGGACAGATCACCTGGAATCCCTTTCTGTTTGTCTTCCTAAACCCCTGGGATTACAGAGTTAATCCCACAGCGTCCCAGAACTCCTTAGGAGGGCAAAGGGGAAGGATGCGAAGACAGCCTGTTTTGGGGGGATTTCTGGCTTTCTCTGACCTCTGTTTTTGTGAGTACCCTGTGGGCTGCTCTCCATTCCTACCCAGTGTTTGCCTGGACTTGGCTCTCTATCTTTGTCAGTTCCATATTCCAGGGACTCTTCTGTATGTTGAACATCCCTTGGCTTGTCCAAACCTTTCTGTTGTCTTATCCATTCCTGAATCTGGAGTGCCCATCTCACTTCAGGTTGGTTGGTTGGCTGGCTTGTATACTACCTCTGCATCACAGCAGCGAAGGAAAGAGACCCTAATTCTGCCTTACTTACCCAGTCCTTGCCATGGCAAAATCTCTCTCTTTTTTTGTGGTTGTGTGGGTATGTGTGTGCTTATTTTTTTTAAAGACTTATTTATCTATTTATTTATCTTATGTGTATGAGTACACCATCACTCTCTTAAGACACACCAGAAGAGGGCATCAGGTCCCATTTACCGATGGTTGTGAGCCACCACATGGTTGCTGGGATTTGAACTCAGGACCTCTGGAAGAGCAGTCGGTGCTCTTAACTGCTGAGCCATCTCTCCAGCCTGTGTGTGCTTATTTTTAAAGACAGGGTCTCTATGTAGATCAGGTTGGCCTCAGACTGGTCACCTCCCTCCATCTGAATGTCAGCTTTTTTTTTTTTTTTTAATTTATTTATTTCTTTATTATTTTGTGTGCACGGGTGGTTGGCTGCATGTCTGTGTGAGAGTGTCTGAGGAACTGGTGTTATAGACAGTGGTGAGCTGACATATAGGTGCTGAGAACTACAGTTACAGATGGTTGTGAGTGCTAAAAACTGAACTCAGGTCCTCTGCAAGAGCAGCGAGTGCTCTTAACCACTGAGCCATCTTTCCAGCCCCTAAGTTTTGTTTTGAATGACGCCATTAGAAGGAAGAATCAAGATGTAAGGGGAAGCCAAAGCCCCAAATGGATGGAAGGGAAGGTCTGCCTGGTGCCTAAGGCCAGCTCCTTTCCACTCTCCTCTGCTCTCTCGGCCCTCCCTAGGGTCCCCTAGTAATGAACTTTCCTCCTCTCCTCTCACTTCTCTCAGCTCAAGATCTCCTTTAGTGAGACAGCCCTGGAGACCACATACCAATACCCTTCTGAGAGCTCGGTACTGGAGGATCTAGGCCCGGAGCCTGAGACCCCCATTGCCCCCTTAGCAACCCAGCCTGACGAGGAGGAGGAGGAGGAGGAGGAAGAGGAGGAGTTGCTTCTGCAGCCTGGGCTCCAGGGCGGGCTGCGCACCAAGGCCCTAATCGTGGGTAAGCGGCTGCGGCCTGGTTGGCGGAGGGCGCCCCCTGGTGTCTGTGGTGTGGTGGTACTTTGAAGGAGCTTGGCCTAAACTCCCTGATTCCTGAAAGCCAAGTACACATGGGATCTCCAGATTTGAAAACCAGAGCTCCCTCGTTCTCCAGCTCTCTAATCTGGTTAAAAACACCCGTGTTGGGTCAGACGGCGTGGAGTTGGAATTCCAGCTTGTCTGTTACTCAGGCGTGATCCTGAATCAATCCGAGCTCAGGCTTCCACTTATCTTTATGTGGGGGGTGCATGCCTGCACTCAAGGGTCAGATCCAAGGCCTTGAGCATACTAGGCGAGTGCTCTGCTGTTGATTGGTAGCCCCAGCCTTCATTTATCGTTCTTTAAAATCGAGTTAACGTTGTATCCTGGGCCTCCGGGTGTGTAGCTCAGTGATAAGATTGCTGCCTTGAGCTGAGAATAATGTAATCCTATCACTCAGGCAGAGGTAGATCTGTCTGGTCTACACAGTGAGTTCCAGGGCACTCTGGACTCTAACAGATTGAGACCCCCAGCACCACAAACAATTTGATACTAGTAAGTTGTCCTGAGGTTGTTGGAAGACTTGAGTGGCTTTTATCAAGCACCTAGGACCATGGCTAGGTATTAAATTACTTCACCTTTGCTGAGATGACTGTGAAATTAAACAAGATGCCTAGCACAGACTCCAGTTAACTGTGATGCTACTGTTCCTGGTGACAAGGCACGCATCCAGCCCGTTACAAAGACTTCTCTCATACCAGCCACTCTTCAGTTCTGGGATGCATGGGGAGGCTGGGGGCCCTCTCCACTTCTCTGCCTTGATCACTTCTTTTCCTGCAGATGAGTCCTGCCGGCGGTGACCATCTTCCAGTTTGGGCGCATACCTCCTTCCTTCCTTCCTTCCTGTACCTGAAGCTTCTGGAGTCTGGATGATTCAGAGCCGACAGACCTGGCAGGGAGCCTGCCTGGCAGGGAAGGGGGTTGAGCATATTCTGACTTGCTTTTCCCATCCCATTTCTGGGGCAGAGCCAGTAGCCTAAATTTACCCCTAACTCAGGGTGTTTCCCGTGGGTGACCTAAGAGTGAGCATCAAGTCCTGGGTTGGAACTCAGAAGTGATCTGGAATTGAGATGGAGCACCCCCTAGCCCTGCAGCCTTCCTTAACTCCCAGCAACTCCCGGGGACCTACAGACACCCCTTTTTCTAGGTCACTACCCCTTCGTTTACAGCTTCCTTCTCTCTTGATCACAGCCTGGTTTACATTACCCCCCCCCCCCCAGCTCCCAGTCCCACCTGCGAAGTCCCAGGTTTACAAGCCATGCCTACCCACGGAGAGCCCCCGTGGGACCCTCCACCTTCCCACCGTTTCATTGAGAGTGACTTGGGAAGGTGTGTGGCCTTCTTCAACTTTGCTCAGTATTACTGTGCCTCGGTTTCCCCCAAGAGGGAAGGCTGGGGATCCTAACCCTGAACCCCATGAAAGTTATTTAATTCTGTTTCTCTGTGTGGTTCATATTGAATTGAACTGCAGCGTGGGGGTGCTAAGGAAGTGCTTCGCTTCCCTGGCGCTCCTTTGTCAGCTGCCTGATTTGTATCGTTTTTGTAACTTTCCATAATAAAATGGAGCTCTTTTCAACTCTCTTGCTGCCTTCCTTTGTTTCTTTTTTTAAAAGATTTTGTTTTGGGGCTGGAGAGATGGCTCAGCGGTTAAGAGCACTGACTGTTCTTCCGGAGGTCCTGAGTTCAAATCCCAGCAACCACATGGTGGCTCACAACCATCTGTAATGACATCTGACGCCCTCTACTGGTGTGTCTGAAGACAGCTACAATGTACTTACATATAAATAATAAATAAATATTTAAAAAAAAGGAGCCGGGCATGTGGCGTGTGGTGGCGCATGCCTTTATAAAAAAAAAAAAAAAAAAAAAAGATTTTGTTTATTTCATGTCTATGAGCACACTGTAGCTGTCTTCAGACACACCAGAAAAGCCCATAGGATCCCATCACAGATGATCGTGACCCGCCATGAGGTTGCTGGGGGTTGAGCTCAGGACCTCTGGAAGAGCAGACAATGCTCTAACCCACTGAGCCTCTTCAGTGCCCCTTTCTTTTTAAATTCGCCATTATTTTCATTTTATGAGTAATTTGCCTTCATGAATGTCTGTGTACTGCCTGTGTTCCTGGTGTCCCTGGAGGCTTTGAAGAAGGCGTCAGATCCCCTGAGACGTGAGTCCAGATGGTTGTGAGTTGCCCTCTGGATGCTGGGAATCAAACTTGGCCCTCTAGAACACCAGTGCTCTTAACCGCTGAGCCGTCTCTCCAGAACCTTCCCTAATTACGTTTTGTCTGCTTCCAGCTTTCTGCCATGCCACCACCAGAATATATTTGCTGGTTTATTTATTTATTGCTGAAAGTATGTCTTAATGTGTGGCATTGGATAGCTGTCTTCAGACACACCAGAAAAGCCCAACTTACTGTGTAAGTAACTTACTGTGTAGAACAGGATGGCTTGAGACTCACAGAGAGAGCTTTCTGCCTATGTTTTCTAAGTGCAGGAATTAAAAATTTACACCACCACATCTGGCTTTTTTTTTTTAAGGTCTTTTAAAAAACAGGACAGTGTCTGAAGAGATGGTTCAGCAGTTAAGAGCACTTGTTCTTGCTGAGGCTCAAATTCCACTCCCAGCATGCACACAAACATAAAATATGTGAATATATAAAAATCATATCATGTATATGATATATATTGATATGTGCGATATATCAACAATAGCAAAACATGCCAATACCAAACCAACAGGAGAAGTAGTCTCCACATGTCCTTTTAAGTTTCTCATTTTTTAAGATTTATTTATTTTTTATTTTATTTTATTTTATTTTGGTTTTCAAGACAGGGTTTCTCTGTGTAGCCCTGGCTGTCTTGGAACTCACTTTGTAGACCAGGCTGGCCTCGAACTCAGAAATCCGCCTGCCTCTGCCTCCCCAGTGCTGGGATTAAAGGCGTGCACCACCACGCCCGGCTGTGGTCAGTGCTCTTTTTTTTTTTTTTTTAAAGATTTATTTATTTATTATGTCTAAGTACACTGTAGCTGTCTTCAGACACACCAGAGAGGCCGTCAGATCTCATTACAGATGGTTGTGAGCCACCATGTGGTTGCTGGGATTTGAACTCGGGACCTTTGGAAGAGCAGTCAGTGCTCTTAACCACTGAGCCATCCCTCCGGTCCCTTTTGGGACCTCTTGTTTGGGATTGTTTGGCCTCAATTACCCAAACAGGAATGACTTCAAGCATGTACTGTCCTGTCCACTTAGGTGCCTGAACCTGAGCAGATATAACTTATGCCGTATGTCATCCAATAGAAATACCAACAGCAGAGACGAGAATATCCAAGTTATACTTTATTCACAGAGCTTGCATCTGACCAGGCAGTGGATCCTAAAATAACTGCTTTCCATCTTCTCTCCTGCCACAGGCTTTATAGGAAGCAGAGAAAAGGAAACAAAAACCATCCATTATTCCAGAACTCAAGTTCTGTCGCTGGTCAGGTGGTCAGTCACATTTCTGAGATCTGAGACATCCATGCCTGTCCACTTTCTGAAGCTCAGAGAACTGAGTTAGTGTTTGTTGGAATCTTCTCCTGCAGTGTCATCTCATCTGTTGGGGAGGGGTTAGCTCACAACAAACCATTAGCAGTAGGTATGTGCCAAGCTGTTAGCAACACCTACCTGGATTGCTTTTTAAAATGTGGAGTGTTTTGTTTTGACTTTATCCATTCTACTCGCTCCCCATCAGTAGGAAATAAAATCTACTTAAATTGCCTATTATTATTATTATTATTTTGGTTTTTTGAGACAGGGTCTCTCTGTATAGCCCTGGCTGTCCTGGAACTCACTCTGTAGACCAGGCTGGCCTCGAACTCAGAAATCCGCCTGCCTCTACCTCCCAAGTGCTGGTTAAAGGCATGTGCCACCACTGCCCGGCTTTTTTTTTTTTTTTTTTTTAAGATTTATTTATTTATTTTATGTAAGCACACTGTAGCTCTCTTCAGACACTCCAGAAGAGGGCATCAGATCTCCTTACTGATGGTTGTGAGTCACCATGTGATTACTGGGATTTGAACTCAGGACCTTCGGAAGAATAGTTGGTTGAGCCATCTCTCCAGTTTGCCTCTCATTATTTTTGATTGTACATAAATTACACATTTCAGTCAAGTGTGATAGTACATGTCTATAATCCCCACACTTGGGAAGTAGGAACAACAGGATCAAGAGTCTAAGGTTGCCGGGCGGTGGTGTCGCTCACCCTTAATCCCTGCACTTGGGAGGCAGAGGCAGGCGGATTTCTGAATTCGAGGCCAGCCTGGTCTACAGAGTGAGTTCCAGAACAGCCAGGGCTACACAGAGAAACCCTGTCTCAAAAAACAAAACAAAAACCAAAAACAAACAAACAAAAAGAGTTCAAGGTTGCGGGGGTGGGGGGTGGGGAGGATACTGGGGTGGGGAGGTGCCCTCTCAGAGGAGAAGGGGAATAGGGGGAGAAACTCTTTCAGGGGGGACCAGGAGGGGGCAGCTTTGGGGATGTAATTAATTAATTAAGTAAGTAAGTAAGTAAATAAATAAATAAGAGTTCAAAGTTATCTTTAGCTATGAAGTACATACAAGGCCAGCTAATTGTACATGAGTCCCCGTGTTTTTTTGTTTTTTGTTTTTGTTTTTTAAATGGTGAACTGGAGAGCTGGCTTCTCAATTAAGAACACTTAGGTTTAACTCACAGCACTCACGTGATGTCTCAAAAACACCCGTAACTACATTTTCAGGAGATCCAATGCTCTCCTCCAGATTCTGAGTGGTATACATACTTGCAAGTAAAATGCCTACACACACACACACACACACACACACACACACACACACACACACACACACACACACACCCAATAGAGGGGCTGGAGAGATGATTCAGTGGTTAAGAGCACTTGCTGCTCTCTCAGAAGACTCGCGTTTGGTTCCCAGCACCTACATCAGGCAGGTCCCAACCACCAGTAACTCCAAGTTCAGAGAGACACAATATCTCTGACCTAAAAGGGCTTTTGCACGCGCGCACACACACACACACACACACACACACACACACACACACACACGGTGCAGATAAATTCATGCAGGCAAACCCACATGCACATTAAATAAATAAATATTAAAATCTGATGATACCCAAACTCCCACCTAAATGTATTTATTATGTACCTTTAGTTTTTGTTGTTTTAATTTTTAATATTTTAAGTTAGGCCAGGCGTGGTGGTGCACGCCTTTAATCCCAGCACTCGGGAGGCAGAGGCAGGCGGATTTCCGAGTTCGAGGCCAGCCTGGTCTACAAAGTGAGTTCCAAGACAGAGAAACCCTGTCTCGAAAAACCAAAAAAAAAAAATTTTTTTTTTAAAAAATTAGGTGTATGTGTGTTTGTGTATGAGCACGTGCACACAAGTGCAGGTGTCAGAAGAGACCAGAGGTGGTAGATCCTCCTGGATCTGGAGATATACGTGGTTGTTGGTGAGGGTTGTGGGTGCACCGAATCGAACTCGAGTTCGCTGAGCTGTCTCTCCAGCCCTTTATTATATATCTTGTTTTCCTAACCCTGATTTGTACTTCTTTTATTTATCCCAGCTGTGGGAACTAGTTAGTCATCACTGACAGCTTGTATTGATAGAGAACTGCACCCGGGCACAGATCATTAGGGGGCGACGGAGAGCTTGGACGAGGCTGTGCATGAAAGCCTCTTGCACGAAGCGTCGGGAAAGAGGCTGCGCGATTTGAACCCGCCCAGCCACCGTTGATCCCTGGCCGGAAGAGCGCGACTCTTTCCGGGTTTCGCGGTCTGTGGAATTGGAGTCTCTACGGCAGCCGGAGCGAGGCGGTAGTACCGCAGGCTCTGTCCCCGCCGCAGTCCTGGCCGTTCCGCGGTTGCGCGCCCGGAGCAGGACGCGTCGCCATGGCGACGCCGGCGGGGCTGGAGCGGTGGGTGCAGGAGGAGCTGCACTCGGTGCTGGGGCTGAGCGAGCGGCACGTCGCGCAGTTCCTGATCGGCACCGCACAGCGCTGCGCCTCCGCCGAGGAGTTCGTGCAGCGCCTGCGGGACACCGACACCCTGGACCTCGGGGGGCCGGCGCGGGACTTCGCCCTGAAGCTCTGGAGCAAGGTGTGTGCCGCCGGGGCAGGCCACTCACAGCCGAATTGGCTCGTACGCAGTGTGGCTGTCTATTCTGTGATAGCCTGCAACTTTCAATATAGTACACAGGCTGGCTTAGAACTTGCAGCGAGCCTCCCTGGTAGTGGGGTGACAGAGAGACCTTTCATTCTTGGTTCCGCCCACCATTTAATTTTTTTCCTCTGTTATCTAGATATCATGCTAGGTGTTGGGTGTATACAGGTCTGTGGAGAAGACTCGAGATGGGGCTCTACATACATGTTTAAGCTAGAGCCATTGTTAGTTACAGCACATACCCCAGGCCTAAGGATGTAGCTCAGTTGGTAGAATGTTTGTCTAGCATACAGTAAGCCTTGGATTCAATCCCCAGCCCTGGGAAAGAGTCACTGAGAACAGAGCTAGGAGAATTAGCATTTAGGAAATAGGATCGAGGCTGGGGAGGGATGGCTTAGCAGTTAAGACCCCTTGTGCATCTGGAAGACTTGAGTTCAGTTCTCAGCAACCAGGCCTAGTGGCACACAACCATCTGTAATTCCAGCTCCAAGGAGATCGGAGGGCTTCTGGCCTTTGCCAGGTACCCCATACACATAAATAAATGAAAAATAAATCATGAAAAGAAAATGGGTTTTAGAACATAAACTACTTAAGCTCAGAACCAATACTTTAAAAAAAAAATTCTATCGTGGGGCAAGAAGAAATGGCTCAGGGATTAAGACCACTTGCTGTTCCTCTAGAGGAACCAGGTTCAATTTCTAGAACCCACGTGGCAACTCACAACTGTAACTCCAGTTCTATGAGATTCAGCACCCTCACACACAGCTCACGTTGCAGGCAGAACACCAGTGCACATAAAAATAAAAGTAAGTCATTAAAGTTAGGAAGAAGTTCTAGTTCGTGCATATGCCCGTGTGAGGCTGTGAGTGTACAACCTGTGAGAGCTGGTTCTTTGCCTCCACCACGGGATGGCTTTCAGTAATCATTTGCTCAGTGGATTCCTAGAAGGACGTTCAGAAGCTGCGGAGCCCTGTTGAGCTATGACCGTAGAACAAGACCACGAAGAAGAGAAAGATGGAGACAGGCTTTAGATATAGTAACCGGTTCGTAGGCAAATGAGGGTACTGAGGTCAGGAGCTGTCATATCTACCGGCAGGTGCCACGGAAGGCTGTGGTGGAAAAGCCAGCTCGGGCAGCTGAGCGAGAGGCCCGAGCCCTGCTAGAGAAAAACCGTTCTTATAAGTTGTTGGAAGACAGCGAGAGCGGCGAGGAGGCAGTGGGTAGTAACGGGAGCAGCCTCCAGAAGAAGCGGAAGAGACGGAAACACCTCAGGAAGAAACACCAGGAGGACGAGGAGGACGAGGAGGAAGAGGTTTCCGAGTCAGGGAAGAGGAAGGCAGGGTAAGTCAGAAGGAAGGAGAGGGATTGGAGCAGGCTGTCGGCTGTGGGGATGCTAAGCTTTCTCAGTACCCCCGTTTGATACACTGGGCTGGGTTTGCTGGGTTCAGGGGGAGTAAATCACCCACGGAGGAGAAGCCAGCCTCAGAGGATGAATGGGAAAGGACGGAGCGTGAGCGTCTCCAGGACTTGGAAGAACGGGATGCCTTTGCAGAGCGGGTTCGGCAACGGGACAAGGACCGGACCCGGAATGTCCTGGAACGGTCAGATAAGAAGGTGAGCTGAAGAGAGTCAGTCAGGCAAGTCTGGATTTGGCTGCAGAGTTGTCTCTGGGAAGACAAGAGTTGTCACTAGGGTTCCCCGTGGGCTCACTGGCTATGGTTCTCCCTGTCTGGTTGAGATCGACAGAGGTTCTCCACCGAGGAGGGGCAGCGAAGGACATTAGTCATCCTGACAGCAATGGTACCTTTGGCCTCACATCCCTTTACATGATTTCTTCTAGGCCTATGAAGAGGCTCAGAAGCGCCTCAAGATGGCTGAGGAAGATCGGAAAGCCATGGTGAGACCCTGGGTTCAAAAAGCAGTGTCTGAAGACAAAGATGGCTGGAGTGGTCGGCCGTAGCAGGAAGGGTCACAGAGGGAGTGTGCAGAGATGTGTCTGGGTGGTCAGGCTCTAGAGGAGAGGGGCCTGCCTGACAGGAACCGGAAAAGAGTGGACTTGGGTTGTAGAAGGAGAAAGTTACAAATCCTCTCGCCTTGGTAAGATCAAGTCATTGTGTCTCTGAGACTTGATGAGACACAAAATAGCTAGCACCAAAAGGCCCCACATCCTCCTCTTTGGAGTTTTGCACACTCTGAGTGTGCAGGGAGCAGGGTTTCAGTGCTGGTAGGATGAGGACTTGACTGTCCCTTCCTGACCCAGGTCCCTGAGCTCCGTAAGAAGTCTCGTCGGGAATACCTGGCGAAGCGGGAGCGAGAAAAACTGGAGGACCTGGAGGCGGAACTGGCTGATGAGGAGGTCCTGTTTGGGGACGTGGAGCTGAGTCGCCATGAGCGCAGGGAGCTCAAGTACAAGCGACGTGTGCGGGACCTGGCTCGGGAGTACCGGGCAGCCGGAGAGCAGGAGAAGCTGGAGGCCACTAATCGCTACCACATGCCCAAGGAGACCCGAGGGCAGGTGAGGGAACCCTGCCTGCTCGTGGGAGAGGCGGCACGATGGCTAGTCTTTCCCCTCTCCTGTTCATAGCTGGTAAAAGCAGTGGTGGGGAGGACCCGGGCAGCCCTGGCCACTCTTAAGTTTTCCCTGCTCCCGTCTCTCTCCACAGCCAGCTCGAACTGTGGACATCGTTGAGGAGGAATCGGGTGCGCCGGGAGAGGAGCAGCGGCGCTGGGAGGAGGCCCAGCTGGGTGCTGCATCCCTGAAGTTTGGAGCCCGAGATGCTGCTGCGCAGGAGGCCAAGTACCAGCTGGTGCTGGAGGAGGACGAGACCATCGAGTTTGTCCGTGCTGCTCAACTCCAGGGTGACGAGGTGAGAAGGAGAAAGAGTCTGGGATGCTGACTCGAGGGCCTCTAAAGGTGGTGGGGACCTCACCGTCCCTGTCCCCATCCTCAGGAGCTGTCAGGCCCGCCCCTGTCAGCCCAGGCCCAGCAGAAGGAATCTATCCAGGCTGTGCGCCGCAGCCTGCCCGTGTTCCCCTTCCGAGAGGAGCTTCTGGCCGCCATTGCCAACCATCAGGTCCTCATCATCGAAGGCGAGACTGGCTCTGGGAAGACCACACAGATCCCACAGTACCTCTTTGAGGAGGTCAGTCATTACAGTGTGGCCCAGCCCTTGAGTCAGTCCTGACAGACGCCCTTTGTGTCCCATCCTTTCCGCTAAGTCATGAGGCTTTTGAGACTGATGAGGACACTCTCTCTGTCATTTTGTTCTCCCTGCCGTCACATCCATGCCTGGGAGCAGGGAGATGGATATTATAGATTTGACCCTCTTGGGCTTTCATCCTGCATGACCTCGGCCCCGCTTTCCCTCTGCAGGGGCCAGAGAAGTAAGAGTGAAAGCCTTGTTTTCCTACTGTTTGACCTCTTGTCTCCCATTGCTTCTGGGTATGCCCCAGCCAGTCTGTCCCTGGTCAGTTCAAGTCTAGCAGAGCCCTGGTTGTAAGCAAAGACGTGTAGGACTGACTCAGCATCCCCCGGGCCCTTGGTTTCTATCTTGTCTGTCCTCTTTTCCCTGCCTTGCCTGGCTCAGGACAGCATGTCTAGCAGAGGAATAACCCTTTCTTCTCTCCTTTTAGGGTTACACAAAGAAGGGCATGAAGATTGCTTGCACCCAGCCCCGGAGAGTGGCGGCTATGAGTGTGGCAGCTCGAGTGGCCCGGGAGATGGGTGTGAAGCTTGGGAACGAGGTGAGGTCTTTGGGGATTCATGAAGTTGCTCACATTGCCCCGCACCTCCGGTCTGGGCATTGGACATTCCAACCTCCTGACTGTCTATGACCAGGTGGGCTACAGCATCCGGTTTGAGGACTGCACCTCAGAGCGAACTGTTCTCCGCTACATGACAGATGGAATGCTACTCCGAGAGTTCCTCTCTGAGCCTGACCTTGCAAGTTACAGGTGTGTGCGCGCGTGCGAGCCTCTCATGGGATGCCCCACCTCACTGCCGACTCCCCTCAGAGATTCCTTTAATCTCTCTTTATTCCAGTGGGGCCAGTTGGCCATTATCTATTCTTAGTGGGTTTTTAAAAAAGATTTATTTATTATTATATGTAAGTACACTGTAGCTGTCTTCAGGCACACCAGAAGAGGGAGTCAGATCTCATTACGGATGGGATTTGAACTCAGAACCTTTGGAAGAGCAGTCAGTGCTCTTAACCGCTGAGCTATCTCTCCAGCCCCATGATTTTAGTGTTTTGAGACTGGGTTTCATTGTAGCCCAGGCTGGCCTGGAGTACACTATGTAACCTTAGCTGGCCTCAGTCTTGTGGATCTCAGCAAGCAAGACTGTGAGATTACAATCAAAAGCCACCATGCCACCCCCTATTTGCTTTAAGGTCTTAGTTCCACTTCTTCCAGTGAGAATAGCTGTCTCTTGACTGATCCAGAGATATCTGACTTGTTCCAACCCTAGATTAAAGGAATCTGGACTCTTCCCTGACTTTCTTTTATGTATTAAAAAAAAATTTGTGTGTATATGTATTTATGAGTGTGTATGTATGTATATGTATGTGTGTATATATGTGTAAGTCTATATATGTGTGTGCATGTGTGTATGAATGTGTATGTATATATGTGTGTGTATATGTATGTAAGTGTATGTGTGTGCATGTGTGTACAAGTGTGACTGTATTATGTGCATGTGTATGTGTATATGCATGTGCATGTATGTGTGTATGTATGTATATGTATGTGTGTGTGTGTGCATGTGTGTATTTGCATGTGTATGTGTATATGTATGTATGTGCATATGTGTAAGTGTATGTGTGTGCATGTATGTATGTATGAATGTGTGTGTGTATATATATGAGCATGTGTGTATGTATGTATGTATATATGTGTATGTGCATGTATGTATATATATGTATGGCATGTATGTGTGTATATATGTGTGCATGTGTGCACATGTAGAGGATCAGAAGACAGCTTGGAGGAGTCAGTTCTGTCCTTTTACCATGTGCAAGTGTTCAAGGGATCAAACTCTGTCAGCTGGCTTGGTGGCCAGCACGTTTACTGCTGAGCTATGTTACCAGCCCCATCTCAACTGCTTTTCTTGTCCAATGCCCAGATGGGCCACGGATCACGGAATCCCCACCACCATGCTCACCACCTGCCCAGATGACATAATTGGAATGCTTGACTTCTCCCTAGCCTCCCCCCACCTCGGTCCCCATTCCCCCTCAGGTCCCTCCATCCCTCCCTGCACTGCTAAGTCCACTGTCCCTTCTCCCTCACCACTCTCCTACTTCCTCCCCAGTGTGGTGATGGTGGATGAAGCTCACGAGCGGACCTTGCACACAGACATTCTCTTTGGATTGATCAAAGACGTCGCTAGATTCCGACCTGAGCTCAAGGTCCTGGTGGCTTCAGCCACACTGGATACTGCCCGGTTTTCTGCCTTCTTCGATGACGCCCCTGTCTTCAGAATCCCTGGACGCAGGTTTCCAGTTGACATCTTCTATACCAAGGTGCCCCTTGGGAGGATGGGCTTTACTGTGAGGCAGAGGAGCTGGGGCTGCTTTAGGAGAATGTCCCAAGGGCAGGGTCTAGAGGACACCCAGAGAGGGGTGGGATAAAAGATGCTGAGCAGGGACAGGAGCCTGAGCAAGTGGCCCTTCTGTGACCCTATATCTTCCTCCTTCCCAGGCCCCAGAGGCTGACTACCTGGAAGCCTGCGTTGTGTCTGTGCTGCAGATCCACGTGACCCAGCCCCCTGGAGATATACTGGTGTTCCTGACGGGACAGGTGTCTGCTGTGGTGGCAAGTGGTTGGAGAGTTTCAGGGGAGGATGGGCCTGCTGTGTGGATTCTGTGACTGACTAGAGGTCTCCTGCCATCCTGCTCCACATTCAGGAGGAGATTGAGGCTGCCTGTGAGATGCTCCAGGACCGCTGCCGCAGGCTGGGCTCCAAGATCCGGGAGCTCCTGGTGCTGCCCATTTATGCCAACCTGCCCTCAGACATGCAGGCTCGCATCTTCCAGCCCACACCCCCCGGGGCCCGAAAGGTCAGTGAGAGAAACCTTACCCTTCCTCCTGCACCACACACAACCAAGGCATGTGCTGTACCCTTTGTCCCAAGTTGTTTGCCTGGCTATTTGGACACAGCTGAGGAGCAACCAGGCCCTGGCCTGCCAGCTGGAGAGAGATGAAATAAATATTAGCTGAGAGATGCAAGCTTTAAGTTCAGTGTATGCCAGGACATACTTAATATTGGACCATTGAGAAAAATGGCTAGGGAAGTCCTAGAGGAAAGCTGAGGTGTGTTTGAAGTCCGAGAGGAGTGAGTTTAGGAGTTTCGGATGCTGCAGACAAAGCTGAGTCAGCCAAAGGCCAGGACAGAGCTGTTGTAGCGTTCAGACTTTAGACAGGCAAATGGCAACCAAAAGATTTTAGAGATAAGACTCTCACTGAACAACTATATATTGAGGGTCTGGAGCTGGGGCTTGAGTGGTCAGGCCCTTACCCAGCATGGGGAGGCCCAGTACACGCTGCACGGGGAGAGGGCCGAGGGAGGATCCATCATGTGCACGGTAGGACTTACAGTCTGATGGGAGGAGGCTGGGCGTGTAAAGCTGCCTCCGTGTGTATTGAGTACACTGAAGAGATTCGGGCAGCACGGGAAGTCTGAGGAGAGGAGGAGCAGACTTTTTCTAGTGGTGGGAGGCTGCCCCATAAACGGCAGGGTAGAGTAGAGGAAGGAGGAGGGAGGACTGCTCCTGCAGAGCATCTCACAGAAGGATGAGCACTTGGAGGGAGGGCTGGGATGAGCACAGGGTGTGAGCTGTGATCAGACATGCAGCTAGGGGTGAGGTAGTCCAGGGTCTAAACGGCATAGACGGAGTTCTGTGGTTGGACCTGGGTGTGAATTGATAGGTTTACATGTTTTAAAGGGAGCACTCTGCATGCTATGTGACAGAAGCAGGAAGGGGAGCGAGGAGGCTGCTGTCAGAAGTGACGAATGAGGACAGATAGATGCGGACATGCAGTCCTGAATTCAGTGTTGTTTCTTTATTGTGCCCCTGCTGACTGCCAGCCCTGCCTGCCTGTCACCTCATCTCCTGACGTGGACACTGCCTCCCTGTGCCCTACTCTCCCTATATCGTGCTTTCTCAGGCTGTCCAGGTGGGCTGGGTCCCCGGGTGACGCTATCCTCTCACTTAGGTGGTTGTGGCAACAAACATTGCAGAAACTTCCCTCACCATCGAAGGCATCATCTATGTGCTGGACCCAGGGTTCTGCAAGCAGAAGAGCTACAACCCTCGTACGGGAATGGAGTCACTCACGGTCACCCCCTGCAGCAAGGTCAGCCCAGAGGGGGACACATACCGCCCCCCCCCCCCCCCCCCCGGCCCCCGGAGAAAGCTTGCTTCCCAAGTAGCGCTTGAGGATGGGGATTATCACTTACCATACTTCTGAGTTAACACTGACCAGGCGTGTGTGTGTGTGTGTGTGTGTGTGTGCGCGTGTGTGTGTGTGCGTGTGTGCGCGTGTGTGTGTGTGTGTGTGCGTGTGTGTGTGTGGCTTCTCCTTTCTTTCTAGGCTTCAGCCAATCAGCGGGCTGGCCGTGCAGGTCGAGTGGCTGCCGGGAAGTGCTTCCGCCTGTATACGGCCTGGGCCTATCAGCATGAGCTAGAGGAGACCACAGTTCCTGAGATCCAGAGGACAAGCCTGGGCAACGTTGTGCTGCTGCTAAAGAGCTTAGGTGATCGGGCTGCCCAAGTCCTTGATCGGGCACTGGAATGCCGGGGACCTGTGCCGCACTCTCTCATTCTTTATTCCTTTCCCCAGGGATCCATGACCTGATGCACTTTGACTTCCTGGACCCTCCTCCATACGAGACCCTGCTGCTGGCTTTGGAGCAGCTTTATGCCCTTGGCGCCCTCAACCACCTTGGAGAACTCACCACGGTGAGCCAGCGGCAGCACAGGCTGGGACAGTATGTAGGAGACATCTGATGGCCCCAGGGACCCCTGGGGGAGGGGGTGTGTGTGCCAAGGCCTCCTGTACTGGTGGAAGGAACCTGAGAGAAACCGGCCTCACCTTTCCCTCTTCTTTTTAGTCTGGTCGAAAGATGGCAGAGCTGCCTGTGGATCCCATGTTGTCTAAAATGATCTTGGCCTCCGAGAAGTAAGTCCTCCCACCCAGCCAGTTCCTGGCACAAACTGGCCATGCTTCCTCAGTCTCAAGTATCCTCTCTCTCTCCTTCACTCTTTATCATGCTGTTACTGTTTTTGTTTGTTTGGTTTTAATAAAAAGTGTTTAAGAAGTCTTACCATCCCTTATGAGGCCCATGTGAATCACTGTCCTGTACCTTACAGTGATTGTTGGTGGGCACAATGGATAGTGCAGCTACAACCCAGAGACAAGCAGTCATGGCAGAGGCAGAGAGGCAGAGAGAGAGGCACAGAGGCAGAGGCAGGCAGATCCCTGAGGTCTAGGCCAGCCAGGGCTACATAGTAAGACCCTGCCTCAGAAAACAAACCAATTAATAAAGTAAAACCCAGGAGCATGGGTGGAAGCAGAAGCCCTTGTGTGTGTGATGGGTGCTGGGAAGGCTGCAGCTTCTAAAACTTGATTCTTAGGTCTGTATGGGACTGCCTTTAAACAACATCCGGGATGGGCGATGGCTCAGTGGTTAAAAACACTAGTTGCTCTTGCAGTGGATCCAAGTTCAATTCCCAACAGCCACATGGTGGCTCACAACCATCTGTTACTCCAGTTCTCACTTCCTTGGGCGTGTGGCACATAGACATACACGCAGGCAAAACTTTTATACACACACAGTAAGTCTTAGAAAAGATGAAGATGTTCCCCTGCTGTGTTTGGGATCAGGATCTGTGTCTGCTCTCAGTTGGTTTTTGCGGTTTCTCTTTGGCTTTATCCTCTTCCTACCCCGCTCAAGGTATAGCTGTTCAGAAGAGATCCTGACCGTGGCTGCTATGCTGTCTGTCAACAATTCCATCTTCTACCGGCCCAAGGATAAGGTTGTCCATGCCGACAATGCCCGTGTCAACTTCTTCCTCCCTGGTGGAGACCACCTGGTTCTGCTAAATGTGTACACACAGGTCACTGGGCAAGTGGAAATTTGGGAAGTCTGGGGGATTTGAGTCCTGCTGTGTACTTAAGGCACTTCATCTTCACAGTGGGCTGAGAGTGGCTACTCTTCCCAATGGTGCTATGAAAACTTTGTACAGTTCAGATCCATGCGCCGAGCCCGGGATGTGCGGGAACAACTGGAGGGGCTCTTGGAGCGTGTGGAAGTTGGCTTGACTTCTTGCCAAGGTGACTACGTTCGTGTGCGAAAGGTCAGTGTTTTTGATGTTGTTATTTTCTTTTTTCTCCTATTTGCTCTTCTTTTTTTTTTTTCAAGTCAGGGTTTGTCTGTGCAGCCCTGGTTGTCCTGGAACTCACTCTGAAGGCCAAACTGACCTTAAACTCAGAGATCCACCTGCCTCTGCTTCCCATGTTTTGGGTTTAAAGGTGTGTGCCATCACCACCTGGCATCCCATTTTTTCTTTCATGTGTATGTGTAAGTGCATGTGTAAGTCAATGGACAACCTGCAGGAGTCACTTTGTTGTGTGACAAAACTTTTCCTGAGGAGAGCCTATACACATCTCTCACCCCAGATAGGGAGCCCATGACAGACCAAAGTACGAATACCACCAAAGTCTAACTTGATGAACCAATAAGTTTATTTGGTTTACTTATAGCAATATGGGTGGGGAATTACTGGGTTACTTGCAGAAATGTCTAAACGATAGCATCACCAAAGCCCATCCCAGTATAGGTGGCTGCTCACAAAAGCTGAGCGCCCTGGATCACATCGCACAGCTTCAGGCTCCTCATCACGTTGGAAGGTGTCCTTTCCAAGTGACTTGGTTGGTCTACACCTCTTTTAGCTAACTTCATTGGTTTCTGTTTCTTCCAAGCAGCTGGTCAGATCTCAAGATTCTGCAGTTTGGCCAGGCATGGTGGTGCACGCCTTTAATTCCAGCACTCAGAAGGCAGAGGCAGGTGGATTTCTTGAGTTCGAGGCCAGCCTGGTCTACAAAGTGAATTCCAGGACAGCCAGGGCTACACAGAGAAACCCTGTCTCGAGAAACCAAAAAAAAAAAAAAAAAAAAAAGACTCTGCAGTTTGATTTGTCTGAGGGGGACACAACACTTATAGCTTTCTCTAGCAGGAGGGACTTCCTGAAGCAGGTTAAAGAGCAGTGTGGTATGTTTCAAGCTCAGAAGAAACTGTTAATATACTTCATTCATTCACATCACTGCACCTCCAGATTAGCACTTCTTTGTTTTTTTTTTTTTTTTTGGTTTTTCAAGACAGGGTTTCTCTGTGTAGCCCTGGCTGTCCTGGAACTCACTCTGTAGACCAGGCTGGCCTCGAACTCAGAAATCCACCTGCCTCTGCCTCCAGAGTGCTGGGATTAAAGGTGTGCGGCTTCAGACTAGCGTTTCTTGAATCCACTACTGAGGGGCCACAGCAGCTTCCCGGCCTGCGGTTTCTCCAGGGTATTGTTCACTGGAGCCCATTCTTCCCTAGAGAGCACATCAAGTGGGTCCTTCACTGAGTCCTCACCCTTTTAGTGGTGCCTGACCTGGTTTTCTTGCCTGCTCCTTAGGCCATCACTTCGGGTTATTTTTACCACACTGCGAGGCTGACTCGGAGCGGCTACCGCACAGTGAAGCAGCAGCAGACAGTGTTTATTCATCCCAACTCCTCTCTCTTTGAACAACAGCCACGCTGGTTGCTCTACCATGAGCTTGTCTTGACCACAAAGGAATTCATGAGACAAGTAAGGGACTATTGCTTGCTCAGATGTGTGGAAATGGGGGGCAGATGTTGGCATCTTAAATTCAATTCATGTGGATGGGACTGGCATGGAAACATGAAGGTCCATTAATTTAAAGTAGGGTCAAATGTAATCAGATATAAATTAGGTTTAATGTTTGCTTGGGTTGGAGCTCAGTGGTATAGTCCTCAGCACCTTTACAAGTAAATATAGGAAATCTTCCAAGATCTGAGAATTATAACTCAGTAAATATTTGAAGCTGGGCTTGATGGAGTAAGTCTGAAGTCCCTGGTACTCAAGAAGGTAAGGCAGGAGGGTCATCTATTCAAGGTCTATGGAGGCAACATAGACGCTTCCTCAAAATGAAAGTGTGGGCTGGAGAGATGGCTCAGTGGTTTAGAGCACTCACTGTTCCTGCAGAGGTCCCAGGTTTGGTTCCCAGCACCCACATGGTAGGCAGTTTACAAGTGCATATAGTGCAGCTGCAGGGATCCTGACTTCCTCTGCTGGCCTCTGCAGGCATGGTATCCATGCATAGACACATATATCAAAAGTAAAAAAAACATAACTGGAGAGATGGATCTTCAGCTCATCTCATTCAGAGCACTAGCAGCGGCCCTTCTACAGGATGCTGGTTCAATTCCCAGCATCCACATGGTAGCTCATCTGCCTGGAACTCCAGTTCCAGGGATCTGACAAGTAGTATACAAACATGTGCAGGCAAAACACCAATGTACATAAAAATTTTAAAAATATGGACAAAATACAGGCAGGGCTGAGGAAATTAATGTTTGTATAGCAAGCATGAGGCCCTTGGTTCTGGAATAAATAAAATGTGCACCAAGTACTGGGCCATACCACACGTTAAGCAGCTGAAGTCTGTCCTGATGGGTAGGCTCTTCCTTGCAGGTCTTTCTCAGGCTCATGTAAGCGCATGTCAGGGTCAGTCTGCCCTGCTAGTGAGAAGTAGCCAGGTGTAGACCAGGCTGGCCTCGAACTCAGAAATCCGCCTGCCTCTGCCTCCTGAGTTGTTTTTTTGTTTTTTTTTTGTTTTTGGACCGGGTGTCTTTTTCTTGCCCTGAGTCAGTGGGGAAGAGGATCCTTTTTAGACCACACAATCAAAATTCTGATTTGAGCCGGGTGTGGTGGCACAAGCCTTTAATCCCAGCACTTGGGAGGCAGAGGCAGGCAGATTTCTGAGTTCGAGGCCAGCCTGGTCTACAAAGTGAGTTCCAGGGCAGCCAGGGCTACACAGAGAAACCCTGTCTCGAAAAACCAAAAAAAAAAAAAAAAATCTGATTTGGAAGTAAAGGAACCCTATTGATTTCTGCTCCCTCTTACAGGTACTGGAGATTGAAAGCAGCTGGCTTTTGGAAGTGGCTCCCCACTACTATAAGGCCAAGGAGCTAGAAGATCCCCATGCTAAGAAAATGCCCAAAAAAGTCGGCAAGACACGAGAAGAGCTGGGCTAGAGAGTGACATGGACCAAATCTTGCAGCTCTTTTTTCCTTCCATACTTTAATATCTAGTAAATAAAATTATTTTTGGAATGAAGTGCATGGGAACTCTGGAACCCCAGAGAAAGTGACGTGAAAACCTGCCTTATGTCATTGCTTAAACTTTATTATTTACAAGTTAAATTACACAGCAGCTTTACCCAGCATGATGGAAAGAAGGAAGGAGAGTGGAGGGTGGCGGCTGGCTCTGGACATTCTCGTCCACCCCCACCTCCTTTTGTGCGTAGCAGTCCTCAGTGCAGCCTTTCACCCACGTCTGCATCAGGCCTTGGAGCACAGGTGTAAGCTGGGCTCTGGTTCTGACAGCCCCAGGGCCACCAGGGCTCCCACCAGCAGCTTTTTCACAGGCGTCGACGGTGAGTGTGAAGGCATCAGCTGCAGAGACAGGTTAATGGAGGCTGGGGAGGAACACAGACATGTTCTACCCTCTACCCCTCCCAACCCAGGCCCAACACTCACCTTGTCCAGGTGATGGCGACAGATGAGGCCACTGGAATTCAGGTAGAAGGTGGAAAAGGCATCGAAGGTCCTGGGAAGGGGAGATGCATCGTGCAGAGGGAGGTAAGCTACAGTCAGACCAGAAGGCCCTCCACACAACACAAATCTTCCCAGGACCTAGCAAGCCTGTCTCCCCCTTCTTTTATGTAAATGTGTTTGTGTTTTCAGTGTCAATAGGCCACCAAGAGGACCAAAGATCAGGGCTAAGCTCATGAGTCACTTGGTTCCTCCCAGTTAGTCTTTTTGTTGTTTTAGATTCATGTACAAAGTGTCCATTTTCATTATCCTATTCTTGAACCTGACTTTCCTTCCCCTGCCTCTGTCTGGGTTATTGGCTCTCTCTTCTCAGGGCTGGGCAGCTAGAAAGGACAGAGGACAGGAAATTCTCTTAGGGTGAGGTGTTCCTACTGAGGCTGGCTGTGGCTTTGGAGACTGAGCAGAGGGAGGCACAAGACTTTGTCTCATACCTAGGAACCATCTGGGGGAAGCCAAGGAGCCTAGTACAGAGCAGGACCTGTTTAAGTGCATGTGCCAGTACAGAAGACAATGAACGGTCCTCTCCTCCATCACGTGGGACCCAAGTACTGAATGGAGGTTGTCAGGCTTGGAGGCAAGCACTTTTACCCAATGAACCATCTCACCCGCCCAGGTATCAGTCATTTAAATGTTTAAGTACAATGTTAGAGGCTTGAGCCTAATAATTTTGGGGGATGTACCATCCAGAAACTTAACCACGTACTCTACCTAGAGTTAAATTCAGGACACAGTGTTTTTGCTCACTGGTTTCTGAAGTGAGTTCATGCATGCCAGACTGGCCTTTAACTACTGATCCTCCAGGAAGTTCTTTGTTCAATAACTAAGTACTTAACACCCATCAGGTCCAAGTAATATAAGAAACTCAAAGTCAGAGCTGATTTCTTTTTTTTTTTTAATTTTATTTAATGTATGTGTGCTCTGCTGCATATATATCTGCCTATCTGAAGAGGGCATCAGATCCCCCTATAGATGGTTGTGAGCCACCATGTGGTTGCTGGTAATTGAATTCATGACCTCTGGAAGAGTGGCCAGTGCTCTTAGCCACTGAGTTCTTTTTTTTTTGTTTGGTTGGTTTTTTTTTTTTTTTTTTTTTTTCTGAGACAGGGTTTCTCTGTATAGCCCTGGCTGTACTAGAACTCACTTGGTAGACCAGGCTGGCCTCGAACTCAGAAATCCACCTGCCTCTGCCTTCCAAGAGCTGGGATTAAAGGCGTGCGCCACCACCGCCCGGCTAGCCACTGAGTTCTTTTTTTTTTTTTAAAGATTTATTTATTTATTATATGTAAGTACACTGTAGCTGTCTTCAGACACACCAGAAGAGGGAGTCAGATCTCATTATGGGTGGTTGTGAGCCACCATGTGGTTGCTGGGATTTGAACTCAGGACCTTTGGAAGAGCAGTTGGGTGCTCTTACCTGTTGAGCCATCTCACCAGCCCGCCACTGAGTTCTTAACAGACACAAAAATCCACTAACTTTTTGAAAAGCAGGCTGGGCCATTGAGATGGTTGTGTACAGGTACTTGCAGGCAAGCCTGAGGACCTGAGTTCAATCCCCAGGGTGTGCATGGTGGAGGACAGAACCCATTCCCACAGGCTGTCTTCTAAACACTCACTTGCTCTAATGTACACTACCACATGCACACAAACATGTTATTTTAAAATTTAAAAAGATAGACTAAAAATCTCTACCCTCAGTAAGATGACAGCCAAATCAGGGTAAGTTAAGGACTGCTGGAAGACCAGCAGTATTAGGGAAGCCACTGTAGTTTCGGCCCCTTCCCTCTTACCGGTAAAGATCCTCTTTATCACGCCTGTAGAAACGCAGGAAGAGCATATGTATGGGCAGACCTATTAGACGCCAGCGGGCTTGCAGGGTCCAGTTCTCAGGGTGGCGGGTCAGCTGTAAAATCTCCAACCGAAACTGTGCAAAATAGTTCCAAACCAGGAAGCGGCAAAGGGTCAGGGACATAACATAAAATGTCCGGCCCCTGTGAGAATAAAGGGACAGGAATATCAGGACTGCAGAACCAAAACTGATTCTGCCAAGGTGTGGGGGAACAGTCTCAGGAAGCAGCTAGAACCTTCTCTGGGACAAGACCCAAGTATTTATTTAGCATGGGTCCTCTTCTCCCTCCCTCGTCCCAACTCTCACTTGGTACGAATGTTCAGGATCTCATTGATGAATTCCACATCCATTGAATATATAGTGTAGTCATGGGAGCGAAGGAAGAGGGTGGGAAGCTAGGTGGAAGAAGAAGGCATCAACTCAGCAGGAAAGGTTCAGTCCTTGAGCTTGGAATCCTCTTCCCTCAACCTCCAGAGTATAACCAGTTTGGCTCCTCAGTAATCTATCTTTAGGGTCTTCTAACTTCCACTCACCCTCCCCCACCCCCGCCCCAAGTGAAACGGCACTTTCAATTTAATGGTCCTTAATTCAAACAGGGACACCCTTTCCCCAAGAAGGCATTTCACAGCACAGTAACGAGGACAAGTTAACTGACTAGTCTCCATATTTCCCTGCTACAGATGGGCTGCTTACCTCTTGTCTTAGTCTCTCATGCATGACAGCCAGGTGTTCCTCCATACTCTCATCTCCTGATGGAGTGGTGGGGGAAGGGTGGGAAGGTCCAGGGGCTTGGAAAGGTATCACAGCCCCAGGATAGGGGCAAGGCGGTCCCTCAAAAAGGCTCCTAAGCCCATCCAGGCAACCACTGTGTAGCTCCGGTCCTGGTCCCTTCTCCCTCTTTCTCGGAGGAAGAACCATACTCAATGAGTTGAGAGCCTGGGCCTGAGAGAGAGGTGGTGGAGGAGCCTGGGGAAGACGGTGGGTAGGAGGATGCGAGGGTGGTAGTGACCGGTGAGGAGGAAAAGATGGAGAAGTCGGTGGAGTGGAGTGGGGCCAGAGCGGGGGGAATGGTAGAGGTCGAGGAGAGAGCTGGTCCTAGGGAAAAGAGAACAAAAAGAAAAAAATCAGACATCTAAGCATGGTGGTGTAGGGGCTACCATGGATTCCAGGCCAGCCAGGGCTACACAGACCTAGTTTTAAAAAACAAAACCAAACAAAGGAACAAGAAATCAGCTCATGCTCCTCCACCCCAGCTGGGCTGATCAGAAGCTTCAAGTCCTACCTACAGAAGAGTTTACCAGAGGAAAGGGAGACATGAGGAAAGCGCCGGAGGACAACAGCACCAGGGCCACCGGCCCCAACTTTAGAAAGAACACCTATGATCCCATCATTATCCTGGTTTACTGCTCCATGGGAGAAATGATGCGATCTATATATAACATGTATCAGGATTCTGAAATAGAGCTGTGCAGGGCAAAGAACATCCAAGTGAAGGTGTGAATAGTTCTGAGTTGACTCTGTTGGACCTCTGGGCACTCTGCCTGCACCTCAGTTTCCAGTAAATAGAGGAGAGGCCTATATAACAGGATGATGAATGTATAAACTTCGTCACCCATAAAGTAGTACATAAACGGAAGCTATTATCATTATATATTACATATATATTCTATATTATCATTTTCTGCACCATTAAATGACAATCGGGCCGATTGCTGAAGGGTGAACTCGGTCACTAACGCTGCTACTGCAAGGATGGCAGGTCACCCGAGGTCAAGCCTGATTCCAAGTCCCTTGGCGCCCAGGAACCCCAGGGGCAGGGGGTCCACGGGGCCTGGCCGAGCCCTCTGGGAGCCTTCCCCGTCGCCGGGGGCGTGGCCGTGCTCCCGCCGTCCCCCGGAGCCCGACCCGGTGCAGCGGCCAGCCTTTCGGGCAGGACCGTTCTGCAGGTGCACCACAGGCCCGCAGTTCCGGCCTCTCTGCCCTGCCCTTCAAGTCACCTCCAGGCACAGGTAAGAACGGCGGGGACCGGGGCCACCCGGGATAGCCGCTCCCCGGACCTCACCGGGAACGCCGGCCCTAGCGGGCCCCGCGCCCCTCACACGTGCAACACACGGGTGGTCAGGGGCGGCGGGGGCCTCTGCGCCTGCGCGGCCCGGCGCCCCGCCCCTCGGCCGGCTCTGAGGAGGGTCTCCGCCCGCCCCTCCTCACCTGGGGTCGCGCCTGGTAGGCGCGGAGGCAGGGCCCGAGGCGCCGGGCGGCCCCCGGGCTCGGACGGTACATGGTGTTCCGGGAGTGAACGGGCGCCTCCCGCGTCCCGTCTCCGTCTCCTCGCCGGGCAGCGCGCCCCGGAGCCGGCTTCGTGAAGGGGAAAGGAGGGAGGGGGGGCCGGGGCTAAGGGAGGAAAACGGAGAGACCGTGCGCCTGCGCACAGCGGGCCCGCAGCAGCCCAGGCGCCGCTACGCGGGAGTGCGCTTGCGCACAGCGGGCCGGGGCGCTCCCAGGGCGCCTGCGCAGCCTCTTGTCAGGCCTAGCAAAATGAGGGGAGGTAGGACTGAATATAGTTTCAGGAGAGAGACTGAGGGGCATGTGAATTTGAATAATGACAAGTCACTTTTTGTCGGTAGCTATAGTGATAACAAATAAATACTTTTATTGCTCTGGTTAAAAATAACGATACAAAGGATCTGAGGCTGACAGGCCTGTTGAATGAATGAGTGAATGAATGCATCCATACTGAGGACTAAGCTTTGGCCATGGTTACCAAGGCCTGGTGCTGCGGCGTTCCTGCAGGTTTCGAATGACCCTGGCGTTCATTATGTCCCCACCCACCGTCCAGGACTGGGGGGGTGGCGCCTGGGCCCTTGGAGCACCTGTCTGTGTAGGCTCCTCCCCAGACCCATCCAGTAACAAGACCCGATCCTCACTGGCCGACCTGGTGGGCAGGGAGATGAAGCGTGTGTTAGAGCTGCTAACGGGGAATTACGCTGAGACAATTCTTCAAGGTTGTGGGTGCAGGGTAATGTACAGACACCTGTTGGGTTTTAAGGCTGGGACAGTTACCACGGTGTCCAAACTTAAGTACTCAGAGCACGACAGAGGGGAAAAACACCAGAATTCAAGCCACAAGGAAGAAGGCTTATACGACGTTAGGTAGAAAGATGTGTGGGGGAAACTGGTATCCAGTTCACACAGACTTAGGAGGAAGCAGGAGGAGTAGTGTTAGGCAGTGTCAGAAGGTGCTGGCAGCTGTTAAGGGGGAGGTGTAGACCTCACCTATCCTCCGCTTCCTGTTCCCCCTGCTTCCGTTCTTGGTTGCCTGTGGAAATACCAGGCATCTAGGGAGACTGTAGTCGTATGTGTGTGTGACCTATTTGGTTGGAGAATAAGAAAAAGTGGCTACTTACCTGTACCCAGGAATGAGGTATTGAATCCCCCATGGCGGCTGTAGTGGCAGCTTTGGGCTACCAGCCCCCAGGGAGTCCCCCTGTAGAAGAAACGGGAGATGAAGGGGAAGAGGCTCAGGATGAAAAGGTGGCATGGAGGGGTCAGAGGAGAAAGGAGGGATAGCGTGGGAACAAAGACGATGGGCAGCTACCTCCCTAAAGGATTCTTGTCTAAGACTTCTAGCAAAGGTAGGGGAGGGCTTATTTTATACTTCAAGATTTCCTGTACCATCCTGCACTGTTGCTTTGCTCTAACTGGGATGGTGTGTGATGTGATCTAATTATGTCAAAAACACTTGGGCATGCAGGAAGGAGCTTGCTGAACCATGGTGCCTGAATGTGTGAACTCCCTTAAAATGATTCTTTTAAATATAAGAACTCGGGGCTGGCGAGATAGCTCAGCGGTTAAGAGCACCGACTGCTCTTCTGAAGGTCCTGAGTTCAAATCCCAGCAACCACATGGTGGCTCACAAACATCTGTAATGAGATCTGATGCCCTCTTCTGGTGTGTCTGAGGACAGCTACAGTGTACTTACATATAACAATAAATAAATCTTTAAAAATAAATAAATAAGCAAATAAATAAAAGAACTTTCAGGCCACAGTAGCAAGGAAGAAAGGGTAGTTTTTAGAGATGGTTGACCCTGTTGGACTATTATTATTATTATTATTATTATTATTGACAGGCTTTCACTCTGTAGCCTTGGCTGGACTGCAACTTGCTATGTAGGCTGGCTTCAAACTCTTACCAGGATCCGCCTACCTCTGCCTCCCAAGGGCTGGGATTAAAGGCTTGTGCCACCATGCCCAGTACCCTGTGAGAATTCTTTCTTTTTTTTTTTGGTTTTTCGAGACAGGGTTTCTCTGTATAGTCCTTGGCTGTCCTGGAATTCACTCTGTAGACCAGGCTGGCCTTGAACTTAGAAATCCGCCTGCCTCTGCCTCCCAAGTGCTGGGATTAAAGGTGTGCGCCACCACCACCATCGGGCTCCCTGTGAGGATTCTTGATCTTAGGCAGGACTTGTCTTCAGAGAGCACTGTGGGGTTTGTGGTGCAGACATGATGAGGTCAAAGAGTAGGAGAGGGATCCAGAAACAGTCCTGAGGCTAGTGAGCCCAAGCTCCTAGCAAATCCACATCTTACCAAGGCTGGCCAGGGAAGGAGGTATATGTTACTGGGGGTAGGGGACCTATGGCTTCCAAGTTAGTAGAGAGGTCTACAGTTACTGCAACTCTAGAATAGAACCAGCAGTAAGTATGGGGAAAGGCAGAGACTCAGAAGGAGGCTGGAGGCTTTGAGCTCTGCTACAGATCTCAGAGCTGAATCTAAGAGGGACAAAGAGCACTGAGACCCCAGGAAGAGCATGAAGCACAAACGAAGCTGAAACCTTAAGATGTTTTTCGCTGAAAATGTCAATTTAGAAAACACAGAAGAACCCACACTTTATTGAGACAACACTGAGAGGGAAAAGGAATCTGGAAGGAGGGAGGGAGGAGGGAGGTCCTGCTCCCAAGGACTTTAGGGGACACATTGAGGCACCTGATCTAATGGGGGAATAGGGGGCCAGGAGAAGGGTCCTTCTACACCCTGGGCATGGAAGCAGGGAAGGAAGCTCTTGCTATGAAGGAAAAAGAAGTCGGGGTAGCACAAGGGTGATCCCCATCTCATCTCAAGACAATCTCACAAGTGTATTTACTAAGGAGGACGGGGGGATTCCAGGATCTAATGGACCAGGCTTATCAGAGACACAGCTAAATGGTCCTAGACTGTTTCCTGGGTTCTACTGCCAAGAGACAGACTCAGCTTATCTGAAGAAAGTGGTGGAGTCTGTGTGTCTCCTGCAGAGACCCCCAGAGCAACATTAGTCTGACATATCTACATAACACTTGGAAAGTAAGAGTTTGGCAATATTGGGAGGACCCGGTTGGGAAGCCACACCCTGGTCCTACCAGCAAGAACTGCTCTGAAGCAGAGCTTGCTCAGGGGATGGAGTTATCAGACTAAAAGGGCAGGTTTGGCAGGAGGATGCAGGATTAGAGCTACTAGTGGGCACTGTGAAGGGAATTAATCCATTGGCAGGACACTCCTTAAAGGTTTCCCTGGCAGAGGAGGCCCTTGGACCTCTGGTGGTCTGGAGTCTGACCGTAAGCAGAGTGTGCTTCTCTAGGGAGTCAGTAGGAGCCATTTAGCCCAAGAGATCTGGGAACAGAACAGCCTGTCTGTGGGAGAGTATTCATAGCACAGGTTGGGAGTACAGGGGTGTCTTCTGTGGTAAGAAAAGCTACAAAGTGTTAGGCTAGTTAGAACCCTGGCAACCCAGTTGTTCAAGAAAGAGGAAGAAAAAATCTTGATGGAAGAGTGGGTTGCAAGTTGCAGGAGGGAGTGTATCTGCCCTCCCAAGTTTCCTGTCAGTATCGACTCTCATCAGATCGGGGAAGGGAGCTGTAGGGGGATGTTATGGACAGGAGAAGGGGAGAGGGAAGGCAGGGGAGAGAGAAAAACAGAGAAGTCAGAGGTGAAGAGGAAGCTAAGAGGAGAAATAAAGGAGACACCCACTCCTTGCCTGCCTGGAAGGGCTCCTGGCATACATGCCGTGGCCCTGGAACCTACTGGCTCCCAATCTGTGAGACACATGCCTATCCCTAGCAATGTTAACCAACATTCCTAGAGTCTTGAAAGATTCAAAGCCCCCACCAATGGATCTCTAAATCTTCCTACTCTTCCAATGACCCTCGAAATATAACTCTGGTCCATGGCTCCATATAAAGCCCCCACCCCCACCCCACCCCCAGCTCCTTCAATCTTTCCAGACCAGTGCTGCAGAAATTTGTTTTGGTAAAGATTTCATTATTTCACGTTGGTTGGAGATTCACCTTATTCTTTACCACTGCTAACTTCATCACATCCAGAGGCTCCCAAACTTGCAGGCTTTATTACCTGGTGCGTCTGCGCTGGGCTGGGCTGCCTCCAGGGTCAGTGGCCAGCAGAAGGCGTGCAGTAGGGTGTGGGGGACAGAGACGCAGGGAGCGAAGCAGCTCCTGCTCTGGAACAAAGGGCCGAAGGGGACCCCGATCCGGTGAGTTGCCCAGGCTGCTAGAACGTGGAGGTGGGTGGGCTGGAGGTGTGGCACGCCGAGGGGCCCTGTTCAGGGGCCAAGGAGGCTCCACAGCTACCTTCAGGACTGGGAAGAGGAGGAACAAAGAGAGTAAGAGAGAGAAGAAAGGGAAAAGAGACACAGTAATAAAGATTAGGCAGGTCGGACGGTGGTGGCGCACGCCTTTAATCCCAGCACTCGGGAGGCAGAGGCAGGCGGATTTCTGAGTTCGAGGCCAGCCTGGTCTACAGAGTGAGTTCCAGGACAGCCAGGACTACACAAACCCTGTCTCGAAAAACAAAACAAACAAAAATAAATAAAGATTAGGCAGAAAGCAACTGTAGCCTTTCATTACTGTCCCTTGGTTACTACCTTCCCTTAACCACTTTCCCTGGGTCCTTATGCCCAGCTACCCTCCCCTGACCACCCTGCCCCCCAGCCACCCTCAAGTTCCTTACATTCTCTGTCACTGGAAGAGTATGGCTTAATGTCTCCCTCTGCTCTTTTTGGTGGCAGCTTCCGTGCTGGAGCTGGTGGTAGTGGGGACACAAGGAAGTTTTAGGAGTTGCTCTATCCATCCCTCCTCCCTGCCACTTTCCCATAGTCCCAAGCTTTTGCTCCCTGACACCACAGCTCCTCCTGGGAATGCCAGTACAGAAGCCGTGCTGTGGCAAAGCCAGCACACCAAGGGGAATTTGGGGGGAGTGTTGGAGCACTTTTGGGGAGAGCCAGAAGGAGTAGGCCAAACACAGAGTTTCAGGAGAAAGATCCAGGGGAGACCGGGGCCTGGGAGATGCAGGAAAGGATGGCCAAGGGGAGGCGAGCTCTTACTGTCCATGGGTGTTGTCAGGCCCCCCTGGGGTTCTGGGGCAGTGGAATAGTCCCAGCTGGGCCAGTGAGGACCCTGGGTCCCTCTAGATGAGATGGACAAAGCCCTTGGTTAATTGGGAATTGTTTGGGGGAGGGGAGAGGAGTTGCAGAACCTCTCCTTCCTGTACAAAAAGATATGGAAATTCTGAGTTTTAATTAGGTTTTAAAATACTAATAGAAATGATGAAGTTCAAAGTGGTGGCACACACCTTTAGTCTCTGCATTGGAAAGGTATGGGCAGGCCTGATCAACATAGCAAGTTCGAGGACAGAGTTACATAGTGAGACCCTGTCTCAAAAGAACAAGGAGCCAGGCATAGTGACATAGGCCTTTAATCCCAGCACTTGAGAAGAAGAGGCAGGCTGACCTCAGGAAGTTCAAGGGCACCCTGTTGTATCAAGTTCTAAGACAGTCAGAGCTACAGAGATCCTGTCTCAATTCCTTCCTCCCAAAGTGTGAATCTACAAAAGGGCTTCAGCAAATGGGAGCTACTGTGTAGCAAGGGTGGGTTTCCTCCCTTCCTCTTAGGTTTTCCATCACAGACCAGAAGAACCCGATCAGCCCTCTGTGGATTGTCATCCATCCCAGATGGTGGCATGGCTGGTAGCCTCAGAACTTCGGTAACCATCATGGGTCATGGTCATGGTGGGCCTCTGGGAGCCTAGGCTGATGCTCATAAGGCGCAATGAGTTGTTCTTTGGGCAACTATTACTACTTTTCTTGGCCAATGGCAAGGTAACCAGCCCCAAGGCTAACCACTCTGTACCAGCCAGCACCACACAGCTGCTTAAGGCTATGCCTCTCTCCCTGAGGATGTACTGGGGAGAGGGGAGGGAGGGGGAAAGGTAGATGGCAGCCTGTGAGGCTTTCTTCTTGTCTTTTCTTTTCTTTCTTTTTTTTTTTTTTTTTTTTGGTTTTCAAGACTGAAACTCACTCTGTAGACCATGCTGGCCTCAAACTCAGCAATTCCCGCTTCAAGTGCTGGATACCACACCCAGCCAGCCTGTGAGTTCAGTCAAAATAGGTTTGATTA
The DNA here is from genome assembly GCF_000001635.26 of Mus musculus. Classification (NCBI taxonomy): domain Eukaryota; kingdom Metazoa; phylum Chordata; class Mammalia; order Rodentia; family Muridae; genus Mus; species Mus musculus. Next base: position 2,212,882 of record NT_187027.1, read on the forward strand.
TTCTTGAAAAAAATTCTTTTAAGGCAAGATCTCATATGCAGCCTTGGCTGGCGTAATGCTTGCTAGGCAGACTAGGCTGGCTTCAGACTCATAGAGCTCCACCTACGTTGGCTTCTTGAGTGCTGGAATCAATGGCATGTGTCACCATGCCAGGTAAAAATGTTACACATTTTGAGCATTCGCTTTTAAAACAAGTATATAGACTTGACTATTCACATTACTATCCCATGAATAGAAATGAAAGGACCACTGGGCTCACTTGCCTGTCCCTCCCTGGCTGACAGAGCCTGAGGAATTTACAGCAATTTGACTGTGGCCTGTTTTGAGGGAGCTGACCTAGCGCAGAGGCTCTGCTGACACTGGAGGCCAGCCAAGCTCTTGAAGGGCTTGCTTAGTAAGAACCGTTGCAGAGAACAGGGCTGGGTGTGCTTTGGAGTAGGGCAGTGTGGTTAGTGTGTGAGCTTGAGCGTTAGCAGGATCTGATTTCTTCCCATGTGTAAAATGCTCCCAGCAGGGCCAGGGCAAACAGCGCTGCTGGATGGATGTGTGGCTTTAGGGTGTTCTGAATTGCCAGCAGATAGCACTGCCACCCTGGAACCTCCTGAGGAACTGGGCCTTACTGCCCTTTAATTCCACCCAGTCTTTGCAGGCTTTACCAGCAGGTATGGGATCGGCCACAGCAGCACGAGAGTGTCGAGTTGCTCTCAGAGAGGAAGTGGGGGGCCCTGTGAGGAAGGAAGAGGTGGTGGCCCTCAGTGGGGACCTGTGGAACTAAGAGCCCACCTCTTTCCTTTCCCTTTCCACAACTACTAGGCTGACACAAGGTAAGGAGACTTACGGTGCTGATGGGCAAAGAAGCCTTCAAAGATGACAAAGTTGTTCACCTGGAAGATGAAGCAAACAGAGCATACTGTCTCTTCTCATCACACAGTGGGTATAGAACCTGGACCACAAAGCCCATGAGGTGCGTCTCGGTGTGGCTAAGCTAATGAAATGCTTGCCTACCATGCATGGAGCGCTGGGGTCAAGCCTCAGCACCACACACAACTGGGTACAGCGACATACGCCCGAAATCCCAACACTTGGAGGGGAAAGGTAGGAGGATGAGTTCAAGGACATCCCCAGCTACACAGAGAGCCAGAGGCCAGCTGGGCTACATGAGACCCTGCCCCAAGGTTAAAACATGGGGCTGGAGAGATGCTTCAGTGGTTCAGAACCAATGCTGCTCTCGCAGAAGACTCTGATTTAACTCCAAATACTCACAAGATGGCTCATGATTGACCACCTGTAACCCCAGTCCCAGAGGATCCAACACCCTTTTCTGACCTTCATGGATACCCAGGCATACCCGTAGTGCATATATGTTCATGCAGGCAAAATATTTATACTCATAAGATAAAATAAATCTAGCCAGGTGGTAGTGTCACACACACATGTGTATGTATACATTATATAAATATAACATATGTATACATATATACGTATATGTATGTATATGTGTGTGTATATATACGTATACACACACACACACACACACACACACACACACACACACACACACACATATATGTTTGTTTTTGAGACTGGGTTTCTCTGTGTAGATCTGCCTGTAGACTGGCTGGCCTTGAACTTACAACAGAGATCTGCCTGCCTCTGCCTCCAAGTGCTGAGACTAATAAAGGCATGGACCACACTACCTCTTTATAATACATATAGATATAAGCCGGGTGGTGGTGGCCCACGCCTTTAATCCCAGCACTTGGGAGGCAGAGGCAGGCGGATTTCTGAGTTTTGAGGCCAGCCTGGTCTACAGAGTGAGTTCCAGGACAGCCAGGGCTACACAGAGAAACCCTGCCTCGGAAAAACAAACAACAAAAAAGAAATGCTGTGCTTCTGATCACCTCTGTTCTCCGCACCCTCACGGCTGCTCACAACTGTCTTTATTCTAGGGGCTCTAGGGCCCTCTTCCCACCTCTGCAGACATTGCACGCACATGGTGCACATACATACATGTAGGTACTCATACATACATACACATCTTAAACAGAGCTCACAGGATACCTGCCAATGTTAATATTTTACAGGCCATCTGCTGGTACTACTTACGGGCCAGCTGCTCCACATGTCCATGTAATTGGGCTAACCTGTCCAGTGTGAAGAATGTGCCTCTCCCACCGTTCTCTACTATTTTTATTTGAGACAGGTCTCACTCTGAATCTTTCTCTGGACTGGAACTCATTTTGTAGACAAGGCTGACCTTGAACTCACAGATATCTGTCTGCCTCAGCTTCAGGAGTGCTGAGATTAATACTGCCTTTTTTTTTTTTTAACTGACTCAGCATTTCAGGTAACCCAGGCTAGTCTCAAACTCCTGGCATAGTGATTCACTCCTAATAACCTTAGGATTAAAGAGGCTGAGGTACGAAGATTTCTTGTAAGTTCAAAGCTAGCCTGTACTTCCAAACCAGTCAAAACAAGACTCCTGGGGTTGGAGAGATTTCTTAACAGTTAAGAGCACTGACTGCTCTTTTGAAGGTCCTGAGTTCAAATCCCAGCCACCACATGATGGCTCACAACTACCTGCACTCATATACATAAAATAAATAAATAAAATCTAAAAGAAAAAAAAAAAAAGACTCCTAAATGTTTTCCCGAAAGCCAATCTACCTATATCATGCAATGTCACCCTTCCTATTCCTATTGTTTTGGGTCCAATCATAACTCTATTTTTCCCACATCTATTCCATAAGGAAATTATGTTTGTTTTACCCTCAGATGCCACCGTTTCCTACCTCTACTGCTGCCCCTGGGTCTGTCCCTGACTCCCTTTCATCAGGAATTTCTGCTTTCCTATCCGTCTTCTGAACTTCCACCCTGGCTCCCTCTATGGCTTGTTTGTTTGGCACAGCAAGCAAAGTGAAGGAGACAGGTGACCTGTGTGGCCCTACCCGTGTGCTCCCTTCCTTTGGCTTTAGCTCTCACCTACTACTTTCCTTCGGTCACACTGCTGTGGGCATATTCTCACTGCACAGCCTTTTATACTGGCCATCACTCCTCTGGGACACTGTGCCTCCACACACTTCCTTCATGCTCTCGCACAAATGAGCTATCCTCTCAGTTGAGAGCTCTGTTGAGAGCTCTGCCAATATCTGACTCGCTCGCACCTGTAAGCCCCTCCCTCACCAGCACTGGTTTCATTTTCTCAGAACACTTATAACAGTAAAGCATGCCTTTTGGTTTTTTGTTTGTTTGTTTGAGACAGGGCCTCTCCAGGGGGTCCTAGAAGCCCCAGAAAACAATATTTAGACCGGGCTGGCCATGAACTCACAGAGCTCTGCCTTCCCAGTGCTGGAGTCAAAGGCATGCACCACCCTTGCCTGGCCCTAGAATAAGTTGTTTGTCTGGTTCCACATTTGGATTCTTTTGTTTGGTTGTGTAAAGTATTCCTAGTGCCCACAACAGTGTCAGATACACAATAAACAGTTGTTGAACGCATTAGTAATGTGTTTCTAAACTCACAGAATCACTGTCCCATGATAAACCAAGCTTCCTGAGGCCTGGAATGTCTATTATTCTGGATCTTCCATAAATGATGACTAATGTAATGGACTTGTGGGAGAACAAGGTAGAAACAAGCTGTTGTGTTTGGGGATAAAATAAGGTCTAGTAAACAGCCGATGTCCAGGTGTGGTGATGAACTCTGGAGGTAGAGGCAGGGTGACCTTTGTGGTGCTTGCCTTTAGTCCCAGCACTCTGAGCAAAGGCAGGCGGATCTCTCAAGAGTCTGAAGCTAGCTGATCTATATAGTGAGTTTCAGGATAGCTAGAGCTCCAGAGGGAGACTGTGCCTCAAAAAGCCTGCAAGCAAGCAAGCAAGCAAGCAAACAAGCAAGCAAAGCTCCCCAAAAGACAGGATGAATGCTTCTAGAATATGTAATGAGTAAGGAGAAAAAAGATTTAGTTGCAAAAATAAATCACACTGGACATCATGACTTAATCCTAGCTCTTGGCAAGCTGAGGCAGGAGGATCATCCATTTGAGGAGAGTGAGATTTGGTGTGTATATAGCAAGCGTCTTTCAAACACAGAACAGCTGGGCATCAAGGCATACCTGTGACCCCATTACTCAGGAGGTAGAGAAGGAGTGTCACTGTGAGTTCAAGGCCAGCCTGAGATATTTAGTGAGATCCAGTTTTAAAAACCCACAATGCAGGCTGGAGAGATGGCTCAGTGGCTAAGAGCACTGTTTTTCCAGAGGTCCCGAGTTCAATTCCCAGCAACCACATGGTGACTCATTAGCTATCTATATGATGTGATTTGATGCCCTCTTCTGGCATGCAGGTGTACATGCAGATAGAGTACTCATATATAAAATAAATCTTTAAAAAAAAAAACCCAAAACCAAAAACCAAAACAACAACAAAACCCACGGTGGAGCCCTGGAGATGGGTGCATATAAACAAAACTAGAGGGACTCAGAGGGTTTTATATATGCATTTAGCCTATCTATATACCTGTGCACATGTACATGCAACAATAATGAGAGACAATAGTGGGAGAGGGGGACACGGGAGGGGCTGGAGGGGGAGAAAGAGGGATAGGAGTGCTGTCAATACAGAGCTCAGGCATAAAGTCCTCATAAAAAGTATAGCTGAGGTGGTGGAGCATCCCTTCAATCCTAGCACTCTGGAGCGAGAAATAGATGGATCTGTGTGTTCAAGGCCAACCTGGTATACAAGGTGAGTACAGCACAGCCAGGGTGACCCACTGAGACCTTATTTGAAAAAACAAAAATAGGGGCTGGAGAGGTGGCTCAGAAGCTTAGAGCGCTTGGTTGCTCTTGAGGACTAAGATTCAAATCCCCCAGCCCCCACATGGTGGCTCATAAACATCTGTAACTCCAGTTCCCACGTTCTGACACCCCCTTCTAACTTGTGTGTACAGGCATGAACATGGTGCATGTATATACATGTGAGCAAAGCATTCAAACACACGAAAATGAGGTAAGTCTAAAACAACATGGAAACAACCCGAGGTAGAACTTAGCCAGGCGTCTCCAGGGTTGGTGCAGAGCCTCTAACCTGTGGGACTGTGGTCTCCAGGTTGTAGTGCTTATTCAGGAACTTGAGCAGCTTCGGCGATGGTCGGTCAATGGCCAGTTGGTGGGGCTCCACTCGCTCTTTCTGCAGGAAAACGGAAAACTTGGGGGCAGGGGTTGTAGGAGGAGCATGCTAGCAGGATACTGGGAGCCTGGTAAGGGAATACAGAGAAAAGGGGACCAACTGTGGGCCATGGAGCAGGGCCTCCTAGAGCTTCGGGGTGAAGAGCCTTTTAGATCTATTCTGACTAATCGGTAAAGGTTGTTGGGTACCTGTAACATATGCTGAAAAAGTTCTCGCCCGTGGCCATGCCGTTGCACTGACTCGTGGATGTAAAAGTCCAGAATGCAAAGGGGTTCTACCTCATTGTGAGCCTCCCGGTCATCCTAAGAGGTCAAGAACACATACTCATTAGGAGCCATGCATCTTCTTCATTGTCTCCCACCCCGCCCCCATTTCTTCTCTGACACCAGTGCTTACAAATGGCTAGTTTGCAGTGACACTCACCAGTACAAAGAGCTTCTTGTATCCAACTTTGAGGAAACCAATAATGGCTCCTTTCCCTGCCCTGTGGGATGGGGGAAATAATGAACCAGGCAGGAGCAACTGTCTGGGAGAGATTGTAAAAGGGAGGTAAGAAGAGTTTGATTCACAGGGAATAATGACAGTAAGACTCACGGTCGGGCTGAGGTGTCCTTCAGTATGTAAATAACGTGCCGGTTGCTTTGCATCCTCAAAGCGCTGGTGATGGGTGCAGGGAGGTGCTGCGCCTGCAGAGATGAAGATCTACTTTGTTTGGCTCCTTATCTGCCACCCATCTCCCTTTCCTCCTCCTAGAGGCGCCCCGTACCTTGGCAGAAGCCTTGCCCAGCTCATCTACAATAGTCATGATTTGCTGCTGCAGATCCACACTACAGAGAGAGGGGCCCGGTCAGACACTCGCTAGGTTACAGCATCGTGTAAGTCATTCCTGGCAGCCTGCTTGGCTCCCACCCAGGCTCCTCCACAGGGTCTCTGACTTTGCTTGGAACTCTTCCTCACCTCCCACCTCACCTCACCCCTCCAGATCCCAAGCTTTGGTTTCACAGCTCCCGTGTTAAGGTTACTGTGACGCGGTAGGAAGGGCGGGTCAACTATAGCCTCTTGTTGAGGCCACATTAGGCCAGATGGTGAAAGGTTACAGATGTAGGTCTATTAACCCGGCTAGATCCAGGGTCAAAGGTCACCAAAACACAAGTAAGACCGCAGGAGAAATGGCCAGTAGTCAGTGAGAAGGGGGCGTGGTTCCTGGATCAGGTTTGGAGAGGAACCGGGACAGAAGGGCCATGGGTCGGGTTTGAAATGTCACCGGGCCGGCGTTGTGGTTCCGGGTCGGCGGGCCGGAGGCCGCAGGTGCTGGTCCAGCACGGTGATCCGCTCCGGGAACAGCGCATCCACATCGAACGGGAACTCCATGGCCCATTGTGCGGGACCAGACACGCCCCACACAACGTCACTTCCGCTAAGAGGGCCGGTAAGTCTTTATCTCTAGGACCCGCCCCGAGGGCTCGCCCCGCCCCCACCATGGTTTCACAGTGCCTGGGAAACCCCATTTTTCTCTAGCAACAGTTCTCCTTTTGTAGGTCTGTGCCCCTGAGATGCCAGGGCAACCAAGTATCCTGCCCTCCCAGTGAACAGCTGAGGGAACCTTCAGAAGAACCAGTCTCACACCCCTTGGAGTTGCGGGTAGACCACACTCCCACCCCACCTCATAGACTTCACACCCACGTTTTGAACAGTCAGCCCAAAGGGAGTCAAGAACGGGTGAAGAGACACAGCTTTATTGTATAAAAGCTGAGCCAGGAGGTTTAAATCAGGGACACACCATCAAGGGCATACACAAGAGTCTCCAGTTTATATGTAAGTCCTCACCAGTTACCCATAAACATCTAGTCCCCCTCAACGTCAAATGTGCTTTGTTCTCTTCATGCCAGCCAGTTCCCTATAGGGTCTGCCACTGTCACAAAACAGAACCCTTTGCAGGACACAGGATACCACGTAGCCCTAGACAGTACTCCCTTGGTCTGACTTCCCCAGGTCACAAGTTCTAAGCACTCTGGGAGCCTGGCTGCTCAATGGAGGATTCTGCTGGTGGTGTAGTGGGCATCTCTGGCATCGACTCAGGTGGCGGGCCACTTTCTTCTAGGAGATTTCCTTGATAGAGTCGGCGAAGGCGAGACAGCTCTCTCTCTGGTGGCTGTTGCCAGCTGTACCATGGGTACCAAGGTTCACCTGACAACAGTGTGGGGGCTGGTGGAGTCACACTGACAGCTCCATGCACAGTACCAAAGTCAGCATCCCGGGGCTCAACCTGGGGGACGTAGTAACTGAGAAGACCTACGGGGTTAAAGGAAATAATGGTGGATGAGGAAGGGCAGGTCAGACTCAAGACAAGAAAAAGGCACTACAAGTCGAGGGACCAGTCATAACCACCAAGCACATTCCAGCAGCGCATACACAGCACACCCTGCCAAGGAGACAGAGAACAGGCAGGGCACTGCATGGGCTCTCCCTCCTCACTCATCCGTGCAAAGGTGCTGTATAAGCCAGGTCAGAACCAAGAAACACAAGACTGTCAAGATTCAGGAGACAGAGTAGTCTGAAGAAGGAATGTTCCTTCCTTGTGTTTCCTGAAAGATCATCTCAATATGTACTCTTAGTAGCCTGGAACCTACAGCTGTTACTTCCGAGTCCAGCAACTCACCCAACGTGGAAAAACTAGGAGTCTGCTGAGTACTTTCTCATAGACATGGGAGCACGTAAGCACCTCAGAAACCCTTGCCCCTTGCTCTCACTTACCACACTCCCTGGCTTTCTGGATGGCCTGGGTCAGCTTCTTGTGCTGCTTCATACAGACCCCTACGGAGAGAAACGTCAACCTGGACAGCGTCCCACACAGCAGCAAGTCTTCTACACAGAGACAGCTGACCATTTAATGCCCCAGGGCCCTGACCTGTATCTGCCTGGATGTCCAGCCACTACAGAGATGTCATGGAATGACAGAGCCTACAGATGGGCCAGAAGATGACTCAATGACAAATGTGGTTAAGGCTGACTTGGAAAATCCACAGAAAAAGATCTTATAAGAAGTGATTTCAAATTAGGGAATGTGACAGAGTAGCAATTATTCCCAGCTCCACTCTGTAGGCTGACAACAAAAAAACTCTGACAAAAGGGACATATCGCCGGGCATGGTGGCACACGCCTTTAATCCCAGCACTCAGGAGGCAGAGGCAGGCGGATTTCTGAGTTCGAGGCCAGCCTGGTCTACAGAGTGAGTTCCAGGACAGCCAGGGCTGTACAGAGAAACCCTGTCACACACACATACACACAAATTTATAGACTGATAGGTGGAAAACTTTACAAGGAAGCAAGCTGTTCACCTTTTAAAAAAAAAAAAAAAAGGTTGAGCCCGAGTCTATGTAGCCCTGGCTGTCTTGGAACTCACTATGTAGACCAGGCTGACCCCAAACTCACAGTTTAAGGCACGCTTTACCTTTTAAAGTACATTTAGACAGCCCTCACTCCTACAGGGAGGCTCTAAAACTTTAGTCTTTTGTCTACATTTAACTGTTTTATCGTAATGATGGTTCTCATTAAACAAAAACTTCTGTGTGCTATTATTTATAGGAGCTATCAAAGGAATGTCTACCTCCCAACCCCATAATAAGGAGCTCCACGGAAAAACTATAGAAGTCATAACAGGAGGGCCAAGCTAACCTGTGTATGGGGCGTGAAAGATGATACCCGTGTGTGCACAGACAAACTGTTCCAAGAGCTTCACATTCTGCAGGAGAGAGATAAACAAATGTGTGAGGGACTGGTCAAGACCTCTGTAGGCTAAGTGTGTCCCCCTTACACCAACACAGCCCTTTGTGGTAGCACAACCCATCAGAACTTGATGAAAAAGGAACACAGAAGAATGGAGGTTAGGGCCAGCCTTGGCTACATCTTGTTAGGTGTAATCCCAACACACAGGAGGCAGAAGACTATCTTTGAGATCAAGGCCAGCAAGTGCTACCCCCACCCTCCCGGAAAAAGAAAAGCCCAGCAAAGCAAAGACGAAGAGCTAGGGAGTGGTGGCGCACAGCAGTGCGAGGGAGGCAGAGGCAAGTGGGTCTGTGCTTTTGAGTGGAGTGAATTCCAGCACAGCAAGGGCTTTACAGAGAGACCTTGTCTCAAAAGACAAAGAGCCAAAAAAGCCCCCCAAAAAACAAAACAAAACCCTCACAGGGGCTCCTTCCTGCTCTCTGTCTCGCTCACCAATTCATTTCATGCACACATCCTATAATCTGCCAGTTTTGGAGAAGCCATGCTCCTAATGGTCCACCTTTGAGCAAAAATTAGGGATGGCCATCAAGGTCCAGAAATTACCCCAAAATGATGACTATGTAGTAAGTAATGCACTGGGCTGCTGAAGGTTATGGTAAGATACAGTGTGTAACTAAGAGCAACTTAAAAGTTCTAACTGCATCAAACAACCAGACAGACCAGTGCTAGGAGGTGAGGAGTGAAGAAAGCAGACACATCGGTGGAGTTACAGAACTGGCTGTTACGTCTTCACTCGCCCGCCGCGGATCCCAGTCACTGCAACCTGCTCCGTACACACACTGGAAAGGCACTGCGGTCCCCTCTAGGATGTGCTTCAAGGGTGAGCACCCTCCTCAACACTCTGGCATGCCGTATGCCCTGCTTCCTTGATGCACAACCACAGCTTTGGCTCCTCGAGCATCTTTATAATCTTTAGCATTCACTTAGAAGCAAGCCTCATCATTTGGAAGGCTTTTCTGGGGATAGAGGGGTGTGTGTGTGGGGGGGGAGAGAATCTACTGTACTTTTAGCTCCCTTCTTATCTCTGTCCCCTAGCCCCAGGTCCCAGCATCTCAATGGACTCTGGGAGGACAAGGAAATACAGACAACTAAGCAAGGCAGTAGACACCTGGGCCCTCAGAACTCAGGCTGCTGAGACTGTACAGTGAGCTGAGGAGAGCTTGGGATACATAAACAGACCCTGTCTCATAAGAGTAAAATGGAGGAAAGTGTCTGCCCACCCACACAAGACAATATATTTGCTGGTGATTTAACAGATAAATAGGGTCTCTTTCCTTGAACTTTCCCTGTCTTTGGAAGTTTTTCCTTAATAAATTTATTCTTTAAGAAAAAATATATAACCCCCCCCCACACACACACCTAGGTGTGGTCTCAGTTCAGCTGCATAACAAGTCTGAAGCTACCCACTTAGACTGACTCCTACCTTCTCAATTAATCTATGCGCATCATCCCAGTAGAAAGGAGCTTTCTCTTCCTTTCTGTAATACATAGTATAGGTTTATGACAAGGCCTGGAACTTGGAATTCACACTTCTGCTTCCGCCTGCCAGTGTGGGGTTACAGATCTATGTCATCCAAGTCTACTCTAAAATCTGTATCTTCTTTGTTTTTCATGATGAGTTAGTTTCTCTGTGGAGCCCTGGCTATCCTGGAACTTGTTCTGCACACCAGGCAGGGCTTAAACTCAGAAATCTGCCTCACTCCTGCTGGGATTAAAGGTGTGTGCGACCAAATCCAGCTCAAAAGAGGGGTGTTTTCAAAATGGCAACCACTGAAAAATAGGACTGTACAGGTTCAGGGATATGAAGACTGTGAGACACCTCTGACAATCTCGAGCGCCGCGAGGAGGCTACAAATTCTAATTCTGGATAAAAGACTCTCCTTACCCTAAAGTCAACATGCAACTTGTGATCCCGGCAGATTGGGCAAGGATTCCCAGCAACTTTATTGTTACGCTGTAGGGGAGGGAAAAAAGGAAAGAATTTATGATACCTTCCGGGAGGCCTCTTCCCACTCTATTAAGATGAGAACCTTAGAAACTCACAATACATGTCTTTCGGGTCCGCTGTGGTGGCACACCACCTTTGTGGTTGCGGCGGTAGTCAGCCCAAACAGGGCGAGAGCCATAGCGGTTGTGGTATTCTGAAATCAAGACCAGATGAGTTTACTTATGCATGCGAGAGTGGAAGGGGTCTTCTCTAGTCACTTCGGGCTGCATCTTCCCCTCCTTTCCCCTAGCCTCAGGCACCTTCTGAATCCAGGTACTTCCAAGGCTCGCTCTCATATGGGGAAACGGGAAGCGAGGATGGAGCATCTTCTTCAGGAGGGCCTCTGGTGCAAAGAGTCTGGAGGGGAACCTAAAAAGGGAGTAAGAGGCTGCAACTATTTGGTTTATCATACACTGGGGACAGAGTTTGGAACGTGTGCACAAAATGTCAGTATAACTCATCAAGAAAATAGCATTTCTGCTATGAAAGTAGCATTTCTGTTGATGCTAAACTGACAACCACTCTACACCTAGGGCCCCAAGCTGACCCTGCAGGATAAGCCAACAAGGTAAAAGATGTTAGTGGGATGTGACAATTTAAAAACCTTGGCATACAAATATCTGCGTTTGATGAGCACTGGTTGGTTATGGTGTGAAAAAAATGCCAAACTTTTGGAAATAAGATTGATAATGGCTGTCAAGATGGCTCAGCGGGTAAGAGCAATCCCAGCAACCACAAGGTGGCTCACAACCACCCATGAGCTCTGACAACCCCTTCTGGTGTGTCTGAAGACAACTACGGTGTACTTATGTATAATAATAAATAAATCTCTTAAAAAAAAAAAAAAAAAAGAAAAGAAAGCTGGGCGTGGTGGTGCACACCTTTAGTCCCAGCACTCGGCAGAGGCAGGAGGATTTCTGAATTCAAGGCCAGCCTGGTCTACAAAGTGAGTTCCAGGACAGTCAGGGCTATACAGAGAAACCCTGTCTCAAAATACCAAAAATAAATAAATAAAAAGAAAACACAAAGATTAATAATGGAGAGCTGGGCATGATTCATACAGATGAGAAAACCCCAAAGTCGCTGCGCTGATCAGTTTCTTAAAATGCTGCAGGTCAACATTCCACAGAGCAAAACAAATTTGCGTCCTAACGCTAGCTTTAAAGCCACCAAGCCTGTTATTACTTCGGTGGTAACCTCTGTCACTACTCTGTAGTCCCATTTTAGGGAGTGGCGTCGAGACAAGCCTTCCTATTCCTCCCTGCCCTGCGGAGAACCTCCAGGGTGGTGAGTACCTGAGGCTAAAGGGCAATCTCAATCCAGAGAGCAGAATGATCTCAAGCATGCTCTGATGGGGAAATGACGTGTGACGAGGTGGAGTAGGACTAGTGTACTTGCTTTTAATTCCATAATCTGGGAGGGAGAGGTAGAAAGCTCAGAAAGTACCTATGAGACCAACCTGGGCTGTCTCCCGAACACCGGGGAAAATCCTTAAAATAGGGTCCTTTGCTAAAAAAACAACAACAACAACAAAAAAAAACCAAACACGTCCTGGGTGCCACTTCAGGCACCAACGACCTGGTTACGAACTGCCCATTTCCACAGGGGCAACCCCACCATTTAGTTCTTTTGCCTAATGGTAGTCGGGAGACGACGATGATAACCCGTAACCCTGGCTCTGACCCGAACGCTCGGTAGTTAGAAATCGCGCGCCGTAGGGGACGGAGGCTGGTGCAGGACTGACACGTAGACATGTGGGAAAACCCATGCCCCTTGACTCCTCCTAATGGAAGGAAGATCGAAAGTATAGACACCACGGGGAGGTAGAGAAAACCCCTCCAACGTTTTACCTGAGCTACATAGGAACTTCGTAAGAGTGTAGGAACCAGCTTTAGAAGCGTGTGCCGCAAGGGGGCAGCCATCTTGACGCACACCGGACGTACGGCCTGCCGGAAGAGCGACTGCGCATGCTCGGGACACGCACTAGGGTGGGCCAAGGACACGCCCCGCAATGCGGAAGGCGGCTGCTCACATGTCTAAGGGCGGAAGCGTCAAGGGGCGGGGTCCACAGACGCGAATTTAAACTGCGTCACAATCGAACCAGCCTTCAAAATTGCATTTCTCCCGGACCAGTCACGATGAATCCTAGATTCCATGGTTAGTGTCTAACATGAAAGCAGATTTGATTGCGATTTTAACCAGGGTGCTCCCAGTGCGCATGCGTCGGGCCGTTTCGGCCAACCGAGGGCGACCCCGGGTCGCCGGAGCGGAAGTGGTGGAGGCAGAGGAAAGGGAGGTGCCGGACGCGGCGATCACGCGCTGGCGTAGAGGTGATAGCAAGGAGACGGAAGAGGGGAACCGAGGGAAGGGGGCTTCGGGAAGGTGGAGGAGGGACGTCCAATCCGCGGGCGACCCGGCTCGCACGCTGGCCAATCAGAGTTCGCCTCGCGCACAATGTGTCCCGGCGAGGGCGGTTCTCCATCACGTTAGGGTGCGTTGGGCGGTGGCCGGGTATAAAAGACTCCGCCCGAGCGGGCGGCCGCCATTCTGGGGTTCGTTTAGAGGTAAGTTTGGGTGCTCCGTCGCTTTGGAGGGTAACGTTTTGCCGAGAGCGGGCCGGGGGAACGGGGTGGTTTCGGATTTAATGGGCAGCCACGTTTTTCCCTAATGCGGCTGCGTCCTGCGACAACTTTGAAACGTTTAAAGGCGACCCGTACTGATTACACCTTCCTCCTTTTGTGTTCCTTTTACCCCAGGTTGAATTTTCTCGGAGAAAGACAGGCCGGCCATCAGGAAAACAAACAAGCCTCAGCAACATCTAAACCCTTGAAAGGATCCTGAGAGGGGGGAAAGGGAAATCAGCCACCAGCCCAACCACTCGTGTCTTCTGCCCCTCCCCACCTATCTTGCCCACCCCACCAGCCCACGCTGCTTGGGACTTGAGATCTGTGGCCGAAGGACCGTCACCACATAACTTCAAAAATAATCAACCACCTTCCCTGCCCAAACCTACCCAATCTCACTCATCCAGCATTTCCGTTTTGGAATCCACTCAGACTTTTTTTTTTCAACGACCCCCTCTCCCTAAATGGAGTTGGGCGGGGGGGAAATGAAAACTGAGTTGGTCTTTACTTTTTTTAAAAGAGACTTTTTGATCCAATGAGGCCCCACAAGTAACTGAGTTTGGGTCCTGGTTGGTTGCTTTATTTTTTTCCCTCCAAAATTTTACCCCTCCCCCCTGAGCCCGAGGTGCTGACGTCGCAAAAAAATTGGATAGTAAGTGTCGAATTTTCAAAAACCAGCCTTGAACAAGAAATCAACGTTTCCCGTTGTGAAACCAAAAATAATGAGAGGAAGAAATGAGACCATAGAACAAATGTAGAGTACTGGAGAGAAGGACCAATCGGGTCTCTTAAATCTCCATTAAAGGTCCTGTGGGTCTAAACAGTCTTTGTTCTCTCTCCCCTACCACCTGCCTCTTCCCTGCTGTGGAGCAGGCAAGGGAGAGGGTGAAGGGAGGGCCAGCCAGTGAGGATTTTGACGGTTAACCCTTGATAATCCAGCAGATTTCCAGACTGCCAGAGCATAAGCCTTTGCGATAATAAGGAGGAATGGTTACCTTCCTCTGGTTAGCAGTCTTCAAAAGGGTTAATGAGCTCACATACAAAAGATGGTGGATCTTGTGGCCCAGAAGTCCCACTTCTTTGTGTGTGAGACAAGCAGAACGCCTTTCAATTTGCCAGATTAATAAGCAATCTGTACATAAAGATTGCAGGGTAAGGAGATGGGCAGAGAAATATTAGCTGGCTATGTCTTTAAAGTGACTGTTAAATCCTCTCTATTTTAATGTAATTTGCTTGGGATATATTGTGTGGTTAAAATAGGTGGCAATCTAGGAATAAAGATTGCAAGACACTTAAATTTAGGGCAAAAATCATAGTAACAAGTACATACAATAACATTTGGGGAGGTAAAGAATGTCTTGTGATTGTTTCAGCTTGCATAGGTTATTTAAAGGCAAAAGTGATTAACATTTTAACTTGATACTTTTTTAGTGGGTGGTGGATACAGCTAAGAGGGTGGAAAGGTTGGGAAATGTGGAACTCAGGAGTATAATTTTAAAAGCCATTAGTGCATTTGAATGCTATCTTTCTAGAAGATTGTGTCGTTAAAAGATTTTTTTTTTCCTCCCTGCTTCAAATATGGCGACTTTTCCTTGCTTGTCCTTTTGTCTTGCAAGCGGCGTTGCAGGTTGTGTCTTGACCCATTTTTCTCCTGTCCTCCCCCCCTCGGTCCTATTTGTTGAGGGGTCCAAGTCCTACCACTTGGCTTTTGTAGGGAGGATTGGGATGGTCGGCGGTAGTAAGTTGAATTTTAGTTGCAAATTCAGATTCTTATCCCGCAGAAAATTGTATATTAATTGATTTTATTTTCAGTAATAGGCTCTTAAACTGATTTAAGATAGGTCAAGTTGAGGGTGGTGGTCAGAGGGATGGCTTCTGTTTGTTTTTTGTTTTTGTTTTTTTAACTTAGTGCCTTACAGTGTTAAGTAAAGCTACCGGCAAATCTGCCCGGCCTTTTAAATTTTGAATCTTCTCCATAACAAAATGGCGTCCCTCTCCTTTGTTTTTCTCCTTTGCCAGTCAGCTTAGGGCTTCCCTAGACGCTTGGTCAAGGGGGTGGAGCCACCGTGAAAGGTGATGTAATCAGCTTGCTTCCTCTGAAGACTCCGCCCCCAAGCAGCTGTCTTCTCTCCCTTTGCAGATTGCTGTTGGGGAGAATACGTTTTGGGTTTTTTTTTTTTTTTCTTGTTTCTTTTATCTTATATGATAAATCTTCCAGGGATAAAAGCTTAATGAGCACTAGGGATGGAGGCTGTCCAGGTCCTTGTGTATGTAGCTCTAGGTTTTGTGTTAAAAGTCAGCCCATTGCCTTGGTTTCACCTTCCACTCATCACAACTGCTTGGACCTATTCCGTGCTTCAGTGGACAGGGGTGGAAAAAAGCTCAACCCCGACTGCTTTAGAGAGACTTGGGCAAGACGCAGGGCCTGAGGGAACTGCAGTGTGCCATGCTGTTCAGGAAGGGTCCTTACACTACCTGGGTATTGGTTGCTTTGTAACAGTCTGGGGAAAGGGTGGGTACTGGTAGGACTTTCTTGTAAACCATCCTTATTCTCACCTCTCAGTTTGGGGATAAACTCTTTGTGCTCAGTGCCATCACCTGCAGTTGCTTAGTTCCTGTATGTTGGCACTAGGATGAGAAGTGAATCTTTAGGAAAGGAGGCTGCAGTTTAAACTCGAGGCAGGGGGAGTCAAGCTACGGTTTCTGGTAAGCAAAACATTTCTGGTATTACATTTCACAACCTTTCTTTTTCCCAAAGAGCCACCTTTTCGAATTTCTTTTTTCCTTCCTTCCTAAAAAGAAATTCTGTTAAAGCATCGAGGAAAGGAATGTCCTCTTTTCCTCCCTGCTGAGTGCTGGGGCTGCCGTGCATGTTGCGAGCCACGCCCTCCAGGGCAGTATTGGGTGTCTGGTTCTTTATCTCTTTCCCCAGCTTTTTCAAAGTCAAGTCTTTGACAGTTTCTTCATATACTTTTCATTTTTTATTTTAAGTCCTGGGTGGAGTTTCTAGACAGAGTTTATAAGCCTTTTGTCCTGCTGTCCTACCGTGACTTGGGTACAGCAGGGCTCATTTTCTGCTGGGTGTGGATTCTCATTATTGCTTGGACTTCTGATTGAATGGGAGGGCCTCTTCCACATGTCTATTTACCACACGTCTTTTTTATCTTTTAAGCAGTTTGCCAGGTGCCTCTGCAGCGCACCTACCTTGGGATCTGAATAGTCCACCACTGGGTCCTGATGTCTAGTGAGCAGGGATTAGTAAAAAGGCCTTAGGTGGGAGGTGAAAAATGCAAGGCTCTCTATTTCTAGGGAACCTTGGAGAACCTGAGTCTTACAGTGGCCAGAATTCTAGGGCCAGGGTGGTGGATGTAATTTTGTGTCTTTATTGAAAGCCAAATACTTTAAGAAGTTTAAAAGATTTTCAAAATAAAGGTGAGGGAAGCACAGGGCCTCACCATGCAAGGTGACCCACTTGAGACAGTCCACTCACTGTCATAACAGGAAGCTCTTGAGACACTGAGGGAAGACAGCCCAGGGCAGAACAAAGAAGAGCTGGCGCTTCTTTTCCCTCTTGTTAGAAGACTTTTTTAAAAAGTAGCCTGGCTTGCATGGACCTTGTTTTCTGAACAGCTTCAGGATGCAGTTGTGGTAGATGTTTAGTGACTAGCCAGGATTGATGGTTTCCCACCATTTTAAACCAAGTAACCCTCAACTCAAATTCACTTTGAAGTTGGATAGGAATTTAGGATCTTTAGTAAGAAGTGTAGAACATTCCCCAGCACTTAGAAGGTGGAGGTACGTCCATCACAGGAGATGTTCCCTTGTCTCCGTTTGTCTGTGCCCTTCATGGAGATTAGCAGCTGGCTAACAAAAAAAAAAAAAAAAAGAAAACATGACCTGAGTTCTTTATGGTTACAGCAAGTTTCCTCAACTTGTAACTCCAGAGCAGGAGTGGGGAATACTTGAGCGCTATCCCTGCCCACTATGGTCACAGCATTATTGGGCCTTCACCACAGACCTGCTCCAAGCATGATGGATTCTTTGTTCCCACTGGAAGACCTTACAGTTTGCCTGTGAAAATAAGAGACCTAGGTTGTAAGGACCTGGGGTCCCTTATAAGGAGTAAATAATACTGAAGAAAAGGCACTGAGAACATTCACATTTTACTGTGAGGAGACAAGTTCAGCCATCCTGCCCAGTGTACATAACAGTGGGAAACAGCATCTTAACATTCCTGTTTTGTCCCCAGCTTCCTTGGCTATTGTGCCTTTTTATTGTTTATATAAGCGGGAATTTTAAAGTACCAAGGCCCCATTTCCAGCAGAGGGCACTAGACATGGCTCAGCTTTGTACAATGGTAACAGTTTCTCTAAAGGCTGTCCCCTGCCTTGTCTGCCTATTGAATGGGGGGGACATTAGAGTCAGGCCTATTAGTTCATAGGTAGAGGCACAAAGGAAATATATTTACTTAGCTCTGGATTTCAGTCAGCTGTGTCAGAGGGATGAAGTAATGTTTAATTCAAGACTTGTCAAATTTCATACATATTTATTTGGGGTTCTGTTAGATTTATGTGAGTATAAAACACTTTAAAACTCTACTCTAGCTTGCATATATGTATTTTTACCTTGGGCCCATTCATCCCTTTGCCAGTCTAACAGATCTGTTATATACCTGGGGCTTCTGCAGATCACTGAGGACACAGGAAGAATTCCTCTCTCAGTGTACAGATGGCCACACATGAGTGAATTTGCCCCCTTAACTAGTAAACATTTCCACTGTTGAATGTTTTTCTCCTCTGACCTCAGGTTTCAGGGTATTGGGCGACAGCAGGTTAACAAGTTTTGCTCAGTGTTCAGCACTTCTTGCCTGCGTCTCCCCGTTGAGCCCACAGGCAGCAGTCTCTAGAATAGAGACTGCTGCCACCCTCCTTCGTCAACACCTCCTACTTGCTGCTCTTGCTGCTGCCCTGAGTTATTAGGAAGTCCACATTTAAAGCTGACTTTTTGTTTGTTTGTTTTAAACTCTTTAAATTTTTATCTTGTTTTATCTGGAGAATCACTCTTGTCTAACAGCCTCTTTACCCAGGTTAAACATGTCTAAGCCAGGAAAACAGTTCTTTTTTTCACATCTTACTTTTCTGGTTTGTCTGGGGGGGGGGGGGACTGATTTATATTGTAAGAATCTTATCTGTAGGAAATACAATGATTTTTGTTTAAGACTTTTCACCCTTGGGACTGCCTTGTTTCTGTGAGGTGCAGGATGCAGAGGGCTCTCACCTTTTTCCTGTCCCTTTGGGCCTGGCCATCTCAGCTGCTGAGGAGGCCTGTACTTTTGTTTCCCAGAAGCGAGTGCTGATAGAAGTATGACTTAAAACCCCCAGTCAGAACCATGGCAGCTCGAATTCTCTCTCTGTAACTGTAGAGTGGCTTCTTATTCATGGAAGGAGTGTAGTGTTTAACTCACTCCTGTCCTAGTCTGGTTTGAAGTGGTGTCTCACTTCCCCCGTCTTCACCTTCATTACTTTTGGTTCCTAGTTTCTGGTTCTCAATTTGGGGCTTGTCTTGGGAGTCTTGGAGAGTGGTGAGTCTTGAGGGCAGGAAAGGGTCAGGTTTGCATCTTTGCTTCTGAAACCACAAGCCAAGTTTCTCTTGAACTTTGGAACAATAAACACTTGTTTGGTGTTTGGCCAGTGAGTAGCCTTATTCAGGGCCCATGAGAGCCTCCTGCCTTTCTTCTCTTCAGTCCAAGAGCTTCTCTTGGCTCCCCGGGGAAGGGCTCTGCTCAGGACCCCGCTGTTTTCTCATCCACCACTTGAGCTGACTTCTCCCACCTGTGATTATGACTCTTAAGCAGCCAAGATAAAGGGAATTGATTTCTGGAGAGAGAATGATTGATTGTTAAGTTTTTTACCCAGATACCTAGGGTCGTCTTAGTTATCTTAGGAAGCTACAGCTGCTCACCTCATCAAATTACCAGCAGCTAACTGGGGACAGGACCTTCTTAGAAGTATGAAGAAGTGAGCAGCTTGCATGGGTCTTCATTAGCCCCACTCTTAAGTTGTCAAGGCTATTTTGTGAGCACAGATCTGATGTTTCTTACCTAGAAAATAGTACACATGAACACACATGAGTCACTGAGTCTTAAATGTGCTGATGGGATTTATTAGAGGGGTAAGTTAGTGGGGGCCTTTCCTTGCCATCCATTTATCCTGGTTTGTTTTGTTGTTCTTTTACCTCAGAAGCCACCATCATGGGTTCAGGTCCCATAGACCCCAAAGAACTGCTCAAGGGCCTGGATAGCTTCCTTACCCGGGACGGAGAAGTGAAGAGTGTGGATGGAATTTCCAAGATCTTCAGGTGAGTCTGTGCCCTTCTTAGGTTCCGCATCAGTAGAGGAGGCCTCATGCACTGCAGTTGGAATGAGAGAGCAGTGATCTCTTGGCTGCTGGCCATGATGGAAGCTGGGGGTTTGGTCCATAACCCCGAGTGTCTTGGGGTGCTATCAGGGGAGCATAGGACAGAATCCTTGGCTTGGTTTTGGGCCATGTCATTTCCTTCCGAGATCCTTAAACTTTTCCAGAGAAAAGCAGTCTTAGATTATAAAGGGAAATGTGTGAACCCTGACTCCTCCTGGAGGCAGTTGTTTCTGTGTGTTGACACAGGAAGGCTGCTCTCCCAGGTGGCTCGGGTACCTGCTATCCTCCCCTGGGTTTTTATATGACTCTAGATTCATTCCATAATTCTAGAAATCTGGTGTCTACATCTTGGAGCAAAGAATGTCATCAGGGACTCCAGGACTCCTAAGATTAGAGTCTTATGCTGTAGGAGATTAGCTGGCATGGCGCCCTCTCTGTGCCTGTCATCCTAGCTCTCAGGAGGGGAGGCTAGCCTGGGCTAATAAGACCCTGACTCTGAGATGTGAATACTAGTAATACTCAAAGCAGATTATCTATCTGCTCCTCTCCTAGTCTAATGAAGGAGGCACGAAAGATGGTGAGTCGGTGCACGTACTTGAACATAATCCTGCAGACCCGCGCTCCAGAAGTGCTCGTCAAGTAAGTGCAGTGCGGGTGACTGGACTGGAGGCTGTGATGGGAGACTGGTCTCTGGGCATGGGAGCTTGCTAGTTCTGAAACCAAGGAAGGCTCACCATATTCTGTTCCCACCTGCCCACAGGTTTATTGATGTCGGTGGCTACAAGCTTCTGAACAACTGGCTAACATATTCAAAGACCACCAACAACATTCCTCTCCTACAGCAGATTCTGCTGACTCTGCAGCACCTCCCGCTCACTGTGGACCATCTCAAGCAGGTATCTTCAGGCTTCATTACCCACAGTTCCTCTCTGGGCTAGCATAGCTGAAGAAAAGCTCCATTCAGTCCTGATGGGTGGCAGTCTGGAATTTGTGAGGTGGAATAGCAGAGGGAAATGGAAATTTTGAAGTGGAGGACTCTGTGGATTTATCTCCGTTATTAGGCATGTGCTTTCTCAGATCTGAACCTCAGTTTCCCATCTCTATAATGGGAATCAGTCCAGTGGCTCATGCCTTTAATCTGCTTGGGAGGTAGAGGCAGGTGGATTTCTGTGGGTTCAAGGTCTACCTTACCTACATAGTGAGCTCCAGGCTACCCAGGGTTACAAAGATCGACCCTTTTTCAGAAGATAAAGTATTTGCAGGCTTTGGAGCAGGTTGAAGTATGGCTGTGCAGTCAAGAGGTGGGATGGTTAATGCTGAGTGAGCTCGGCTTATTCCTCTGTTGACCCTTCTGCCTTTTCCTTCTCTCACAGAACAACACAGCAAAACTAGTGAAGCAGCTCAGCAAGTCAAGTGAGGATGAAGGTGTGTGTCAGAGTCCGGCCTGGCCCGGCCTCGCTCGCTCTCTCTCTCTCTCTCTCTCTCTCTCTCTCTCTCTCTCTTTCTCTCTCTCTCTCTCTCGGAGGCTGCTGCTGGCTGCCTTACTGCCTCCTTTACTGGCTGTCCTTTCATTTTTGCTTGCTCAGCCCTGCTTCCCTCCCTCCCTTTTTCTGTGTCTTTCTGAGAGACAAACTTTCTCTGTGTAGCCCTGGCTGTCCAGGGACTCACTATGCAGACCAGGCTGGTCTCGAACTTCCAGCTTACTTGCCTCTGTCTCCAGAGCACTAGAATTGAAGGTGTGCCACCACGCCCAACTGGTGATCCCTTTCCATTCCAAATGAAACTTATTTTTTACATGGAGTATGCCTACTGGGAAACATTTCTGTAGGAGTGGGGTTTTGCTGTTGTTTATTTGATGTGGCATCCCTTTGTATGGCCTTGGCCGACCTGGAACTCACTTGGTAGACCAGGTTTGCCTCAAACTGGTCTGGCCTTAGAGACTGGACTGGCTGTGAATCCATGGCAGTCCTTTTGAGTACTGGATTAGAGGCATGAACCAAGATACCCAGCTTACAAGACTTATCTATTCTGATAAAAATACAGATTTATCCCTATGTTTAATGAAAATGGTCATTCAAGACCTTTAATATCAGGGGAGCTTGTGAATGTGTCAGGAGTTCTTCACTGTGATGAACTATCCCTTAAGGCAGGCAAGGGACCCACTTTACTTTAAATCACATTACTGGCCTTTAGAGCTGTTTATCTGTTTCTGGGGAGGAAAGCCAGAGTACCCTGCATACTGAGTAAGAACTTAAGCATTGCCGGGCGTGGTGGCGCACGCCTTTAATCCCAGCACTTGAGAGGCAGAGGCAGGTGAATTTCTGAGTTTGAGGCCAACCTGGTCTACAAAGTGAGTTCCAGAGAAACCCTGTCTCGAAAAAAAAGGAAAAAAAAAAAAGAACTTAAGCATTAAATGGAAACTACACTCTAGCTTTCTACCCTTTTTAGTTTTATTCTCAATATTTGGTTCTTTGGAATACTGACATTTTCCAGTTTTATGATGTCTTTTGAGTGTCCTTAGTAACTGAGAGGACATGTCCCAGGCAGAGGAAGGACGCTCTCATTACCACTGTCTCCCTCATTTCTTCCCAGTTGGCCCTAGACTGCTTTCTCCCTTGAATAGAGGTTTTTTTTAAAAAAAATGTTTATGTATTTTTTTTTGCTGGAAATACTAAATTATTGCTAAATAAGTGGTTTTTCTCCCCCTTTTCACCTTCAGAGCTCCGGAAATTGGCATCAGTCCTTGTCAGTGACTGGATGGCTGTCATCCGCTCCCAGAGTAGCACCCAGCCTGCAGGTAAGGTCCTGGGCTCTTTACCTTAGACGGTAGCCCTTGGGTGTCTCGAGGCTGGTTCTTCACCTCTGACGATCTGTTTATCCAAATGAGACGCTTACCTGCTTTGTCTTTGTATAACAGAGAAAGATAAGAAGAAAAGGAAGGAAGAGGGGAAAAGTCGAACCACGCTTCCTGAGCGGCCTTTGACTGAAGTGAAGGCTGAGACCCGGGCTGAGGAAGCCCCAGAGAAGAAGAAAGAGAAGCCCAAGTCACTTAGAACTACGGCACCCAGTCATGCCAAGTTCCGTTCTACTGGTAAGGCTGTCAGCTGGGCTTTGCAGGACCATCACATGCACAGTCAGTGCCTCAGGCTAGGAGTTTGATTGCAGTGTCAAACTCTAGGAAGGAAGGCAGGCTACAGGAGAAGCTAAGGCACTTACTCAAGGCTAGAGCATGGAGAGGGCGGCCACAGGGAGGAACAGTAAGGGTTAAAGTCACCATGTCTCTCCTCAGGACTGGAGCTGGACACCCCATCTTTGGTGCCTGTGAAGAAGAACTCCAGCACTGTGGTTGTGTCAGACAAGTACAACCTGAAGCCCATCCCCCTGAAGCGGCAGAGGTATGGGCACTGGTGTAGGTTTCTAAGGAGCCAGGGCCTTTGGAAAGAAGTGGGAATTGGGAGATGTTTTTGACTGTCCTTCCTTTGCATCTGCAGTGCCACAGCTGCTCCAGGTGACGCTGCCCCACCTGCAGAGAAGAAATACAAGCCTCTCAACACAGCCCCCAATACCACCAAAGAAATCAAAGTGAAGATCATCCCTCCACAGCGTGAGTAGGCCTGGGGTGCACTCTGCACAGGGGAAGACTTGCCCTTGAGAACCGTCTTTTGCTTTGCCTTTGATGTCTTAGCATCTTAGGATTTTTGTACCTTTGAAAACTCCCCTTCCATCTTAGTCAGGGTCTCTATTCCTGCACAAACATCATGACCAAGAAACAAGTTGGGGAGGAAAGGGTTTATTCGGCTTACACTTCCACACTGCTGTTCATCACTGAAGGAAGTCAGGACTGGAACTCAGGCAGGTCAGGAAGCAGGAGCTGATGCAGAGGCCATGGAGTGATGTTCTTTACTGGCTTGCTTCCCCTGGCTTGCTCAGCCTGCTCTCTTATAGAACCAAGACTACTAGCCCAGAGATGGTCCCAGCCACAAGGGGCCTTTCCCCCTTGATCATTAATTGAGGAAATGCCTTACAGTTGTATCTCATGGAGGCATTTCCCCAACTGAAGCTCCTTTCTCTGTGATAACTCCAGCTGTGTCAAGTTGACACAAAACTAGCCCAGTACACCTTCCATAAGAATCATGTCAGTTAGATAAGTTGCAAGAAGCAGTGCCCTCTCAAGTGATAAGCTTATCAGGCTTATCCTCGTGGCTGGACCCTCTGGTGGTTTCAGCAGCCTGCTTAATGAATTGTGAATTCTGTAATTGTTATAAAGTCATGGCTTTCTGCCAAAAGAAAGATGGAACAATAGTGGAAGTCTACTGTGTGAGCATTGCTTCCTGGTCACTGGCCCCACTTGTGTTTCCTGGTTGGACTCTGCAGGCATAGGATTGTGAAGGAGGCATCAGTTCCTCTAATTCTACTTTTTCATTCTATAGCTATGGAGGGCCTGGGTTTTCTGGATGCTCTCAATTCAGCCCCTGTCCCAGGCATCAAAATTAAGAAGAAGAAGAAGGTACTATCGCCGACTGCTGCCAAGGTGAGTTTCCTTGGTAAGGGTACATGGGGTGCAGAGGCTAGGAGCTGTTGTGGGTGACAGCAAGGACTGCCTTCTGGGGTGAGCTAAGGTGGGACTGTTGGGCATTTAAGATCCAGCTCGACTTCCCTGGGTGTATTTTCAGCTCATTGGTTACTTTCTCTTTCATAATAGCCCAGCCCTTTTGAAGGGAAAACAAGCACCGAGCAGAGCACAGCCAAACCTTCCTCCCCAGAGCCTGCACCACCTGCTGAGCCCATGGACACGGACCGCCCTGGCACCCCTGTTCCCCCTGTTGAAGTTCCAGAGCTCATGGATGCAGGTAACTTACTGAGCCTGGGCTCAGGTCTTTTCTGAATGGTTGGATCTGTGGCTAAAACTAGTCTTGTTTACAGCCTCTTCAGAGCCAGGAGCTCTGGATGCAAAGCCTGTGGACAGCCCTGGAGATCCCAACCAGCTGACTCGCAAGGGCAGAAAGAGGAAAACTGTGACTTGGCCTGAGGAGGGCAAGCTGAGAGAGTATTTCTACTTTGAACTGGACGAAACTGAGCGAGGTAAGATGCCAATTCTCTGCAAGCCAGGGTTGGAGTCTGAGCAGGGGCAGTCTCACTTACTTGTCCTTTTGCCTTCTGCCTCCCCTGCAGTGAATGTGAACAAGATCAAAGACTTCGGGGAGGCTGCTAAGCGTGAGATACTGTCTGACCGACATGCTTTCGAGACAGCTCGGCGACTAAGCCATGACAATATGGAGGAGAAAGTGCCTTGGGTGTGTCCCAGGCCTCTGGTTCTGCCCTCACCTCTTGTCATCCCTGGAAGCAACAGCCAGGAGCGATACATCCAGGCAGAGCGGGAGAAGGGCATCCTTCAGGAACTCTTCCTGAACAAGGAGAGGTGAGGAGAGGTGTGCAGTGCCTGTGTGGTGGGGAAACAGGAAAGCACCACAGAGAGCCTAGGGGGGCAGCCAGGCACAGTGTTGAATGCCTTTAATGCCAGCATTCCAGAGGCAGAGGCAGAGGCAGGCGAGTCTGTTGTGAGTTCAAAGCCAGCATGATCTACAAAGTAAGTTTCAGGACAGCCAGAATTGTAGACAGAGAAACCCGTGTCAAACAAAAAAAGAAAAAGAGAAAGAAAACACCATCTTGAGGGTACTAAATTAATGTGATTATGGTCCCCTGTTCTCTTCTTTCTCCTTCACCTGCGGTGTTTGCGACAGTCCACATGAACCTGATCCTGAGCCATATGAACCCATTCCCCCAAAACTCATCCCCTTGGATGAGGTAAGTGGCTGTCACACTGTTGTGGGTGGGAAGCAGTGGTGGGCGCTCATGGGAGGATGCTGCTGTGCTGTTTTCTACAACCCTGATTTGTACTCGTCCGTGCTTAGGAATGTGCCATGGATGAGACTCCATATGTCGAGACCCTGGAGCCTGGAGGGTCTGGTGGCTCACCTGATGGAGCAGGAGGCTCCAAGCTGCCTCCAGTTCTGGCCAATCTTATGGGAAGCATGGGAGCTGGAAAGAGCCCCCAGGGCCCTGGAGGAGGCGGCATCAATGTTCAGGAGATCCTCACTTCCATAATGGTACGTGACACTCCCCACATTCTCTTCAGTCTTGTTGGATTTCAATTTTGTGAGAGAGGCTCACTGTGTAGCCCAGGCTGGCCAGGGACAGCCTGCACCCTGTGCCTGGCTTATCCCAGTTCCTGTCTTGCATTTACATGCTAAGTTGTTGCTGACTCTCACCTGTGGTTTCTCTTGCTCACAGGGCAGTCCAAACAGCCACCCTTCAGAGGAGCTGCTGAAGCAGCCTGACTACTCAGACAAGCTCAAGCAGATGCTGGGTAATCCTGGGAGCAGCCCCCAGGGCTGGGGAGGATGCTGGGTAATCCTCAGAGCCAGCCACTGGGCAAGCCATGGGAGGGGACAACAGGAAAGAGCAGGGCTCTGCCATGTGGATCTGAGGATAGTTGGGCACACTAGTGGGAAGCCATGCAGTACTTGTAGACTTTACCTCCTGACTGGTTTACTCCTGTTTCATTTACAGTGCCACATGGGCTCCTAGGTCCTGGTCCTGTGGCCAATGGCTTTCCACCAGGAGGCCCTGGGGGCCCGAAGGGTATGCAGCATTTCCCCCCTGGTCCTGGAGGGCCCATGCCAGGTACGTGAGAAGGAATGAGTGGGGTTATGGCTTCATTTCAGCCTGGCAACAGCTAGGACTCAGCTTAGGAAACAGCAGTGCTAGAGTTTAACGGACAACTGACTTTTTTTTTCTTTTTCTCTAACAGGTCCCCATGGAGGCCCTGGTGGACCAGTGGGTCCACGTCTCTTAGGTCCCCCACCACCTTCTCGGGGAGGTGATCCATTCTGGGATGGCCCAGGTGATCCAATGCGAGGTGGCCCAATGCGTGGGGGTCCAGGACCTGCTCCCGGACCATACCACAGAGGCCGAGGGGGTCGAGGAGGAAATGAGCCACCGCCACCACCTCCATTCCGAGGAGCCAGAGGAGGTCGTTCCGGAGGAGGACCACCAAATGGCCGAGGGGGTCCTGGTGGAGGAGGCATGGTTGGAGGTGGTGGGCACCGCCCCCATGAAGGCCCTGGAGGGAGCATGGGCAGTGGACATCGGTCCCATGATGGCCCTGGAGGGAACATGGGCAGTGGACATCGTTCTCATGATGGCCCTGGAGGGAACATGGGTGGAAGTGGTGGACATCGTTCCCATGAAGGCCCTGGACACGGAGGACCCCATGGACACCGACCACATGATGTCCCTAGCCATCGAGGCCATGACCATCGAGGGCCACCACCTCATGAACACCGTGGTCATGATGGCCATGGGGGAGGCGGCCACCGAGGGCATGATGGAGGCCACAGTCATGGAGGAGGTGAGGACATGCCTGACGTCCCACATGCAGAACCTCAACATATCTGTGGGGCAGAGGGGGGAGGTGCAAAGGACAAGTTGTGGCTCCATCTCCTTAAGGCTCTCTATATACAAGGAAGGCAGTACCCACCTCCATCTTCACATCAACCCCCCAATACTGTGTATCTCTGAACACTTGGCCCCATTGCTCTGGACTGGGGTACGATGGTGATGGTGATCTCTTAGGTGTTTGTAACCATTCTGCCATTGTTCCCACAGACATGTCAAACCGCCCTGTCTGCCGACACTTCATGATGAAGGGCAACTGCCGCTATGAGAACAACTGTGCCTTCTACCACCCAGGGGTCAATGGGCCCCCACTGCCCTAGCCTGCCTGCCCTACCCGCACCCCTGTGGACTGCAGCCTTGCTCCTTCCACTTGGTTATGGCTTCTGTGAGGCCCACTGTCCTTTTCCCCAGCTGATGAGGAGTCGGCCCCCTCAGTTCCCACCTGGTTGGGTTTCTGGGGGTTTCTGATTCCTGGTGTGCATTGATGTACATAGTCCCCTCCAGTCTGGAGAGGAGAGAGACTGGACACACTCTAGATGCTGGACTGCTGAGACGGCTGGCTTCACTCTGTGAGGAGATTTGCCCTGTGCCCCAAACCCTTTCCAGTATTAGCCCCGCTGCCTGAGAACCTAAAGCTGGTCACTCTGGAGACCTCTGCTCTCCACATGCACACGGAACTAAGTGGGTCAGCTGCACTTAGGAAACCATCTAAGCTAAGCTCATTATCCTCACAGGGCGAGGGGGTGGTGAGGGGTACCATCTATCCCACTGCACTGCACTGCACTGAGGGCTCAAGCTGGCTGAAGCTGAGTTCTGGAACCACCCCCACTTGTGCCCCACATGGGCCAGTCACTGTTGAGTCCTTTCTCAAGAAAGACTGCAACTGTTACTTCCCAGGTCATCGTGGGTCTGCTAGGTTCAGTGATGGCACGTTCACATCTGTATCCAAGGAAGTTGTTATCTGGCAGAGGGGCATCCTGTAGTGTTGGGCCACTCCTGCCTACAGCGGTATTAGAGACTCCGTGAGACCAGCTTTCATTAACTTTAGCCGGGTACAGCGGGCCTGAAGCACTACATGCACTGCCTTTGGGAGTGGGTCTGCTCCTTCCTTACCCCATGAGGAGCCCTGTCTGAGGCTTCCTGGGCAGACTCAGCAGTAGGGGCCCTTCCCAGTCGTCTCCTCCCCTTGTCTTGGCATCAGTTGTTTTCTATGAAAACAGTGGGTTGGTTTTGTGAAGGGTCTTGGGTTAGAACCACAATGGATTTGAGGAGTTTTTCTTTTGGTTTTGTATATTTTGTACATTAATAATAAACAGTGGAAAGAGAAGCAGCTCATTTAACCCCTGGTGTGTTTCACTTCTTTTAGTAAAAGAAAAGCTAGGGCTGTAGAGCCTGCTTGGTGGCTCTGCTGGTTGGAGCAGTTGCAGAGGCCTGGGGTTCAATCCCCAGACCTCAAGTGAGAACTCCAGTTCTCAGGACATTGTGTGCTGGCTAGCTCTCAAGGGTCAGGGGCAAATAAATCCCTGTTTTGGCATGCCTATGTTTATGATCTGAGTTACAGTTTGTGAAACCTTTTTCTTCCAACTTTGAAGAAATACTGAAATGCACCCATCATTTGTACTATTCTTCACAAAGCAAACAGGGATCCCATCACCCAATGCATTGAAAGTCACAGTCTTATTATAAATTGACTCCCTTGTCCAAGGGGGTCCAAGAAGTTGAGTGTTATTACTGGTCACGAGAATCTCTGGTGTTGTCCACACTGCTGGATGGATCAGTGGCGGGTCAGGAACATAGGCCCAGTGGACTTCACTGTGTGCAGGGATCGTCACCATCAGTAGGGGAATCGGCAGGAGCATGGAGTTGTTCCATTTGTTATACCTGCCTTTCTGGCAACCAACGAGCCCCAAGTACAGGGTCAGGTCCATGCCATTTGCCTGTCATAGGATCCTTCCACTACACTAAAGCATACATAGTGGAAGTGTGAGGATGCCAAAATTGCTCAGCTGCTGAATGTCCATACACATCCAAATTTAATTTTTTTTTTGTTTTGTTTTTTTGTTTTTGGTTTTTCGAGACAGGGTTTCTCTGTGTAGTCCTGGCTGTCCTGGAACTCACTCTGTAGACCAGGCTGCCTCGAACTCAGAAATCCGCCTGCCTCTGCCTCCCAAGTGCTGGGGCTAAAGGCGTGTGTCACCACACCCGGCTAATTTTGTTTTTTGAGACAGGGTTTCTCTGTGTAGCTCTGGCTGTCCTGGAACTCACTCTGTAGACCAGGCTGGCCTCAAACTCAGAAATTTGCCTGCCTCTGCTTCCCGAGTTCTGGAATTAACAAATTTAAAAAATTTAAGATAAAAAACATGATTTAAAATGTTTTGTGGTTTGTGGGGTATACCTCCCCTATTTTTATTTTATGAAGATATTGTTTTAAAGTTCCATGGGCCCGTTCCACAATACCTTGTCCTTGAGGAGTGTAAGGAATCCCAGTAGTATGAGTAATGTTATTTTTTTTGTTGTTTTTTTTGTTTTGTTTTGTTTTTTGAGACAGGGTTTCTCTGTGTAGCCCTGGCTGTCCTAGAACTCACTTTGTAGACCAGGCTGGCCTCAAACTCAGAAATTCGCCTGCCTCTGCCTCCCAAGTGCTGGGATTAAAGGCGTGTGCCACCACTGCCCAGCTCCATTATCTGTTTTAATCTGACTGGAAACACCCAGTATAGAAAAACAACTGTTAAACCCGGCATAGTGGCGCAATTATTTGTGCATTTCTTTGGAGATAAAGAAAGATGAATCCACATTAATGGTTCCTTTTGCTAAAGGTGAGGTCTTAGCCAATTAATATCTTCTAACATCATTTAGAGTAAAATTCAATTATCTTTTCTTACTTGAATTTTCTGTGCTGCAATTTGTTTAGGATATAACTTCTGTTCCAAATATTGAAAAAAGAATTTGCCTTTGAATCTTTTCTGGAGCAACAACTACTCCAAAATTTTAAAACTCATTGTATAAGAGCAAAGCCTTGTAGTAAAATTCCATCAGAGGGATCAGCTAATAAAACATCCATATAATCAATAATATACACTGGAAGATTCAAAATCCTAACTTCTTATTACAATATATACATGGTTATATATAGTACATAGTACTTGATAATTAATGAGTGGGTTCCTTGCTTACGTGCTATACGTTTTTAAAGATTTATTTGTTTGTTTGTTTATTATATGTGAGTACACTGTAGTTGTCTTCAGACACCCCAGAAGAGGGCATCAGATCTCATTACGGATGGTTGTGAGCCACCATGTGGTTGCTGGGATTTGAATTCAGGACCTTCAGAGGAGCAGTCAGTGCTCTTAACCACTGAGCCATCTCTCCAGCCCAAGTCCTAACTTTTTGTATTGAAGCAGTAATAAAAATTTTTATATAATGTAGGGCTATTAGCCATTCCTTGAGGCAAAACTTTGCAATGATATTGCTTCATGGGTTCTTTAAAATTACAAGCAAGCTCACTAAAAGCAAACCCTTTACATCATCAGGATGCACAGGAATAAAGAGCAATCCTCCAAACCCATCATAATTCTGTGTGGAGTAGGCAGGCCAGACTGCAATGCCCCTAACACTCACAAACCCTGCAACAATCCCCACCTGCCACATTTTCTTTTTTTAAGATTTTATTTATTACTATATCTAAGTGCACTGTAGCTGTCTTCAGATGCACCAGAAGAGGGCATCCGATCTTATTACAGATGGTTGTGAGCCACCCTATGGTTGCTGGGATTTGAATTCAGGACCTTGGGAAGTGCAGTCAGTGCTCTCCAGCCCCCAATTTTTTTCTTCATTACAAATATGCGTGAGTCAGAATCCGGAGCCTGTGCTCGAATTTTAAGTTTCTCTTTTTTTTTTTTTAAAGATTTATTTATTTATTATATGTAAGTACATTGTAGCTGTCTTCAGACACTCCAGAAGAGGGAGTCAGATCTCGTTACAGATGGTTGTGAGCCACCATGTGGTTGCTGGGATTTGAACTCTGGACCTTCGGAAGAGCAGTCGGTGCTCTTACCCACGGAGCCATCTCACCAGCCCTTAAGTTTCTCTTGTAACACCAGAGCACAACCACAATTTGGGGAAGCAAAACCTAATTTTAATAGTGTAAACAATCTGTTTCTTTAAAATCAACACCAAAAGCATGACTTTCATGTTACAAGGTTTTTAAGTGTCTCCCTACTTTTGAACTGCAGTGAGGGAGCCTGGGTCATTCTGAGACGGCGGCCCAGAGCACGCAAGAACTTTGAAAAGCAAAGCTAAGCCTCCAACAACCCAGTTCTCCAAAATCACCAGGTGAAGTACCTCCATGCGACAACGTTTGGCTGCCCGTTCCTGCACACGAACGCAAGACGGTGCAGCCTCCAGTACCTCCAAGAGACAGACACTGCCCTAAATCCTATCTTTTATAAGTCTGGTTTCTAGGATAAGAATTACATAGAATATTACCCAATTTAGGCGTATTTTTTGGGGTGGGGTGGGGTTTCAAGACAGGGTTTCTCTGTGTAGCCCTGGCTGTCCTGGAACTCACTCTGTAGACCAGGCTGGCCTTGAACTCAGAAGTCCACCTGCCTCTGCCTCCTGAGTGCTGGTATTAACGGTTGCGCCACCACACCCGGTTTAGGCATCTCTTTAGAGACCTGTTTCCCTGGGTTGGCTCATGACACCTGTTGTCTTAATTTCTCCAACCCAGTTACCAGTTTTAAGTCAACTTTCTGTTACCAATGTTACAAATTTCTTTTCTTCTTTTCTTTTCTTTTCTTTTCTTTTCTTTTCTTTTCTTTTCTTTTCTTTCTTTTCTTTTTTTTCCCCCAACTTAAAGGCTTTATTTGACACAAAATACAATATGGCTGCGGGAACACCAAATTCCAAAAACAAAGGAACGAAAAAGGACCATGGTTCTATCTAATGTATAATTAACAGGAAGTCACTAGACGAGTAACAGATGGGTACGCCTTGCAGGAGAGTCTTTCCTAATGCCCATACTTCTAGAACTCCCACTCTCTGTTGTCCAACGGACACACCTGCCTCTTTTTGAGCCATCGAGAGATGCAGTGGAAATGAAAAGCATGGTTGCAGACTCCCCATGCAACCGTACACTCTTCGGAAGTAGCTGACGCCTGGTTGGCCTGACATTCGATACAAAGATCCATAATGTGGTTCCTGCAGATGGCACAGTTATCAACCACAATGTCCCAGGCCCAGAGGGCCACAGCATTCCACTTTTTAACTTCAAAGCGCTTCTTGCCCGCGCCGCTGTTGGTGCTGCTGGGGGTATCCACATCCATCGCCGCCGCCATTTTGGAAACACACAGTCTGTCGTGTGACCACTGCGCCTGCGCACCAGCTCACTTTGTTACAAATTTCTAATCATACTCAATAACTTATAAGCCAATAATCTATAATCAAGACATGTAGAACATATTTATATTTTAAAACCGGTCAGAAACAAAAATGAAATGGCTACATACATTTACTTATTTAAACCAGATAAAATCCTTAATTTTTCTAGCTGTAATTTCAGGAGAGGAGCACCTTGACACCTGTTGAAACCAATAATTAGTCACAATAATAGCCACAGATTATTCCAGTTTCCTTACCATAGAACCTGAGAGGCTGCTGGCCCCTTTAAGACCAGCTTTTCAGAGAAGCCCCTGGCAGGGCTTCTCCAGCTGTGCAAGACTCCTAACTACAGGTGCAGGGCTCCAAAAGGCAACTGAGACTGTTTTGGTTTTTTGTTTTTTGTTTTTTTGTTTTTTTCTCTTTCTTTTTGAAGTGAATTAAAACTAACTCAAGGGCTGAATAGACAGCAGATAAAGTTTTAACCATTTTTTCTTTTGAACATGAAACACGGAACAACAAACAATCAAGCCATAAAAGGAAAACAGATTTAACATAAAACAGTCAGTTTGGATGGACTGGCACGCCAAGGACAGACAATAGACAGAGAGGGAAGAGAATTAGATGTCCTAAATGGACCCAGATGTCCTACCTAAGAGACCCAGAACCAAGCATTCCTCCGGTAGGAGCCAGAGAGGGGGCAGGAGGTCTCCCGACCTCCTCTTGTCCCTCGAAGAGTTCTGAAACAGCTTACGTTCATTTTCCTTCTCTTTTGCCAAATCGTCCCCAGATAGTCGGAGAGGACTGCTTTTCTCAAACCCGGTCTCTCGTGTCTCAGGTGTAAACTAGCTCTAGTCAGGGTCCAAAGGCTGAAAGCACCTATAAGAATTACCTTCTCTTCTCTAGATTTTAGCATAGCTCTAAACACATACACAAATCACATTTTTAAAATTAATTTATTTAATATATGTAAGTACACTGTAGCTGTCTTCAGACAGCCCCAGAAGAGGGCGTCTGATTTAATTACAGATGGTTGTGAGCCACCATGTGGTTGCTGGGTTTGAACTCAGGACCTCTGGAAGAGCAGTCGGAGCTCTTAACCACCGAGCCATCTCTCCAGTCCCACAAAACATATTTTACCTTTACTCTGGCCTTCTACAAGGTTTATTCACCGCTGGCCCAAATCCTCTTTACTTTCTTTGGCACGTGCTTCCAGTTTCTGCGATGTCCATCACTGTATCCCGCTTACTGGAGCTCCAACGTTGGGGAGCCACCTGACCAAGCTCGCTCAGTCAGTCAACAGGTTCTCTACTGCAGGAGTGAGGATTAAAAAGAAAAAAGACAGACAACATTGTCGCATGACCTCAGTCCATTCTGAGACTGAAGGCAAATTTAATTTTCCCAATCTGCTTTTTATGCCATTTTAATTACATGCAAGTATTAAAGGCGAGCAGTACAAAAGGAACTAACAACAACAATAGTCAAGGAACAAGCAAGACAATAAGCACAAAGCCCCATGATCACTCCGGTGATGCTGTTTCTAAGGATGATCAAGATATCTGAGCCTACTTCTTTGTTCTACCCTAAAAACAGATTCTTAATTCCTTGTCCTTGGCCAATGTCATACTCCTGCCAAGCGGCACCCCAAAAGGTTTTCCACAAACTAAGATGGAAGCAGCTAGGGGATGATGGCCCTGACTGGGTGAAGTTCACCAGAACCATCTAAGGGGTTTGCAGGTGTCTTGACATTGTTATTCCTAATAGTGACCACATGGGGGCAGCAACCATCCAGCCCTCACAAACACACAGGCCCACCTTGTGGGAGACCAAACTGCCTGTGGTCACAGCTTTCCTTAACTTCTTCAAGACTCCCATCACTTCAACTTTTTTCTTGTCTCCAACAAGCAGAAGACCCTTTACAGAGAGCTCAATGTTTTCCCTATGTTTTAACTTTTGAGGAAGCTCAGAGTTGAGTGCCTGCTTCTCTTTCACAGGACTAGATCAGTTCTCAGCACCCATATTAGATGGCTCACAGCTATAGAGAATCTGAAGCCCTCTTTGGCCTTTGCACCTTCCCCCCGTGTGCATACATACAGATACATAAACAAAAATGGGAATTAAAAAAATATATATTTTATTTATTTATTTATTTAGGTTTTTTGAGACAGGGTTTCTCTGTATAGCCCTGGCTGTCCTGGAACTCACTTTGTAGACCAGGCTGGCCTCAAACTCAGAAATCCTCCTGCCTCTGCCTCCCAAGTGCTGGGACTAAAGGTAAAGATTTATTTATCATTATTTTACATTAAGTGCACTGTAGCTGTCTTCAGACACCACAGAAAAGGGCGTTAGATCTCACTAAGGGTGGTTGTGAGCCATCATGTGGTTGATGGGATTTGAACTCAGGACCTTCAGAAGAGCAGTCAGTGCTCTTACCCTCTGAGCCATCTTGCCAGCACCCAAAATGAGAAATTTTTAAATTAAAAAAAGCTGGGTAGTTGGGCAGTGGTGGCACATGTCCTGGAACCAGCACCATCTCTGGTTCCAGGGATTCCACCTTCTTCTGGTCTCACTGGGCACCCAACTGGTGCAGAACTATGTATGTAGGTAAAATACCCATATAGAAAATAAAATGGAGCCGGTCAGTGGTGGTGCATGCCTTTAATCCCAGCACTTGGGAGGCAGAGGCAGGCAGATTTCTGAGTTGGAGGCCAGCCAGGGCTACACAGAGAAACCCTGTCTCAAAAAACCAAAAATAAATAAATAAAATGAAAAAAATTTGGTGGATTTTGTTATCTATTTGTTTATTAAGATCTCTCTATGTGACCCTGAATGTTCTGGAGCTCACTATACAGACCAGACTGGCCTCAAGCCTACAGAGATCCTATCTCTGTCCCCTCCCCAGTGCTGGATTAAAGGTGTTGTCAATCATACTCAGACTAAATTGAAATTAAAAAAAAAAAAAAGAGTTATTACCAAGTCCTGCTGTCTCTGCTCAGGACAGCTAGCCATTGGCCTGATGCTGCAGCTTGACAAACTTCAAGGCCAGACTGGTCTACAGAATGAGTTCCAGGGCACCCAAGGCTACACACACACACACACACACACACACACACACACACACACTCTCCAAATAAATATTTTCAGGTCTCAGGGTTCTGAGGAGCTCCCACCCACTGTGAGTGCCTTTCACTTGCAAATGTGTGAAACCTCTCCTCCCTTACAGAAGAGCTTCCTGGCATCTGTCTCGGCTCTACCCCTCTCCCCTTTACCCAGTACCTAGCACAAAGATGAAGCCAGGGTCAGTGAGGTTGCTCGCTCAGTGAGTGAGGTGCCTGCTGCCAGACCTGGCGACCTGAGAGGTTGATCATGTGGTGGAAGGAGAGAGATGATTCCTGAAAGTTCTCTGACTTTCCTGGATACACACCATGATGTGCATTCCCCTCATCCAATAGATACATGTGGATATACAGATGAAAACTAGATCAACCCAGGTTCTCCAACATTCTAGCATCCCATCTCAACCCCCAGGCAAGCACCCCATGAAGTCCTGTGGCTCTTGACTCTGCTCACTCCCCCCCCCTCCCCCCCAGCCATACCTGGCTCCTTCCGTC
The DNA here is from genome assembly GCF_000001635.26 of Mus musculus. Lineage (NCBI taxonomy): Eukaryota > Metazoa > Chordata > Mammalia > Rodentia > Muridae > Mus > Mus musculus. Next base: position 2,249,321 of record NT_187027.1, read on the forward strand.
TTCTAACCTGCCAGTTGGATAGCTGTTCTGCACCTACAAACCTACTTAGTGTCTTGAGATCCCTTCTTAGGGACTCCTTCCCATTCCTTCTTGCCTTCGATGCCTGTCTCCCCTTGTTTGTCAGAGACTAGGAGCAAACTCCTCTATTAGCACCAGCGAGTCTTGGCCCTTGTAACAAACCTTCCAGTGCTACTGAGCCGCTTAAACACTTTTGTTTGTAGGCCAAGTGGTGATGGCAGCAAATAAATACCTTTAAGGCCAGCAATCCCAGGCAGAGGGAGGCGAGAGGATCTCTGATCTGAGTTCAAGGCCAGTCTGCTTTACAGAGTGAGTTACAGGATAGTCAGGGCTACACAGAGAAACCAGGATTCAAAAAAAAAAAAGTTTCTAAAGATGTGGTTTGAATAAGAATGACCTCCATAGTCACCAGGGAGTAAAACTATTTAAAAGGTCTAAAGGATTAGGGGGTGTGGCCTTGTTGGAATAAGTATGTCACTGGGAGTGGACTTCAAGGTTTTAAAGGGCCCAGTACCTTTTTCTCTTTTCCTGTTGTCTGGACTAGGATGTAGTTTCTTCCTTTCTTCCTTCCTTTCTTCCTTTCTTCCTTTCTTCCTTTCTTCCTTTCTTCCTTTCTTCCTTTCTTCCTTTCTTCCTTCCTTTCTTTCTTTCTTTCTTTCTTCCTTCCTTTCTTTCTTTCTTTCTTTCTTTCTTTCTTTCTTTCTTTCTTCCTTTCTCTCTCTCTCTTTTTTGTTTTTGTTTTGTTTTGTTTTTTGAGACAGGGTTTCTCTGTATAGCCCTGGCTGTCCTGGAACTCACTTTGAAGACCAGGCTGGCCTCGAATCCAGAAATCCACTTGTCTCTGCCTCCCAAGTGCTGGGATTAAAGGCGTGCACCACCATGCCCGGCTTCTCTTTCTCTTTTCTCTCTCTCTTCCTTCTCTCTCTCTCTTTCTCTCTTTCTTTCTCTCTTTCTTTCTTTCTTTCTTTCTTTCTTTCTTTCTTTCTTTCTTTCTTTCTTTCTTGTCTGAGTTTCTCTGTGTAGCCCTGGCTGCTTTCCTTTCTTTTTGAAAATACATGTATTTATATGAGCACACTGTAGCTGTCTTCAGACACACCAGAAGAGGGCATCTGATCCCATTACAGATGGTTGTGAGCCACCATTGAACTCAGGACCTCTGGAAGAGCAGTCAGTGCTCTTAACCTCCGAGCCATCCTTCCAGCCCCTAGAATGTAGATTTCAAAGACTCCAGTATTGTACCTACCATGCCTGCTGCTGAAGATCCTGGCAGAATGTAAAAGGACACAGAAGCCCTGAAATTGGCAAGATAGACGTCAGTGTTAGCAGAACTAGCTTCACTGATTTAGAAAAATAGAGGTGCACAATGCTCTGGCCACTCCTCGAACCTGTGTGTCTGCCAATGTTCTGACCAGGTGTGTGCCCATTGCTGCACCTTCATTAGACTCTTTCCTTGTACCCCTCCCATACCCATTTCTTGAGAATAGACATTGTTTAGATCTGGAAATCCCCTAATCTCCCCCTTCTCCTTTCCCCCCTGAGTGCCTATAAAAACTGGGAACTCTTTCTCCTCGAGGACGACTCCTCTACCCCTGCGTGGGATATGAGTCGTCCCCAGAGCTCTGGCTTTCCCCGAATAAAGCCTCATGTGGTTTGCAACAAGCTCGGTCTGTCGTGAGTTCTTGGGTGTCCGCTATTGTCCTGAGGCCTGAGCGAGGGGCTCCTCTCGGAGTCTTTCATTTGGGGGCTCGTCCGGGATTAGCGTGACCACCCACGTCTCCGAAGACCCACTTGGAGGTGAAATTTTTTGTCCAAAAATATTTCTGTAAGCTGGCTAGGTTCTGTGCTGAAATTTGCAGCCGCGATGTTTCGTGAGAAACAGAGACCTTTGCCTCGGGATGAGGCACTGAGTGTGAACAGCAGACGTGCTGGAATCACCGGCTGCTGCTCGCTCTGGGGGACGCCCTGAGCGAGGGGAAGGACTCTAGGAGTCCATCTGAGGCGGGGAGTGTACTCCCTCGACCATCTGTATTTCTGAAGCCCTGAGCGAGGGGAAGGACTCTAGGAGTCCGTCTGAGGCGGGGAGTGTACTCCCTCGACCATCTGTATTTCTGAAGCCCTGAGCGAGGGGAAGGACTCTAGGAGTCCGTCTGAGGCAGGGAGTGTACTCCCTCGACCGTCTGCATTTCTGAGTTGGTTTTGTCTGTTTGATGGAAAACAGGCATCTGTCAGTGTGTGTTTGTTTTTTGTGTCTGTTTTCAGGCATTTGTCAGTGTGTATTTGTTTTTTGTGTCTGTTTTCAGGTATTTGTCAGTGTGTGTATGTGTGTTTTCTGTGTTTGTTTTGTGTTTTCCGTGGTACTGGACGGACTGTAACGACCCCCCTAAGTTTGACTTTAGACCACTGGACTGAAGTTAGATCAAGGGCCCATAATCTTTCAGTAGAAATTAAGAAGGGACCTTGGCAGACTTTCTGCGCCTCCGAGTGGCCGACTTTTAATGTAAAATGGTCACTGGAAGGGACTTTTGGTTTACTCTTATCTTTGAAGTTAAAGCCATTGTTTTTCAGAGTGGACCTGGGTCCCACCTGGATCAACAGCCTTACCTCATTCAGAATTCACTGCCATAAATCAAACCATGGGTTCCCCCACGCCTCTCAGAGCCCTCCCCCGGCTGCTCCCATGCACTCGAGTGGGTCAGCACAGTGCCCTCGCTTTCTGCCCTAAGAAGCAGTCCCTGCACCTGGCTCTGAGATTGCTAAAGGCACAGTCTGAGGACCGAGGACCTACAGCTGGGACCCGGAGCCGACAAGCCCAGAGTTCCCCAGCAGATGAAGCTCCTGACACCACTTCTGCCTTTTCCTTTGTGAGCTGTGGGTAACCCGCCCACAGACAGGCAGTCTCTGCAGACCCTTCAATATTCGCCTTTCTCATCGGCTGATCTGTACAATTAGAATGCTGGGTTCCCTCTGGACCGGCCAGATTAGAACTACAACACGGCACAAGGTAAGGAGAGGTTGACAGTTTACTGGCCGGGCTCTAGTCTAAAGGGAGCGATGAGACGCCCCACCAATTTGTCTAAGGTAAGAGAAGTGATGCAGGGCCTTACAGAGCCCCCATCTGTTTTTCTAGAAAGATTGATAGAAGCTTATAGATACTATACTCCTTTTAACCTGACCTCTGAGGGTTAACAAGCCACGGTTGCTATGGCTTTTAAAGATTACATGCCATGGCTTTACAAGATTTAGTTAAGGAGGCACAGAAGGTGTATCCCAAGGGAAAATAAGAGGAAAAGAAGACAGGAGAGGAATTTAAGCAGGATTTTGGCCTCAGTAGTAGGGGAACGTAAAGAAAGGAACAGGCCAGAGAATAGATAGACAGGGTACCTGGGCAACAAGGAACCCAGACCTGAAAGAAGAAGATCTGTCCAGAAGATTTTAGAGAAGGACCAATGTGCCTATTGCAAAGAAAAAGGACATTGGGCACGAGAATGCCCAAAGAAAAAGGGAAGGGCCCCTAAGGTCCTGACTCTGAAAGATGATAAATAGGGGAGACGGGGCTCAGGCCCCCTCCCCGAGCCTAGGGTAACCCTGATGGTGAAAGAGACTCCCATGGACTTTTTAATTGACACAGGGGCAGAACATTCTGTGTTGAAACATCCACTGAGAAAATTAAAAAATAAAAGAACCATAGTGATTGGAGCCACTGGTCAGAAACAATACCCCTGGACCACTGCATGCACTGTAGATCTGGGGAAAGGCCAACTGAGTCATTCCTTCTTGGTCATTCCTGAGTGTCCCACACCGCTTCTAGGAAGAGATCTTCTGACTAAATTAAAGGCCCAGATCAGATTTACCTAAGAAGGGCCGAGAGTAACTTGGGAATCTCCCACCTCCGTAGTCTTAGCCCTGCAGCTTGAGGAAGAATACCGATTGCATGAAGGCATAAAGCAAACAGAGGTGCCAGACCTAAAAGACTGGTTGACTGCTTTCCCTAGAGCATGGGCAGAGACTGCAGGCATGGGAATGGCTGTCAGAGTTCCCCCTGTGGTTGTGGGACTGAAGACGGATGCAACCCCTATAGGAGTGCAACAATATCCAATGAGCCGTAAAGCAAGAGATGGAATCAGGCCACATATTCAGAGACTATTACAATTAGGTATTTTGGTACCTTGCCAGTCACCCTGGAATACTCCTTTACTGTCGGTAAAGAAACCTGGCACGAGTGACTACTGACCAGTCCAAGACCTGAGAGAGGTCAATAAGAGGGTCCAAGATATTCACCCAACTGTTCCTAATCCTTATAACCTCCTCAGCTCACTCCCTCCGGAGCGAAAATGGTATACAGTACTTGATTTAAAAGATGCTTTCTTTTGCCTAAAGTTACATCCCTCCAGCCAGCCCATATTCGTCTTTGAGTGGAGAGATCCTGACACTAGACAAACAGGACAATTGACCTGGATGTGGTTACCCCAGGAGTTCAAAAACTCCCCCACCCTTTTAAATGAGGCTCTACATCGAGATTTAGCCTCCTTCTGAGCTGAAAACTTCCAGGTAACTCTGCTTCAATATGTTGCTCCTTGCTGCAACCACGGAAGAGAATGCTGGCAGGGGACCAAGAGATTGCTAGCAGAACTGGGTGAGTTGGGTTACCGGGCCTCTGCTAAAAAAGCCCAGCTATGTCAGATGGAAGTGGTCTACCTGAGATATACCCTCCGGGATGAAAAACGGTGGCTGACAGAGGCTAGAAAAAGGACTGTGACTCAAATACCAACTCCGGCTACTCCAAGACAGGTGAGAGAATTCTTGGGCAACGCTGGGTTCTGCAGACTTTGGATACCTGGGTTTGCAACACTGGCCGCCCCCCTGTACCCCCTGACCAAGGAAGGTGGAGAATTTAGATGGACATCAGAACATCAGAAAGCCTTTAAAAATATTAAGAAGGCCCTGCTGACTGCGCCAGCCTCGGCACTGCCAGATCTAACCAAGCCCTTCATCCTCTATGTTGATGAGAGGGCAGGGGTGGCCAGAGGAGTGAGTTCTTACTCAGGCTCTAGGGCCGTGAGAGAGGCCGGTGGCATATTTATCTAAGAAGCTGGACCCAGTGGCCAGCGGATGGCCCACACGTTTAAAGGCCGTTGCTACAGTAGCCCTACTCGTTAAGGATGCTGACAAATTAACTCTGGGGCAGCAAATAACTGTGGTAGCCCCCCACTCTCTTGAAAGCATTATCCGTCAGCCCCCAGACCGATGGATGACAAATGCCTGGATAACTCACTACCAGAGGCTGCTGCTGACTGATGGGTCGTGTTTGCTCCTCCTGCTATTCTCAATACTGCCTGCAAAGTGATCTACGTGACCAGCCGTGGCCAGGTGTTCCAAACTGGTACACAGACGGAAGCAGTTTCCTAGTGGAAATTTTTGTAGATACCTTTTCGGGATGGGTGGAGGCCTACCCAACAAAAAAGAAACTGCCAATGTTGTGGTTAAGAAAATCCTAGAAGAAATTTTTCCTCGGTTTGGAATACCTAAGGTAATAGGGTCTGACAATGAACCCACCTTTGTTGCCCAGGTAAGTCAGGGACTGGCCATCCAACTGGGAATTGATTAGAAATTACATTGTGTTTATAGACCCCAGAGTTCAGGCTAGATAGAAAGAAAAAAAAAACTTGACTAAATTAGTCTTAGAGACCGGCGGGAATAACTGGACAGCCCTCCTTCCCCTTTCTTTGTTCCGTGTTAGGAACACACCAGGAAAATTTAAGCTTACTCCATATGAAATCCTGTATGGTAGCGGGGGGAGGGGACTCCCCCGCTCACTGAAGTAAAGGGAGTGTTAGATCCTTTAAAATTTAACCCTGGCCCTTCATTGTTTACATGCATAAAAGCCCTAAAAGTGGTCAGAAACACCGCCTGAGAGCAGCTCAAAGAGGCCTAAAAAGGCCCTTGCATCGTGCTACTGACCACCCCCACTGCTGTCAAAGAAGAAGGCATCTATTCATGCCTTTCACATAAAGCGAGCTCCTGAAGAATAAACCCCCTTGATTGACCACTCTCATTTCTACTCTGATAGACCCTCTAATAATTTTGCTCTTACTGCTGACGTGTGGCCCACTAATTCTTAATAATCTAATGACCTTTGTTAGAGAGAGGATTGGTGCTGTCCAGTTGTTAGTATTAAGACAACAATACCAGTCTCTGCAGAACCTTGAAAAAGAGGTTGCAGTTTAGTTCTAAGATTAGAACTAGTAACTAGAAGAAGTGGGGAATGAAAGATCCTGGCAGAATGTAAAAGGACACAGAAGCCCTGAAATTGGCAAGATAGACGTCAGTGTTAGCAGAACTAGCTTCACTGATTTAGAAAAATAGAGGTGCACAATGCTCTGGCCACTCCTCGAACCTGTGTGTCTGCCAATGTTCTGACCAGGTGTGTGCCCATTGCTGCACCTTCATTAGACTCTTTCCTTGTACCCCTCCCATACCCATTTCTTGAGAATAGACATTGTTTAGATCTGGAAATCCCCTAATCTCCCCCTTCTCCTTTCCCCCCTGAGTGCCTATAAAAACTGGGAACTCTTTCTCCTCGAGGACGACTCCTCTACCCCTGCGTGGGATATGAGTCGTCCCCAGAGCTCTGGCTTTCCCCGAATAAAGCCTCATGTGGTTTGCAACAAGCTCGGTCTGTCGTGAGTTCTTGGGTGTCCGCTATTGTCCTGAGGCCTGAGCGAGGGGCTCCTCTCGGAGTCTTTCACTGCCATGAGAATGAACTGAACCTCTGAAAATCTAAGCCAGGCCTAATTAAATGCTTCCTTTTATAAGAGTTGCTGTGGTTATAGTGTCTCTTCACTGAAACTGTGTATGCTGTCTTTTGCTACTCTGTGGGTTCTTCTTTCTTCCACCTTTCCTCAGCCCTTTCCTTCCACCCTTTTGGCCCCTTCACACTAGGATAGAGAGGAAAGTAGAGACCCCTGAATAAAGTCAGGAGTTGCAAAGGGGGTGATACTATCATTAGATTACTTGCTGGTTCAGGGCATTGAGTTCGTTGGGAGAAGTTTGCTCTCTGTGTCAGGATATATACTTTCTTCTTGTTGTTTCTTCTTTTGCACACAACTATTCAACAACAGCCCATGTATCAGGGTGCTAGCACTTACATGCCCTCTGAAAAGTTCTCAGCATTCCACATGTCACACAATTGCAGAAACTATCTGCAGCTGGCAAAATCATGCCCCTCCCCTTTAGAGCAGGAGGCAAATCATAGTCAGCTGCTGTGAAGGAGCCCCATAACCCCACACCTGGGATTAAAGGGAATATATATATGTGTGTGTGTGTTTGTGGGTGGGTGTAAGGCTTTCTTATATATATAGCGTTCTGCCTGCAAACCAGAAGAGTGAAGCAGATTACATTGTAGATGTTTGTGAGCCTGCAAGAGCCCTGGAGATCCCAACCAGCTGACTCACAAGGGCAGAAAAAGGAAAACTGTGACTTGGCCTGAAGGAGGGCAAGCTGAGAGAGTATTTCTACTTTGAACTGGATGAAACTGAGCAAAGTAAGATGCCAGTTCTCTGCATGCCAGGGTTGGAGTCTGAGCAGGGGCAGTCTCACTTACTTGTCCTTTTGCCTTCTGCCTCCCCTGCAGTGAATGTGAACAAGATCAAAGACTTCGGGGAGGCTGCTAAGCGTGAGATACTGTCTGACCGACATGCTTTCGAGACAGCTCGGCGACTAAGCCATGACAATATGGAGGAGAAAGTGCCCTGGGTGCGTCCCAGGCCTCTGGTTCTGCCCTCACCTCTTGTCATCCCTGGAAGCAACAGCCAGGAGAAATACAAGCAGGCTGTGTGGAAGAAGCAAATCCTTCAGGAACTCTTCCCCCGGGAGAGGTGTGCAGTGCCTGTGTGGTGGGGAATCAGGGAAGCACCACAGAGAGCTTAGGGGGGCAGCCAGGCACAGTGGTGAATGCCTTTAATGCAGGCACTGGGGAGGCAGAGGCAGAGGCAGGCTGGTCTCTTGTGAGTTCAAAGCCAGCATGAACAAAGTAAGTTGCTGGACAGCCAAAACTGTTAGACAGAGAAACCTTGTGTCAAACAAACAAACAAACCAAAAGAAAAAAAGAGAAAACACCATCATCTTGAGGGGACTGAATTAATGTGATCGTGGTCCCTTGTTCTCTCCTTTCTCCTTCACCTGCGGTGTTTGCGACAGTCCCCAGGAGCCTGATCCTGAGCTGAACAAACCCATTCCCCCGAAACTCATCCCCTTGGGTGAGGTAAGTGGCTGTCACACTGTTGTGGGTGGGAAGCAGTGGTGGGCGCTCATGGGAGGATGCTGCTGTGCTGTTTTCTTTTCTTTTTTTTTTTTTTTTTTTAAAGATTTATTTATTTATTATATGTAAGTACACTGTAGCTGTCTTCAGACACACCAGAAGAGGGCGTCAGATCTCGTTACGGATGGTTGTGAGCCACCATGTGGTTGCTGGGATTTGAACTCCTGACCTTCGGAAGAGCAGTCGGGTGCTCTTACCCGCTGAGCCATCTTGCCAGCCCCGCTGTGCTGTTTTCTACAACCCTGATTTGTACTTGTCTGTGAGTAGGAGTGTATATTAATAATATTAAGTATTTTGAGAATCAAATAACACATAAAAATTTGTTCAAATTTTATATTCATATCCTTCCCTACCCTAAAAATATCATTAATAAATATTTAATGCTATTCATAACTGAGGATCCTATATCTAATGTTGAATACTAAATTGTTTCAAAACATTCAAATTATTCTTTGGGAGTTATGCATAGTAAAAGAGCATGAAACATTAAAATGAATCATTAAGAAATATATTCAAAAGCCCTTATACGATACCACCTGACATAGTGAGAGAATATTTAAAATGCTTTATATATCTGTGTACATTGTCTAACAATCAGTTTACTTTAAAAAGGTTATCAGTAGCCGGGTGTGGTGGCGCATGCCTTTAATCCCAGCATTCCGGAGGCAGAGGCAAGCGGATTTCTAGGTTCAAGGCCAGCCTGGTCTACAAAGTGAGTTCCAGGACAGCCAGGGCTATACAGAGAAACCCTGTCTTGAAAAACCAAAAAATAAAAAAATAAAAAAGAGGTTATCAGTGTTTCTAAGAGAGAAATTATTTTATCAGTAAGCATATTTTAAATATTTCAAAATAGCAAAAACTCTTTGAAGTTAAACATTAAGAAAATGCTAATTTCAGGCACAGTGAGAAAAATTATAATATTTCTATGATGTTTGTAGGACATGATTTTTAAGATTTTGAACTGTTAATATTCAACAAACAGAATAATTATTTTAAGATATATTTTGTTGTCTCCCTTTTCATTTCTGATTTTCTTAATTTGGATACTGTCTCTGTGCCCTTTGGTTAGTCTGATTAAGGGTTTATCTATCTTGTTGATTTTCTCAAAGAACCAGCTCCTGGTTTGGTTGATTCTTTGTGTAGTTGTTTTTGTTTCTAGTTGGTTGAATATAGCCCTGAGTTTTTGATTGTTTCCTGCTGTCTACTGCTCTTGGGTGTATTTGCTTCTTTTTGTTCTAGAGCTTTCAGGTGTGCTGTCAAGCTGCTTGTGTAAGCTCACTCCAGTTTCTTTTTGGAGGCACTTAGAGCTCTGAGTTTTCCTCCTACCACTGCTTTCATTATGTCCCAGAAGTGTTGATATGATGTGTCTTCATTTTCATTAAATTCTAAAAAATCTTTAATTTCTTTCTTTATTTCTCCTTTGACCAAGTTATCATTGAGTATAGCGTTCTTCAGCTTCCACGTGTATGTGTGATTTCCATTGTTTTTGTTGGTATTTAAGACCAGCCTTGCCGGGCAGTGGTGGCGCACGCCTTTAGTCCCAGCACTTGGGAGGCAGAGGCAGGCGGATTTCTGAGTTTGAGGCCAGCCTGGTCTGCAGAGTGAGTTCTAGGACAGCCAGGGCTATACAGAGAACCCTGTTTCGAAAAACCAAAAACCAAAAACCAAAAACCCAAAATCAACCAAACAAAAGACCAGCCTTAGTCTGGTGATCTAATAGGATGCATGGGATTATTTGAATCTTCTTGTATCTGTTGAGGCCTCTTTTGTAGCCAATTATATGGTCAATTTTGGAGAAGGTACTGTGAGGTACTGAGAAGAAGGTATATTCTTTGCTTTGGGATGAACTGTTTTATAAATATCTGTTAGATCTATTTGGTTCACAACTTGTTAGTTTCACTGTGTCTCTGTTTAGTTTATGTTTCCATGATCTAGCCATTGATGAGAGTGGGGTACTGAAGTCTCCCACTATGATTGTGTGGGGTGCGATGTGTGCTTTGAGCTTTAGTAAAGTTTCTTTTATAAAGGTCGGTGCTCTTGTGTTTGGAGCATAGATGTTCAGAATTGAGAGTTCCTCTTCATAGGTTTTTCCTTTGACCATTATGAAGTGTCATTCCTTATGTTTATTTGATAACTTTTGGTTGAAAGTAGATTTTATTCAATATTAGAATGGCTACTCCAGCTTGTTTCTTGGGACCATTAACTTGGAAAATTGTTTCCCAACCTTTTACTCTGAGGTAGTGTCTGCCTTTGGCACTAAGATGCATTTCCTGTAAGCAGTAAAATGCTGGGTCCCGTTTACTTATCCATTGTGTTAGCCTATATCTTTTTGGGGAATTGAGTCCATTGATGTTAAGAGATATTAAAGACAAGTGATTGATACTTCCTGTTATTTTTGTTGTTAGAGGTGCAATTATGTTTGTGTGGTATCTTCTTTTGGGTTTGTAGAAAGATTACTTTCTTGCCTTTTTTTGTTTGTTTGTTTTTTGTTTTTTCCATACAGGGTTTCTCTGTGTAGCCTTGGCTGTCCTGAACTCACTCTGTAGACCAGGCTAGCCTGGGACTCAGAAATTGCCTGCTTCTGCCTCTCTAGTGCTGGGATTAAAGGTGTGTGCCATGACTGCCCAGGTACCCTTTTTGTTTTTTCTAGGGTGTAATTTCCCTCCATGTCTTGTTGTTTTCCATCTATTATTCTTTGTAGGGCTGGATTTATGGATTTATGGATACTGTGTAAATTTGGTTTTGTCTTGGAATATCTTGGTTTCTCCATCTAGGGTATTTGAGAGTTTTGTTGGGTATAGTAGCCTGGGTTGGCATTTGTGTTCTCTTAGGGTCTGTATTACACCTGCCCAGGATCTTCTAACTTTTATAGCCTCTGGTGAGAAGTCTGGTGTAATTCTGATAGGTCTGTCTTTATATGTTCCTAGATCTTTTTTCCTTACTGCTTTTAATATTCTTTCTTTGTTTAATGCATTTGGTGTTTTGATTTATTATGTGACAGGAAGAATTTCTTTTCTGGTCACTTTTTTTTGTTTGTTTGTTTTCATTGACAGTCTTGTTGGATTTCAATTTTGAGAGAAAGGCTCACTCTGTAGCCCAGGCTGGCCAGGGACAGCCTGCACCCTGTGCCTGGCTTATCCCAGTTCCTGTCTTGCATTTACATGCTAAGTTGTTGCTGACTCTCACCTGTGGTTTCTCTTGCTCACAGGGCAGTCCAAACAGCCACCCTTCAGAGGAGCTGCTGAAGCAGCCTGACTACTCAGACAAGCTCAAGCAGATGCTGGGTAATCCTGGGAGCAGCCCCCAGGGCTGGGGAGGATGCTGGGTAATCCTCAGAGCCAGCCACTGGGCAAGCCATGGGAGGGGACAACAGGAAAGAGCAGGGCTCTGCCATGTGGATCTGAGGATAGTTGGGCACACTAGTGGGAAGCCATGCAGTACTTGTAGACTTTACCTCCTGATTGGTTTACTCCTGTTTCATTTACAGTGCCACATGGGCTCCTAGGTCCTGGTCCTGAGGCAATGGCGACAGTGAGGAGTCAGCTTACTCCAGTGGGTCCACATCTGCTGGGTCCCCCACCACCTTCTTGGGGAGGTTATCCATTCTGGAATGGCCCAGGTGAGCCCATGCAAGGTTGCCCAATATATGGGGGTCCAGGACCTGCTCCTGGTTTATACAAAAGAGGCCAAGTGGCTCAAGGAGACAATGAGCCACCATCACCGCCTTCATTCCAAGGATACGGAGGAGGTCATTTTGGAGGAGGACCCCCAAATTGCTCAGGGGTTCCTGGTGGTGGAGGCATGGTTGGAGGTGGAGGGCATAGCTCCCATGAAGGCCCTGGACAAAGAGAACCACATGGCCACCAGCCACATGATGTCCCTAGCCATCGAGGCCAATACCTTCGAGGGCCACCACCTCATGAACACTGTGGTCATGATAGCTATGGGGGAGGCGGCCACCAAGGGCATGATGGAGGCCACAGTCATGGAGGAGGTGAGGACATGCCCGAGGTCCCACATGCAGGACCTCAACATATCTGTGGGGCAGAGGGGGAGGTGCAAAGGACAAGTTGAGGCTCCATCTCCTTAAGGCTCTCTATATACAAGGAAGGCAGTACCCACCTCCACCTTCACATCAACCCCCCAATACTGTGTATCTCTGAACACTTGGCCCCATTGCTCTGGACTGGGGTACGATGGTGATGGTGATCTCTTAGGTGTTTGTAACCATTCTGCCATTGTTCCCACAGACATGTCAAACCGCCCTCTCTGCCGACACTTCATGATGAAGGGCTACTGCCTCTATGAGAACAACTGTGCCTTCTACCACCCAGGGGTCAATGGGCCCCCACTGCCCTAGCCTGCCTGCCCTACCCGCACCCCTGTGGACTGCAGCCTTGCTCCTTCCACTTGGTTATGGCTTCTGTGAGGCCCACTGTCCTTTTCCCCAGCTGATGAGGAGCCGGCCCCCTCAGTTCCCACCTGGTTGGGTTTCTGGGGGTTTCTGATTCCTGGTGTGCATTGATGTACATAGTCCCCTCCAGTCTGGAGAGGAGAGAGACTGGACACACTCTAGATGCTGGACTGCTGAGACGTCTGGCTTCACTCTGTGAGGAGATTTGCCCTGTGCCCCAAACCCTTTCCAGTATTAGCCCCGCTGCCTGAGAACCTAAAGCTGGTCACTCTGGAGACCTCTGCTCTCCACATGCACACGGAACTAAGTGGGTCAGCTGCACTTAGGAAACCATCTAAGCTAAGCTCATTATCCTCACAGGGCGAGGGGGTGGTGAGGGGTACCATCTATCCCACTGCACTGCACTGCACTGAGGGCTCAAGCTGGCTGAAGCTGAGTTCTGGAACCACCCCCACTTGTGCCCCACATGGGCCAGTCACTGTTGAGTCCTTTCTCAAGAAAGACTGCAACTGTTACTTCCCAGGTCATCGTGGGTCTGCTAGGTTCAGTGATGGCACGTTCACATCTGTATCCAAGGAAGTTGTTATCTGGCAGAGGGGCATCCTGTAGTGTTGGGCCACTCCTGCCTACAGCGGTATTAGAGACTCCGTGAGACCAGCTTTCATTAACTTTAGCCGGGTACAGCGGGCCTGAAACACTACATGCACTGCCTTTGGGAGTGGGCCTGCTCCTTCCTTACCCCATGAGGAGCCCTGTCTGAGGCTTCCTGGGCAGACTCAGCAGTAGGGGCCCTTCCCAGTCGTCTCCTCCCCTTGTCTTGGCATCAGTTGTTTTCTATGAAAACAGTGGGTTGGTTTTGTGAAGGGTCTTGGGTTAGAACCACAATGGATTTGAGGAGTTTTTCTTTTGGTTTTGTATATTTTGTACATTAATAATAAACAGTGGAAAGAGAAGCAGCTCATTTAACCCCTGGTGTGTTTCACTTCTTTTAGTAAAAGAAAAGCTAGGGCTGTAGAGCCTGCTTGGTGGCTCTGCTGGTTGGAGCAGTTGCAGAGGCCTGGGGTTCAATTCCCAGACCTCAAGTGAGAACTCCAGTTCTCAGGACGTTGTGTGCTGGCTACTTTTATGTTACTTTGACACAAGTTAGAGTCACCAGAGAGAGAGGGAAGCCTCAGTTGAGACAATGCCTCTATGAGATCATCTGTAGGGCATTGTCTAAACCAGGGATTGCCAGCCCATTGGTGGTGCCATCCCTGGGCTGGCAGACCTGGTTTCTACCATACACATAAAATCTAAATCTCTTCCACTCAGAATAAAAATGTTAGGGTGTGGGAGTGGTACTCCTCTCTAATCCCCACACATAGGAGGCAGAGTTCTTTGCACGCCACTATCAACAAACCTCAACAACCAACCAACCAACAACTCGCACATCAGGGTACTCCCACTTATATGCCCTCTGTAACGTTTCCAGATCTCCAATTGTCACACAATCAAAAAAACTATCTACAGCTGTCAAAATTGTGCGCCTGCCCATTAGAGGAGGCAAACCCTAGTCAGCTGCTATGAAGCAGCCCCATATCCCTACACCTGTTATTAAAGCAGAAAACTATATATATAATTTATTTTGTATACAGCGTTCTTCCTGTAGGCCAGAAGAGTGAACCAGATTTCATTATAGATGGTTGTGAGTCACCATGTGGTTCTGAGAATTGAACTCAGGACCTTGGGAAGAGCAGGGAGTGCTCTTTAACTTTGAGCCATCTCTCCAGCCTTATTTGGTTTTTTGAGACAGGGTTTCTCTTTGTAGCCCTGGCTGTCCTGGAACTCACTTTGTAGACTAGGCTGGCCTGGAACTCAGAAATCTACCTGCCTCTGCCTCCCAAGTGCTGGGATTAAAGGCGTGCGCCACCACGCCGGGCCCTATGTTTTTAATGAAACCAAAACTCCAAAATAACCTGTCACTACACATTAGAACAATGACTAAGACAAAATATTTTTATCTATGTGTATCCTTGTGGAGTTCTGTGCTCGAGGGCTGGTATCCTTGGATCCCCTGAAGCTGGAGCTACAGGCAAGTTTGAGCACCCAACATAGGCGCTGAGAACGCAGATCTTCAGGAAGAGCAGAAAGGACTCTACCACTGTGCTATCCCTTCAGCTCATAAAATTTTGATTTTCAAAAATGTGTAGAACGGGCTGGAGAGATGGTTCAGTGGGTAAGAGCACTGACTGCTCTTCTGAAGCTCCTGAGTTCAAATCCCAGCAATGCATGGTGGCTCACAATCATCTGTAATGAGATCTGATGCCCTCTTCTGGAGTGTCTGAAGACAGCTACAGTGTTATTATATATAAATCTTTTAAAAATATATATATCTTAAAAAACGTGTATGAATGTGACTGTGTACACGCATGTCCTCTCACCCCCTTTGTGTCTGTTTTGTCAGGTGGTGGTGGTACACACGCATTTAATCCCAGCACGAAGAAGGCAGGGCAGGTGGATCTCTGGGGCTGAGGCCAGCCTGAGCGAGTTCCAGGATAAGCAGGGACACACAGAAAAACTGTCTGGGGAAAAAAAAGATGTGCTTTATGTTTAAGAGTGTGTGTGTGTCCGCGTGTATGAAAGTGTACCCCTGGAACTGTACTTACAGACAGCTATGAGCTGGACCTGGAACCACTTGTGAGAACCACCTTCGAGTGCTGCAATGGGCCTACATGATCAAGGCTGGCTAGGCGTAATCAACCGAGCCTAGCCTGGTCTACAGAATGCCTACTTTGCAAAATCAAAATCCCCATGGTGCTCATTTATAGGAAATATTTAGTTGTCTGCAGGTGTTTAAAATTCTGTTTGTAAAGCTGAGTCGGGGCAGGGCCTCTGCACCCAGGCAGATAGATCTGTGAGCTGAAGGCCAAACTTGAAGTCCCAGGGTAGCCAGGCTCCCTTAGACTATCTCAACTTTAAAATGAACTTATGGGGCTGGTGAGATGGTTCAGTGGGTAAGAGCACCGGACTGCTCTTCCGAAGGTCTGGAGTTCAAATCCCAGCAACCACATAGTAGCTCACAACCATCTGTAATGAGATCTGACTCCCTCTTCTGTAGTGTCTGAAGATAGCTACAATATACTTAGATATAATAAATGAATCTTTAAAAAAATAAAATGAACTTATGAATCAAAGGTATGACTCTTAATGAAATTACATTTTTTTCCAGACTCTGGGTGAACCATACTCTAGCTTTTTCTCTTCTGTGTTCCATTCTTGTTTTTCTTTTTGAGGGACAAGTTCCCATCTGTGTTTGAACATGTAACTCTACATACACAGTGTGTTCACTGGGGGAAACTGGTGGAGAACGGCAAGTGTTTGGCAAGTTCCAAGCTAGTTGGGCTTCGTTAGACTGTCCACACCCACCCTTCACATCCAAGTTTGCTTGTTTTTTAAGACAGGGTTTCTCTGAGCAGCCTTAGCTGTTTTGGAACTCAATGTGTAGGCTGGGCTGGTTTTGAACTCAGAGATTTGCCTGCTTCTGCCTTCAGAGTGCTGACACTAAACCACCAGGCTCCACAGGCATGCTCTTGTTATCCACCAATTAACACTGCATAATTTCTGCATTCTCATCACAAGGGTGTGCAAACGTCAAGTGTACAATGTTGAACATTGGTTTGCCCAGCCACCTGGTGAGGGCTCCATGGTGGTCAGTTGTCATATCCCTTCAGAGAGGGGCACACTCAACAGCCTGCTCACTGTACCCTACTTTTGATACGAATCTGCTTCAAAGTCCATGTTATTTACTTTGGCTGGAAAATAATTTTTCCTAACTGAATCTATATTCACCTTGGAAATGACATACTATTCTTTTTCTCAATAAGTCATACCTAACAGTTTCTGTCTGTCCCATCTTGCCCTTGTCTCCTTTGGTTCTATCACCTCAGTTCTGTAACAGAGCCACCATGCTGTCCCCTTCTGTAACAAAGCCCGCCATGCTGTCCCCTTCTGTAACAGAGCCACCATGCTGTCCCCTTCTGTAACAAAGCCCACCATGCTGTCCCCTTCAGGACCCCACTGTAACTAGGGGCTTTAGGTGACATCTACAGTAGAAACTTCTCTCTGGTCCCATCTTCATGCTTTTTCTCTGTGAGGGATGATTTCCACCCAGTGTCTGAGTGGATGAGTTGACTCTGCCAGCTGTGCAGTGATCTACTCTATGTATATCTCTGGTACCAGATCTATGGAAGGGCTCTATTTTCTAAAGGCTTGCCTCAAACTCACTAGAGCCATTAAAACCCTCTCTACACCTCCAGGGTGTGAGTTATAGGTGTAACTCTATCCCAGCATGCTCTGTAGATCTTACATCAGCAGACTGGGTTCCCGAGCAAAGGGTGGAGTGCCATTTCATTCACAGGGTTGGTCTGGTGTCTTTCCCAACCATGAGGGCACAGGGAGGACAAGCACTGGCTGGGGAGGGACACAAAAAGCCCAGGAAGCACCCCACAGGCACATGGTGTCAGCACCCCACTCCTTTATTTCCTCCCCTGTAAAGGAGACTTCAGTTCTAGAGTTCTCCTTTCCTGCCCTCAAGTCCCCACGAGACAAGGGACCACAGGCACCAGATCTTTGGTGAAACAGTCCAGGTCTCAGACACTTGCCTCCAGCCCTGAGGTTCTGGCTGTTTGTGTCAGTGAGTCAGTAGTACCCTTCCAAAAGGAGGGACCAGGGTCAGTTCTGAGTGGCAAAGGTCTTGAGACAAGAGGCCACCTTAACTAGGCCTGAGAGGAACCCAGCACAGCAAAGGTCACCTCTGTCTGAAGAGACTGAGCCAGTGTGGGCAAGCCAGCTCAGTTACCTCAAGGGGAACACAGTCCTTCATTGAGAAGGACACAATCCACACGGATGGATGCTCTCACACACATCAAGGCAACACGCCACCTTCATGGCCTATGTGGCTGCTGCAGCTGGCAGCAGCCATGGCAGGCTTCTAGGTGGATGAGGGGAGACGGCCTAGACTCCAGCCATAGGAGCTGGTTGCAGCAGGCTTCTAGGTGGATGAGGGGAGACGGCCTAGACTCCAGCCATAGGAGCTGGTTGCAGCAGCTTCCAGGAGGGAGCTCAATCCCGAGGACGGTTGACCATGACCTCACCCAGGGCCTCCAACACCTCTCGCTTGTAGTCATCAAAGTCGCCGTCGATCTGACTGACACCCTGCTCCTCCACCACCCACAACTGGCAGTTGGTTTCTGTGATGAGGCGCGCATCGTGGCTGACAACGATCACAGCTTTGGAGGAAGAACAAATCAAGAGAGGGAGTCAGGAGTGGAAGAGGAAGAGGCCCAGCAGCTCCAGCTGCCTCTGTCTGAGCACTTACCCCCCTTGTAGTCGTTGATGGCCTCCCCCAGGGCATCGATGGACTCTATGTCCAAGTTATTGGTTGGTTCATCCTGTGGAGAAGGAAGAGGCCTATGGCAGAGCACTGCAGCAGCTGCATTTCCAGCTCTGACCCGAAAACCCTTCTCTGATTGCCCACTCACCAAGATGAGGACATCAGGCTCCCGACAGGCCAGCTCCGCAAACACAACTCGGGCTTTCTGCCCACCTGTCACAAAAGGAACCGTACTGAGACTCCTGTCACCCACCTTGCAGAAGGCCAACCCTATGGATGTACTTGGGACATGGAGGCTCCCCATCTGTGCTGTAAACCCCTTCAGCTTCCAGGAACAGCTGATGAGGTCACCTCCTCAAGCACCCCAGAATGACAGTACCGGAGAGTTTGCAGATCTGGATGGTGTGGGCGTGGCTCTCCAGGCCAAAGCGGCCCAAGCACTTCCGGGCATCCTGGTAGGGCAGATTGAAGCTCCGCTGCAGGTACTCAGTGGGCGTCTCCTCCATGTGCAGCTGCTCTGCGTACTGCTGGTTAAAGAAGCCGATTTTCTGCCCAAGAGGAGAGGGGAGTGGTCAGTCAAGAGTCCTGCTTCCTGCCTGACCTCCAGCCTCGGTTCCCAAGGCCAGCTTACCAGCCGATGGTTCTTCCTCATCTCCCCGTTGGTCTGCAAGGACAAGCAAGAGTGAGAGCAGGATGGAGGTAGAGGCCCAAAGCCCAGCTTCTCTTTTCTTTGTTTGGACACAGTCTCACTCTGCAGCCCAGGCTGGCCTTGAATTCACAGCCATCCTCCTGTCTCAGCCTCCCCAGTCCTGAGTTTATGAGTGGTTGCTACTAGGCCTATCTCAAAATTTTCAAAGAGAACCAAATACTAGAGTTTCTCAGAGAGAAACAAACATCAGAACTGGGCTGGGAATAAATGGGTGCAAGAAAGAGAAACGGGTGCCTAGGGACGGAAGACTCTGAAGTGGGAGGGACGGAGGATAAAAGCTTCCCTTACAGGGCCTGCGAATGAAGCTGGGTGGGTGGCACGGGCCTGTCATCTCAGCTATTTAAGTAACTAAGAAAGGAAAGAGGGTGGCAAATTTGAGGTCACTCTGGGTAAGTTAGCAAGGCCTTATCTTAAAGTAAAACAAGAGGGATGATACAGCGTGTTAAAGGTTCAATCCCTAGAACTACAAACAACAAAAGCACAAGCCTACACTGGGGTGTGAGCGCGAGAGCGGCATAGGAAAACCCAGGGCTTCCGAGGCTGCCAGAAACAAGCGCACCTTTGTGACAGATGCACGTGCCCTCCAGCTTACACACAGTCTACAAGGACACACTGTCCCCTGGGCCACACCTGGCCCTCTCCTCTCCTGTTCACTTTAGGACTCACCGGTGTCAGCTTGCCAGTCAGCAGCAGGAGTAGTGTGCTCTTCCCCACACCATTGGGACCCACGATGCAAACTGGAAGGAGGAGACTAGTGGTTAGAGGAACAGCTTACGTCCTGGGATTCATGCTCCACACCCAAGTCACCCAAGGCCAACCGACTTACTCCGGGAGTCCATGTCGATACCGAAATCTAGATTCTTAAAGAGTGGCTTCTGCCCCTCGTAGCCAAACGTCACACCTGAGAAAAACCAGCCATTCACAATTTTCTTGGTTACCCCAAATGCCTGGCCTCCCAGGAAAGGGCTACAGCCTTGGCAGAGTGTAGGGTACCCAGGGCACTGCTGTGCACTGGCAGCAAGCCGTCACTCACCGTGCAGGCCCAGCACAGGTGGGCTGAGAGGCGGGGGGTCTGGGAAGGTGAAGCGCACGGTGTACTCCTTGGGACGCTTCAGGAGCTCAGGGGGCTCCTGAGACTCTTCATCCTGGTTTTTCCGTCGGCACTTCTGCTGTTTTCGAGTCAGGACTTCCTTTGTTTGCTTTTCCGCTTGCTTGGTGGACTTGCCCCCAGCCTTCAGCTCCTTCAGTTTCTTCTCCTGCTTCTCGTACTGCTTTAGCAGCTCTTTCTGCTTCTGCTGGTACATCTTCTTGAAGGTCACTGGGGTGGAACAACCAGGGACAGATGAGTTGGGAAGAGAAGCCCTGCATGGAGGTCTTGGACAGAGAGCTCACCACCATGCCCAGGGCCGGCTACTCTGGCTCCACCTTTGGGTCCTGTCTCCAACCCGTAAAAGAGCATGCTTACTGTAATTGCCCCTGTAGTAATGGAGCCGCTGGGTGTCCAGGTGGATGATATCAGTGCAAACGTCATCCAGAAAGCCCTGGTCGTGGGAGACAATCAGCAACGTCTTCCTCCAGCCCTGAAGGTAGCTGCCGTGGAGAGAGGGGGTGCGCGAGTGAGTGTCACAAGGCCAGGGAAGATGAGTCTAGGAAGTAGATAATGGGATGGGGACAGGGAAAAAGGCAGAGCGGGAGACCACGGGCAGCGCACTTATTGAGCCAGATGACGGCGTTGAGGTCCAGGTGGTTAGTGGGCTCATCCAACATCAGCAGCGTTGGCTCCATGAACAGTGCCCTAAAGGAGTGGATGGAGTGTAAGGTTAGGGAAGGAAGATGCCTGTTCAGCAAACCCAGAGCTCAGTGACAACAGTCTGTTAGAGAGGGGTCAAAACGGAGAATGACCCAAGTTCTCACAGTGCACACAGCAAAGGAGGTTTAAAGTTGGCCTCAAGGGGCTGGAGAGATGGCTCAGCAGTTAAGAGCACTGACTGTTCTTCCAGAGGTCCTGAGTTCAATTCCCAGCAACCACATGGTGGCTCACAACCATCTGTAATGGGATCTGATACCCTCTTCTGGTGTGTCTGGAAACAACTACAATGACCTCAAACCTGCTCACTATGCAGGCCTTGGAAGAGTGGGAAGAAAGGGGCTGGTCAGAAGCTGGGAGGCAGGGCCTACCTGGCCAGGGAGACACGCATTCTCCAACCCCCAGAGAACTTCTGTGTGGGCCGATTCTGCATCTCAGGGTCGAAGCCCAAGCCAGCCAGGATCCGCCGTGCCTTGGCCTCTGCAGCTGCTGCCCCGGTAGCTCGCAGTTCCTCATACACCTGGGAGGAGGGAGAAGAGGACACATGTCCAAGGGTCCACAGACCCGCAAGGCCTACCTTGTGTCCCCTGCGCCATCTCCTCTACCTTTTCTAGTTTCTCAGCAGCAGTGTCATCCCCCTGCTCCAGCTGTCCCTGAAGCCGTCTCTCCTCCTCTAGCAACCTCAGTCGCTTGGTATCTGCTCGAAGGACAGCTTGCACGGCTGGTGTTTCATCAGCCACCACCTCTGCAGGAGGGGGAAGGCTGGGCGTCAATGCCAGTCCCACCTGTCCTCGGTCATCCTCCCAGCTTGCTTTCCCACTCCCCAGCCTCACCCTGCTCGCACAGCAGCACGTCAATGTTAGGGGGGATGCTCAGGGCACGGTTGGCAATGTGCTTCAGAAGCGTGGTTTTGCCTTTGCCGTTGGGTCCCACCAGCCCATAGCGGCGGCCGGCTACTATGTACAGGTCAGCATTGACGAATAGCTCCTTGCCGTGGGCGGAGATGCTGAACTTTTCCAACTGCAGCCAAAAGAAAGGATGAACACGGGGCACACAAACACATGAGAAGTCTTCCCTCCTGCCCCGTGTGCTGCAGCAGGAGTCCTGCTGTTTCTACCGGCTTTTCTGTTACTTTGCTCAGTCTGGCTGAACCATTTCTTTTTCTTTTTTCCTTTTAGATTTATTTCTTTATTTTATGTATGTGAGTACACTATAGCTGTAGAGAATTGAATTTTAGGACCTCTGCTTGCTCTGGTCGACCCCGCTCACTGTAGCTGTCTTCAGACACACCAGAAGAGGGCGTCAGATCTCATTATGAGTGGTTGTGAGTCACCATGTGGTTGCTGGGATTTGAACTCAGGACCTTTGGAAGAGCAGTCAGTGCTCTTACCCGTTGAGCCATTTCGCCAGCCCGCTGAACTTTTTCTTTAGGCATTCATCCCTCACAGGCCTACTCAAGTGCTAAGTGGGGCAAGGGCCCTCAGATCTCACCTTAATGTCAGATGCATTTTCTAACATTGCCTGGCGGGAAGACACCTCTGCCTGGGACACAGAGAAGTCGTTTTCTGCAGCATTAGCTGCTTTCAATGACTCCACCTGTCGTTCATAATCCATCTGAGGAGGGAAAGGACACTCAGTGTCGTAACACAGTAGCTTCAGAATGTCAGCGCTGAAGGTCGAACGTAAATCCCTGTCTTTCCACTACTCCACTTCAAGCAGCCCCCAAAGCTCTTCTCAGAGCCTGGGGCCACAGGAGCTGGAAGAGCTGTGGCTTACCTGTTTCTTTAGCTTTTTCTTTTCCTTTTTGCTAAGGTTGGCATAGGGATCGTTTGCCTTCAAGTCCCCTTCTTTCTCTTCCTTCTCTTCCCCTGAGCCCTGTGAGAACAAGTGGCGGTAAGCAAACAAAAGCAGCAGCGAGAACAGGACTACAGACTTAAGTCTACAGACTGACTTCCAAGTCAGCCAGGGACATACAGAGAAATCTTGACTCTGACCCTCTACCCCATGTTTCTCTGTGTAACAGTCCTGGCTGGCCTCAAACTAACAAAGATCTACCTGCCTCTGACTTCTAAGTGCTAGGATGAGAAATGTCTTGAAAAACCAAACAAAAAACACCAAAACAATCAAACACCAAAACAAAAACAGTAACAACAACAACAAAAAAAACAAACCAAAACCTAACCACCACCACCACCACCACCACCACCACCACCACTACCACCACCACCACCACCACCACCACCACCACCACCACCACCACCACCACTGTCAGATTCCTAGCATCCCACTAAGGCAGGAAGCTGTCTTCCCCACCCAATCTGGAGATGGCTTATCCCAAGGCACTGGTGTACATGCAGCCCTTAATCGATCTCTGCCATCAGGAACCACTGGTGTGAAATGTTCGGCAGGCTAACGAAAGGAAAAGCTTGTAACTTCTAAGACAGTGTAAGCGAAAGGAAGCAACTGAGTTTCTTCTGTCACTAATGTGCAAAAAACCAAACCAAACCAAACCAAATCAAAAAGATGGTCTAGCGTGCAGACTGAAGTAGCCAGCAAGAACTAAGACTAGAAATGCTTGAAATGTTGAGAAACAGAGAGAGACTGAAGACCAGGAACATCGTTAAGATTGTTCTAGACCACAGTGCCAGTGAATAGTGAATGGTCACAGCCAGCACCAACACCATCAGGATGAACTCCATCCAAGCCCCACCTCTTCCATCTGCCATGGTGGTTCCAGGGACCTGACTTCATGTGGCTCATGAGATAAGATGTTATAGTTCCAAAGAGTTGTAAAACATAAGACAGAGACATGAAGCTCATAGCCCTGGAACTCAGTAGTAGATAGATCAGGCTGGCTTTGAGCTCAGAGATCCCCTTCATTTGTCCCCACTATGCTGGGTGTGTGATTCTTGCTCCAGTCAGCAGGGAGCTTCCCCTGCCCCGCCCGCCCCAGCAGTGTGCACACACCTGCTCAGCCTCCTTTTTGTCTCTGTCCTTCCCTTGCTGAGGAGGCTCCTTTTCTTTAGCTGTGTCCTCCTCCTCTTCCCCTTCACTGTCTGCAGCAGCAGGTTTACTCTGAGGCAGCAAGGAGAAGACAGGCCTGATGGAGGGCTGGCTCCCCGAGGAGCAGTCAGCACCACCTGCAGGGCCCCCTCTCACCTTGGCTTTCCCTTTTGATTTCTCCTCCTTTCCCTTTTTACTCCTGAGCCCAGGAGGTTCCTCAGCCACGGCCTGCAGGAGACACAGACAGATGGTTTGGATTTGGAGTTTAAATCTCTGGAGAGCACTGAGTCAGAAGGCTTTAGAGAGATGCGGGCTGCTGGCATGAACAGGAGAGTTAGGACAGGCGGTTTAGGAGCCGGAGAGCGGTACCCCGTGAGGAGGCAGTGTGGCGAGCCACCACTCACTTTATTGATGCGATTCTTCTCTGGCTTGGCGGGCTTGAGAACACGGTTTTCTTCCTCCTCTTCCTCCTCCTCACTGTCATCCTGAATCAGGGCTTCAAAAACATTTCCACCCTACAGGAAAAGGCCCTGCAAGTCAGTGGGGTGGCTCTGGTTGCCTCTGGGGTCTTTGCTTCCTTGCTGATAGCTCACCTTGGCCTTCTTCCGTCCTCGGGGTATGGGGGCAGGCACTGAAATGACAGGGGGAGAGGAGGGGGGTCAAGAAAACACCTGGCTCCTTCACTGGCAGCTGGAGGCCTTCCTCCCCACTGACCATGGGCTGCAGCTGCCCTTGGCCCTCAGTTCCCTTACCCTCATCTTCCTCATCACTGGCTGGCACAGACAGTTGCTTAAGTCGCTCCATGAGCACTCTCTCATCACTATCATCGTCCACATCCTTTTTCCGACGGCCTTTCCTGGTGTCTCGCTTTTTCTTCTGTTGCTGAAACAACAGTGCGAGTGAAGACAAGGGCTGAGAGGGGCTGAGAGGGGCTGAGAGGGGCTGAGAGGGACTGAGGTCTGGGATTCCTGGGATTGGACGCCCACAGGGATACCATACCTGCTGTTGCTGTTGCTGCTCCTTCTCCTTCTGCAATTTTTCCTCTTCCCCAGCTTGTTTGTCCTCTACTGCCAGCTCTTCAAAGAACTATAAAGGGTATCGATAAGATACAGGTGAGGGGCTCCAAGGCTGTCAGCCATCTGCACACAGCTGTCACTGCCCCATTTCCTCTCTTTTAAAAAGTGGCTGTGGTCATTTTATTATTTCATTTTCTACTCGTGGATCCTGCTCAAAGAAATAGCTCCCAGGAACCACTGGCTTCCACTTTCACACACTGGATGACTGACATATGCATGCCTGTCCCTCCACAGCTGTGAGCCAGCCCATGGCTACTTCTCAACCTCCAAGTTGTAAGAAAGCACTATTTGGCTGGGCGGTGGTGGCGCAAGCCTTTAATCCCAGCACTTAGGAGGCAGAGGCAGGCAGATTTCTGAGTTCGAGGCCAGCCTAGTCTACAAAGTGAGTTCCAGGACAGCCAGGGCTACACAGAGAAACCCTGTCTCACAAAACTAAAAAAAAAAAAAGTTCTCACTCTATAATTTTTTTTCTTCGAGACAGGGTTTCTCTGCGTAGCTCAGGCTGACCCAGGACTCAGATATGCCTTGCCTCTGCCTCCTGAGTGAATGCTGAGATTAAAGGTTCACATGACAGCTTGGCTCTCTGAATTTTTACCTTTGTTAATTCTTTGACACCTAGTGCCACACATAGTACACCCCACAAGCCCCCTCTCCTAGCAAGGTCTCCCCTCTTCAGGTCTCACTTGCCCATTTACACTGCCTGGGAACACCCAGGGGTGTTACTCTTCCCGGACTCATTTTCTCACCGTCTTTTTGGTCTTCTTGTCCTTTTTTCCTTTCTTCACTACTTTGTCTGGAAGGTTAAACAGACATCACAACATTAGCTTCTTACAAATGTCCAAGCCGGGCGGTGGTGGCGCATGCCTTTAATCCCAGCACTTGGGAGGCAGAGGCAGGCAGATTTCTAAGTTCGAGGCCAGCCTGGTCTACAGAGTGAGTTCCAGGACAGCCAGGGCTATACAGAGAAACCCTGCCTCGAAAACAAACAAACAAACAAAGAAACAAAAAAGTCCAGCAGCCCGAGCTTCCTGCAGAGCTCCAGTTGGCTCTAGCAGGAAGAGCTGTTCTTCAT
Source organism: Mus musculus (assembly GCF_000001635.26). Lineage (NCBI taxonomy): Eukaryota > Metazoa > Chordata > Mammalia > Rodentia > Muridae > Mus > Mus musculus. The sequence goes on from NT_187027.1 coordinate 2,275,108, forward strand.
CACCAATGACTGCTCTTTCAGAGATCATTATTTTTTCTTCCATCTGTTCATCTACACACCTATTTTTTTTCTTTCTTTTTGTATTTTCAACTGTGTAGTCTTGGCTGTCCTAGAACCATCTCTATAGACCTGGATGGCCTAGAACTCAGAGATCTGCCTCCACTGGAGTGCAGACATGTAACCACCTGGCTCCAAATGCCTATTTACTTAAAACATTTTTTTAGATATATTTATTTTATAAGCGTGAGAGTGCTTTGCCTGTAGGTGTATATGTATATTATGTGTCTGCCATCCTGCCTAAATGGATTTACAGATAAGCTATCAGGTGGGTGCTCAAGTTGAACTTGGTCCTCTGCAAGAATAGCAAGTGCTGTTACCACTGAGCTGTCTCTCTGGGCCCTGCGGACACCTATTTACTAACCAGACACTTGGTGTCAGAAAATGTTTGCACTGGGGATGCAAACAGCTAAGAACTGTGGTTTCCTCTGGTGCTTGTAGGAAGACAGATCTTTACAGAGCAAAGGCCTCAAACTTCACCTAAGGGAAGAAAAGGCAGATTTGGTGGGGAGGGAAGAAGCCGGCCTCAAGCCTAGTGCTTTGTGGAGGTGCCAGTTAGGGGACAGTAAGTCTGTTGGTATGATCTGATCTTTTGTACCCTCCAGTCTTGCATCCATTTAGAGTGGAGCAAGGGTAAGAAGGACAACAGTGGAAAGTCTTATAAGAGATTGTTACAATGTTTCTATGGTGGCAAGAGGAGGGGCAACAGCAGAACCCAAGGGTGGAGAGGAACATGGATTCTTTTTTTTTTTTTAAGATTTCTTTATTATTATATCTAAGTACACTGTAGTCTTCAGACACACCAGAAAAGGGCATCAGATCTCATTACAGATGGTTGTGAGCCACCATGGGATTTGAACTCAGGACCTCCGGAAGAGCAGTCTTAACCAGCTCTTAACCACTGAGCTATCTCTCCAGCCCGGAAGGCGCATTCTAAAGAGACAGTCAGTATTTCTCTATAGGAATTGAACTAGGGCTCTAATATCTATTTTGGAAACAAAACAAAACAAAAGTAAGTAACCCACTACCACCAAAAAACCAAAAACAAACAAAAGTCACCTGTGTACCATTCTCCACAATCTTCATGAAAAGCACAACCAGCACACACGTCTCATTTGTGCTTTTCAGGGCTTCACACAGCAGGCAGCCAGCCAGTCTCAGCTGAACCCACACCCTCAGTCCTTTATCTTCACCTTTCATTTTGAGGCAATCTCTCTAAGTTGCCCAAGCTGGCCTTGAACTTGTAATCCTTCCTGCTTTAGCCTCCCATACTTGGAATCCAGGTCTGAGCTACCAGGTCTGACTGATATTCAGGTCAGCTGTTCTCTGGGCAACTCACTGTGGAGGTCAGGCTGGCTTTGAATTCAGAGATATACCTGCCTCTGCCAGCCGAAGCTTGGAATTAAAGGCCCAAGCCATCATGGCTGACCTCATACCTCCATCCCTTAAATTCCTTCTGTCAAATCCTCTGATCCACCTGACCCTGAGGTAAGGAAATGCCTGAGCACAAGTCAGTTGTGAGACGTGTCATCATGGGGTTAGCAGGACCAGAGCTATGTTGCTTGGCTCCTCTTCCAATCTCCTTTAGCACCTTCCTGAAGCTGTCCTGAGTGGCAAAGACAACACTTTAACATTACCACTCCTCACCCATATTTGTAATCTGGATAACAGGGAGGCCGAAGGAGAAAAGAGTTTGAACCCTGCCTGGGCAGTTTAATGAAACCTTGTCTCAAAATAAACAGCCAAGGATGAGTCTACATGGACCAGTTCAAAGCCATTCTCCACTTTATATAACTGGGCATTGTGGCTCAAGTCTGTAATGCCAACACTTTAAGGCTCAGGCTAAAGCAATACATGTTCAAGGCCATCCCTAGCTATACATGGGTTCAAAGCCAGCCTGGACTACATTGGACCTTGTATTAAATAAAACAAAAAAACCTCTAAGCTGTGTTTATAAGGTGTATATGAAGCAAAAGTGTATTTTATGTTTAGACTTGCATCCCATCGCTTAGGCAGCTTACTGCATACATGCAAAACCTGAACACTTAGGAGGTCCAGCAATCTGGTCTGCATATAACTTAACAAACAAAGGAGCAAACAAACAACTCAGTCAGCACTCTCTAGAACTTTGTATCTCCAACCACACTTATCTACATCTTTATATCAAGTCTCTTCTCTCACCAGAGACAGTTAACAATGTGTCCTTGTCACACCTCCAACTCAGCCTTCAAGACACACTGGGCTGGAAAGAGAACTGGCTACAAAGTTGTCTACTGACTTCCCATCCACACCTGCTCCAAGGCATGCTCCTCCCTCAAGAAAGCACAGGGGCTGGAGAGATAGCTCATCACTTTAGAGCATCACTTGCTGCTCTCTCAAAGGGCCCGGGCTTGATTCCAAGCACTCACATGACAGCTTACAACCACTTGTGACTCCATTGTCAGGGGGTCAGATGCCCTCTACCGACAAGGCACACACATGGTACAGTTATATACATGCAGGCAATACATTCATACACATAAAAAAAATAATTTTTGCATGTTTTCCACCTTACAGTCCAACACTACTCTCTCTCTCTCTCTCTTTTTTTTTATTTTCAGGGTTGGAGAGATGGCTCAGTAGTTAAGAGCACTGGCTGGGGGCTGGTGAGATGGCTCAGTGGGTAAGAGCACCCGACTGCTCTTCTGAAGGTCGAGTTCAAATCCCAGCAACCACATGGTGGCTCACAACCATCCCTAACAAGATCTGACTCCCTCTTCTGGTGTGTCTGAAGACAACTACAGTGTACTTACATATAATAATAAATAAATCTTTAAAAAAGAAGAAGAAAAAAAAAAAGAGCACTGGCTGCTCTTCCAGAGGACCTGGGTTCCAAGCCTAGCTAACAAGCCTCCCTGAAACTCCAGGTCCAGGATACCCAACGCCCTCTTCTGGCTTTCAAAGGCACTGAATGTGTGCAGTACAAAGGCAAAGCACCCATACACATAAAATACTAATTTTTTGTTTGTTTTCTTTCCAGCTAGGAATGTTGGTGCACATCTGTAACACCAACATTCAATTGGCAGACTCACATGGATCTTTATGAGTTCCAGGCCAGCCTGATCTACATAGTGAGTCCCAGACTAGTCAGGCTGCATAGTGAAATCCCACCTCAAAGAACAAAACACCTTTTAATTAAAGGTATTTCTCAAGCACTACTACCTACTAATGGTCCACTACCCATTCTCTTATTTTGTTTTGTTTTCTTTTTCGAGATAGGGTGTCTCTGTGTAGCCCTGGCTGTCCTGGAACTCAGAAATCTGCCTGCCTCTGCCTTCCAAGTGCTTGGATTAAAGGCGTGCGTGCACCACCACTGCCCAGCTCACTACCCACTCCTTAAACTGCACTTTAGAGTGCACATCCTTCTGTACCCTTTTATCTGCCCAGTCTTTAGTTCTGCACCAGGCACTTGATTGACAGCAACTCTTCAGTCTTCACTTCCTTACTATTTCTTTGACACTTCTTACAAAAGTCACTGCCAGAGCCTAGTGTTCCTAAATCTATCCTGGCACACACCTTTAATCCCAGCACCTGGGAAGCAGAAGCAAGCAGATTTCTGTGCCTTGGAGGGTAGCATGGTCTACTGAGTGAGTTCTGGGACAGCTAGGGCTATGTAGAGTGATCTTGTTTTCTTCGAGGCAGGGCTTCTCTGTGTAGGCCTCGCTGTCAGGGAACTCGCCTTGTAGACCAGGCTGGCCTCGAACTCACTTAGATCCGCCTTCCTCGGCTTCCTGATGCTGGGATCAAAGGCGTGTGCCCCCAAGGCTTGGCTGAGAGAACGTCTTAAAAAAAGAGACCTTTATACCACGCACAAAGCACATCGCATGAGTATTAAAGTAAACCTTGATCCTAGCCCTTGACCTAGTGCAGTCCAGCGGGACCGAGCCTTTGGAGTCCACGAAGGAGCTGTTGTTCTCTGGGAGGGAGGCAAGTGCAGTTGGGAGCGCACCACACGATTCAAGGCACGCTCCCTCACCGCGGTAGGAAAGAAGTCAACAATTCTAGTTCCTGTCCTGCCGTCCCTCCCTCGGTGACATATGGTCTTCCCGTCTCCCGTCCGCCTCTCTGGGCTCTAGGACGGCCCGGGGCACGCGGCCTCTGCCCCGGCGCACATGCGCAGGACCCACGCTCCATGGAGGCCGCCGCCGTCCCCGCCACTCCTGCCTCCTTCCCCACTCACCCGCGGGGCTCGTGCCCTCGCCGTCCCCGATCCACTCGGGCTCGGGCGGCTGTTGCTTGGGACCCTTCGGCATCGCGGCAGCAGTTAAGAGTCCTCCAGCGGCGCCCGGCGCCGTTTCCGCTTCCGGCGATGTGGGCCGGCCAGTGGGCGGGCTCTCCATGTAGGCTCCGCCCCGACCCGCGGAGGGTCTGCTGCGCAGACACGTGGGGCAAAGGGGCGTGGCGGCATTGCGGCTTTGGGGGTGTGGCCAGAGACGTCACCTACTTGACTGGAGTGGGCAGCGCGTCATGACCGTCCCAACGCCTAAGCAGCTGATGCTGCGACGCGGTGACACTCAAAGAAGGACATGGTAATTTCCAGGTAGGCAGAAGTAGACATCTGATTGTGTCATCCTAGCTGGTGTCTGGAACTCGCTGTGTAGCTGAGGTTGACCTCCAACCCAGAGAGGCGTTTGCCTTTGGCTCCGGAGTGCTGAGTTTTGTTTTGTTTTGCAGACAAGGTTCTCTGTGTAACACTGGCTGGCCTCTAACTCAGAAATCCGCCTGCCTCTGCCTCCTAAGTGCTGGGATTAATAAGGTGTGCGCCACCACTGCCTGGTAGGAGTGCTGAGGTTTGTCGACACACCCTGTTCTGAATCCTTTTTGTTGTTTAACCAGGGACTCACTGTGTAGTCCTTGGCTGCCCTGAAACTCACAATGTAGTCTTGGTTGGCCTGGGACTCCTAGAATTCCGCCTGCTTTTCTGCCTCTGGGAGAGCCAGGATTACAAGTCTGTACTATTATGCCTGACTGGCCACTTTATTTAAAACAGTACACCTCTTCAGTCATTCTTCACTACTGCTAATCCTATTTTTTCTAATCCTACGTACTGTAAACTGTATTTAAAGACACCACAACCAGTCGGCTTAGGAAAGTGTAACCTTACTCGCCCTTGGTTGACATGTCAATAAATATCCAGGTGTACAGATATAACCAAGGAACTCCACCCCAATAACTATTATGCAATGGAACCTGGAGTTTTGTGTGTGTGTGATAATTTTGTCCTAATTGACCTACTGTAATTGCACATAAAATGGCAAGCAATGAGCAGTTGTAAGTTTTGACAAACAAGCCCCCCCCCCCCTTTTTTTTTTGAGACAGGGTTTCTCTGGGTAGCCCTGGCTGTCTTGGAAATCATTGTGTAGACCAGGCTGGCCATGAATTCAGAGATCTACCTGCCTCTGCCTCCCAGGAAGCATATACCTTTCAAACCACAATCAAGAGATGGCTGGCTTTAACGCTAATGACTGACAGGCATGGGGGTTTGGATGAGGGTTTCCACACCTGGGGCAGCTCCTGTCTTCAGTCATGCTCTTCTTTTCCTTATGTAGTCCAGTCTTGCCTCAAGTCCTCTAAGTAGCCAATGATACTCAATTTCCCATTTTCTTGTCTCCCTCCTGAGCTCTGAGATTACACACCTGTGTTAATGTGCCTGGTTTATTTATATGGTCCAAGAATGGAACCTAAGGCAGTGTCACACATACTAGGCAAATGTCCTACCCACTGAACTACATTCCCAGCTCTCATGATGCTTCTGTCCCAATTCATTTTCCAGGATAACCAGATCAGAAGCCATGTCCTAACATCTGACATAGGTGGTCACTTTCCCTCCATTTCTCCACACTTTTTCTCCAGTGGACTGCTCTTCCTCCATCTTATGCTGGTGCCTCTGCCCCTGGGGTTCTAACTTCGATATACATGGGAGCTTAATCTTTGAAAGTCTTTTTTAAAAAAATTACTTCTAAAGGTTTGCTGGCTTATGTGCACTGGGTAAGTGCCTGGTGCCCCAGGAGGGCAAAAGAGGTCCCCAAAAACCCAAGCACTGGAGTCACAAGCAGCTGTAAGCTGCCCTGTGTCCTGGATAGCAAACTCAGGCTCTTCAAGAGCAAATGCTTTTAAAACAGAGCTCTCTCTGACCCAAATGCTTTAATTTTGACTGTTTCTAAACATTTGCTTTTCTTCAACTTCACTATGCAAGCCTATGCTACTGTCGAAGCATAGAAAGTCTCCATTTCTGGAGACATGGCTCAGTGTGTAAGAGTACATTTTGCTGCTATACATAACCCACATGGTGGCTCACAACAACACAGTGACTCTGATGCATTCTTCTGACCTCCAGAGGTAGCAGGCACACACAGTACGCATATATACAGGGAGGCAAAATATTCATGAAGTAGTAAATAAATCTGAAAACTTTTTTTTTTTCCCCGAGATAGGGTTTCTCTATGTAGCCCTGGCTGTCCTGGGACTCAGAAATCTACCTGCCTCTGCCTCCCAAGTGCTTGGATTAAAGACTTGCGCCACCATAGCCCGGCCAAAAACCTTTTTTTTTTAAAAGATTTATTTATTTATTATATGTAAGTACACTGTAGCTGTCTTCAGACACTCCAGAAGAGGGCATCAGATCTTGTTACAGATGGTTGTGAGCCACCATGTGGTTGCTGGGATTTGAACTCTGGACATTTGGAAGAGCAGTTGGGTGCTCTTACCCACTGAGCCATCTCACCAGCCCCTAAAAACTTTTTAAAAAATCTCCATTTCTAAGTCTGTTTCCCAGCCTGAGTAGACAGGCATGTCCAACCTTTTGACAGTGAGACATAAAGTCATTACAAAGTCTGATATCATCATCTACAGAGTTCACGTGAACTGTTCTCAGACACTGCCTAGATGACTCCACCCACTCCTCCTCCTGTGAATCCTTCAGACCTCAGCTCCATGCCAGGTCCTGATCTGCTCTCCCCACTGCAATCCTTTCCAGAGTCTAACTTGCTTCTGATGAACTAAGGGAATGAGTGGACTCCCCAACAGCCTGAGAGGCTCCCCTTCACCTGCAAGGACTGCAACAGAGAAATGAGAGAAGATACCGGTTTCCACTGTGTTTATTACTAATATAAAAAAAAGTTAAAAAGAAAAAAAAAATCATTCTTAGTTCTCCAACAGCTCTCTCTCCTCTTGTGTGCACACCTCCTGACCCACTTCCGTAGGGCCTGTTCAAAGCCCACCATGTTCACTGCTGTTTTCACAGAAAACACGCAGTGCCGGGGAAGGAAGAGGGTCAGAGATGACAGCACTGTTCAGGTTCCATCCAAAGACAGGTGGAGTTTCACAAAGTCAAACCAAAGGGTCGGTGGCCTCACAATGACAGAGCCGAACTAAAACGGGCCAGGCAGGAGCTGTTTGGGGAGGCCCGCCTGAGGCTTTCCAAGACACCACTGGCCAGTCAGACCCAGAATGCCCGACACCAGGAGAGGGCACGATGGGGAGGCAGTCTGAAGAAGTCTCACGTCCTCCCGTGTTGGGAGGTAGGTGAACTCCAGAGGGCACCAAGAGCCTCACTTGATTTGGCAGAAAAACTTACTCTAGTGTTGGGAAGTCACACACACACACACACACACACACAAAAACCGCCACGGACACCGAGGAAGGCTACAAAGGGCGTACAGTTTCACAAAGCACAGTGACCACAGGCCTTAGTGGTGGGGTTCATGCTACGGACAGAAACTAGGACGTCCAAAAGCAGGTAGAGGCCGTTCAAGGAGCAAGTCTATACCAGTCACTCAAACTCGACCTCAAGGCCATACAACCTGGTGCACTTCCTGGCAGCTGCAAACACTGGGGTTTTACGTGAAAGGACTTAAAACAAGCAGCTAGAGGATAAGAGACTGCTCCAGGGCTCTTGGGAACTGAGGGCAATACCGAGGGACAGGTGGACAAATGCACAAGAAACAGCACCAAAGGTTTCCTGTTGAGCAGTCTTTTGGCAGAGGGGACGATCCAGGAGGCAGTGGAAGGTAGCAAGATGGGGTCCCGAAGGTCTCTACAGCCTGGATCAGAAGACAGTGTGCACTGTGCACTAGTGACAATCACAGCTCTGGACCTCAAATAGGAGAGATGATGAAAGGGGTGGATGTGTCAGTGCTTGAAGGTGACAGAAGAGCCTTCAAGTAGCTAAGATGGAGCCACAGAGAGTGCATGGCCACTAGGTCAGAGGGCTCCTTCCAGCCTGGGTGGGAAGGCACAGTCTCACAGAGGAGGTCCGTTGACGCCTGGATGGTAGAAGGCACAATGGTCTTCATATCGACAGTGGCCCTTCTTAGAAAAATGTCGGCAGACAGGGCGGTCAGACTTGTCTGTGAATAAGGGAAAACAGCAGCTTAAAACCTCGTAAGCCGGGCAGTGGTGGCACACGCCTTTAATCTCAGCCCTTGGGAGGCAGAGGCTGGTAGATCTCTGAGTTCAAGGCCAGCCTGGTCTACAGAGTGAGTTCCAGGACAGCCAGGGCTACACAGAGAAACCCTGTCTCGAAAATAAGAAAAAACCTCGTAAGAGCTGGGCGAGGTGGCTCACACCTGTGGCTCTAGCATTCAGAAGGCCAAGACAGAAGACTGCCACAAGTTTGAGGTCAACTTGCCCACCCACCCCCAATCAAATACAACTCTTCCTTTCTGACCCCCTCAAAAATCCTAAAATGTAATAGAATGCAGATCAAAAGCCAAGGTTTCTACTATACACTGTTTACAAGTATTTTGGCTTTCCTTTCTATTTGTGGTGCTAGGAATAGAACACAGGGCCTCAGCATGATCCACACCTTGCTCAATCACTGAGCAAGCCTCCCAGACCACCAAATATTTTAGAAAGACTGTTTTTCTGAGGGAAGAAAAGCGTTCAGGACTATTTGTACCTCTTAAGGCAGCTAGGAAGCTGGTAGTCCAGTGCTAGGACTCCTCAACACGGAGAAGGCCCTGCATAAATTCCCAGTGCTTCTCAGTGAGAGCCCAGAGGAGGAGCTTCCCCAGGCCTGCTGGCACACAGGCCACGGCACAAACGTAACAGAGAGGGCCTGGCCTTACCTTCCATCATCTGGGGGCTGTCCTTGGGTGGGTAGGTATTCTTGACAAGAGACCAGCTTCTGAGCCTTCGTGGGTTTCTCACCTCTTTGTAAAAGCTTTCCCTAGAGGGACCCCCATGGCCTGGCCCAGGAAAAGGAGGTTCGGCATTGATACCCCACCAACCACGACCATACGGGCTAGATCGAGGACCGAGGCCTCCCCGAATGTAGCCTCTACCCCGGGGAGGAGGCGGGAGACTCAGCAGTGGGGGAATCATCCGTCCCCTTGATCCTGGAGGACCCCTGTGGAAAGCTACAGAGAGAGAGACAGGGAGGTGATTGCTGGGCAGCTTAGTCCTGACAAAAGCCCCGCCCCTGCTTACAACAGCAAAGCACGGACACAGGACTTTTAAAAGTACACAAATTAAGTATCACATCTTCACCTGGATTTCCACTGCCGTGTTAAAAATTATGCTTTCTAAGCCCTTTTTAGCCCCTGGTGTGGGGAACTGAACCCAGGACCCTGTGTATGCTAGGCAACTGATAACTCTCATTACTGAGCTAACTCTCCAGCCTCAAAAAAGCCATCCATCTGTATACATCCTTTCGTCTTCTGGAAGGTTGCCACCATCCTAACTTCTGATGTGACAGGTTGTAGATCTACCTGGCTCTGAACTCTGGGCTCTTCTGTTCATCATGAGAGTCAGGTTGTCTGGGTTGTCTGGGTTTGTGGTTGATTTTTTTTTTTTTTTTTTTTTTTTTGGTTTTTCGAGACAGGGTTTCTCTGTGTAGCCCTGGCTGTCTTGGAACCCACTCTGTAGACCAGGCTGGCCTCGAACTCAGAAATCCACCTGCCTCTGCCTCCCGAGTTCTGGGATTAAAGGTGTGCGCCACCACACTTGGTGGTGGTTGATTTTTTTAAGTGTAGCATCCTATTACATGGACTAATGTGATCTACTGATGATTTAATGGACATGTGGGTATTAACTGTGTGGCCACAATAAACAATGCTATGAACATTTCTTTTTTTTTTTTTAATATTTTTTATTAGGTATTTTCCTCATTTACATTTCCAATGCTATCCCAAAAGTCCCCCATACCCTCCCCCCCACTCCTCTGCTATGAACATTTCTATGTGTAGTATAAGTTTCTGTTCAGACTACATGTGGCAGAGGAATTGCTCAGTAAGAAACCCCCCCCCCCCAAAAAAAGTGTGCCGGGCGTGGTGGCGCACACCTTTAATCTCAATACTTGGGAGGCAGAGGCAGGCGGATTTATGAGTTCGAGGCCAGCCTGGTCTAAAAAGTGTGTTCCAGGACAGCCAGAGCTACACAGAGAAACCCTGTCTCGAAAAACTAAACAAAAAAACAAACAAACAAACAAAAAAGAAAATATTATTAAACAGTTTCTGAGTGGTTATCAACTATATGCTGCTCTCCCCCCACCCCCGGCCCTCAAGGTGGCTTTACAGCTTCCAAGCATTGGATGGCTCAGACTTTGTCACTTGGTTGATTTGTTGTGTGTGAAACAAAAATAATATACGTAATAATATGCTTACGTATCACATGTGTGTCTTGTGTCCCTGCAGGCCAAAAAAAGGGTGTTGAAACTAGACCTATGAGCTGCCTAGTTCTACTAGACCATGTGGTGGTAAAAATGAATCTCAGGTTCTCTCTAATAGCAAGCTCTTTAGCCTAAAAAAATAGATTTCTAAAATTACAGATTAAAACAGATTTCTAAAATTTATGTGTGTGTGTGTTGGGGGTGTGTACACAGATATCATGCTGCATGTGTGACAGAGAGACAACGTGTGGAATTTGGTTCCTCTACTACTTGGAGCCCAAGGATTGAAGTCAGTCTGTCAGGCTTGGTGGCAAGTACTTTGACCTGCAGAGCCATCTTGTCAGCCTGACTCACCTCAGCTATTAAGTAAATGGTTTAATACTGTCGGGAAATAGAATCCGAGAACCCTACACTGTAAACCCGAGACCAAAACAGAAACCTTTAACAAACCCCTTCCCTTACATCTCCAACAGTCCCAGTAACCCACATTCTAATGGTTTCTATGAGTCTGACTTCAGACAGCTCATGTGTTTATCTTTATGGGCCCACTTTCTTAATATTGTGTTGAGGTTCTACCAACATTTTCTTCTTTTTTCAAAAAAAAATATTCCACTGAATGCATATATATACTTTTAGCTTGATGGCAGCCAGGGCTACATAACAACTGTCTCAAAAAAAAAAAAAATACAAAAAGACAAGCCTGGTGATGCCTGACTTTAATCCAAAAAGTTGGGAAGCAGAGGCAGGCAGATTTTCTCTGCATTCAAGTCTAGTGTGGTCTGTACAGTGAGCTCCAAACAGCCAAGGCTACACAGTGAGACCTCACTGCAAATAAATAACACAACAAACCAAAACAAACAAAAACTCAAATCCCCAAAGACTATGCTTTCAATTCTTGTAAATATAAACCCAGAAGCGGAACTGTACTTATTTAATTTGTTAAATAGGGTCTCTATGTAGCCCATGCTAGCTTCATAGCGCAAAAGTTCTCCTGCCTCACCCTTCAAAATTGTAGACATGTGCTACCAGGCTTGGCTTATTTTTAGTTTTGTAACAAAGCTCCATACTATACATAGTAGTTATGTGGTTCCATGTCTATCTAGTTAGCAGTGTTATCTGATTAATTAAGTCTGTGTTATTGATTTAGTTCATTCATAAATACTTCCTTTATGATTAACATATGTGTGTGTGCTTTTTGTCTGTGTGTGCTAGGGGCTGAAAGGTCTCACTGAACCTGGAACACTCTGATTCAACTACACTTGCTAGCCAGCAAGTCCTAGAGTCTGTCTACCTCTGCCTTATCACTGTTGGGCCCAGGTTTTTGCTTTTTACATGGTTGCTAAGATCTGAAATCAGGACTTCATGCTTTTGAAGTAAATACTTCATCAACTGGACCACCTCCCACAGTACCACTCCTCCTGTTCTTCCTCATTTTACTTTTAGATTTTGTTTTGTTTTGTTTGTTTTTTTTTTCAAGATAGGGTTTCTCTGTATAGCCCGGACTAGGCTGGCCTTGAACTCAGAAATTCGCCTGCCTCTGCCTCCCAAGTGCTGGGATCAAAGACGTGCACCACCACAGCCTGGCTACTTTTAAATTTTATAGACAGTGTCTTATATAGGCCAGGGTAACACTGAACTCTGAGCTTTCCTGCTGCCAGTATGCCTGGTCTGTGTGCTGTTTACAAACGCTTACCTACTCTAAGACCATGAGACATGGTTAACTTTTTATAAGAATGTTTATTTTACAATCTGCTTAGAATTGGTGTTTTTATTTGGTACGACTATTACAAAGTCAAAGTTCATAGTTTTACACACAAAAAAAGTCCAATTGAGACAACTTTGTTTACTGACAGAACCACTTCGTTGACTTCATCTTTACACAGAATTCTGTGTTCATATATCTACAGGCCTCCGATTGCACTCAGATAGGGTCTCATGTAGCCTAGGCTAGCCGGTCTCAAATTTGCTATTGCAGGAGAGGCTGGCCAGGAACTCCTGATCCTTCCACATGTTAAGAACTTATGTTGACATTCTGTGAAAACCACAATGTCATAGCTACTGCAGCTTTTCACTAAATCTTGCTATGCCCTCTCACTTTGGTCTTGGTAGTGTCCCATTTAGAGCCTCTATAATGGAGAACATTTATTTCTACACACAAATAAAGACAGACCTAGGAGTTAATCTGGAAGGAAAGTAACATTTTGACAACACCGTATTTCCAAACGGTTAATATATGATCCCTCATTTAGGTACACACAATCCCTGGGCTTTTGTTTAAGTCTTTAGGGGTCCATCCCTTCTCCAGGGCTTAAAACATGAATCAGGGCCCAATTTCTCCTCACCTGACTTGGGATCACCAGGCTTCCCGTTAGCCATGGGGGGAGGGCCCAGAAGGCTGGGTGGTCCTAAGAGCAGACGTGAAAACACAGCCATCAGAACGGTGCAAAGGACTGATCACCTCGTCCTTACGTGGTCTTATAACACTCAGTTTTTAACCAGGTAAGTCATATATCCACTCAGCAGTGCCGCAAACTCTCACCCCGTCCATCTGCCCGTCCCTCTGCAGAGTTGTTTGAGAGTCCATCAGAGGGTAACAGAGGTCTCTAACAGCTCTTTCCTCACAGTGCTGCATCCACAACATGCCAGTGATTCCACGTACCCCCAATCCCTCACCTTAACTGTTGGCCCATCATAGTTTTTTTCTCCTCTCCTTCCCTCGGGGGAGTAGTTCACAGAAGGTTGACCTAACCAGTGGAAGTGTGGTCACAAATTGTCTTCCCGATCATCACAATCTGTAACATCGCTGCCACCCCTCTCCCCCCGCCATTCTGCGGTTGCGCAAGCCAGATGTTTAGCTGAGCCGCCACCTCCCCTGCCTTCTCCAGAAAGGATTAGGAGCCAGATTGAGGTTGAGGGTTCAAGCAAGCGAAGCCCTCAATCCAGGTTCCACCAGCATCCCTCCCCCACCACGTCCCACCCCACCTCCACGCGTGCGCCCTTCCTCCTTCCGTTGGCACCTCCTCCCCCGCATTTCATTCTCGCCTAGCCCCCTGGCCCGCTGACAGGCGTGTGCACGCCCTGCCCCTCACCCATGGGGCGCTCATCCTCCTCATCTCCAGGCTCGTCCCGCTCAGACAGTGCGAGATGTTGCTGCTGCTGCGGCAGCGGCGGCGGCTGGTCCTGCTTCTTTCGTTTCGGCATAGCGGCTGCGGCAATGGCTACAGCAAGATTTGGAGGGCAGTGAGGAAGGGGCACACTAGCTTTCCTTCCGCTTCCGGGTGGGCGATGGGCCGGGTGACCGAGGCGCCCACCATGCCACTTCCGGGAGGTCGTGGATGTGCCGCGGCCGTTCGCTCCTACAAGGTGCCTCGCTCACCCCGCCGCGCGCGTGGGGAAGCTTTGCTCCCCCTTGTGCAGTTCCTCTCCACGTGGGAAAGCACCACCCCATTCCAGTGAGACACCGGACAGGCTTCGGGACTCTGGCGGCACGGGAGAGGCCTGTCGCATCCTAAGGTCGCCACATCCGGGCCCCAGTTACCATGGCAACAACTACAGCCACAACTCCGTGCTCTCTGACCTCTCTCCAAAAGTCCTTGTCCCGCTCGCTTTTCCTCCTCACCCGCGCTCGCACGTGTGGCCAGTGAACCTGCCTCTTCCGCAATCTCCTTACCGAGTACTGTCGCCGCAGGCCAGTCCACCGGGCAGCCAGTCCACCGGGTAGCCAGCGCAGCCCCGGCTCTCCCGCCAGGGGCCATCCTCTCCAGGCGGCCGCGCGGTGGGGCGTGTCCTCGCCCCGTCGCCCGGCCCCCGCCAGGTGAGTGGCAGCTCCCGGGAGCGCCGGGCGGCGGTGACACGCGTCCCCCCTCCCGCGACTGCCACTTGGTAGCGCCCGTGACGGAGTCGGCGCGGGCCTCCCACGCGCGTCTCCCGCTCGCCGCACCGTGCATCCCGGACCCGCGGACTCTCACGTGCCGCCGCTTGCATCCCCGCCGCCCAGCTCCCCGCCGCTCGCCGCTGACGTCACCGCGGCCCCGCCTCCCCAGGGCCCCGGGCCGCCGGCGGGGGCTGCCCCGGGGAGTCAGTTGCGGCGGCGGGGAGCTCGGCGGAGGGCGGGCCGGGGCTCCGGGGCCATGCCGAGGAAGAAGCCCTTCAGCGTGAAGCAGAAGAAGAAGCAGCTGCAGGACAAGCGGGAGCGGAAGCGAGGTCAGGGAGGGGGCGGGGCCGCTGCGCAGCTCTGGAGGAGGGCTGTGCCGCGGCACCGCGGGCGGGGGGTGGGTGGGTGGGCTCTCGCGATCCCGCGTGGGCTGCCACGGTGGGGGTTTCCCGCAGCGGCGGGACGGGGAGGGGTGGAGGGTGGGGGATGGGAAACTCTGCTTCTGCTGCTGCTGCCACAGGGCGCTGTGACGACCTCCAGGCCCATCCGGGACGGGGTTGGGGCGCGCGGTTGGGAAGATGGAGCCTCTGGAGAAGTTGGGTCGGCTGAAGAAGAGCTTGTCCTACCGGCTCGGGGGGCTTTAGGTCCCCTAAGAACCGGTCTACACCGGCGTCACCGGCCCCTCCCCTCAGGGCTCCAAGATGGGCTGCGCTCCAGTTCCAACAGCCGCAGCGGTAGCCGGGAGCGGCGGGAGGAGCAGACGGACACGTCGGATGGGGAATCCGTGACCCATCATATCCGCAGGCTCAACCAGCAACCTTCCCAGGGCCTGGGGCCCAGAGGCTACGACCCCAACCGGTAAGCCAAGGAGAAGGGCGCTGGCCGCAGTTTCCCCGCCCTCACCCTTAGGAAAAGCTTCCGATGAAGGATTGAAAGTGGAACTAGTGAGGCTGGAAGCCAAGGAAGGTGGTTCTCCCTGGATGGGCCACAATCTTTCTTGCCTTCCAATGGGGACTGTCAAGAGTTTGTTTAGAGGAGACTTGAACAACCAGGAGAGGAACCTTTGCAGTTTTGTGGTCAGAAGAGGAGATTGTTTGTCACAGGACTCCACTAGATGTGTGGTCCCTCTCCCCTTAGATACCGGCTGCATTTTGAACGGGACAGCCGGGAGGAGGTGGAGAGGAGAAAGAGAGCGGCCAGAGAGCAAGTGTTGCAGCCGGTCAGTGCTGAAGTGTTAGAGTTGGATATCCGGGAAGTGTATCAGCCTGGCTCAGGTGAGTGGGGGCTACTTGTGTATGCCATCAGCCTGGGGAACTTGCTGGCCAGAGAAGGGGTCCAGAAAAAGTCCTCATGCTTATCCGGTCTCTTTCCTTGTTTCCCAGTCCTGGACTTTCCCCGGCGGCCTCCTTGGAGTTATGAGATGTCCAAGGAACAGCTAATGAGCCAGGAGGAGCGGAGCTTCCAGGAATACCTTGGGAAGATACACGGGGCATACACTTCAGAGAAACTCAGCTACTTTGAGCACAATCTGGAGGTGATGGTGGCGTGTTGACTGAGTCGACATACTGTGATCTTAGTGTCCTGGTTCAGGCAGCAGCCAAACTGAAGACAGTCTCTCTTCTGATCTTTTCAGACATGGAGGCAGCTGTGGCGGGTGTTAGAGATGTCTGACATCGTCCTGCTCATTACTGACATCCGACATCCGGTGAGGACTTTGAAAGGTTTGCAAGGGGGAAAGGGGATGATTCTAGTATGAGTGTTCTGAGGCAGGAATTGGAAGGCAGAGAGATCTTTGTTTGTTTGGTTGGTTGGTTTTCAAGACAGGGTTTCTCTGTGTAGCCTTGGCTGTCCTGGAACTAACGCTGTAGACCAGGCTGGCCTCGAACTCAGAGATCCACCTGTCTCTGCCTCCCAAGTGCTGGGATTAAAGGCGTGCACCACCACTGCCTGGCTTGTTTTGTTTTTTTGAGACAGGGTTTCTCTGTATAGCCCTGGCTGTCCTGGAACTCACTCTGTAGACCAGGCTGGCCTTGAACTCAAATCTGTCTGTCTCTGCCTCCCGAGTGCTGGAGTTAAAGGTGTGCGCCACCACTGCTGGCTCAGAGAGCTCTTTTTTTTTTTGGTTTTTCGTGACAGGGTTTCTTTGTATAGCCCTGGCTGTCCTGGAACTCACTTTGTAGACCAGCCTGCTGGTCTACAAAGTGAGTTCCAGGATCTACAAAGAGATCCACCTGCCTCTGCCTCCCGAGTGCTGGGTTTAAAGGCGTGCGCCACCACGCCCGGCCAGAGAGCTCTTTTTACACCTTTTGGTGGGTGTGTGTGAAAGGCTCTGATTTGCAGGTGCTTGCCATCCCACTTGTAGTCGGTATGCTTGGAATTGGGAAGCCACAGAGGTCAACCTTGGTGTTCCTCAGGCGATGGCACCATTTGCGTTTCCTTTTGTTTTGCTCTGCTCTGTCACGGAGGATGAAGCCCTGGGCCTTGCATCTTGCTCGTACTAGGCCTGAGCTTTTTACCACTGAGTCGCACCCCCAGCCTCAGGAGCTGAACTTTTTATTCATCTCTGATCCTTGTCACACGCACATATGATGTACACAGCCATACACACCTAACACAGACATGTACACGCGTGCATAGAGCTGTGTACTTCTTACCTGGTCCCTGTCCCTGTCCCTGTTCCTGACTGTCATCACCTCAGTGCACTCAGATATTGTCAGACTTGCCTCCATTTCTCTCATCATGACCTGCAGGAAGCTCCCTGAGGCTTGCCCAGGTTGTTATTAATACCTGCTTTGCCTTCCCTGCTTGGTGCGGCTGGGTTAACTGTTTTCACCACAGAATCTACTTCTGCCAGAGCTGTGCCTGGTGTCAGGGAGCTGGGGTCAGCAAACTCTTGACTCGCTTCTTGTCACTCTGTCCTCTTATCAATTGTGTCACAGGTTGTGAACTTCCCACCAGCACTTTACGAGTATGTAACTGGAGAGCTTGGGCTGGCCCTGGTGCTGGTCTTGAACAAGGTGGACCTGGCCCCGCCGGCTCTCGTGGTTGCCTGGAAGCATTATTTTCACCAGCGCTACCCCCAGCTCCACATTGTCTTGTTCACCTCTTTCCCTCGGGACACGCGCACTCCACAGGAGCCTGGTGGTGGTGAGTGAGCTGCAGAGAAGGTGTTGGCGGGTGTGTGTGTGTGTGTGTGTGTGTGTGTGGTAGTGGTCGGGGGCGGGGGTCTGGGGTGGGGGGGGAGGATGAGCAGGGGTTGGGGAACAGAGAGGTTGGTTGGCAAGGGCACCTGATGTGGGCCTGAGGGCAGCAGGAGAAAGAGGCACATCTTCACTCTCTCATCTCAGTCTTGAAGAAGAATCGGAGACGGGGGAAAGGATGGACTCGGGCACTGGGACCAGAGCAGTTGCTGAGAGCCTGTGAAGCTATCACTGTGGGGAAAGGTATGTAGTCCTTGGAGGGAAGGCTCTGGATGCCCCTCTAATATACACACTTAGGAAAGTTGTAGAATCAGGTCCCCCACCCCCACCCCACGCCAGATGGTGGGAAGGAGAGAGTCAGGAGTGGGCAGGGGCCTCTGTGGTTTGATGTCCTGAGAAGTCGTAGATGTGCTGATGGAGAGACTCCATCTGTGACTCCAGAGTGGGGTCCTGAGAAAGCTGGGGAAACTCTGGTCTGCCACAGTACACATTGCACTCCATGATTCTTGGCATGATGGTGACATCAGCTGTGTGTTCATGAACCATCGTGGCCCGGGGATGAGGGAAACGTCCTCTGTTTTCTTCTTCAAACAGTGGACTTGAGCAGCTGGCGCGAGAAGATTGCTAGGGACGTGGCTGGAGCCTCCTGGGGTAACGTCTCCGGTGAGGAAGAGGAGGAGGAAGACGGGCCAGCAGTACTGGTAGAGCAGCTGACCGACTCAGCCATGGAGCCCACAGGCCCCTCCAGGGAGCGCTACAAGGACGGGGTGGTGACTATTGGCTGTATAGGTAAGGACTCAGCAGCCTGCCGTAGTGGCCTTCTTAGGCTCTGTGTTTTCAGTATTTGTAGAGGAGGGAGCTAGGCCTGTCTGGATTTACGTCCTTCAAAGAACAGCCTTTGTCGTTGGCCCTGGGGAACAGAGAAGGGTGCCTACTGCCGTGCAGAAGTTCTGTCTCTTGTTGGCTCTGTCAACGCAATCGAGTCCTTAAGCTGTTGAGTCACTTGAGAATGAGGTTGCTGATGCACAGTTTAAAGATGGAGGTGAGCTGTGGCCTGCTGAGCCTCACAGGGCCTGGCAAGTCACGAGAGTGGTGACAGTGGCGACTGTTAAGTCTTCGCACTGCCTGGTGCTCTGAGTGACCCGTAGTTACTCATTTTTCAGTTGTGGATACTGGTTTCTAGGACAGGGGTCCTTAAGTCTCAGCTGGAGGCCAGCTCGTGTCAGCTCCTCCTGGGAGGAAGCCCTTTTCCGAGTGGTCAGGGAGTATCTCCCTGGGTAAGAACTGTGTCACAAGCTCAGCCTGGTGGTACTCACCTTCCGTCCCAGCGCTTGGAGGCAGAGGCAGGCGAATATTTAAGTTCAAGGCCAGAATGGTCTACACTGGACAATGAAACCCTGTCTCTTGAAAGGAAAAGAGCTTTGTTCAAGCAGCAGTTCTCACCCTGTGGGTCACCGCCCCTTTAGGGGTCATGTTTCATTTTACATTAGGGGCTTACATTACAATTCATAACAGCAGTAAAATCACATTTGCAAATTAGTGACGAAAATAACTGTATGTTGGGGCTTACTGCAGTGTGAGTGTGAGGAAGGTTGAGGGCCATTGCAGTACAGGAGAGGGTACAAGAAGTGAAAAGAGACCTTGTCATTATTATCTTAGATGTTTGTGGACTTTTATTTTGTTTTAGATTTTTTTTTCCTCCACGTGGTTTTGGTTTTTTTTAAAGGTTTTTTGAGACAGGGTTTCTCTGTGTAGTCCTAGCTGTTCTGGAACTCACTCTGTAGACCAGGCTGGCCTCGAACTCAGAAATCCGCCTGCCTGCCTCTGCCTTCCAAGTGCTAGGATTAAAGGTGTGTGTGTGTGTATCTGGTTCCTGCAGAGGCCAGAAGAGGGCAGTGGATCCCCTTAAGTTGGGATTGTGGACTGTTGGAAGCCACTGTGTGGGTCTTGCATGGGCTATGACTTCTCTCAGCCCCGAAACAGCCTTCTGCTCTGGCAGTTTGGATCTTAGTTCTAGTTATATTCGAAGCCAGTGGTGGAACGGCAGGATCTGGTTTCATTTAGAAGTTTGTTCTTTGCTGAGTGGAGTGAAAGATAGGTGGGAGATGGACAAGAAGGGAAGATGTGAGTCCGGAGGACAGCCAAGAGCTGCTGAGAGGAGTTGGGCGTGGTGCTCACCCTTCATTTCCAGAGCCTGGGAGGCCAGGGCGTGAGACTTAGGAGAGTGTGAGGTCAGCCTAGACTGTGTAGGGAATTCCAGGCCAGCTTGGGCTACAGGTTGGGACCCATCTCAAAAAGAAAAAGGAAAACCAGCCCCTCACCCCCCAATAGTTGCTCAGAGGGAGGTGATGGAGGCATAGGGGGCTGGGACAGAAACATGACGTGAAGGTGGGGAAAATGGCCTTGCTGGTGGCTGTACTTGGCACCAGAGAAAGAAAGAGCAATGAAGGTGGTTTGTTTGTTTGTATGTTTGTTTGTTTAAAAACTCATGGGGCTGGGACTCCTGAGTGGAGAGCGTGGGAGAGAAGCCAGGTGGAGGGCTGGAGAGCGGAGAGGAGAGAACTAAGGAGCTCCTGGGAGCTGTCCCACGTGGAGAGGCTCAATAGCTGTGAGTGAGGGGTCTGGAGCTTAGAGAAAGGAGAACTGGGGCTTGGGGTGCAGTCGGGATTTCAGTTTAAGGAGCCACTGGGAAATATGCAGAGTACTTAATGCCATAGAACAGGAGAAGGTAGGTGAGGAGAAAGCTTGAGGGCTGAGGCAGAGCAGCAGTTAGTCTGGGCAAAGCAGAAGGAGAATGGGAACCAAGAAGAGTCTGGAAGTGAAGTGGACACAGTGCCTGAAGTCTCACATCTGTGGAGCAGGGCTGACAGCTGCTGGGAGCCTGAGGAGGAGGAGTGGCCACCCCAGAAACAGCATCCTCTGCATGGGTCCACCTGGGTAGAGTCCAGAGGCTGCAGGGTGGCACCGGCTTACCCTGAATACTCATGAGGGTCTTGAGAGCAGGGAGCAGGAAGGACACTCACCTCACCAAGTCAGGATGAGGCTCTGTATTAGGAGATGGGCAGATGCACCTCCAAAGAAAGTGCTGTGCTCAGGTCCGGCCCAGTGTACTAGGATCTCCAAAGCTGCTGTGTATTTTTTTTTTTTTTTTTTT
This sequence comes from Mus musculus, assembly GCF_000001635.26. Lineage (NCBI taxonomy): Eukaryota > Metazoa > Chordata > Mammalia > Rodentia > Muridae > Mus > Mus musculus. Next base: position 2,296,041 of record NT_187027.1, read on the forward strand.
GTCTGTGTTCAAGCGTTCAGTCAAAGGGGCTGGAGAGATGGCTCAGGGATTAAGACCACTGACCGCTCTTCCGGAAGACCCTGGTTCAGTTCCCAGTACGCACTGGTAGCTCACAGATGTCTGTAACTTCAGTCCTAGGGGATCAGACTCACACAGACACATGCAGGCAACAACATACTCAATGCACATAATATAAGATAAATAAGCTACCAAGAGGACAGTCACCAGGGGAACTCAGTAATTGGTAACACACATAGCTGAGTCTTTAGGGTTGTGGGTTTGTTTTTGTTTTATGTGAGGTTTCTATTGTTTCTAAACAGTCTCACTGTGCAGTTTAGGCTGTCCTCAAACTCTGAGCTATCTTTCTGCCTCAGCCTTTGAAGTGCTGGGATTACAGCCACGTGTCATCACACTGGGCTAGGAGTTTTACTCGGAGAACAGAAAAGTCTGCTAGTCAGAGGGGAGCTGTCTCCTCTGCTACCCCTGGAGAAAAGGTAGCCTGGTGTGCTCAGAAGGAGCTGGCCAGCTTGTGCATCTCCTCTCAAGTGCTGTGTGTGGGCGGAGCTGTGTGCCACAGGGCTGGGCTTTTGTCAGGTGACTGAGATGCAGGACCAGGAGCTCAAGGGCAGTGTCTCGGACTTCCAGATTGCTGGATTCTGGACCTGGAGGTAGATCAGAAGAAAAGTAGACGTGCTGAGTGTGGCATAGGCTCGAGCTCACTTTTCTGTTGCTGTAAAGACACACGACTAAGGCAGCCAGTAAAGGAGATACTTCACTGGGAGCTTGTTTACCGTTTCAGAGGATGAATCCATGACCGTAATAGCAGGGAGCATGGCAGCAGGCATGGTAAGAGGGAGGGAGGAGAGGAAGGAGGAACGGGTGGACAGACCAACTGATAGACAGACCAGAGAGACAGAGATATAGAGAGTTTGGGTCTAATGTGGAATTTTGACTCCTCAAAGCCCACCCCTAGTAACATACCTCCTCCAGCAAGGCCATACTTTGTAGACTAGTGGTGCTCAACCTGTGGGTCCTGACTCGTGTGTGTGTGTGTGTGTGTGTGTGTGTGTGTGTGTGTGAAGTTCGCACATCAGATATCCTGCATGTCAGATATTACAGTACAATTCATGACAGTAGCAAAAGTGTAGTTATGAAGTAGCAACAGTAATTTTGTGGATGGGGGTTCACCACAGCATCAGGAACTGTATTAAAGGGTCATAGCATTAGGAAGGTTGAGAACCACTGTCCTAGTCCACCCCAAAACGTTCCCACCAGCTAGGGGCCAAGCATTCAAATCTCTGTGCCTCTGGGGGCCATTCTCATTCAAACCAGCACAGTGTTACCATGCTGGAGCCCCAACCACTGCTCAGCTTCTCTGGCCCACAGTCCTTTGCATTGCCTTTCTAGGTTTCCCCAATGTGGGGAAGTCCTCTCTGATCAACGGGCTGGTGGGGCGGAAGGTGGTGAGTGTCTCCAGAACGCCAGGCCACACCCGGTATTTTCAGACCTACTTTCTGACCCCCTCTGTGAAGCTTTGTGACTGCCCGGGCCTTATCTTCCCCTCGCTGCTGCCCAGGCAGCTGCAGGTATGTGGTAGAAAGGGGCTGGATCTGGGTGGGGAGGAGAGAGGGTGGACCTGCGCAAGGTGCTAAGTGCTGTTTCCACAGGTTCTGGCTGGAATCTACCCCATTGCCCAGATCCAGGAGCCCTACACTTCTGTGGGCTACCTGGCCTCCAGAATCCCCGTGCAGGCCCTGCTGCACCTGCGCCACCCAGAGGCAGAGGACCCTTCGGCTGAGCACCCCTGGTGTGCCTGGGACATCTGTGAAGGTGGGCTTCCTGGCCTCTCCCTTTTGTCTCTTGTCTACCCTGTCCTCCCCACTCAGATTCTGGCCGCAAGAAAGGAGTTGTCTGCTTGCCCCTAAATTTCTTTACTCTGCTACAATCAAGAACTCTTCCCTGGACTGTGTGGAACACTGAAAAGACTGGGCGTGGGGCTGACGGGACTGGAGCCTGGTTCCCGGGTGTCCCTGACTGTTACTGTTTTCTCTGTTTAGCTTGGGCAGAGAAACGTGGTTATAAAACGGCCAAGGCAGCTCGAAATGACGTGTACAGAGCAGCCAATAGCCTACTTCGCCTGGCAGTGGATGGCCGCCTCAGCCTATGTTTCTACCCTCCTGGCTACAGCGAACAGAGAGGTGAGAGCCCACGTGTTCTCCACGGTCCCTACTGAGGGGTCAGCCTCAGGGTAGACCTCAAGGCCAGCCAGGGCTACTCTGGGCAGTTCTGGTGATAGTTTACTGATGTGCAAATGGGTGGCTGTGGGGACTTGAGGGCATGTAGGAGCTTTGTCAGCTCTGCAGGTAGGCAATCATGTGAGGGGTGTGTGCCAGCATTTGAAGACTTGCCTTTGCCTTCACCTCTGCCCCAGCTCTTTTGCTCAGACATCTGTTTGTGTTCCTCAGGCACCTGGGAGTCTCACCCAGAGACTGCAGAGCTGGTGCTGTCGCAGGGCAGGGTGGGGCCGGCAGGTGATGAGGAGGAGGAAGAGGAGGAGGAACTGAGCAGCTCCTGTGAGGAGGAAGGAGAGGAGGACCGGGATGCAGATGAAGAGGGAGAAGGAGATGAGGACACCCCAACTTCAGATCCTGGGTCCTGCCTAACAGCCCGAAACCCGTATGCCCTGCTCGGGGAGGATGAGTGCTGAGCCCCACCTGGTACCACGTCCCCCTCGCAGCTTTGCTTCTGGGCTGAGCTGGAGGTGTCTTCCCTTTGCCACCCTGATTGTGAATAAAGATTGTCTGCTTTGTAGCCCCTTCCCCAGGTGGCCTGAGGTGAGAGCGGTCGGTGTGGGCTGACCGCTGTGGGAGGCTTTTTGCCTTTCTTCTTCATTCTCTTTGGGAAGCAGAGCTATCTGAGGCCACTGCCCACTCTCTCACATAGCACTTTAGGAATCCCCATGGACAGAGGAGGTCTATGGCAGGTTCACCTGGTATTAGCCCTCCTCTCCTTCACTTCAACAGAGTCCTGTTACCCCCTGTTGCCTGGCCTTGGTTTTACGAGCGCTTTGTGGGTGAAGGAGCCGTGGAGGTGTGTCACCACGGAAGCTTTTTATAGGGATTTTCTAGACTCAGTGAACATTTATCAAATCTGTGTCTGGGACTGTGCTAAGTACAAAACCCTTTGTATGGTGCCGGAGCCAGGACTGCTTGTGACCCAGACCTCATGGAGCACAGACTTTGGGATTAAGATGGGTGTGTGAAGGTTCTCCAAATTCTGGGGACCTGTGGATTATATTCTGGAACTTACTGATACTGAAATGTAAATATGACAAAAAGCTTGTGAAAAAAATTAATGAAACGTGTGCAGGCGGAGACTTAATTATAGCAAACAGCATTCACTGTTGGAGCAGAGCGGCTCTTTAAGTCGCGTCAGGTCCCATTAAGAGCATGGGAGCAAAGAGCGCCAGCTGTGCAGACCCAGTTCTTGAGCCCATTTGCTCTGGTTTGGGGGTGGAGTTCAGACTGTTTAAGGTCTGACCCAGAAGTTGGCAGGTGGCTGGGGCCATCTTTAGGAGTTCTCTGTATCCAGTGGAAATGAGAACCCTGGGCTGAATTCCTGGTGAAAAAGGAGGCAGCCACAGTGTTGTCCAGTTGGGTGGTAGCACAGACTGCAGGGTGTGGCTTGCTCTGTAGAGGCATCTCCTTCAGGGCCTGGGTCAGTAGCATGTTCTCCAGTGCCAGCGCCAATCTGCCAACCGAGAGAAAGGAACTCGAGAAGAGGCTGAGGCCCCCGGCCATGAATTCCTAAAATGTTCACTCCCTTCAATGGCTCCAAGAAGGACATGATGAGTCCTGTAACCTGCACTGCCATACGGAGTTAGAACCACACCATGTGACCGTGCATGAAGGTTATGTACCCAGAATGTTAGAAAGGAGGAAAAGGCACAACTAAGAAAAATCCAGTCTCTAATCTAGGGCTCTTTGGCCTCACAAACAACACACAGTTGGCCGTTGTGTCTGCCCCTTGATGCTTGTGTTCCCTGTCCTCTGTTGACTCAAGGTTCCCCATGGGTGTTTGGGTGAGTTGGGTTGGGGTGGAGTTGACATGGGGAGCCGTATGGACTTGAGCTGGAGACCTCACTAGAACCATTATTATTATTATTAATTTTTTTTTTCTGAGACAGGGTTTCTCTGTGTAGCTCCAGCTGTCCTGGAACCCACTTTGTAGACCAGGCTGGCCTCGAACTCAGAAATCTGCCTGCCTCTGCCTCTGCCTCCTCTGCCTCTGCCTCTGCCTCTGCCTCTGCCTCTGCCTCTGCCTCCTCTGCCTCTGCCTCCTCTGCCTCTGCCTCCTCTGCCTCTGCCTCCTCTGCCTCTGCCTCCTCTGCCTCTGCCTCCTCTGCCTCTGCCTCCTCTGCCTCTGCCTCCTCTGCCTCTGCCTCCTCTGCCTCTGCCTCCTCTGCCTCTGCCTCCTCTGCCTCTGCCTCCTCTGCCTCTGCCTCCTCTGCCTCTGCCTCCTCTGCCTCTGCCTCCTCTGCCTCTGCCTCCTCTGCCTCTGCCTCCTCTGCCTCTGCCTCCTCTGCCTCTGCCTCCTCTGCCTCTGCCTCCTCTGCCTCTGCCTCCTCTGCCTCTGCCTCCTCTGCCTCTGCCTCCTCTGCCTCTGCCTCCTCTGCCTCTGCCTCCTCTGCCTCTGCCTCCTCTGCCTCTGCCTCCTCTGCCTCTGCCTCCTCTGCCTCTGCCTCCTCTGCCTCTGCCTCCTCTGCCTCTGCCTCCTCTGCCTCTGCCTCCTCTGCCTCTGCCTCCTCTGCCTCTGCCTCCTCTGCCTCTGCCTCCTCTGCCTCTGCCTCCTCTGCCTCTGCCTCCTCTGCCTCTGCCTCTGCCTCTGCCTCTGCCTCTGCCTCTGCCTCTGCCTCTGCCTCTGCCTCTGCCTCCCGAGTGCTGGGTTTAAAGGCTAGCGCCATCATGCCCGGCCCATTATTTTTTTTTTAAAGGCTTAGATCTCACTGCATTCCTGGACTTGCGGTGTAGAACAGGCTGGCTTTGAACTCACGTGGATCTGGAGGCAGCTCACTCCCAAAGGAATTGGGATATGTGTGCTCAGTCAGTGTTCCTATCTTGCTCATTTTATAGGAAAACAATACCAGGCAGAGCTGTCTTAGTGACAGAGAGGTCAGGGAGAAGAGAGGCCATCCGAGGCTGGGGAAAGACTGAGAGGAAGAACATGTGTTCAGTATCCCTCCCTCCTGTGCTCGGGTATCATAGCCGTCCTCACTCCCTCGCTTTGGCTGTGGTCGAACTGGGCTCTGGCATGTGGCTAGCCAGTCTAGCGTTCTTTCTACAGCTCTCATTCTGAAGCAGGGAGCGAGCCGGGAGTGGTCCAGGTGAGTTAAGTCATTAGCCCCAACCAACGAGGGAACCAACAAAAGTTAGCCGGCAACTATTTGCCAGAAGTCGTGGGACCAATTCTGTATATTCTTTTTCAATACAGTGTCTTAACTCCAGCAGACCATAGAAGAGCCACCACTGCTAGCACAACTTATTCACATGTAGCTAGAGTGAACCCCCCAGGACTCACTTATCCACTGAACAGTCTCTGAGTTATTAGTACCTGTCAATCACTGCTAAGGGGTAAGAAGGATAAACAGCCCTTGTGGAAGCCGGGCGTGGTGGCACACGCCTTTAATCCCAGCACTTGGGAGGCAGAGGCAGGCAGATTTCTGAGTTCGAGGCCAGCCTGGTCTACAGAGTGAGTTCCAGGACAGCCAGGGCTATACAGAGAAACCCTGTCTCGAAAAACAAAAACAACAACAAAAAATAGACCTTGTGGAGCGCATGGTTTGTTGAGTGATGAAAGTAATACTTTTTTTTTAAGTGTGCTAAATGCTGGGAGAAGAGTGACAAAAGATCCCCGGGGTCCTGCTCAGGAAGTGTTGACATGGCTGGACACTGTGCCCTCCATCTCTGCTCTTTGGATTGGAGCTCATTGATTGGCTAAAATGTCTGGCCAATGAGCTCCAGGAATCTTCCTACCACTTATCTCCCAAGCGCTAAGGTGAACAAACAGCTGGCTTTTTAAGTGCTGGTGGTCCCAACTCAGGCCTGTAAGCCATCTTCACAGCTCTGGACGCTGGATCTTCGCGAGGTTGTGCAAGGCTGAGAAAGAACAGCTGTTTCTGGTGCTATGGGAACCCTGACGGGGAAGCCAGTCTCCTCGAGTCTGACTCAACAGCCTAGAGGAGCAGAGAGGTTCGCGCAGGCCAAACTAAACACTGGGCTAGAGGGGTTCCACAGATGCGGGTCCAGGAAGTGTGTTCTAGCTGAGGGGCTGTTTCTACCATACAGGAGGGTGGAGAGAAACGGTGTACCATGGACAGTAACCCTGGGCACCGAAGAAAGAGGAGAACATACAAAAGGTAGGTGGAAGTGAGAGGGAACGCAGTGTGTGCATTGGTGGTGTAAAGACGCGTTCTGGGGCAACGAGTGCAAGGAGTTAGGAGAGGTTGTAGAGGTCTCCGGCCACGTTAGTAATATTTATTTAGTTTGTTTATATGAGTACACTGTAGCTGTCTTTAGAGACAGCAGAAGAGGGCATCAGGTCCCATTACAGATGGTTGTGAGCCACCACGCGGTTGCTGGGAATTGAACTCAGCTCTTAACCATTGAGCCAGCTCTTCAGTCCCCATTTTAAAGAACGAATCCGTGAAGGTAGGCATGGTGGGACACACCTTTAATTCCAGCACTCGGGAGGCAAAGGCAGTTGAATCTCTGTGAATTTGAGGCCAGCCTTATCTTACAGAGTGAGTTTCAGAACAGCCAGGGCTGTTAAACAGAAATCCTGTCTGGAAACAAAACAGAAAACCCATAGAGCTGGGTGTGGTGGGGCACACCTTTAATTCCAGAGCTTGGAAGGCACAGGCAGATCTCTGAGTTTCAGTCCAGCCAGAGCTCCACCATGAGACCCTGTTGGAAAAAAAAATAATAAAAATTTAACCCTAGGACTAAAAGGCAGGGAAATAATTGGCTGTAGACCACTGTGTTTGCAACTTGGACATTTATTTGGAAGGGGAAAGTGACCAGAGGGTTTTATAGCCATCCTAGAAGGAAAATGAACCAGAAACAGTGGGGGAAAGACTGTTTGACTGTTTGATAGATGGACAGGCTGTTGGATTGCTTCTCTCTCTCTCTCTCTCTCTCTCTCTCTCTCTCTCTCTCTCTCTCTCGTGTGTGTGTGTGTGTGTGTGTGTGTGTGTGTGTGTGTGTGTGTGTGTGTTGGTGATGGAGTTGTAGAGTAAGGGAACAGAGTGTAGCATGGCTCTAGTTTGGCATGTTTGTTATGGGCGATCTCCAGAGACAATATATGCAGACAGTATATGCAAGCACAGCTTGGGGAAGAGATGCTGGCTGGAGACATTGGGCACCATCAGCATAGAGGTGGGAGGAGAGGAATAGGTCATCTTCAGAGTGTAGTGTAAGCTGAGAACCTGTGTAGGAAGAGAGGAGAATTTGCAGGCGTCTTACTTCTTGTCTGGGAAGAGGAGTAAGCCAGTTAGAGAAAACCAGGAATGTAAAGGGGAGGGAGGAGAGAAGGCCCAGAGGAAGACGATGGAGGTTGAAGGTAATTGGGTTGGGGGTGGGGGGTGGGCAGGGTCAGGGTGGCATTGAACATTGTGGTGCAGTGGACCCATTGAAGAGATGAGCTTGAAGGCCCCATATAGCGGATAGAGGTGCAGGCATTGGAATAAGGATGTAATTGTCAAGTAATTTGGCTATGGGGTGGAGAGAAGGCTCAGCAATTTAGGAGCACTTGATTCTCTTCCAGGGTTTCTAGCATTCACACCCAGCAGCTCACAACAGCCTATAACTGGTGGTGACGTTCAGATAGCTGTGCGGCTACAGCTCATCTTTATGTTGAAATATTATGTATCAGTAGGTAGTAAGTAATGAGTAGCTGCAACAGCAGGAAAAACACTTGGAACTCAAGATCCCCACAGCCTTGGGTAAAGGGTCGGTCCACCGCACCTGCGACTCCGCAGTGCCACCTGCTGGTCAAGCTGCGTCATGGCTGCGCAGAGGAAACCCTGACGTCGCGCGACGTTCGATGGAGCTGGGCTGTGGTGCACCCCTTTAACCCCAGCTTTTCAGGCTGAGACAAGAGGATTGCTGTGAACAGATAGGCTATCCTGGGCTAAATAACAAGACCTTATCTCATACCACAAATAAAAATTATCTTAGAGCTATTGCGTTGCTGCTGTTTTGAAACCGTTTAGCTTCGTTCTTCTACTCGTAGCAGATTTCAATGGTTGGAAAAAGTCATTTATTTATTTATTTATTTATTTATTTATTTATTTATTTATTTGGTTTTATTTTTTGAGACAGGGTTTCTCTGTGTAGCCCTGGCTGTCTTGGAATTCACTCTGTAGACCAGGCTGGCCTCGAACTCAGACACCAACCTGCCTGCCTAGTGCCGAGTGTTAGGATTAAAGGTGTGCGCCACCACGGCCAGCTCGAGATAATTTCTAATACCATCTGACAGTCCATTCTTTGGGTGAAATGGTCCCCCATAGGTTCAAGTGTTTGAACGGTCGGTCCTCAGCTGCTAGCGGTTTTTGGGGAACCTTTAAGAAGGTGGAGCCTTGATAGCGGAAGTCCCACCCAACGGGTGAAGAAGACGGATGTGTTTCGCCCGTGGGCTTGGCTTTGCGTCTAGTCCGGCGTCGCAGACCGGTTTCGCCATGTCTCTTCCTCAAACGGTAAGCCCACGAAAACCTTTTAAAGTCGCTGTTTGTTTGTTTTGGTCAGAAATGTCGGTTATCAAATCTAGAAAAGCGTACAATCGTCAAGCCTTCGCAACTTGAAGCGCCTACTATAGTATTTTTCATTTTAATTTTCTCGGCTCAACTAAGCTTACTTAGTAGATTTATTCATTCATTTCAGGACAGGTTTTCTCTGTGTAGCCCTGACTTTCCTGGAGCTCGATCTGTTGACTAGGCTGGCCTCGAACCCAGATCTGTCTGCCTAGGCCTACGGAGTGCTGGAAATAAAGACCTGCACCACCATGCCCGGCCCTCATTAGATTTTAATTTCCCCAGCTTTATTTATTTAGGTGTAAGTGACAAAAATTGCACACGTTTGAAATATATAACGTGGTGTGTTAAAACACATTGTTTAGGGCCGCGGAGGTTGCTTAATCGGTAAAGAGCTTGCTTTGTAGCACAGGACCTCCGAGGTTGATCATCGGAAATCGCTTTAAAAATGTGAGCGTGGTGGCTTGTTATGAAAACCCAGCTGGGAGGAAGACAGGCCGATCCCCGGGACTACTCGGGACTACTCGGTGAACCGCAGTAGCCTAAGTAGTGAGTCTTAGAGGAAAAAAAAATGGAGGCTGTGTTAGGAAAGATACAGTTGTCCTCTGGTCTCCACTCTTCACACCTTATACAGGGAATGGTGGTAGGCACGGTGTCTCACTCCTTTAATGCCAGCATTCAGGAGGTGGATTTCTGTGAGGTCAGGATGAATGAGCCATGGAAGAGATTAAGCCAGTTACTCAGAGAACTCGATATTGGTTTTTTTTTTTTTTTTGGAGGGGGGGGGCTGGGGGGGGGCGGTCTTGCTATGTAGTAGGGTCTGGCCTGGACTCTGTCTGCCTTTGCCTATTGAACGCTAGGATTAAAGGCATTCGCCACCATGTCTGGTTGAAATGAAGTTCTTGATGTGTTAGAAGTCTAATAAGCAGGGCTGGAGAGAGGGCTCAGCAGGTAAGAGCACCGGCTGCTCTTCCAGAGGACCCAGGTTCAGTGTCCAGCACTGGTGGCTGCATGCAGGCAAAAATATTCATACATTGGATCCTGGGTGGTCACAGGAAACATTGTTTAATGAAAGTTGCTAGCCCAGATCACATTTTTTTTTTTTTTTAAAGATTTATTTATTATATGTAAGTACACTGTAGCTGTCTTCAGACACTCCAGAAGAGGGAGTCAGATCTTGTTACAGATGGTTGTGAGCCACCATGTGGTTGCTGGGATTTGAACTCCGGACCTTCGGAAGAGCAGTCGGGTGCTCTTACCCACTGAGCCATCTCACCAGCCCCCCAGATCACATTCTTGCTGAGTTGAAATTTGGTGCTGGTAGTTCATAGCATGTCCGTACACAGCAGGGAAAATACAGATGGTATTATCCGCCCGAGAAGATTGCTCAGACATGGGTTTAAGCCACTAGAAAGTCTTTAGTAGCTGGCTGGGGGTGACACTGAGTGTCCAGGCTCCCAGTGTCCCCGAGTCTTTCTCTGAGTGAACTTTTTTTTTTTATTGTTTTTTTTTTTTATTAGGTATTTTCCTCGTTTACATTTTCAATGCTATCCCAAAGGTCCCCCATACCCCCCCCCCCCCCCCAGTGAACTTTTAAACACCAAAAACCATGTTCTGGGTTGACATACTTGAGTTAACAAGAACAGTTATCCAGAAGCAGACAGCAATGTTAGTACATTTAGACATTTCCCCAGAACTACAGACTTTGATGGATTAAGTCTTTGTTTTCATTTTGTCCGGGGGATACTGTCTTGGTGCTGAGTTTTACATCCTGAATGGCACTTCCATCATGGAGTCACTTGTGCTAAGGTCTCAGAGGCCTACTGAGTGGTTGTTATTGACTATCTTGTTAATAACAAGACTATTAACAGAGGTGGCTAAGAATTGACGGAGAAGTGTAAGGCCTTGAGAGACAAATCACGTGCTGGGGTCCTTGGTTAGTGTGATTACAGAGAGTTTGGTATGTCCTAACTAACTGCTTCTGACAGGTACCCAATGCAAAGGGCAGACAGAAAGCCTCTTATACCTTTTATGGCTTCTGAGCTGAGAGCTAGCTAGCCCTGGCTTCTCAGTATAGTAGTGGTGGTGTGGCAGTGCCCATTAAATATGCTAAGGATACTAGTGGAGATCCTGAGTCTGCTGCTGCGCCCGGCCCCCTTCCCCTCCCCCCTCCTTTCTCAGGAAACACCTTCCTAGACACATCAACTGTTTAATAGCATCTTGCTTCATAACGAGTGGCTGTCTTCTTCTGGACCTACCTCCATCAGCTCTCATTTCTTCTAGGCCAATAATGAATGTAGATGAAAGGATTTTTCAGAGTAGAACTGGGCGTTTTGGAAGGAGATTGCTACACTAAAGAGTAGCAGGGCCGGGCGTGGTGGCGCACGCCTTTAATCCCAGCACTCAGGAGACAGAGGCAGGTGGAGTTCGAGGCCAGCCTGGTCTACAAAGTGAGTTCCAGGACAGCCAGGGCTATACAGAGAAACCCTGTCTCGAAAAACCAAAAAAAAAAAAAAAAAAAAAAAGAGTAGCAGGGTTCTGCTCTCATTCTCCCCTCCTCCCCATCACCTCTTCCCAGTACCCTTATGTGTTCTGTGGCTGGAGAGGGACCAAGCTGCTGGATCGAGTGATGGGATCCCCGATATGCGTTGCACCGTTTTGCACCACTAGGGGATGCAAGCAGGCCTTGTCTATGGTTTAGGCTGACAGTTCTAGGCGGCTGTCTAGAAAGAACGAGAAGATCGAGATTCTACGATCAGTTCCCCAAAAGGTCACTAGAGGGCAGCATCGGACAGGAGGTTGCATATTGGCAGGAAGGCTAGGTGACCCTGGCTCAGCCAGTCACGAAGACAGGGCAGGCAGGCTTCGTCTTACTCACCTGCCAAGAGTGAAGGATGAATCTGGCCAGAATTCTAACGAGGAGCAACCATCTTTCACAATTGTAGCTTGATTACTTTGCATTCTTTCTTTGAATTCATCTTCACAATGATTGACAAATATTTTTTCTCCTGTCTTAAATGGTTATGTCTGCCACAACAGTAAATACTCAAAACCTGTTGCTTGGTTATCCTGCCACACTTTGCTCTTCTCTATGCTAGCGGGAGACTTTGTCTATATTATCTCATCTTAAATCATGCTCAGTGATGTCACTTTGCAGGGGTTGGTTTTGATTTTTTTGTCTATTGTATAACCTTGACTATCCTGGAACTCTGTAGACTAAGCCTCTTTCGAGCTCCAAAAAAACGACCCCTCCGTCCCTCCCCCAGCCCCGTGCCAAGATCAAAGATGTGCCCCGCTGCCCAGCTCACTTTGCATTTTTTATATCACAGAGATTAGCAAATTTGAGGCCGGAGAGATCGCTCAGTCAGCAAAAGCGCTTTCTGTACAAGCAGGAGGCTCTGATTTCAAATCCCCTGCACCCGAGTGAAAATCAGCCTGGTGGCAGCTTGCAATCCTCTCACTAGGGAGGCAGAGGCGTGGTGATGGGGGTTGGGGGGTGGGGCTTCCAGGCCAGTCAGGTTTATTGGGTTAGCCAGCTCCTGTGGGCTTGGGGTGCGGGCTGAATAAAAAGGGACCGGCTACTAGGAGCACTCCCCACTCTCTGCTTTTCGATTGTGGGTGCAGTGTGACCAGCCACCTCGCCTTCCCAGCCATGGTAAAGTGAGTGTATCTTTCAAAGGGTGAGCCAAAAAAAGATACTTCTTTAAGTGTTTTGTTTTTTCTTTTTCTTTTTTTTTTTTTGAGGTATTTTGTTTCAGTACTGAGAAAAGTGATGGCTACTTTGTGACATGTAACTTACTCACTTAAGGTTTAGTTCCTCTATTTGGATGCTTGGTTCCCAGTTGGTGGAGTGTTGTGAAGGACTAGGGGTGTGGCCTTGTTGGAGGAGGTGTGTCCCTAGGCTGCCTTTTAAGATTTTGAAAGTCCTTGCCAGACCCAGTCTGCCTCTGTCTGTCTGTCTGTCTGTCTGTCTTTCCTCTGCCTGTGAATCATGATTTAAAGCTCTCAGCTACTTTTCTAGCGCCATGCCTGTCTGTCTGGCATGCTTCCTCTTGGGATGGTAATGGACTAACCCTCTGAAACGGAAAGCAAGCACCCAGTAAGTTCGTTCGTTCTTTCTTTCTTTCTTTCTTCCTTCCTTCCTTCCTTCCTTCCTTCCTTTCTTTCTTTCTTTTATAAGAGAGGAGACAGAGGGAGAGGGCTAGAGGGAGAGAGGGAGAAACTGGGAGAGACTAACTTAAGTTGTACAGGAATCAGTCTGTGTTCAGTGGAAGAGGCTGGCAGGTGCAGAGGCAGTGGCAGTGGCAGTGGCAGTGTGGGCAGACACCAGGGCACTTATTAGTAGTGAGGGGAAAGGATAGCCCTGAACACTGTGTGTGAGAGGCAGCTGTTTCCTCTCCCTCTCCCTCCCCCCCTCCTTTCTCTTGAAAGGAAATAAAACTTGAGAACTGTGGTTCATGTAATTTATGTCAAATAGCCCAAAGAGTTGTTTGTGAGCTTTGAAACCTGGGGCTGAGAACATAGCAGAACAGGCCAGGTCATGCCCGGGCAGGCCCGTCATTACATGTCCTGACTGGCCTAGTGCCTCCCTATCTCCTGCCCTTCAGACAGTCTGTTGATGTTTAAATGGACCAATCATGTAAAACCGCGCCAATTCCTCCCCCAGCCCCACCCCTTTTCTATAAAAGTCCCTAGCTTCCAAGCCTCGAAACTACTGTCTCCTGCGTGAGATACGTTTCAAACTGGAGCTCCGCCATTATGGCTCCACCATGTGGTCGACACCTCTGTCTCCTGCGGGAGATATGTGTCGGCCTGGAGCTCCGTCATTAAACTACCTCATGCTTTTACATCAAGATGGTCGTCTGTTCGTGATTCTTGGGTGCGCTCCGAACAGAAATTGAGTGGGGGTTTCCCCACTAGGTTCTTTCACTCTCTCGCTCTAATAATTATATTCTCTAAAATGGTTACATTATTAAATTACCTCATGCAAGGCCATCATCACCTGCCTCCTGCTGTACCTTAACTGCTTTGTTTGCTTAACTAAGAATTAGGGAAACAGATTATTTAATTACTGGGAAACCTGGGTTGATGAGAAGGCTCAGTGGGTAAAGGCACATGTCGCCAAGCTTGTTCACTCTTGGACTCACCTTCTGGGTAAGAACGCAGCCTACAGTTTGTTATCTGGCCTTACACGTGTACCGTGTACCTTGACAACCACGTGCCAAATTCCTAAGAGATGTAACAAAGTTTTAAATAATGCTAAACATCATTTGTTGTACAAAATAAAACAATTATTGAAGTTAGCTTGACATTTTAGTACTTTAACTAATAAATATAACTTTTCAGATTAACCACCTTAGGGACGCTTTAATGGCAGTAAATATATCCATATCTTTGTGTGACCATCCGTACCATCTGTCTTCAGAACTTCTTCACCTTGTAAAACTGAAACTCTGTATCCATTAAACAGAAACTTCTCATTTCTTCCTTTGGTCGGCACCCGACAGCATCAGGTAGTCCCAGGTTGCAGATGTTTGCCACACACACAGTACCCGACCACTTCCTTTTGTTAGAATAACCTTAACTCCCCACATGTTTCTTCTAAATTTAGCGTTCACCTCCTTCTCTCTTTGTGCACCATGTGGGTACAAAGCCTGTGGAGAAAAAAAAGCTTGAAGCCCTAGTAAGAGATACACTCTTGGGCTGGTGAGATGGCTCAGCGGGTAAGAGCACTGACTGCTCCTCCAAAGGTTCTGAGTTCAAATCCCAGCAACCACATGGTGGCTCACAACCACCCGTATGACGCCCTCTTCTGGTGTGTCTGAAGCCAGCTACAGTGTACTTACATATAAGTAAATCTTAAAAAAAGAGATACACTCTTTTGTTTGTTTTATATATTTAGGTAAATCTTTGTTTAACATATATTTTTATTTTATGAGTGTATATTTTTGTCTGTGCACCATGTATGTGCCTAGAGCCAGAGTTACAAAAGCTTGTAATCTGCCATGTGGGTACTGAGAACTGAACCCAGGTCCTCTGTAAGAATGCTCAACAATCATAGCTGCTGAGCCATCTCTCCAGCCCCTTATTTGATTTTTTTGAAACAGGGTCTCTCTCGATGTAGCCCTGATTATACTAGAACTTGCCATGTAAACCAGGTCAGCCTTGAACTCACAGAGATCCGCCTGCTTCTGTCTCCTGAGTGCTGGGATTAAAGGCGTGTATCACTGTTCCTGGCTGAATGTAGGTTTTAAGTTTCACCAAACCTTGTTGCCACCAACCTTGAGAAATATGAATTGGACCCCACAGCACACTAGCAAAGATAGGAGAGATGGCTCAGTGGTCAAGAACACCGGGCTGCTCCTGCAGAGGATCACACGGTGGCTCACAGCTGTCTGTCACATTTCCAGGGCATCTGAGACCCCCTTCCAACTTTCTGAGTTCGAGGCCAGCCTGGTCTACAAAGTGAGTTCCAGGATAGCCAGGGCTACACAGAGAAACCCTGTCTCGAAAAAACAAAACAAACAAACAAACAAAAGTAAAAAAAAAAAAAAGATAAGAATTCAAAGATGTTTATTGGGGCTTAAGAGAAGGCTCCTTGGGTACAGGGCATATTGCCAAGCTCAATGACTTAAGTTTGATCCCCAGACCGCATGTGAGAACTGACTCCCACAAGCTGTCCTGTGACCCTCACATGTACACACATACACTCACTCACCCACTAAATACATGCATGTATACTAACGATTTTTATTAGTTTCTTCTTTATCCTCTGGCCTTTATGCATACCATATACTGTTGTAACTCCCGAATTACTGATACTAGAGAGACTATACAATGTTGTACAGTTTGCCTCTGTGTTCCCTGCCAGAGGCTCCCATCCTCCGTCCCCATCCCCTAGCATTAGAATGGCATTCAACTCTCCTGCTGTTAAGCAGCAAAACTGCCTGTCCTTGAGACCTTAGAGAAATAACAAACTCAAGGGAGACCATGGAAAAAGTAAAAGGTAAACAGAGGTCGGGTCACAGACAGCTATGACTGGCCATAAAAGTAGTCCTTGAACAAACAGCCATTAACCCCCCCTCCCTCCTGCTTCATGGCGAACCGAGTTCAAACTTGGAAATAAAAGACTCTTTTGCGAGTTGCAGTGGACTTTGCAGTTTTTAGACTCATCTGGATTTCCTGCGGACCCAGGGCATAACAATACCACGCAAGAGCTTGAGTCTTTTGTGTGTGTGTGTGGTTTTTCAAGACAGGGGTTTCTCTGTGTAGCCCTGGCTGTCTTGGAACTCACTCTGTAGACCAGGCTGGCCTTGAACTCCTCCACCTGCCTGTGCCTCCCGAGTGCTGGGGTTAAAGATGTGCGCCACCATGCCCAGCAAGAGCTTGAATCTTGTCATCTCTCTGCCAAGTTCACTTAGTCATTTCTACTACATCTGGGACTGCTTGCTAGGGTGGGGAATTCCACACTGGGGCTTGGTCAGAGCAGTTGGCTTTCCCAGCCTCTTTAAAGGTCTTGACATAGTTTCTTCTCTTCTCTTCTCTTCTCTTCTCTTCTCTTCTCTTCTCTTCTCTTCTCTTCTCTTCTCTTCTCTTTGTTTTTGTTGTTGTTGTTTTGTTTGTTTTGTTTTATTTATTTGTTTCTTTCTTAAAACATTTTTATTGATTCTCTGGGATTTTTACACCATGCACCCCTATCAGACTCACTTCCCAGTCCTTCCATGCTTCCCACCCATGTGACTCTCCAAAGGAAAGTAAAAATAAAGATAAAAAAGGCTCAATTTGTGTTATGTCTATGCTCATTGGAGCATAAGTTCTAAGTCTGCTCCTTAGAACTGAGTCCTTCCTGTCCCACGCCCCGCCAGAAGCCATCAACTGTGGTGAGCCATACTTCAGCATCCCTCCCACACTTTCTAAGAGTTCTCTTTGGTCAGGTGGTGGTGGCGCACACCTTTAATCCCAGCACTTGGGAGGAAGAATTCTCTTTGGTGGCTTTCTGTCTGGGCTGTTTTATAGGGGGGGGGGGGGGAATGGGCTTGGAATAGGCATGGGTCTTCACAGAAGTCTTCGAGCCCCTCCCCCTCAACTGTGCTTAGCATAGTTTCCTGATGTGTCAGTTTCTAACAAGCTGGCTGTGTGGGCCACTGTGATAAGCCTGATCCTCACCACAAAATTCTAGTTAGTCATCCCCCACCCACCTACCCCGCCCATGACTAAGAGATTCCAAGGTAGCAGCAAGATCTCCTGATGCTGTTCTCTGGGCTTGCAATGGCTTCTTCCTGTATCTCCTTGCCCACCCAGATAAGCCCATCCCTTGCGTCCTGTGGTGGTTTGAATGAGAATGGTCTCTATAGGCTCATGTATTTGAAGACTCTGTCTGAACTTGGTGGAACTGTTTGGGAAAGATTGGGAGGCGTGGCCTTGCTGGAGGCGGTGTATCACTGGGGTGGGGGGCAGACTTGGAGGTTTCAAAAGCTCACCCACTCCATTCCCAGTTAGCTCTCTTGGGTAACTATGGGGTCCAATTCATATTCACAAGGTTGGTGGCAACAAGGTTTGGTGAAACTTAAAACCTGCATTCAGCCAGGCATGGTGATTGATACTGCTCAGGCAGGAAGCCTGCCTGCCTGCATGATGGCTGTGGACTCCTAGCTCTCTGGAACCATGGGCCCCAAATTAAAAGCGTCCTTTGATAAGCTACCTTGGTCTTGGTGCTTTACCACAGAAACAGTCTGGTAACTACGCAGACCCCTGAGTGGTGTCTGCAAACAGAATAACACTAATTGCATATGCCTCTCCTAAGGAAATATATGTGCTGTGTTGGCGAGGTCTTTAAAGGACCCCTCATGGGGCTGGTCGCTGTGGTGCACTTGAGAGGCTGAGGCAGGAGGATCAAGAGTTTAAGGCTGCTCTGGGCTGTACAGTGAGTTTAAAGCTAGCCTAAGCTGCATGAGAGAGTATTTCAGAAGACCAAGAAAGAAACAAGAAAATAAAACAGTCCTCCCTTCCCCAGATCTAGAAGGGAACTGACTCCCCACGTACAATCCAATCATATTGTAAATGGTACCACAGGGCCAGCTTCCCCTTCTCTGTAACAACGTTCCTGCACCTCCACACTGTGTGCTTTCCTCAGCGCGTCCCTCCTTGCAGCACAAATATTGAGAGATAAAATCCATCTCAGTGTTGTGTCCGGCCAGCAGACCACAACCTGGGTTCTAGCCTGGAAAGGCATTTTGGAAACCTGGAAGAGAAGAGGGGCTAGGTGGCGAGAGAAAGGAATGTAGCCAAGACAGTTACTCTGATCAAGGCTCAAATTTTATTGTTGGGACACTAGTTATGAAGGAAGGGGGAGGGGACCCGATTCCCGCCGAATAATCTCTGGTCCAGTAGAAAGGTGCACGTGTGTGGCTCCGCAGGTTCCAGCAGTGGGCGTGGCAGAGCGATGAGAGGGAAGCTCCACCCCTGAGCAAGCAGGTTTCAGGCTGGGGGAGGGGAGACTACATCTCCTCCCTTTTATTAACAAAATTTAAAAAAAGAAAAAGCTGGCCTGAGGGGGAAAAATTATCTATGCTCAATAGTTCTGCCTGGAATCTAGGGCTAAAGAAAAAACTTGTTTTCCTGGGATTCTTTAACTTTTATTATGGTAAACTGTATCTGGCTAAGACTGTCCTTTTTTATCTTAGTAAACAACTAACTGAAAAGCCTGGAGCTGTAGGCTCTGACTTTATAATGCTAATTAGTACTTGGTAGGTAACTTTTTAGTTGAATTTTAAGTAGGGCGTTGGAACTCTGGCTAAGTTTGACTGAACAAGTGTGAAATACACTATAATAAGAATAACACTAAGTTGATATTTCTCCGCATTTTTGGATGAATGGTGGGTAACAGGGATAAGGGGTCCGGCCAGCTCTGTAGTACAAGGCCAATTGGCTTTTTTATTTGGGTGGGAGGCAGTGAAGGGCTTGCCCTTTCAATAGTACGTCTCCAATCTCTCTCCCCCCTATTAAATAAGTTAAATAAGGCAGCGCTTAACTGAGGTGATCAAATGATTTTCTCATCCGTAGATGAGTGGGCTTTTAACCTTGGCTTGGGTGGACATGGACCCGATTTTTTCCGTGGATTTTGTTAAAATCCACACCTGTGGCTCTGGTACCTTTTGGGGAGGCGAGGTAGAGCCGAGGGATATATAATTTGGTACCAACCTCTTTTAAACCGGGTTTATCTCACAGGAAACTCAGAAATGGTCAAGCTGGGACCTTTCCTTGCAGTACCTCTATCTGCACTAAGGGATGCCCATACTGAATTTGTACAATCACAAGCCAGTATGCACAGTTCTGAGCGCTGTGCAGCTCCTAAAGGAGAATTATCAACCTCAGATTTAGCAAAGCCTAAGCAAGAATTATGTCGTTAGTAACACCACGATTTGTGGCTAAAATAGGAGCTGGGAGTCGTTTTTCCTCATCCCTGTTTTTTTCTACAGCCTTATTGAGCTAAAGACACCTTGCAGTAACAGCAAGGGTGAAAAGCCAGAGGTCAGCTAAGGGGCTAAGCCTGTCTATCAAAATAAAAACCAATCTTTATTAATATAGAAATATCTACTTTTCTAGTCCTCTGGGTAAACCTAATTTTTAACTCAGACTGAAGGCCACATGTTGGAATGTCCTGAGACTGGGGATAACAGCTGCCACCTGAGTGCTCTAGGGGGGCGGGGATGTACATCCGCTGGTCCGCCTCGAGAATGTTGATTTACCTGCTTGAAAGACAAAATCTTGAAAGACAGTGAGAAAGTAGGAAAGCAGAACTTCTTTTGGGTAAGTCTAGGTACTTTATTTAAATGCAAATTGTAAAGCTGAGGCTAGTCTCTGGCCTCTTGTCGGGAGCTGGCTCAGAGAGTAGCTTTTTTGGGAGCCTGAGTCCTCAAGCCTTTTAAGCAAAAGAGGAATTTTAGTCCTCAAGGTGATACTTTTAGAAGATTTAGAATCTGTGTTCATCTGACAAATTAATCTCTCTGGCAGCCACCGAGCTCTATCTTTATCTCGTGAAAAAACACAAACTGAGCCTCTACCCCAAATTAGAACTGGATCTGGACCCTTCTATTTGTTAGTCAGGGGGTCCTAGCATTTTACCAATGTATTAAGTGACCAATTGCTCTTTAATAGCCTTTTATACTAGCTGTAAGGCCAGCAATCTTTCTGAGGTTAGGAATCTAGGTTAACTTTGCTAGGTAATTTAGAATATAGGAATCTCTAACATTGGATGAATATTAGACCAGTCTAAGATTGAGTTAGAATGGCTGGTCACACTGAAGAAAAGAGAAAAATCATTATGACTCTATTAAATGACTAATTTTACTAAGTCTGAATATACAGTCTCTGATGTACTATTGTCATAAAGTTAAAAGGTTAGAAGCTAGTCTAAACTGGAAAAAATGACAAGTAAGGATGGATCTAAAACATGAATTTAATTTAGTTTTTTAGTCAATTTAATCAGGACATGAGTCAACTTACCTATCAGCTCGTCACACGAATTTACTAATATGCTTCTGCAGCGTTCTGTGGAGAAAACCTGTTTTTTCTTTTTTAATAAGGTAGCTGTTTTAGGATCAATCTATACGCCAATAAGTAGATTTGTTTAAGATACTATAAAGCATTTATTAAACTCTTTGACATTAAAATATTAGATTTTGAAAATAAAGGTAAGACTTTAATAGTGTGCATGGGAATGCACTAAATAGTATGTACGGGGATACAATTTCTCTCTTTTTTGTCTTTTAAGAAGTTAAAGTTTTAAAATTTTACAATACCTAAACTTTTGAATTAATAACTAGTTGACAAAATATTTTAAATACTTGGCTGTAAAGGGGCAGTGACTAATTGCACTTTCAGTCAATTTTCTTAAGGAGCGGTTGTAACTAGAAGGCTTGCAAAGTTATTAAGAGTCACATGTGCATAATTTATTTATTTATTAACTAGAAATATGCATAAGCAATTGTAAATTTGAGAATTAATAGTATCTGAGGGATGAATAATTTAAGCAATTGCGAGCTTAGAGATATGGCATTGACTATTAATATACAAATTAAGGTTTGATTGTTTAGCATTTTAAAACAACATCTACAGCACACAACTAGATCATCTGTGCTGGAACAGGGGAAACTGTGTCTTAAGACTCTACCCCACAGCAGCTAGTTGGGCCCACATGGGCCAACGATTGGCTGGGAGGATGAGAAAAATGACTTTACAATAATGTTTTTTCTGGCCAAAGAATTGTTTTGGGCACAACCAATTTTTAATTACCAATTAATAGCAATTATAAAAGCTTTCTTTATTTTTTGTAGAAACTTTTGTAGTAAACTAAAACCCTAAGTAATAAAAGGATATTGTCTCTGAATCTTTTGGGTGAGAGCAAGGATTTAAGGTAAACTTTAAGAAGCATTAGTTAATAAAATACTTTTCACTTAGGAAACAATATACACTGAAAGATTAAAACTCTTGGCTTCTTGTATAGAAGCAGAAACAATAAAAATTTTTCTTACATAATGTAAAGTTACATTAGCCATACCTAGAGGCAGAATTTTCTAGTGATTACAGTTCACTAGAAGCAAAACTCTTTGAATTTAAGCATTATTTTAAACATCTGAATAGATCTGTAACACTGTTAAAAAGAAATTTTCTTGAACACAGGGAAAAAACTTTTTAAGGCACTGTTTGCAAAACAAAAGAAAGGCCACAAGCCGCTCTGGGGCTGCCCAGAGCCATGTATTGACTCAAATGTAAAATACTTTTTAATCTGAGCATCTTGGCCCTCTTGTAATAAGGACCGATTTTAGAAAAACAATATAACTGTCTACGCCTCTAAATTTTGATACTTTTTTTTAAGATGACTTACAGTTAAAATGTTCTTCACAACTTTAGTGTTGTGAAAAAATTGCCCGTACTGCAGTTTCCTGCCAGGCAGCAACTATAACCAAACTGTTTGTCTAATTTATTTACAAAGACAAACATAACTAGATAACTCTGTCAGTTTTGTATGAAGTGAGCTGTATGAGCGCACTCATAAGATGATTACTCTTGTAATTATCTTAATTACAGTATACAGGTGAATTAAAGATCTTAAATTTGAAATCAAACTGCAAGCTGCAGTCAATGGAACAATGGCAGTTTTAACCATAATTTTTAAGTTTTTTGTGCAAGGTTAGGATAATACCTACAACCTTGAGAAAGCAAAACCCAAGTTTAAAACAATTTATTATCTTTAAAATCAATATTAGAAGCATTACTATCATATTACGAAGTTTGGATGTCAATTAATATCTATGAATACCTATTAAAGCAAGCTTTAATGCTTTAATAAAGAGACATTGCTTTAAATCTTATCTTAAATTTTACTATTTAGGATAAGAACCACATTAATTATTATCCTAGAAATATCTTTAGAGACCCAGCCTCTTGGGCTGCCTTATGCCACGTGTCAGAAAGACTCTAAACTTGAGTTATCAAATTTAACACTAACTATCTGTAGCAATGTAACAATTATTAATCTTAACCAACAACTTATGAGCTGATTGTGAAAACACTCAGAGCACATTACCAATAAAAAGGAACCAAATGAAGCAGTTACATTTAGACCAATCAGAGAATAATTTTTGTAGCTACAATCATAGAATAAAAAACACTTTACCATTGTCAAACACATTAATCATGAACCATTTATTAGCTTTTTTACTCTGAAACTTAGAGGCTGTGCACTCGCCCTTATTTCCTAAAATGAACAGTTTTTCTAGCAGGGGCCCTCCCGCCATGTGTCTGATTTCAGGCTGAAACACGTGGCAGCTCTCGGCTTTGCAGATAAAGTTTTTTATACCATCTTTATTATCCAACACAAAACATAGAACATTCATTCATACAGACTGGACACGAACATACATGAATTGAACACGAGAACAGATTGGTGCACCGGACATTAGACAAGACACAAAATGGGAACAGAGTACTCCTGCTATAAGGCCCAGAGAGAAATTTCTCTCTGCTTTCTGGGACATTTTCCTCCCTTATGATGCATTTTTTATTAACTGGGGCAATCTGCCTATTCCTTTTAATAAACCCTTTCTTTTCTCACGCCTCATGTAGCTTCGGAGAGCTACGGCCTACCGCCTATTACCCAGCTCCTCACTGCTGAACCTAAGTGAACCAGCGCTCGGGTTTAACGCTGTCTCAGCTTAGCCCATACCTTCTCCGGTATGAATTTCCCTTATACTTTATTTTATGGAGCTCCGAACCAGCAGCGTCTCTTCCAAAAATCCTTTGCCGTTTCTCAGCCCCACGTTGGGCGCCAATTGTTGTGTCCGGCCAGCAGACCACAACCTGGGTTCTAGCCTGGAAAGGCATTTTGGAAACCTGGAAGAGAAGAGGGGCTAGGTGGCGAGAGAAAGGAATGTAGCCAAGACAGTTACTCTGATCAAGGCTCAAATTTTATTGTTGGGACACTAGTTATGAAGGAAGGGGGAGGGGACCCGATTCCCGCCGAATAATCTCTGGTCCAGTAGAAAGGTGCACGTGTGTGGCTCCGCAGGTTCCAGCAGTGGGCGTGGCAGAGCGATGAGAGGGAAGCTCCACCCCTGAGCAAGCAGGTTTCAGGCTGGGGGAGGGGAGACTACATCTCAGGGCTGGAGCGTTGGCTCAGCAGTTGAGAGCACTGGCTGCTCTTGCCGAGGACCTGGGTTTGACCCACAGCACCCACATGGCAGCTCCCTATACCTCTGGTCCCAGGGGATCCAATACTCTGTTTTGGCTGCCAGGGGCATTACAATGATATAGGGTATATATATATACACATTACCACAGGCAAAGCATCTAGACACACAAAAATAATACAATTACTAAAAGAAAAGCTGGCTTCTTCAAGAAAAAACATCATAGGCAGAATTATGGTCCCCTAGGATGTCCATATTCGAATACAGACTGTGAGTGTGCTTGTCTTAGTTAGGACTACTATTGCTGTGACCATGACCAAAGCAGTTTGGCTTGGTTAGAGTTTATTTCACTCACACTTAAAAATAACAGTTCATCATCAAGAGCACTGAGGGCAGGAACTCAAGCAGGACCGGAACCTGGAGGCGGGAGCTGATACAGAGGCCCTTGAGGGGTGCTGCATACTGGCTTTTTCACCGTAGCTTGCTCAGCCTGCTTTCTTATGGAACCCAGGACTGGCCCAGGGATGGCCCCACCCACAATGGCCTGGGCCCTCCCCATCAATCAGTAATTAGTAAAACGTCTTTCAGGCTTGCTTGCAGCCTGATTGTATGGAGGCATTTTCTCAATTGAGGTCCCCTCCTGTCAGATGGCTCTAGCCTGTGTCAAGTTGACATAAAATTCCCCAGCAGTGTTACTTTATATGGGCACTGGGACTTGCAAATGGGATGTAAAGTAGGGGAGGACATCTGGGACAGCTGAGAAGAACGGGTGACATAGAAGTGTTAGCAATACAGAAGAAGCAGGCTACCCAGTATTTGAGAGAGAAGAGGTTCGGATCAGAGAACATACTAAGCTGTTAGCTTTGGTGGTGGAGGACAGTGTCTCAAGCTAAGAACTTTCAGAGCCACCCAGACGTGATGCCAATTCCATTCTGAAGCTGGAAACATGTAGCTGTCCAGCGGCCATGGATGGACTGGGTTTCCCTGAGGGGGCCTGGAAATGAAAAGGACAGGGGGTTGGGGGAGGACAAGAGAAGGATGAGACAAGACTCTGATCAAGGCTCCAAGTTTGTTTTTTTTTTTAGTTTATTTTACGCATATGAGTACACTGTAGCTGTACAGATGGTCGTGAGCCATCCTGTGGTTGCTGGGAATTTGAACTCAGGACCTTGGGAAAAGCAGTCAGTGCTCTTAACGGCTGAGCCATCTCTCCAGCTCAAGGCTCCAAGTTTAATATTCAGGGAGAGTCCACAGACCCATCCTTTGTTTCAGCTGGGTTATGTTGCAAAGCAAGCTCAATGGTCAGTCTATTCTTCTAAGTTCCTGTAAGAAATTGCATGTGCGGGCTGGTGAGATGGCTCAGCGGATAAGAGCACCAACTGCTCTTCCAAAGGTCCTGAGTTTAAATCCCAGCAACCACACATGGTGGCTCACAACCATCCATAACGAGATCTGACACCCTCTTCTGGAGTGTCTGAAGACAGTTATGGCGTACTTAAATATAATAAATAAATCTTTCTTGGTAATTTATCTCATGGTGCTGGCATCTCCAATATGCTGGGGTCTTCCCCTGCACCTAGGCTTCACCAGTAGCCTCTCATACGTTCTTTTCATGGTGCCAAGCCTCAAATCCTTTGCATGACCCCTTCAGTCCTGGCTATCAACTGCAACTGAGGCTGCACCATCACCTATGTCCTTCCATGGCCTCTCACAGTGCCAAGCCTCGGCTGTTCTTCATGATGCCTTCATTCCTTTAAAGCCAGTACCACCTGGGGTGACTCTTAACACATTACCAAGTATAGCTGCAGCACAATGTACGACCTTGGCTCTCTTTGCAACACAGCTTCTTTGTGCTCCCAGAAAACACTTGTCAGATTTCACCTCAGTCTCTCTTTTTTTTTTTTTTGAAACAAGGTTTCTCTGTGTAGCCCTGGCTGTCCTTGAACTCATTCTGTAGACCAGGCTGGCCTCGTACTCAGAAATCCGCCTGCCTCTGCTTCCCAAGTGCTGGGATTAAAGGTGTGCACCACCACGCCTGGCTGCTAGTCCTTCTTAATCACTACTAATTTCTTAGCTCCAGCTACCAGCATCAGTTGTCCCAGTGGTCTCTTCTATTTTTCCCTCTAAAGCCAGAGCCACATGGTGTTCTGCTGCTTTCTGGGGCTGGAACTGAAAGACCCACAACGTGAAGACTCTCCCACGTTCTGACTCAGGAGAGGCGACACCCCAAATTCACCCACAAGAAACGGGTCTTGCTGCAAATTGCAAGAGGATTTTTATTCAAGAGCGCTCTCGGGCCCACGGTCATACGCCACACAGGGGTAGAGGATTGTGGCGCCCCGAGTAGCTGAGTAAGGGGGTATTTAAAGGAAAAAACCACAACTCAAGGAGGTGGGAAGGGAAATACCAAAAATACCAGTTAAGAGTCACAAGGAAGTACAAAGTCACAGGTGTCACAAGGAATACCTGGTAATTGTTAACTCTCAAGACAGTTCCTAAGAGCCCCTAGCAATAGCACCTTTGCATAGTGGGTTCCAGCAGTGGTCAGGGTGGGTCAGGGTGACTTTCTTTGAATGAACACTCTTTGAACCCAGGAAGCGGGTGGGTGGAGGAAGGAATGTCACTATCTGTTTTATGACTAGCATACCTTGGAGCACTGAGTTTACTACTCTTTCAGAACATCCCCTCCCCCCCTTATTCTATCACCAGCTTTCTATTTTCCAACTCCTGTTCTGCCTAAGCTTGGCTTCCCTGGAACTTGCTCTGTAGATTCACTTTGAACTCAGAGATCTTCATGGCTCTGTCTCCTGTAATGCTGGGATTAGAGGCATGTACCACCATTTAAGCTTTTCTTCACCTAGAACCTGCTTTGTCCTAGGCTGGTCTTGAATTTAGAGATCTGTTTGTCTTTGTCTCCTGGGATTAAAGGCTTGTACCACCTTGCCTGGATCTAAATTTAGCTGGGTAGGATCTTGCCCCAAATCCCTTAATCTGTTATCTCCATTTCACTTCCTGGTGCCCCTTTAATACTTGAACTGTATATTTTGTGTTTTTCCTTTCTCAGCTTAACATGCTCGTTGCTCTTCATGAATCTTAAGCAAAGTCTCTGCTGGGCTTTTTCGAGACTTCTTTGTCAGTGCTGTTAATCTGAGACTCTTTACCTTAGCCTCAGGCAGATTCTTCACCTCACTGAAATACTGCAAAAACAGTCTGTAGGCCACGTACCGAGAAATTCTTCTCCACTGAAACTTGTTGGCCCAGGTCATACAGTTCAAATCGTATTTAGCAACAGAGTCTTCCAAATTCCTACCTTCCATGGCTTCCCAAATCCAAGCCCAGCTCGACCTTATCAGGCTTCCTCTCATGGTTCACTACCCCATACAGGTTAGCAGTAGCAGTTCAATCCACTCACAAACTCTTCACGGATACGCCAGCAGTCCAGCTCGGTAGAGTCAGGATAACAAACACAGATCAGCAGCAGTGGCACTACCTAGCAGACACAGCCAAGCCTCAGCCCAAGTCAGCAGAAAGGACCAGGGTCAACAGCAATGCCAGTTCTTAGTTGTGCCTCTCTTCAGCTAAGAGCAGCAAGCGGGGCTGGAGAGATGGCTCAGTGGTTAAGAGCACCTTAAGAACACCGTTCTTCCGAAGGTCCTGAGTTCAAATCCCAGCAACCACATGGTGGCTCACAACCATCCGTAATGAGATCTGACTCCCTCTTCTGGAGTGTCTGAAGACAGCGACAGTGTACTTACA
This sequence comes from Mus musculus, assembly GCF_000001635.26. NCBI lineage: Eukaryota > Metazoa > Chordata > Mammalia > Rodentia > Muridae > Mus > Mus musculus. The sequence continues at coordinate 2,323,293 of NT_187027.1, forward strand.
TATAGTAGATAAATAAATAAATCTTAAAAAAAAAAAAAAAAAAGAGCAGCAAGCCTTACATAATATAAGCAAGCGTAGCCCAGGCTCTTCACTGAAACCTGTGTCCTCTGAGGATCATGGCCAGGTCTGCCTTGGGCTGTAAACTATTTACATTGTCCCTGGGTCCTGTCCTAGAGCCTCTCTTCTTCAGGAACAGATGGAGCAGGCCTGTTCTTTCTTCTGACCTGTAGGGTGGGAACAACCAGTATGAAGTTAACTGTGAGATATCTGAGAGCAAAACGTGTGTATATGCACATACATGCTATGTACAGAAATGCACATATTCGTGGAAAAGGCCATAATTCTCATACACAGGACATAGCCAATCAGCCATACACACCATGCACACACACACACACACACACACACACACACACACACACACACACTTGGGAGCCTGGCTAATTTCCACTTAATCTCCTGTAAGAATTTCAGGCATTGAGGGAGGCAAGCCTTGAGACATTTTATTCCCTGAGAAGCAGGCTCACTTTGAAGGTGCTTTGGGACTTTTTGGGTCTCACAGGTGATGCTTCTGGAACTGCATTCAGACATGGGGGCATCCATGCTCAGGGAGAGATCCTGGAGGCTGGAAGCAGCCATACCAGCAGTTGTCCTTGGCGTCTGGGTGCCTGGGATGGCCTCGGTGGTGTAATAGTCTCTAGCTCCTCTCACCTGCAGTTTCTCAGCCTACCAGCCCTCCAGCCTTTGCTATATCACAGAAAGTCACTATATTGGCCCTATGACAAGAGTTTACAACTTGACTTTTGACCTTCCTTCCAACACAGGGCACCCAGACCTCCTTTTTCCTACCTGAGTTTTGTAGCGGGTAAGTCCAAACACAAGTACTATGCCAAATAAAGGAAACGCAAGGACACTCAGCAAGGTTGCTTGAGGACTACAGCTTCCCCTAGCACATACTCCTGACGTGGGCGTGGTGAGCTGAAGAGGTTCTGGGAAGGGAAAAGAAAGATGGAGGGCCCTGGCTCTGGGAAGATTCTCCAGAAGGGCTTCTGCATCCCTTGGCAATAGGCTCTGTGCCCCTATTCTCCTTACCCCATTTCAGAACAAGGGGCTGCGTTAGTGCCTCATGTTGCACATGACATGTGTATCTCTGCTCCTCTCCAGAAGGCACCACCACAGCTGCCCACTTCTGGAAGGTTCCATCCCCTGCAGGCCTGGTCTCCACAAGCTCCATGTCCTGGGTCAGCTCCTCCCCATTCAACTGCCAGGTCAGGGTGATGTCAGCAGGGTAGAAGCCCAGGGCCCAGCACCTCAGGGTGACGTTTCCTTTAGGTCTGAACTGATGAGTCACTGTTGTCTTTGGAGGGTCTGCCGTAGACAGACAGACAGATGCAGGTGTCTCCAGTGGAAAAGGCAGAAGTAGGAGACACACCCAAGTACCCTTGGGACACATTTAGAGAGTAGAGACCTCAGAGGTGGTAGGTGACCACGGTCTAGGAGACTCAAAAGAGTTCACATCTGCTTGTGGGAAACAACCCGCAGCACACTGAACCCACCCAGATAGTCTACATTCCTGTGCCGGAGTGGCTGCCGGAACTCCCTACCAACTACAGAGTGAGCTTTCACCCTGCTGGCCCCAGGGAGGAGGGCTGGGCTTGGAGGGGGTCATTACCAGTTCGGGTAAAGTTCTTTCCTCCCATGGTTAAGTATCTCTGCAGCCATAGGATGCACTCCTTCTCCAAGTAGGTCTTCTCTTTCTCCAGCCAGTACTCATTGTTTTCCCACTTGCGCTTGGTGTAGCCAGCAATGAAGGTGGCTGCTATATATTGCATAGAGCCCAAGTCCAAGGTCAGGTAATCACTGCCATCGTAGCCATACTGCCAATGCCCTGTGGTCCTGTTGTACCGCATCTCACAGCCGTATGTGAACTGGAGGGTGTGAGGGCCTAGAAGCCCCGGGGACAGGCATGTCAGTGACCCCACAGATGTATTTCCCAGGCCTCTCCATCATGGTCCCTGCTGCCCTAGCACTGCTCCCCGATTCCTTGGGTTCTCCTTAGAGGATGGCTGTTCACACTCTAGATAACCTAGGCTGGCTTTCCACTCATACCTTAGAAGTGCTGTGAGCTCTGACAGGGAGCATTGGACAGGGAGCTAGAACTCGGGCTTTGCTGTGTCATTACACAGGCTCTTCACCCTCTGTGGCTCTATTCCTCTTGCGCACAAGTCACAAGCCCAGAGCATGACCACAGAACTCCTGTGCAAGCAGTCCCTGGAGTCCAGGAGTAACCTCCCAGGAGCAGAGCACAGCGCAGGAGCATGGTGGCAAAGGACACACCATGCTCAATATTTCTCCTCGAGGTTCTAGAGAACGCAAGCCCTGATTTGTCAGGTGTAGTGGTGCACGCTTGCAATCCCGTAACTGGGGAGATGCAGGCAGAAGGTCATGCTCAATTACACAGTGAATTAGGGGCCATCTTGGGCTCCTTGAGTCCCTGTCTTGAAACAAACAAAATAAAACAAAACAAAAAAACCCAAACTGAACCAGACCAACCACTAACCACCAAGAGAATAGGCTTTATGCTGAAGAATTCTGTAACAAATTTCAAAGTCCAGTGTAACTGACTGCCTGGCCGGCTTAGGTCCTTCCCTGCCCCACGGGCTTCAGGTCCAAGCTCTTTAACTATTACTTGCTACATCTAACGGGGCTGTATGTGTCTCTTCTTCCACACTGTGGGTTTCGGAAGGTGTGACCACTTACATGGCCACTCTTGTGGAATCTCTGGTTGTTTTAGGATCAGCAGCCTCATCCACACTGGCCTAATGGCCTGTCTCAGACTTGTTTCAGTTGTGCTGAGTAGTGGGAAATATTTGCTAAAAAACCTTTTGTCTAAAATCTGTTTTCTAAACTCATTCTGCTGAGTCCTGCCATGCACGTGGCTGTACCGTGACTGCTGGTCGTGGGAAAAATCTCTCTCTTCCTCTCCCTCTCTCTGAGACATATTAATCAAGATACTATGCTTTAGCTCAGGCTGGTCTGGAATCCACTATGTGTAGCCCTAACTGGCCTTGACTTTGAGGCAACCCTCCTGCCTCAGCCTTCCCAGTGCTGGGAGGAATTACAGTGTGAATCACTGTGCCTGTCTTCTGTATTCCTCATAGATGCATATCAGTTTCATCTCAGTTTTGAAACTTGCTGGCATTGGGTGTCTCCTTCGTGCTTCAGTCAGGGAAGGTAAATGTTTGTGCGTGTTTCAAAGAGGCGCTGGCCTCAGGGTCACAAGGGTCTTCAGACATCTGAGTGCCTTCCCATAGAACTTGTAAGCACTTTGAAGGCAAAGGGTAACTTATGATGCAGCCTCTGAAAAAATGCACACTGTGTGTACATCTGCGACTCATTTGACAGGTAAATGTCAAATAGACTCTGAGCTCTGGGAGCAGATGTGGCCAGCCTATTCTCAAGGGACAGTCTGCTGTCAGGGCACTGAGGGACTAGGTGAGGCAGCTAAGTTGTTTCCTGCCTCCAATCCCTGGCACATACCTGCTTGCTGGTGGAAGCCATCTGCTCTCTGACTCTGGGTACCAGAGCTGTTGTAGTATTGCCGAATGTTTCTCAGGCTCAACTGGAAAATCTTCATCCGATTGGTGAAAACCTCGGTCTCGTGAGTGAAGTACTGTGCATTTTCCCTCAGCCAGTCAGCACAAGGCTCTGCCTTCATGCTCCTGCTGTCGTAGTGGATGAAGGGCTGGTTATCTAAGAAGCCACTGGCGAAAAATGAAGGAACTCCCGGGCCCGGCTCAGTCACAGCTGAGTAACAGTAATGCAGAGAGTGTGACCCTGAGGTTAGAATAGGACTTAGTGTGAGGTACCGAGTGAGGGCCCAGCTCTAGAAGAGACAGGACACACAAACATGAATGAGAACACTTCATAACAACCCACCAGCCAAGAGAATCGGATTCCTTACTGCGCACTGGGATAATTCAGAGAACCAACAAAGTGTGCGCGTAAGGGGCTGGAGAGATGGCTCAGTGGTTAAGAGCATTGGTCACTCTTATAGAGGACCTGAGTTCAATTCCCAGCATCCACGTGTCCTCTCCCAACCATCTGTACCTCCAGCTTCAGGGGATCTGATGCCTTTTGGCCCCTCCAGGGCACTGTCCGTGTGTTGCGCATAGATGAAGCTGCAGTAATTGAGCTCAGGACCTTTGGAAGACCAGTTAGTGCTCTTAACTGCTGAGCCATCTCTCCAGCCCTCCCCCCTTTTTAAAATATGTTTGTTTTTTAATCTTTATTTTTGAGACAGGGTCTCATGTAGCTGAGGCTGGCCTTGAACTTCTGATCTTTCTGCCTGCACCTCCCAAATGCTGGGATCACAGGTGTGCACCATTATACCCAGCACATACAAAATAATAATAATTGTAAACTGGAGTTCCAGAGACAAGATGTGATATTTGTCTTTCTGAGGCTTGCTTCTTTCAGTTGTATCCATCTCTCCCAATATCATAATTTAATTTTGCTTAAAAAGGGCATAGAATTTCATTTTATAGCTAAATAAGACTTCATTGTATTGTATCAAATTCTAGAGTGTATTGAACTGCATTTTGTTGTTGTTGTTTTGTTTTGTGAGGAGCCTTGGCTGTCCTGGAACTCACTCTGTAGACCAGGCTGCCCTTGACTCAGAGAGATCCGCCTGTCTTCCAAGTCCTCGGCCTCCACCTCCTGGCTTTTGTCTTTATCAGTGGATACACAGTGGATACACACCCAGGCAGGATTTCCAGGTTGCCCTGGGCGGTCCCTGTTTAGGAGGACGAGGAAACAGCTCACATCCTGAAATATCTACGGTAGTTATTTTTAACAGGATCATGGGTGTGAGATGCCATACCCAGCTCCATTTCAACTGAATATTGTGTTCTAGTCAAATTGACACACGAAATCAACCATTATAACCAGCTAGCAGAAATACATAATTATACATGTACGTGTGAGGCAGGAGGATCATGAATTTGAGGGTCACATAAATAGAATCCTATATCACAATAATTATTATTAATGATGATGATAATGATAATGACTGTAGAGAGATCATCTTGTGTATTGTGGATGCCTTACCTGTCAATTTAAAAGCCTACGGCTTAAGCAGGAAATAGAGGTGGGACATTGGAAAGAATTCTGGGAGAGGAGGAGTCAGGGAGAGAGAGGAGTCTGGAAAAAGGTGAGGAGACAGACACATGGACACGTGGTACCTGAGCACAAGTAATCAGCCACGTGGCAAAATGCAGCTTAAAATAAATGGTTTTTTTTTAGTATAATCTAGTCAGAGTAGAGCCTAGCTATATGGCCAAGGCATTTGTAAATATAATGTGAGCCTGAATCTTATGTCCGGGAGCATGGGGCTGGCAGAAAGAACCAGGACTTTAACAAATGATGATGCCAGGGAGTCAGACTGCTCAGCTAGTAAAGGCACCTGCTGCCACCCATATGGTGGAAGGAGACCTGATCCAAATTAGGTTGTCCTCTGACCTCCACATCTGGGCTATACTATGGGTTGCAGGCTACACATGAACACACACAAACATGCATATGAATAAATTTACACAACAGTGTGCACAGTGTATACTTTATAAGTAAACATGCAGTTCGCAGAAGTAGGGAGACAGCCCAGCTGTTAAGAGCACTTACTGTTCTTCCAGAAGACTGTGGTATAGTTCTGAGCACCAGCTGGAGGGAGCTTCATGCCCTCTTCTGACCTCTGGCATGTTATGCACACATACAAGCAAATACTCAAAACCACATTAGAATGTAAGGAAAGGGCTGGTTTGGCGGTGCATGCCTTTAATCCCAACTCCTTTGAGTTCAAGGCCAGCCTGGTCTACATATCGAGTTCGAAGACAGAGCTACTAACTGAAACCTAGTCTTCTGCAAAATGACCCAAGGTTCGAGGTTGGAGGTTTTCCGGTCTTAAATTTACCCAGCACACAACCCTACTTACGGGCTCCGCCGTCGTGGGGGTGACTCAGAAGCCAGAAGATAAGAGCCCACATGGTGTCAGGATCAAGCTTTAAGCTTCCACTGTCCTGAGAAACTAGACTTTAGAGAAGTCGCGACTGCCTTCGGAAACCAATGGGGTGGAGGTGGGGGTGGGGTGGAGCCTGTTAACAGATAAGGCTGGTTCAGTTTCAAGCTTTAGGGGTTCCTGCAGAGCTTCCCACTAGGATGAAGGCTTTCTTTTCTGGATATGGGTCTGCTGGCTTGCAGGCTAGTGCCCCTAGGGGGAGTGAGCCCTCTGTATGACATTTCTGACTCTTTTCCAGCAGTTTCAGCTTGTTTACTTTGGGCTTTGGGGCAGTTAACAGTGTTAGACTTCAGCGCCCCGCCCCACTGTCAGTCTGTCAGACTTAAGAGCTTTCCTGCGGGGGTGGGGTGGGGGGTGGTGGGGGGTGGTGGGGGGTGGTGAGGGGTGGTTGTGGTGGTGGTGGTGGGGAAGTGATGAAGCTGGGAAGTCAAAACCGAAACTGTAGCACTTTTCTACTGCTGGGTAGTTAGCTAACTTGTATCTTTGTGGAACTGCAGTCATTTCAGTGTAATTACCTAAAGCATCAAGAGCCTTCCAGACAAGGCATCTACTGTTCTAGCAGCATCTACTGTTCTAGTGTAGTGTGCCTGTGGCTTTCTTTTTCCTTCTCATTAGGTATTTTCTGTTATTTTCTTTTAGAAAAAAAGATTCATCTTATTTTTAACTGGTGTGTGTGTGTGTGTGTGTCTTAGTCTTAGGGTTTCCATTTCTGTGAAGAGACACCAAGGCAACTCTTACAAAGGATAACATTTAACTGGGGCTGGCTTACAGGTTCATAGGTTCAGTCCATTATTATCAAGGCAGGAAGCATGGCAGCATGAAAGCAGGCATGGTGCTGGAGATAGAGCTGAGAGCTCTATATCTTGTGATGGGCACCAGAATACTGTCTTCCAGGCAGCCAGGGGAAGGGTCTCAAAGCCCACCCTCACAGTGACACACTTCCTTCAACAAGGCTACACCACCTAATAGTTCCACTTCCTGGGCCAAGCATATTCAAACTACCACAGTGTGTGCGTGAATGTGTGCCACATTTGGGTGGGCACCCAAGGATGTGGCATTGGCTACCATGGAGTTGGAGTCAGAGATGATTGTCAGCCACCAGATATGGATTCTGGAAATTGAGTCTGGTTCTCTGGAAGAGCAATTTGTGCCCTGTGCAAACATGAGGACCTGAGTTCAAATCTCAAGCACCCCTGTAAACAGCTACCTCTGGCCACATCAGTGACTTGAGTGCTGGGGGTGTTGAAGAGGGAATCACTGGGGCTTGCTAGCTACTGCCTAGAATCTAACTTAGCTATATGTCAAAAAAATCAATCCTTAGGAGCACTTGTAATAAAGCAATATTAAGGGAAAGTACACAGATCTGTTTACCAACTAAAGCAAGGACATTGGAGCATTCTTTATACAGGATGCCACGATTCCAGGAGACTAAGTTTCCATGAACTTTTCGACTTGGGACAGCGACCAGGTTTTCGGGGCCTGTAGTGCTTGTCACTACTGGAGTGGATGTAGCACTCGTGTGCGCGCACACACAGACTACAGTTTGCTTTAATTTTTTTTTTTTTCTTTTTTCCGAGACAGGGTTTCTCTGTATAGCCCTGGCTGTTCTGGAATTCACTCTGTAGACCAGGCTGGCCTTGAACTCAGAAATCCACCTGTCTCTGCCTCCCAAGTGCTGGAATTAAAGGCATGTGCCACCACTGCCCGGCTTTTTTTTTTTTTTTTTTTTTTTTCTTTTTGGTGCTTTAAATTTTAAGTGCAGAATTCATGTCCTCTCTTTCATCCTTTCTTCAGGGTAAAGTGTCCTCACTGTTGGTTTCCTCTGATAATCTGTGAATCTTTGCCTCGCAGTCAGTCAGAGCAGCAGTTACTAGTATGTGGTAGTCCTCTCAGTCGCAGCTGCTCAATGACCAGGCTCTGCACTGTACCCATGGCAGGAAATCCCTATTCCAACAGGCTTGTCAATGCTTGTCTCTGTAGCTTCCTTACTTGGTACTGAGACCTGCAGGACTAGGGACTGCCCTAACTAATCCAGTACTTAGGAGGCTGAAGCAAGAGGTTTGCCATGAGTTCTAGGCCAGCCTGGGATACATACTGAGTTCCAGAGCAGGGTAGGATACAGATGAGACCTTGTCTCAGTAAAACGTGTGGTGGGATTGGAGAGATGGTGCAGCAGTTGGGGGCACATACTGCACCCACACCAAGTGACCACAGCGTAGTCAGAATGCTAACTAGCAACAGCAACAATGGAAAAAATCCACCGGCAAGGATGTAGGGAAATAAGAATGTAAATTACCATAGCCATTGTGGGAGGCAACATGGCTGTTGCCCAAACTAGATATAACTACTGCCGAACCCAGTTACGGTCAAGAGACATGACGGGTCCCAAGAGACGGTTCAGCAAGTGGAGTGCCTGCCATGCAAGCATAGGCACCTGGACCTGAGTTCACATCCCCAGCGCTGCAAGATGAGTGCACAGGTAGACATATGTGGGGGGTCTCTTGCTGGAGCTTACCGGCGTTTACCATAGCTTACCAGAGCTTGCTGGCGAGCCAGAGGAACTGAATCGAAGAGCTACAGGTTCAAGGAAAGACACTGTCTCAGAAAATGAGGTCTAGAGTGATGTAAGAAGACAGACCATGTCTTCCCGCATGCACGTGTGCACATGTGTCTTGCCCACATGCGCGTAATACACTCCCCACGCACATACATAAAAAGTAGCATTCTGCCATGAAAAGGAATGTTTCAATTCCTGACAAACTGGATGGAACTGCAGGACTTTATGTTAAGTGAATAAACTCGGGTTGGAAAGGAGGCGAAGGTGCCGGGCAGTGGTGGCGCACTCCTTTAATCCCAGCACTTGGGAGGCAGAGATAGGCAGATTTCTGAGTTAGGGGCCAGCCTGGTCTACAGAGTGAGTTCCAGGACAGCCAGGGCTTCACAGAGAAACCCTGTCTTGAAAAACAAAAACAAAAAAAGAAAGAAAGGAAGAAAGAAAGAAAGAAAGAAAGAAAGAAAGAAAGAAAGAAAGAAAGAAAGAAAGAAAGGAGTCGATAGTTAGACTACTTCCTGCTGACTAGGGACATTACTTACTGGGGCAGTTTGATCTTCGCAGTCAGGATATCTGATAACCCAGGCACAGAAAAACAAAAGCTAATCTTCTCTTAGTTGACCATGGAAACACAAAAGTAGATCACTAGATATGAAAGTCTACCCATCAGCTTTTGGTTATAATAAAATACTAGAGAAGTGCTTCATAGAAAGAGGTCATTTCAGCGCAGTTTGTGGAGCTTAGGAGCACAATACTTGACAGAGAGCTTGCAATGGATGACTTAAAAGATGTCTCACCTACTGGGCCCTATCTATAGGTTCCCTATATGAAATTTATTTAACTAAAATGTTCAACTTTTTTTACCCAATATTTTTTCTTTCGTCTGTGATTTTAGGACTTTGTATTGTATAGAAACTTTAAATAGATCAAACTGAGCACTCTTAAGTACTTAGATATATATTTTTTAAAGATTTATTTTCTTATGTATATAAGTAGCTGTCTTCAGAAACATGAGAGGGCATCAGATCCCATTATAGATGGTTGTGAGCCACCATGTGGTTGCTGGGAATTGAACTCAGGACCTTTAGAAGAGTAGCCAGTGCTTTTTTTTTTTTTTTTTCGAGACAGGGTTTCTCCATGTAGCCCTGGCTGTCCTGGAACTCATTTTGTAGACCAGGCTGGCTTCGAACTCAGAAATCTGCCTGCCTCTGCCTCCCGAGTGCTGGGATTAAAGGTATGTGCCACCATGCCAGGCGAGTAGCCAGTACTCTTAACTGCTGAGCCCTAGATATAGTTTTATATTTAAAAAAAACGGAGGGGCTAGGGAGATGGCTGGGTGGTTAAAGTGTCTGCCATGCAAGCATGAGATCTGGAACTGGGGTTTCTTTTTTTTCCACCCTTCCCCATCCCTTTTCTTTGTCCCTTTTAATCCCCCCTCCCCCCATACTAGATAGGAGGGGAAAAAGGAGAATGCCGCAGATCCTCTGGGCCCCTTTGTCTGCGTGGAACGGGTCTCTAGTCTCGAGTGGGCAAAGCGTCGGATGAATGACAGACAGATGCACACAGGAGAGGTTGTGTAGAATCTGAATGTAATTTGTCAAATCGAGCATCAAACTTTTTATACAGAAGAAAATAGGGAAGTTGGGTGACACATAGGCAAGGTACAAATGAGGTTACCAGATGCTTAATGACTCTTACACAAAACAGAGGAATGCAAACACAAAGACTGACAGGAACTGGGCAATAAAATAACTGAGACAAAGTCAGCCCTATCTAAGGTCAGCTATAGTCTTAGAAGCCAGATTCGAGGTCTTTACACTCCTAGGGCAAGGGCTTTCACACCCAAGTCATGGTTCTAATTAGGGAGTTCCGTTCTAGCTAACCATCTCATGAATAATGCAATACTCTAAAACCATTGCTGATCTACTTCCTAAACCATTGTAAATTCCTGTATACGGGAGCTACTTGACTTTTATTCTAAGTGATAGTGTAATGCCAGAGGCAATTCTGAATGTCACTGAATTCCCATGATCTGCTCAAGGACTTTCTAGGACTGTTGGAACACTGGCGAAGGCTTTAGCTATGTCAGAATTCAATCTTAAAAGGCACTTATAATAGGATAACACTAAAAGAGAACACGTGGATCCATACACCAGACTAACTTGGGAATGGAATATTAATGTATGGGTTAAAGAGAATGCCAGACTCAAGGAGTGAGTTTCCGTGGAACTTTCTGCCTCGTGAGTGGCTTCCAGGCCTCAGCCTGTCAAGCTGACTCGACCAGAGTGCGTGGCAGGAGAGGAAAGGAAAGAGATCCCTGAATAAAGTCATTGCAAAGGGGCAACAATATCATTAGTCTACTTCCTGCTGACTGGGGCCATTTTGCTCCCTGGGGCGAGTTGGATCTTCACGGTCAGGATTTCTATTTCTTCTTCATATTTCTGCTTTGTGAACAACTGCTTAACAAACCGAGGCCAACAGCAACCAACAGCCCAACCCGCTCTCTGAAAAGTCCCTAGGATTCTGAGCGTCACACAACTGCAGAAACTGTCTGCAGTTGGCAGAGTCATGCCCCTGCTAGGGTAGGAGGCAAATCATGACCAGCTGCCTCAAAGCAGCCCCGTGTCCCCACATCTGGGATTAAAAACAAAAACACATTCTTATAATAGTTGTTGTTGTTTGTTTGTTTGTTTGTCTTTTGGTTTTCCGAGACAGGGTTTCTCTGTATAGCCTTGGCTGTCCTGGAACTCACTTTGTAGATCAGACTGGACTTGATCTCAGAAATCCGCCTGCCTCTGCCTCCCAAGTGCTGGGATTAAAGGCATGCGCCACCACGCCCTGCAGTTGTTTGTTTTTAAGGAAGTCAAAATTCTCAATACATGAGTGTGTCAGCCTGCAGGTAACTCTAAACTCCAGAGGTGGACATGGGGTTCCCCAGAGCAAGCTGGCCAGCCATATCAGTGGGCTTTGAGTTTGATTGAAGGCCTTGTCTTGAGTAGCCATCACTATCTTTCTTGTAACTTGGGTTAGGTTTTGGTCTTTCTTACCCTGCTGCAGAACAAGAGTGACTGGTTAGGTTTTTAATTTTTGTTGTTGTTGTTGTTTCGATTTTATTACTGTTGTGTTGGTAATGGAGGTTGTGTTGCCTGTGTGCTATAGAGTGTATGGAGAGGTCTGAGGACACTTTGATCTTTACATGGTGGCGTTCCAGGTCTTCAAAGAGAGTTTGAAGATGCCTCCTGGCTGTGGACCCTTCCTGCCTTCCTTGGCAGAGAGGAGACAGGTAGGGGCTGTCTTAGCCTCCATCCAATCCTACCAGGCCTGTTCAAGTGCCAGGGGAGTCAGTGGCTGCAGTATTCAGCTTGGCAGGTCACTGTCAGGCTTCAAAGCAAACACTTTACCTACAGAACCATGTGGCACAAGCTTTTGCTAGTGCGTTCACGGCTCCCGGGCTGTGTGGGTAGATACCAGTTCAGGACACTATGGAACGTGAAATTCTGCTGTTGGCCACTGCTGGGTCTAACTGATATTCCAAAAGAGTATTGAATAATGTGAACAGGAGCTAAGGGGTTGACAACGTTATTAAACCCTTTAAACCTGTGATTGGTGATGTTTCCCAGTCCTTTAAAGGGGTGGAGGATGGAGGTCGAGGTGGAGAGAGGGGATAGATGTCTAAAACTGGTACAGGAAGGGGCCCTGCTCAAGGTTTATTTCGGGGGTGGGAGCAGCATTGTTTTGTCTTTTTAAAAAAGCATTTGTTTTGTGTATATCTCCGTGTGGGTGCATGCGTGGCATAAATGTGTGCAGAGACCAGAGGACAATTTTAGGGAATTGGTTCTCTCCTTCCATGTGTGGTTCTGGGGATCAGTATGAGGCAAAATAATTCCTAATAAAAAGAGAATTACCAAGGCTAATGGTCTAATTGGATATGGTGAGTCTCCTGTCAGTCTACGAGGGGAAAAAAACCCAAGGCCAGGAACAGGAAACTGAAAGTGGAGGAGGCTGGGGTTGTGGCAGGATATTGCCACGCCCCAGCTCTCCTCTTACATAACAGCACACTATCTCCAGATCTCATTTTAGGAATCGAGCTGTGGATGACAGCTGGCTGCAAGGTCCCAGAGGCAGGACTTAGAGCTCCTTACATTACTCCCTCAAACCTTTGCCTAAAACTCTAGTGCGTGTGGGAGGCACCACCCAGCACCTGCTGGGTAAAGGGTTAGTTTGACACATTATTTAATTTTTCTCCTGTACAGTCTGTCTTCAGTCCTCCCAGGCTAATGAGCGACTAAACTCAAGTTCTCTCCTCCTCTTTCTTCTTTGCCATATGTGTGCCAAAGATGAATTCTCTTGGTGTTGATTTTGGAGCCTGTACAGGGCAGTCAAGGCGTCCACACAAGTGGGCTGGGGAGAGGAGCCGGAGGAGGAGGAAGGCACAGTGCTCATCAGTAACATGTGACAAAGGAGTCATTGTTTCTTTTACCCAGATCCAACTTGCACTTCAGCTTCCCAAACAGGTTTCTACAGAAATCCCTGCTGCTCTTTGTTAACCATTTGCTGGCTACTTAGGGGTGACTACATGGAACTGCCAGGCTCCCCAAACCTTTATGTAAAATAGTTTCCCAAGTGAGTTCCCAAAGCCAAGGCCGTCTCTGGCCACATTAGAAGGGAATGGAGGACATAAGATGATTATTGCGCAATATTATTAAGAGGTCAGTGTGAGGGGTTGGGGGGGCGGGGGAGGGGTGTGTGTGACTCTGTGGTTAAGAGCACTGGCTGCTTTTCCAGAGGACCTGAGTTTGATTCCCAGCACCTGCATGGAGGCTCACAACCATCTGTTGCTCCAGTTCCAGGGGATATAATGACCTCTTCTGATCTCTGAGAGCACCAGGCATGTAAGGGATGTACAGACATACATGTAAACAAAGTTCACACACATATACAATTTAAAGAAGGTTTTAAGGGGTATATTTGGACGAATGCCTGACCATTACCATCTTGGGACAGGAGCTGCCATAGTGACTAAGCAGAGACCCCAGCTTGTGGCCAAGCAAGGATATAAGCAGAACCATATATAAAATTGAGGGGGCTGTTAACCTTTTTCTGTTGGAAACAAGGGAGATAACTTTGTAGATAGCTGCCTTCCTAGAGGTCATTAGCCCCCACCCCCTCCCTGCATGCAGCCATTGACAGATAGGATATATAAAAGGAAACCATAAACCAGGGGTAGTGGGACTTGGGAGGTGTAGCCGCTTGAGGCTATAGCCAATGGTTCATTGATTATTACTCATAGGCTGAACTTTTCTGAGTCATTTTCTGAGTGGTTGGTACTATTCAAACTTGGAATTAGAATGTGGTATGCTGTTCGTTTCTGTTCTTTTATAAAGTGTCCTGACAGGAGAAAGCCTCTGGGTGGGAGGATTTTATTCAGTTTTAATTCCAGGTTACAGTTATCAGGAAGCCATTGAAGTGGGAATTTAGAATAGCTGGCCATGCCACACAGTCAGAAGCAGAGAGAACATATAGGCTCCTTTGCCTGCTCAGCAGTCTTTCCACTCACAGAATGGCAGACCCCCTGCTGAGGGAGTTGAAAGCCTGTCTACATCCACCATCCAATCCAATGGAGACAGTTCCTCATTGAGTCTCTTCCCTTGTTACTCTAGGTTGTGTCTAGTTGACAGAGTTATCACGACACCCGATGTTCTGAGTGGACTGGAGAGCTTGTCCCGGGATGTAGCATGTTTGGGAAGGTGGCAGGGAAGCGGACTGTTCCCACCATCAGCAGTGAGATATGCTGCTGAGTACAAACTATTGCCTAAAGGGGGGAACTAACAGGAAGGGGATCTATGAACATCAGTATCCACTCTATCAGCAGATAAAGCATGAAAATTAAAGAAAACGGAAGATAAACATGCTAGCTCACATATTCTACAGCTGGGAGGGTTGAAAAAAAAACACAAAAAACCCCCCCACAAAAAACAAAACCAAAAACCACAGAGGGCTAGAGAGCTTATCCTAGGATCCAAAACCATGGAGGCCTTGGGAAGACAGATACAGATAGTAGGGAGTCAGGGATAGGAAGAGTAGATGATTTAAAAGTTTGACCCTTAAGGAAGAAAAATATCTATAATTCAGCATTAACAACAACTCTACACATGGAAATTTGGTAACCCCAAAGCATCCCCTTCTGGTCTATTAAAATTATGGGGAAACTTTATGCATGCTTATGGGAAGCCCTGCTGGTGTGTCTGCAGGATGTGAGAGTGACGTGAGTGCTGAGGAGGAGGTTAGAATACCCCGCGCATCCCTTCACTGTGTTCTGGTGAACTTTAAATGCCAATTCAACACAACCCAGAATTTCAGGGGAACAGAATCTCAACTGAGGCGTTATCTACATCAGACTGACCAGCGGGCATGTCTCCAGGGAGTCTTCTTGATTGATGATGCTTTCTTAGGCAGTACCATCCCCCTAGGCAGGAGGTCCCAGGCTGTATTAGAAAGCTAGCTGAGCATTAGCCACACTTGCCAGTCAGCAAGCAACATCTTTCATGGTCCCTGCCAAACTTCTCTGGGTGTGAAGCGAGTTCCTTTGTCATATGTGTGGAATAGCAAGCAGGCAACATGGACACATTCATCTCTCATGACTGTGGACATGACGTGAGCAGCTGTCTCAGGCTCCCGCCACCGTGGCTTCCCTCTGTGATGGACTGACCGTACCCTGGAATTGTAAGCCAAATAGACTTTCCCGTCCCTACCTTGTCTTTTGGATAAAGTGTTTTATCTCAGCAATAGAACAGAAACTAGAACACATTGCTGGGGTGATTTGCAGCATCATGAGGGAAATTCATCTTTTAAGACCTTCTAGAGTGTGGGTCTTGAATGTGCATAGCTAAGGTGGTGGGCCATGAACAATAGCAAGGTCTCAGAGTGCACAGTAATCAAAAAGTAATTAGGAATCAAAAGGTGCAGTGCGTTTAAGCTGTTCCTGGCAGTGCACACTCTGGCCTTGTCACATAACTAACTCTGCCTCAGTCTTGGTTCTGAACACCACCCTACACACCTACCTACACAGCAAGGAACAAAGCCCAGAGTTCCTCAGCTCAGATTTGAAGCCACAGCACTTTAGGGATTGCAGTGTTTTAGTGTGCACGAAGTTTTGTACTCTCATGGAGACATGGTCTAATTACAGAAAATAAAGACAGTACTGTAATTAGAGAGTGTGTAAGCGTGTCTTTGGATTACATTATGTTAAAGTGATTTTAAAGGCTGGATTTTAAAGGCTGAAGGCTACCTCAGCAATTCAGAGCACCTACTGCTCTAGGAGAGGATGTGGGTTCAACTCCTATCACTTACATCGTGGCTCACAACTGCCTGTAACTCCAGGTCCTGGGATCTGATGCTTCTTTTGGTCTCCAAAGGCACCACACATACACACACACACACACACATACACACACACACATACACACACACACATACACACAAACATACACACACACATACACACACATATACACACATACACACACACACATACACATACACACACATACACACATACACACACATACGCACACACACATACACACATACACACACATACACACATACACACACATACACACATACACACACACACACACACACACACACACACACACACATACACACACGGTACACTGATATACATGCAGGCACTCCCATAAAATAAAAATAAAAACTTTGTATTTGAGTTGCTGAATTAAGTCTTGACAAAACCAAACAACTGCTCCAGCCGGGGATTTAGTTGATTAGAACACACGAAGCCCTGAATTTTGTGGCCAGCACTGCATAAAGCATGCATTATGGCACATCCTTAACACCCGAGCAAATAGGAGGCCAGCCTGGGGTACAGGAGAGACCCTGTTTCAAAAAATAGACACCAAAACAAAAACAACAAACAAAAAATTAAACACAAAAAATTGTTAAGTGAATTTGGGCTTGGGATTAGGGCCTGTGTTTTGAATGGCCTTAAATATGCTTCTATCATTTTGTCCCGTGTGATTATATAAAGAGGCATTCTCAATACTGATGAATATAAAATCAAATTATCAATAGCTATGAAAAACATCGAAGATGCTCTGTGTTCTTCGGGATCTTATACTTAGCCAATATTTAACCATCCCCCGACTCTTCCCCTGTCTGCTTTTAGAGAGTTTCTCCGGTAGTCCGGCAGCCTGGGCTGACCTTGAACTCACTTTGTAAATAAGGATGACTTTGAACTCCTGATCCTTGTGTCTCGACTTCTCAAGTGCTAGGATTACAGGCATGCAACAGTACACCTACCTGACTAAGTTTAAATCTCTTTAAAATAAGCATGCCGTGGGCTGGCGAGATGGCTCAGTGGGTAAGAGCACCCGACTGCTCTTCCGAAGGTCCAGAGTTCAAATCCCAGCAATCACATGGTAGCTCACAACCATCTGTAACGAGATCTGACTCCCTCTTCTGGAGTGTCTGAAGACAGCTACAGTGTACTTACATATAATCAATAAATAAATCTTTAAAAAAAAAAAGCATGCCGTATAGAAATTTGCTTTAATTTTTAATAACTTGTAAAAGTTATATATGTACATCAAATAATACTTTTTGGTTTTTTGTTTGGTTTATCAAGACAGTTTCTCTGTGTTGCCCTGGCTGTTCTGAAACTCACACTATAGACTAGGCTGTCCTTGAACTCAGATCCATCTGCCTCTGACCTACAAGTGCTCAGATTGACGGGGTGCACCACCACCACAGGACAAATAATCTGTTTTAAAATAAATTGTTTTATTATCAGTGTTTGAGTTGTATACCTGTTTTATACTCCCCAAAGCCTAAGGCCATGTAAAAATATCTTGGCAGAAAAGAAGTCGTAAGTAGAGAGTTTTAGAAGCCTTGCTTTAATGGATTCGTTTATATTCCATATCCATGATACTTTCCTGTCCCATGGGAAACTACAGAAGAAGGCAAGTCTTTGCTGGGAATTGGGAATGAGGGAGGCAACACCTTATGCACAATCCCATGGACCAGACTGGACTGTTTTTACAGTACCTGGGAGATGCTGATCCAAAAAGGGCCAAAAGAATGGCACCAGGCACGGTGGCTCACTCATTTAATCCCAGCACTCAGGAGGCTGAGGCAGGCAAATCTCTCTGAGTTTGAGGCCAGCCTGGTCTACACAGTGAGCTCCTAGCCAGCCAAAGCTATATAGTGAAAGTCTGTCTCACCAGGGGCTGGAGAGGTGGCTCAGCAGTTAAGAGCACTCACTGACTGCTCTTCCAGAGGTCCTGAGTTCAATTCCCAGCAACCACATGGTGACTCATAACCATCTGTAATGGAATCTGATGCCCTCTTCTGGTGTGTCTGAAGACAGCTACAGAATATTCATATACATTAAATAAATAAATAAATAAATAAATAAATAAATAAATAAATATTTTTTTAAAATTGCACATGCCTTTGGTTACAGTGATGATGCACTGGTGGGCACAGCTCACGTGGACCAGGGAATCAATGTGGACCTGCCTGGTCATGCTAACCAAGGACACAGGCTCTCAGTTAGCTGGATTCACTCAGGCTGGGGGTGCAAAGAGAGAAATGACAGAAACCTTGATGAGTGCGGAGGCCTTAGGGCTGAGCATTGGTTCCTGTTGATGGCGGGAGGTGAAGTGACAGCAGATCTCTTGTGTTGCCATACTATACGGGATGTGTGACTGGAAGCCCCAGGTTGCACTGCTACTCCTTACAAATGTGATGTTTGAGTACTTGGTCATGAAAGAAAGGAAACTAAATTCAAGACTTTAAAGTCCTAGCCAGAAAGTTTATTTAAGGTCCATGTCTCATGTGGCTTGCTAGTTAGGGGGCTTTTTGGGCTTAGAGCAAAGAACAAAGGCTGTAAAGCCATCCCAGGAACCAACTAGCCTTTGAGATAAGAGAGGCACACAAGGACACTCTCCGGACAAGTTCAAGATGAGTAAGGGACCACTTGCTGATATGTTTTGGGTTTTAGCCAGATGTCCTGCCAACCAAGATAGACACCCTCGCTTTAGAGTTACTCTCTGATGTTTAAATTGCCCATTTGTGTGTAACTGCGCCAATTCTTCCCCTACCCCCACTCCTTTCCTATATAAACCCCTAACTTTTGAGGCCAACAACCGTTATCTTCTGTGTGGGATGCATGTCAGTCCGGAGCTCCGTCATTAAACTGCCTCATGTGACTACAGCAAGATGGATTCTCGTGTTTCTTTGGGTGCTCTCTCACTCTTGAGACTAGAGTGGGGGTCCCCGAAAGGAGGTCTTACAGTCACAGTTGGTGGAACTCTTTGGGGACATTAGGAGAAGCAGCCATGCTGGAAGAGGCGAATCACCAGGGGTGGGCTTTAAGGTTTCCAAAGCCTGCTGAGCCATTTTTATTCAGTATTCTCTGTCTCATGCTCGTGGTCAGCTACTGTTCCAGCGCCATGCCTGATTGACTGCTGTCGCGTTCCCTTCCATAGGGTCACAGACTCTAAGCCCCCAATAAACTCTTCTAAAAGTTGCCTTGGTCATGGTTGTCTTATCACATCAAGGAGAAAAACAACCAGACAGATGGTGAACACCAAACAATAGAAACTGCTATGGCGCTGTGAGTAACTCCCTGCCATCCTCAGAACATTTACAAAGACAATATTGTTTGTCCACACACCTTTTATTTTTTAAAGGTTTAATTTTATGTATGTAGGTGCTTTAGCTGCATTCATGCCTACATTCATGAGACATGAACTGTTTGTTACTAGTAACAGACACCTGCCATGTCAGTGCTAGGAATTGAACCCCGGTCTCCCTTGTGCCTCAGGTCCAGTCCCAGGCCCCCAGGGATTTTCATTCATTCATTCATTCATTCATTCATTCATTCATTCATTTATTATATGTAAGTACATTGTAGCTGTCTTCAGACATTCCAGAAGAGGGAGTCAGATCTCGTTATGGATGGTTGTGAGCCACCATGTGGTTGCTGGGATTTGAACTCTGGACCTTCGGAAGAGCAGTTGGGTGCTCTTACCCACTGAGCCATCTCACCAGACCCCCCAGGGATTGTCATGCCTTCTGAGGCCAGTCAGAGGTCTGGAAGCTCTTGCTGCCTGCAGTAGAAGAGATAACAAGGCATACTGAGGAGACAGAGAGGATGTGGCAAGAGGGGATTATGGGCTGGAACAAATCCCAGCTCCATCCTGAGAGCCTCAGGGACAAGGGTGTCCCCTGTCTCCTTCTTGCACTTACCTAGAACATGAGCATAGCATCCTTTACACCTGTGAGAAGAAAAGCCATGAGAGACCAGAGAAACACCAGCCCTAGGAGTTCCCGGAACTGACAGCTGACCCAGTTGGAGACTGCAGCAATGCGGGTGTGGCTGTGTTCCCCATTAATGAGCAGAGCACACTGCAAAAGGAGGCTGAGAGAAAACTCAGACACTGCCCTTTCATACCTGTGTTTCTCCTCCTCTTCATCACAAAAGGCACCATAGCTCCAATGATGACCACAGCTCCAAGGACAAGCAGAACAGCTTTGTTTACCATGTTGGAGACAGTGGATGGAGGAGGCTCTGGGAAAGACAGGTACAGGAAATGAAGGTGAGGGTTATGATCCCAGCTCTGAGCCATGACCAGCTCAGGGTCTGCAGAAGGCTCCAGCTTTCCCTGACCCCAGCTCTGCACCCACACTCTCCTTACCCCATCTCAGGGTGAGGGGCTCAGGCAGCCCCTCATGTTCCACATGACATGTGTAATTCTGCTCCTTCCCAAGAGGCACCACCACAGATGCCCACTTCTGGAAGTTTCCATCCCCTGCAGGCCTGGTCTCCACAAACTCCATGTCCTGGGTCAGCTCCTCCCCATTCAACTGCCAGGTCAGGGTGATGTCAGCAGGGTAGAAGCCCAGGGCCCAGCACCTCAGGGTGACATAATCTTCAGATCTAGGGTGATGGGTCACATGTGCCTTTGGAGGGTCTGAGGGAGAGAGTTGAAAGGATGAGGCATCGTGCTTTCTTCTGGGGACTCAGCAGTGTTCATGTGACCATCCTGGGGTGGACAGGAGAACTGGGGTGGGATTAGGGTGTCCATCATCTAGACACCAGCTAGAACACCTGCACCTGGGAGGATCTGTTCTTAGGGATGTCTTAGGATGTGAGCAGGACAACATGGACAGGAGGCTCCAGGTCTCTGCAGACTCATGGGAAGGGCTTCAGGTCCTGAGCTGGGTGAGGGCCAAGAGATTGAGAAAAGCTGGAGTCTGACTCCAGAGACACTGAGTAGGGCAAGGAGGGAGGCCTGAGAAAGAGCCCCCTACCCCGATGGGTCCAGGGCCATTGTCAAGCCTGATCTGCTTGTGTTAAGGATTAGAATCCCTACAGGGGAAAAGCAGTTTTGGGAGTCTCTCTCCCTCCTCCGCGCTGTGCCCGCTGAACAGCGTTCTGCCCCTGAGTTATACCTCAAGGATTTTCCCCAAAGCCCAGAGGAAAAGTGAGGAGAGCTCTCCAGGGCACCTGAGCGCTTCAGTGTCTTATTTCCCAGCCGTAGGTATGTATGGAGCCACTCCACGCAAGGACCTTGCAGGTATGCCCTCTGTTGGTGGGCCTCATCGACCATCTCTGACTTGTGCTTAGAGATCTGTGAGGCAAAGTCAGTCGCGGTCCAGGAGCGCAGGTCCTCGTTCAGGGAGATGTAATCCTGGCCATCGTAGGCCTCCTGACAATACCCGCGGAGCAGGCGCCCATCGGGCCCCACGTCGCAGCCGTACATCCACTGCAGCGTGTGAGATTCTGGAAGGGATACTCTGATGAGCGCCACCTGTGGCCACTTTGTCCAATGTTAGTAGATGTCCCAAAATAAAAGTGAAACAAAAGTGCAAACCCAAACCTAAGCAGAACTCTGCGGGGGCTTTTTTGTCTGAGGTTCTGGGTAGGCGTTTGGATGAAACTTTGTCTCAGAGGGTCAAGATGACCCAGGCCGGTCTCAGGGGACATGGAGTGATCATAGCTGTGATCCCAGCCGCAGTCACTCACCGTCCTTACTCTGATTGTAGTAGCCGAGCAGGGTCCTCAGGTTTACTCTGAAGTTCCTCCCCATGTCCCTGGCTTTCCAAGTCTCCCGCTCCCAATACTCCGGCCCCTCCTGCTCCATCCACCGCGCCCGAGGCTCCATCTTCGGATTCTCCGAGTCGCTGTCGAAGCTCACGAACTGCGTGTCGTCCACGTAGCCAACGACTATGAACCGGGGCTCCCCGAGGCCGGGCCGGGACATGGCAGTGTGGAAATACCGCAGCGAATGTGAACCTGGGGGCGGCGCGCAGTGAGACCCCGACCTCCCCCAGGCTCAAGGTCCCAGGTAAAGGCGGGGGAGGGACTAGGACAGGGCGGCGGAACTTGGGGTGCTACACCTCCGCCACCACCACCCTCCCGCTTTTCCTCGCAGAGTCTTTTTCGCTCCCAACCCCTCCCCTCACCCCTCCCCTCACTTACTACTCTGGGTCGGGACTGTGGCGCTGACCAGCAGCTGGAGCAAGTGGGCAAAAAGCAACATCCTCACTCCCTGGGTCTGTGAGGAACCTGAATGAGGACTATTCCTGTTGACTTCGTACTTTGAAACCTCTGCGTCGCTGATTGGCTTTTAGAAAACTAGGCGTCCAACAGAAATGAGAATTGAGACTGCATCATTTGTGTCTTTATGAAAGAGAAAGCAGTAGGATCCCTTTTCATGACCTACAGCTTTAACTGGGACTATCTTCTCTGGCACTTGTGTTCTTGGGCAAACTGTTTCTCCAAGTCTTGTTGCAGAGTCTGTGCAAGCTTCGACTTAGTTAATTAGTTAATTAATTAACTTTACATCCTGACCACAGTTTCCCCTTCCTCCTTTTCCCAGTCCTCCCCTCTCCCCTTCTCCCTTTCTCTTCCAAAAAGGGGAGGTTTTCCAGTGGGTATCAGCCAGCCCTGGCATATCAAGTTGTAGTTATTATTTTTTAAAGAATTATTTATTTATTGTATGTACATTTGTATACTGCAGCTGTCTTCAGACACCAGAAGATGGCATCAGATCTCATTACAGATGGTTGTGAGCCACCATGTGGTTGCTGGAAATTGAACTCAGGACCTCTGGGAGAGCAGTTGGTGCTCTTAGCCGCTGAGCCGTCTCTCCAGCCCCAAGTTGTAGTTATTTTATAAATCATGTTTATATGTGTGTTTGTGTGTGGATAGATGAATGCAGTGCCCGAGGAGGACCAAACAGAGCGTCAGATCCCTGGAGCTGGAGTTTCAGGTGGTTGTGAGGTGCGGTGTGAGGGCTGGGATCTGACCTCAGGTTCCTTGCATGATCTTAGGTATAAGCTCTTAATAGCTGAGCCATCTCTCCAGTCGCAGAAGGACTCTGTTTAGTACTCTGCTCTGTGTAAACACGAAACACTATAAGTATACAAGTGGCAGTTATTAGATGGTTGATTTTAATGTAACTCCACCATGGGATGTTTCTATCTCACTATGCTAAAACCACTGGGTCATCAGAAAGATAAATAGGGTACATATTCACTTATATGTGGATATTAGCCATGAAATAAAGCAGCCAAACTACAGTCTTTAGACCCAGAGAGGTTAGGCAAGAGGAAGGGACACAAGGATCTCCCTGGGAGGGAAAGGAGGGTAGGTTTTATGGCCGGGCTGGTGCCGGGGGTGGGGGTTACACAGGAGCGGGATGAACAGGTGGGGGGAGGGGGGAAGAGGTTGAGGGACAGAATGTGGGGAGAGACAGCTAGAGCTGAGGGGCATATGAGGGGCACAAGGGAAACCCAAAGTAGTGGAAACTTCCTAAAATATGAAGCCTTTAAATAATGAGGGAGTCAGAGCCCCTACTGGCCATCTATCACCACCAAAGGAAGCTTCCAGTACTAGAGTGTAACTGGGTTACATCCAATTGAGTTATTGATCAAAGGGCTCCCATGGAAATTCCCAGACAATCCAGGCTCTCCATAAACTGACAACAGGACCCCATTTCTGAAGGCAAGCCCTCTTCTGGCCTTCAGGCATGCAAATAGGCAGAACACTGTGTACATAATAAATAAATAAATAGATAAATAGATAAATAGATAAATAAATAAATAAAATTTTGGAAAAAAAAAAAAAAAAACTTTGACCTGATAGGTTCTTGCTCAGTTTTGAGATGTTTGAAATAAACCAGGTCCATAGCCAAGAAAGTTGCCAGGTCATTTGTATGTCCCCTGTTTCTAGCTGAGGATAAATAAAGGGCCTCACAAATGACAGGCAAGCACTGTACACCTGAGGCTCAGTGCTATGTGTGGACTTGGCACCCATGACTTTTTAGGTGTCACTGAAAAACTGGAGAAGGTGGGCTTCTGATGAGAGAGTTAGGTTGAGGAAGGCAGCATTTGACACATACCTCACTGGCCCAAACTGGATTGTTTACAGGACCTGGGCAAAGCTGATCAAACAAGGGCCACAGGAAATGTATGCAGCTCTGGTCACACTGCAGGATGCAGTAGTGGGCGTGAGCCACAGTGGACTTGGGAGGCACCTGAGACCTGGCTGGTTTGCATCTCCATGGTAACCAGCTACAGGGGCTCTTCCAGCTCTCTGAAGCAGGTGCCTTGGAGAGCACTCAGGATCCAGTTAGGGGAACTAGGAAACACATGGCTGGATCCTTGCAGAGCAGCAGTGCCAGGAGAGAAAACCAAAACCAAAACCACTGATGGTGGCAAGTTTATGAAGGGTCTAAGGTTTAGAGGCAACTCTTAAAAATGGTGGAGCACAGAAAGTGGAAGGTACTTCCCTGGGGATGTCTATATCACAGCCTGAGGACCTGGTACAGTGACAGGGACAATGGGGGAAGATAGGAGCAATTTTATCTTCTATACTATGAAGACTCAGTTGTTCTCCATACTGGAGAATCTGCATGTGTATGGTGCAAATAGGGTAGCAGATAAACACTGTTAGTCATTTGTTTGGTTTGCATCAAGCACCCACACAGGCCAAAGGTTCCTGCTGCAGGACACTGTTGACTAACTAGGCGGGACTAAACTCTGGAATGACCTCTGTTCCCTCCTCACTGTCTTTGCAGCTGGTGGTGGTTCATCTCCTGGCTGGTGGAGATGAACCGGAAGGCAGGCTTTAGGGCATGCAGCTGTTGTTGCTTTCGCGCATGTGATCCTGAGAACTACACTCTGCAGAAATCAGAAAGAGAATGTACAGAAAGCGGTTGAGGCCCAGAGCTCACGCTGCAGCCTTAAAGGACTCCCAGAACGGGGTGACTTTGTTTTTGTAAGCTTGTGCAGCTTATGGACGCCTCTAAAGCCTTTTCAGCCAGGAGCACACTGCCACCTGGTGGCCACCCTGAGAAACATTTGTTTCTGCCTGCCTCTGGGCTGTGTTGGGATGAGTTCTCTGTTCAAAGTTCATGGTTGTGTCCTGAACTGTTATTATTTTATTTTATTGCTTTATTTAGTTCTTTCTTTGTTTATTTCTTTCTTTCTATTGTGTAGACAAGGCTGACCTGGAATTCTCAGAGATCCACCTGCCTCTGTCTGTCAGGTGCTGGGATTAAAGGTGTGTGCCACCAACATCCATCAAGAAACATTAATTTTATAGACATAACACATTTTGAGTTGTAAAGAGAGCTGATTGTAGGGTGAGTGACCCCATTATCTTGTAACAAATGGCATTGCCTAACGCCTGCCACAGTGTTAGTCAGATGGCAGATACTTCAGCTGGTCCACAAGAACCTAAGATTTCCAGTTGTCAGTTCTTAGGTGGGTGTTGGTTCTCAGATGGACTCCACAGTGTGCTGGTAGGACCAATATAGAATCAGCCGTCTTTGCAGGTAACAATGTATTCTCAGAGCTAGCCATCCCCATGACTTTGTGGAAACTTCTTTCCTGGCCCTTTTTCAATATGTCAAAGTAGGATTTTTATTTTGTAGAGAGCAAAACAGAGATGTGGTATTGAGCTGTTGTAATAATGGGTCTTACAAGCACATGCAAGAATCACAGCTGTAAATAACTCAAGATGGGATCCTTAGGACTGGCAAGATGGCTCAGTGGATAAGAACACTGACTGGTCTTCCAGCGGTCTTGAATTCAAATCCCAGCAACCACATGGTGGCTCACAACCATCTGTAATGAGATCCGACGTCCTCTTCTGGTGCGTCTGAAGACAGCTACAGTGTACTTATGTATAATAGTAAATAAATCTTTGGGCCTGAGCGAGCAGGGTTGACTGGAGCGACCGGGACCCGACCTGAGTAAGCAGGGCTGACCGGAACGAGCAGAGGTCCTAAAATTCAACACCTAACAACCACACGAAGGCTCACAACCATCTGTACAGCTACAGCGTACTCACATACATAAAAATAAATAAATAAATCTTTTTTTTTTTTAAAGATGGGTTCCTTAACTCCAAGAGTTAAGCCAGCAAGGGGATTTAGAAAGGATATTTGTAAAACAATCCATTAATTTACCATGCAACCTTGTTGTACATGGTAATTTATACAGACTTTTCCACTCAGGCATTTAAGTGTAATCTTGTCAAGACTTGATTTTCTATTACCTTAAAAAATATTAGAATTTGGGGCTGGAGAGGTGGCTCCGTGGTTAAGAGAGAGCACTGACTGCTTTTGCGGAGAACCTGTGTTTGAATCCCACATACAGCAGGCAGCTCACAACCGTGGTCGCTGATGAGGTAAATATTGAAAATTTGGTTTTGGAAAAAGAAAAGACACAGAGCAAGGAACAATATTTCAGATCTGGATTTATTTGATTTCTTAAAAGTATGTTTACTTTTTAATTAATTAATTATATCTTTTGAGACAGTTACTTTGTGTCACCCTGGCAGTCCTGGAACTCTGTAGACCAGGCTGGCCTCAAACTCAGAAATCCCCCTGCCTCTGCCTCCCAAGTGCTGGGATTAAAGGTGTGGCCAGCAGCAGCCATTTTTTTCTTAACATTTATCTTTCTCTTTTCTTGGCACCTCTCTAAATCTTCCTGTCGAAAGTCTACATTAACATGCTTTTATTTTTTATCTTTTTCACTGCCCTTCCCAGGTGTTCGGCTATGACAAGATGAAGCTGGATGTCTCCTTCCCAGACGCTGGTGAATAGTCCAAGGGATAATTGGTCCGAACCATCGTTGGGAACAGCAAACAAGGCTTTCCCTTGGAAGGTCCCAGCAAGGTGTCTGGACCCACGGCCAAGTGCACCTGCTGTTCTGACCAAGGAAAGCTGGAGAGAGGCAGGATGAGCCTGTCTGCAGGCACATTACGGATGCCAGTCTGAGTCCTCAACTCCTCGGTTATCATGAGCCAAGGAGAAAAGGAGATTCCTGGACTGACAGATACTCCTAGGCCCAAAAGAACTGCAGAATCGGAAAGCTTTTCAGTCTTTCCAAAGAAGCTGATGGTGTCAGCCAACACGTTGTGAGAAAGCAAGCAAAGAAGGGAAGAAGCCCAGGACCAGAGCCCCCAAGATCCAAGACCCAGCATCTCCTTACTCCACCTGTCCTGCAACAAAACACCAATGTATTGTTCAGTAGAGACTAGGTGCTATGGAGATGGACAGAGGCTGTAGAGCTAAGCGTTGCTATGGAGACCGAGGAGGGGCTGCAGAGCTAAGCCTTGGGCCAAGAGAATGAAGGAAGCCACAGAAAAAAAATGCCAGGATCAGACTGCCAAGAGATGTAGGCTGCTTCTACCTCCAAGTCAAAGTCCAGTAAAAATGAGTAACTACAAATGAGCCAACCTTCAAAAAATACTTTGTTGGGTCAGCCAGGTGCTCAGTGGGTAAAGGCACTGTGTCCAAGTCTGCCAAGACCTGAGATCCATCCCTGGGACCTACCTGGTGGAGGAAGAGAACTGACTCCAGCAAGTTGTCCTCTGTCTCCCACACATGCACTATAGCTCTCACATGCACATACCCAATAAATAAATAGATTTAAGACACCTTAAAATTAAAAAGATTTTTTTAATTAAACCCTATCTCTACTAGTCCACAGTTCTTTTCTGCATCAAAGCCATTGATCCCAATTTGACCTGATTAAATGTCCCTGAAGCATTGAGGGTAGTACCCAGAGTGCTGTGGGTGAGAGGAGGGAGCTTTGTGTCCCTGGGACCCTTGACAAGGTGACAAAATGCCTGACTAGAAGCCGAGTAGGCAAGAGACAGGTGTTTAGATCCTCGAGCCAGAAAGGTGAGATGTGTTTCTTCTGTCCAGGGTGGCAAGAACTGGCCTGCTGTCCTCACAGCCCAGCCACTCAAAGGGGCATCTCCCAGATGATCCTAAATCCAGTCAAGGTGACAGTAAAGACTCGCCAACTGATGGGATACAAAAGGAAAGATTGCATTCTTCAGTAACTGTTGCAGGTGATCCCACAGAGGCGGTGGGTGAGGGGGAACAGCTGCGAGTGTTCTCTGGAGGGTGAGGAGGCTAAGTGAAGCCTTCTGGGAGACAACACCGACAGAGTGGGGGGTGGGGTGGGGAAGACAGGCTGATACCTCTTTCGGGGTGACATGGTAAACAAACCTGAAGTTCCTGAGGAGTGGCCTAGACAAGTCTTACAGTACTTAATCTTCCAAAAGCAAACCCCCATCTCCTACAGGAGTAAGAACAGGTTCATGGCAGTTACTGTAACCCGTGATGTTCCAAATAGCTCGCTTCTCACTCAGATCTCTCTACCTGCCCATCACGAGTCCTCTGTGCCACCCCATGTTTTACCTCATCATCCACAACAGTCTTGCTAGAGTCTTGGGGACTGTCTCTGCCTAGGAAAGACCAAAACAGGATCCAGTCAGACTTCAGAAGACTAGAGGCTAAAGGAGGAACTGCGGTGGGCTCCCATGGGCTCCAAGGGTCTCAGAGATCACTCCTCACCACACTCACCTGCTTCTTGGGTGTCACGCCTTCCTCTCCCACCTGAGGAAAGAAAAACCACATATGGGTGGCATGGGAGTAGGGAGTCATAAGGGCCTAGACCAGTGGTTCTCTTCCTTCCTAATGCTGTGGCCTCTAATACAGTATCCTCAAGTTGTCATGACCCCCACCTATAACATTATTTTGTTACTACTTCATAACTATAATTTTGCTTCTGTTACAAATTGTAATGTAGGTATCTCATATGTAGGATGCCAGAGGACAACCCCCAAAGGACTCTCGACCCACAGTTTGAGAACCACTGGTCTAGCAAAACCCCTTAGTTCTGGGCCCAAGGGAAATTAAGTTTTCTTTCTTTCTTTCTTTCTTTCTTTCTTTCTTTCTTTCTTTCTTTCTTTCTTTCTTTCTTTCTTTCTTTCTTTCTCTCTCTCTCTTTCTCTCTCTCTCTCTCTCTCTCTCTCTCTCTCTCTCTCTCTCTCTCTGTTTAAATATTATTTACTTATTTATATGAGTACACTGTAGCTGTCTTCAGCTACACCAGAAGAGGGCATCAGCTCCCATTACAGATGGTTGTGAGCCACCATGTGGTTCCTGGGAATTGAACTCAGGACCTCTGGAAGAGCAGTCAGTGCTCTTAACTGTTGAGCCATCTCTCCAGCCCCCCCCCCCAAGGGAAATTTCTAGGACTGAGGTGATGTAGGACCTCCTTGGAGTTTTGTCCCCAGTGAGACCTTTGCCTGTGACAGCTGGTCATGAGGTCGCGGGCACCAAAACCATTCTCAAGAAGAAACGGCTGTTTAGTCCCCTTCACTTAAGGTTAAACAAAAAGGCTCCAGGCTAAGAGGACTGTGGATGCTGCATCCTGTTACCTAAGCAGGGTATGCCTCTACCTAAGGCTTCAAACCCTCAGTGGGACAAGGAAACCCAGAACACATTTCCCCCCTACCTGCATTCTTCTTCATGCATATGCGAGCCACACAGAGACAAATGAGCAAAATGGAAAAAACCGTGGCAACAATCCAAATCCAAGGCTTTTGGTACCATGCAGGCTCTGGGAAGCAAAGGGAAGTGAAGGGAGGGGAGGGCAGGAGAGGGGAAGAGAAGGTGAAGACCATTCATCTCTCAGCCCTGAGCGGCTCAGGGTCTGCAGAAGGCTCCAGCTTTCCCTGACCCCAGCTCTGCACCCTCACCCTCCTTACCCCATCTCAGGGTGAGGGGCTCAGGCAGCCCCTCATGGTCCACATGGCACGTGTAACTCTGCACCTTTCCAAGCGGCACCACCACAGCTGCCCACTTCTGGAAGGTTCCATCCCCTGCAGGCCTGGTCTCCACAAACTCCATGTCTTGGGTCAGCTCCTCCCCATCCTTCTGCCAGGTCAGGGTGATGTCAGCAGGGTAGAAACCCAGGGCCCAGCACCTCAGGGTGACATCACCTTCAGGTCTGGGGTGACGGGTCACATGTGCCTTTGGGGGGTCTGGGGGAGAGAGTTGAAAAGAAAAGGCATCTTGCTTTCTTCTGGGGACTCAGCAGTGTTCATGTGACCATCCTGGGGTGGACAGGAGAACTGGGGTGGGATTAGGGTGTCCATCATCTAGACACCAGCTAGAGCACCTGCACCTGGGAGGATCTGTTCTTAGAGATGCCTTAGGATGTGAGCAGGACAACATGGACAGGAGGCTCCAGGTCTCTGCAGATCGTGGGAAGGGCTTCTGGTCCTGAGCTGGGTGAGGGCCAAGAGACTGAGAAAAGCTGGAGTCTGACTCCAGAGACACTGAAGTCTGGGGCACAGAACAAGTTCTGAGAAATAGCTCCCAATGAGTCCAGGGCCATTGCTGAAGTCAAGAATTTGTTCATCAGTTACTAAAAGTTTGGTCTCCAGTTGGAGAAAATGAATTTCTTGCTAGTAAGAGAGGGGCTGTCTTGTGAAGAAGTCATTGTTTTGTCACAGATCTGGAACACAAGAGCCTCTTGCCTCTCTGGACTTGGGGAGGAGTGAGAAAAGTCCTTCTCATTCACCTGTCTCCCTCTCCTTCTTTGCAAATGCTAAGGATCTAAACCAGAACTCGTGCTTGCTGGGGAATACTCAATTGTGAGCTGTACTCCAAGTCCTCTCTTCCCACCCAGCACCTCCAGCTCTCCAAACTCCCAGCAAGTAAGCTAAAGGAAACAGACATGGTTTGGCTCCCCTGGGCACCTGAACGCAGCAGCCTCTCTTTCCCTTTTTCCAGGTATTTCTGCAGCAGGTCTGAGCAGTGGCCCTCCAGGTGCTGAGAGATCTGAGGTACAGTGCTGTTTCCCACTGTACAGGAACTTGGGTTTTCGCTCAGGGTGGGGAGATCCTCGCTATCATAGGCGAGCTGGTTGTACCAGAGACACAGGTGCCGATCTGGCTCCACATCGCAGCCTTGCAGCCACTGTAGTGTGTGAGAGTCTAGGAAGGACATAGTTGGTGGTCAGCCCTGTTGCAGCAACACCAGTAGAACACAGACCAAGTCCAAGTTAATCCCTGAAGACTCTTGGCTTTTGAGGAACTGGGCATGTGTTGGGTGAAACTCCGGTCTAGTGAATATGGACAACCCTGGTACATCCTTGGGATGGGTTCGGATCACTCACCGTCCATGCTCTTGTTGTAAAAATGAACCAGGGTCATCAGATTCCTTTCAGACAGCTGTCCTTGAATTGTGACTATACGAGTCTGCTGCTCCCAGTCATCTGCTTCCTCCTGCTCCAGCCAGGGTGCCATCCTTGGAGTCTCCTCCTTGCTGCTGAAGCGCAGGACCTGCATGTCGTCCACATAGCCGACGATTATGAACCAGGGCTCCCCAAGGCCAGGCCGGGACACAGCGGTGTAGAAATACCTAAGCGAGTGTGAACCTGGGAGGAGGAGCGCGATGAGACCCCGACCTCCTCCTCCTCGATCCCGGATCTCGATCTGGAGCGGGTGTCCGGGCCAGGAGGGGAGCAGGGCGCCAGGCTCGGGACAGCTGAAAAAGGGGGGCTGGAGGATCTTGCTGGGTGGTGCAGAGACTGGGTGGTGCTATCCCTAGCCTTCCCAGTAGAGACAGTTTCCCTCCCCGGTCTCACTCACCCAAAGGGATCCAGGATGATCTGGCATCCAGCTGCAGGAGAAGGGCGCAGACCACAGCGGCCCTGAGGACCCAGGACATCTGGGACTGGGCAGATCTTGGACAGCTTTATAAACTAGAGCGACAGTGATTGTATTATCTCAGAACCCAGCTTCAAGTTACAATCGCGAGTGATTGGAAAACACCAGACAATCTGAATTTTAAAAGTAACCAAATGACACTACCTCTGGTCGCAGAATCGATTGTCCCAAACTGATCATCTGTTTTATGTTGGAAATTCTTCCAGTGGCAGAAGCCGCCACTGGGTCTGACAATTCTGCAGGCCTACATCCTACACCTTCTTGCTCTCAACCCTGCCTGGGGAGAGGAGGGTCACAGAGAGAGCAGGGCGGTAAAAGGCGTTCCTTTCTCCCACGACATGACTTCCTTTCTTGCCTTTTCATCTTAGCCCAGCGATTGGCTTCTTGTCGTCGTTATTAGCCAATCAAATAATTAGGAGAAATTGCCCTACAGAGAGTGAGAACTAGTGCCAAGTCATCAATATCTAGGCAGAAAAACTCAAGAGAAGTTGGGGATTCGAAAGTGAAACTAAGCCAATTAGGGAATTTCCCAGCTACTTTCCTCTTGAAGTCCTGAGAGCCATTGCCTTTGAGGGATTTGCACAGACTCCCAAAGTGCCCAGAAAGTGCTGAAAGAGCTGTTCTTTCACTCTGTCTTCCCGAGACCTGTTCAGAGGCTGTCTGAGGAATCCAGGGGAGACTGCACACTGATCTCAGGCCCTCTCATGGGACACAGGACTCCTCCAGAAGGAAACATCGCAGGGCCCATGTTGGCAATAGCCAGCTTTTTGGAGGAATTCACTGCAGACCTAGGTGAGATCCTTTCTCCTGTCTGTTTGTCTATCTGTCTGTCTGTCTGTCTGTCTGTCTGTCTGTCAGGACTTTCCTTTTTAGGCCAGGCTGGCCTCAAACTCAGGAGATCCACCTGTTTCTCACCCCCGAGTGCTGGCATTAAAGACATGCACTGCCAAGGACCAGTGAGTTATATTTTTTCAATGAACCTGCCAAGTTGACTAGCTCGAATTATGGAGTTTTGCACAAGGTTGGGACTCATCTCTGAAGCAGAGTTCTCAAAGCTCACAGGGAACATGTGGCAGGAATCCATTTCTCAGTTTCTGGGCAAGGTCCCCTGTCCTTGCTGGATTCAGCAGAGCAGGAATGTTGGTTACTCTCCATGGTCTTTGGGTTGTTTGGGTGGTTTTATGAAGGCCATTGGAGGAAATCTCCTGTGTAGAGTCATCACACTGTGGGTCTGGGCACAGAACCCAGTCCTTTTAATATTTGCCCTGATCAGGACAGTCCCTCAGAGTAAAGTCAGCTGGTTCGGAGCCCTAATAACTTTTGCAGAGTCCCTTCACTGAACTAGCATTTGATGGACTGACCTTGTGAAGGTGAATAGTCAGGGTGGTTATTGGGGATGGCTGGGGAGAAGGAGCCCAGCACTGCCTCATTCTTCTTTGTGTGGGAAATGGTTGTCATGGGTCATGAAAATCTAATTGAGCTAGAGTGAGGGTGGTAGTGAATGAAAATGTTACAGCCATTTCACAGTTCTAGTCGTGGTGAAGGAAAAGGAAGAGCTCAGACTGAACACAGCCAGCAGAATAGACCTGGCCATGAGAGGGAGATGGGGGAAGGCAGTGGGAGGAGAGAGAGAGAGAGAGAGAGAGAGAGAGAGAGAGAGAGAGAGAGAGAGAGGGAGGGAGGGAGGGAGGGAGGGAGGGAGGGAGGGAGGGAGGGAGGGAGGGAGGGAGGGAGAGAGAGAGAGAGAGAGAGAGAGAGAGAGAGAGAGAGAGAGAGAAACACAATAACCAGGGCAGGAGAAGAAACAAAGTGGCCAAGAGAATCTAGCCAAGGGAGCTGTTGGCTGGTAGCTGGGCTGAAAGGAGAGAAGATGAGGGATGGAAAGGGGTGAAGTTCAGGGTCTGGAGAGGTTCAAGGGTAGGGGGTGGGGGTTAGAGATACTGAGAAGAGCCAGGACTCTGGCAGAGGTTCTCAACCTTCCTGAAGCTGAGACCCTTTAACACAGTTCCTCACATTGTGGTGACCCCAACCATAAAGCTATTTTTGTTGCTACATTATAGCTGTAATGTTGCTGCTGTTGTGAATCATGTAAATATCCATGATTTCCAACTAAGTTTGGTGACCATTGTGGAAGGGTTGCTGGACCCACAGGTTCAGAATCACTGCTGTAATAGATAATGGATGCTGAGGGAAAGCAATGTCTAGAGTCCCCTTTGTTAGGATAATAGGAATCCCAGTTAGGGGTTAACACCCTATTTAGCTGTGAGAATTTTAATTCTTTTTTTTTTGTTTGTTTGTTTTTTGTTTTTTTGGTTTTTTTTTTGAGACAGGGTTTCTCTGTATAGCCCTGGCTGTCCTGGAACTCACTTTGTAGACCAGGCTGACCTCGAACTCAGAAATCCACCTGCTTCTGCCTCCCGAGTGCTGGGATTAAAGGCATGAGCCACCACGCCCGGCGAGAATTTTAATTCTTAAAATAAGGTAACAAGAATACTCCCTTATGATATCTTAGGGCAGGTTGAAAGGCTAGTTAGGATAATTCCCCATTTTTGAAAGCTCTGGCTTTCAGAGTCCTAGAACTCCACGGGATGATTGTGGGAGATTTGCATGTCTCAGTTATTGCTACTATGTAGCAAAAAGCCAAGTACAGTATCTGGAGACTCCAACCACTGATACTTCTCACAGTGTGGGACATCAAGAGTTTGGTGAGCCTGGCTCAGGAGCTCTCCCAGGTCATATTTGTGTTTTTCTTCTTGCTGTGTTTTCTCAAGGCTTCTCTAGAGCTGGGGTCACATGAGATAAGGTTTCCTCATATGGCAGCTGGAAAGGACTCAGGTTCCTGCTGGCTGTCCCCAGGAGTCCTCTGTGCCCTAGGTCTCTCTTGAGATTTTTCTTGACAGAGCAGCTGACTTCTCTGGAGCCAGTCTTGAGAGAGAGAGAGAGAGAGAGAGAGAGAGAGAGAGAGAGAGAGAGAGAGAGAGAGGAAGAAGAGGAAGAAGAAGAGGAGGAGGAGGGAGGAGGAGGAAGGAGAAAGAACAGGATAGAGACAGATCGAGAATGAAATCTGTACAGTATGCTGAGTATGCAATCCCAGATCACAGCTTATCCACCAGCCTCCCTCCATCAGGAGTAGAGTGAGCAGGTCCTGGACACCCCCTCTCCTCAGGAGGAATTAATTTATCTCTGGGAGGAAATGAATAGCTGTCTCTGTTAAAACCTACACCAAAATCCAGTGTTACCCAACATCCTGTAAGTCAGAAGAACGTTTTCTCTATCTTCTCTATTTTATCTTTAATCAAATTCTTCTCTATTTTATCTTTAATCAAATAATACGAAAACTTGGGAAAA
The DNA here is from genome assembly GCF_000001635.26 of Mus musculus. Lineage (NCBI taxonomy): Eukaryota > Metazoa > Chordata > Mammalia > Rodentia > Muridae > Mus > Mus musculus. Next base: position 2,358,342 of record NT_187027.1, read on the forward strand.
CAAAGGAAGGCACAGGTCAGAATTTCTTGAAAGATCTTTAAAATGAAGTTCTTTTTAAAATTTAACCCGTTTATTTTTTATTGTTTTGGCAAGCATCACACAAAATTTGCAAAACTGCCCTGCTGGGGATAGTTACACATTCTTGTGTTACTTCATAGGAGCTGTAAATGTGTATGATTGATACAATTCTTGCTGAGTCACATTCCAGAGATTTGACATTCACATTTCCAAGCTCAGACTAAAGAAAGTTCGGGAATTCCCGTTAGACCAGCAGCGCACTTACTTCTATCCTCATGTGTTATTTTTAAACTGACATTTGACATTTAGAAGTATTATTTTTGCCTTTATACAAATCTGTCTTCATTTGTGAAATATAGCATATAATGACAGGCAATTCTATTTTTTAAATTAAAGTTTATTTGATGACAATGTATATTTTATAATGAATTTGTAGTAAAATATTGATGTTTAAACAAAGCATTTTTTATATAAAGCCATGTTATAGTGTGCAAAATTCATTTAGAATATTGATGGTTCACCAAAGCTCATGTGACAGCCTGAGAACATGACTGTAGGTTTACTGAGGGCAGAGCAGAATTCACAGCAAGGTTGATGATACCCTTGTCATTATGTGTGTTAAGAACTGATGGTAGAGCCGGGCGGTGGTGGCGCACGCCTTTAATCCCAGAACGTGGGAGGCAGAGGCAGGCAGATTTATGAGTTCGAGGCCACAAGGCCAGCCTGGTCTACAGAGTGAGTTCCAGGACAGCCAGGGCTATACAGAGAAACTTTGTCTGGAAAAAACAAAAAACAACAAACAAAACAGAAAAAAAAAAGAACTGATATTGCAGGGACTGGAGAGATGGCTCAGTGGTTAAAAATCACTGGTTGCTCTTCTAGAGGACTGGGGTTCAATTCCCAGCACCTACAGGACACCTCACAACTGTCTGTAACTCCAGTTCCAGGGGATCCTACTCCCTCCCCAGACTCCAGGCAGGAAGGTTGTGCACAGACACACATTGGGCCGAGAAAACCATACATATTGAATAAGTAGATAATTTTACATTAAATAAATAAATACATACATAAACAAATAAATAACTGATGCTGAGAACCAACTGTGTGGGACTCCTCATAACCAAGAGCCCTTGGTTTCACAAAGTGTGATCACATACTTCACAAACAAGCTAACTGGCAGAGACATCATTGCAGTCTCTGCAGGCCATAGTGGTTCCTGCCTTCAACAAGGCACTTGGAAGGCAGAGACAGGTGGATTGACATGGTCTACAGAGTGAGTTCCAGACAGTCAGAGCTACATAGTGAGAGCCTGCCTCAAAACCAAACCAAACCAAACCACCAATAATGTGAGAACCACCAGCAGCTTTGATGTTCATTTTCAGAGGCAAAAGATAAATCTGTATTTTCCAGTGAAAATTTGACAAAAGTCAAGCCCTGGCGTCTTTTCCCCCACGTTCTAAGGTTAAAAAACTGTTTAAGTGTGTAGAAGTATTGTTATTTACATCACACAGTCCCTCCACCACTTAGCTCTTAACAGCAGCTGAGCCTTCTACATCCAGGAAGACCTTCCACTGGAGAGCCCTGCTGTGAAGTGTCAAAGCTGGAATGCCTTTAGCAAGAGTTGGTGTGAGAATCCAACACAGTCACTGTGTAGCTGCTCCCAGACAGTTGCTTGCCCTCAGGACCAGAAGCTTGAGCTCAGAGACTTGTGACTCTGCCATGCATGTTTTCTGAGTGAGGGTTAATAACATGTTACAAGGTGGAGCAGGGTAGAACACAGTCCCCACAGGATTGCTTTCCAGTTGAGGCCCTGTTCCTTTGTCCTTTCTGTGATCCTACAGACAGGAGTTAGACTCTGGAAGATTGGGGGGAGAGAGGGTAGAATCTCAAGGCAAGGGCCCTGGAAGGAGGACATGTTCTCCTTGGGAGAAGTTCATGTCCTCAAGGCAGTCTCCTGAGTGTAGGGGCCTAGTTGGGTCTTGGGGGACAAGGATGGAAAAACACTTACTGCCATTAATCAGGCACCCCAAAGGAGAATGAGACAGGCACTACTCACAGGAACCAGAAAGGGCCTACTACTCCATACAAACTAAAATGGTGCAGAAATAAACACAGAAGAAGGTAGAAGAGCCAGAGCCAGGACTGAGCCAACGCTGTGATCAGTCCCAGCTGCCCTGGCTACTTAGAATCCTGGGGACAGGACAAGGTCAAGGACATCCCCCTGTCTCTTGGATCATAGAGTCTGTCAGCCTCTGGTTCCACCAAGTAACAAGGACAATAGATCTGAGGAGGACAGAGCTGAGAGTGACCAGACCACACCAAAGTGGTCATGAGCTGGGCTCTAGATAGGCATGACCACAACCTCTTCCTGTCCCACCTGATGCTCAATGCAGGAAACATAGTTTCTGGAAGGTTCTCCATGCTGCCATTATTTCTGCCTCAGCACTCTGAATATTGTCAGTCCCTTAATTTACCCACTAATCAACCCTCAGCTCAAAGATTTGAGCAATCCAGGTCACATTCAGATTCTATGTTCAGTGTGGAAGTGAGGAGCTGCAGCTCAGGGCAGCATGGAGCTGTCAGGATGCAGATGTCCCCTAGTGCCTGCTGGACCAGGAAGGATGGCTGTGGAAAGAACAGGGAAGTTAGGGACAGGGTCCTTGTGTTAAGGTAGCCTGGGCTTTCCAGGTTTTTTTCCATTGTGCATAGAGGAAAAGCAAACAGTTTTAGACATTTGTAGTTTCTAAGTCAGAACTATCTCAGGGAATAAAAATAAGAGTCAGGACATTCAATATGAAGCCATCTCTAAGGCCCACCTCTCATTCAAAGGTCTAGATTTGAGTGGACCTGGGACCCAGTCCTCTCCTGTTTGCCTCAGGTCCAATCCCAGACCACATGTGTTACCTTTCAAGGTCTCCAGAATCAAGTCAGAGCCCTGGGCACTGTTGCTGCCTGCAGTAGAAGAAGTAAGACATTCAGGAGACTGACAGGTGGGGCTGGAGGAACCTGTATGGGCTGCCTGAGCTCCAGCTTCACCCCAAGATTCTCAGAGACAATCTTGCCTCCCCCACCTACCTCCAGCTGGAGCATAGTCCCCTCCTTTTCTACCTGTGAAAAGAAAAGCTGTGAGAAAAGAAGGAAGAGTCTAACTCTAGGAAATTTACAGAATGGATACAGACTCAGGTTAAAGACAGTAGCAATGATTGGTGCGGCTGTGTTTCCCATTGATGAGCAGAGCACACTTCTAAAAGGACCTGAGAGGAAATTCAGACTCTGCCCTTTCCTACCTGTGTTTCTCCTCTTCATCATAAAAGCCACCACAGCTCCAATGATGATCACAGCTCCAAAGACAACCAGAGCAGCAATGATTACCATGTTAGAGTCGGCGGATGGAGAAGGCTCTGGGAAGGATATGAAGGTGAGGGTCATGACCCCAGCTCTCAGCCCTGAGCAGCTCAGGGTCTGCAGAAGGCTCCAGCTTTCCCTGACCCCAGCTCTGCACCCACACCCTCCTTACCCCATCTCAGGGTGAGAGGCTCAGGCAGCCCCTCATGGTGCACATGGCATGTGTAATTCTGCTCCTTCCCAAGAGGCACCACCACAGATGCCCACTTCTGGAAGGTTCCATCCCCTGCAGGCCTGGTCTCCACAAGCTCCATGTCCTGGGTCAGCTCCTCCCCATTCAACTGCCAGGTCAGGGTGATGTCAGCAGGGTAGAAGCCCAGGGCCCAGCACCTCAGGGTGACATCGCCTTCAGGTCTGGGGTGATGGGTCACATGTGTATTTGGGGGGTCTGAAGAGAAGAGTTGGAATGTTCACACTTTCTTCATTCTTCCTGGAAACTGCAGGTGCTTGGGTGATCAATCCCATGGAGGCATAGGAAAGCTGGGTGCTGAGAGGGTTCAAAACCCCTCAGCAGCCATCCAGATAATCTGTTCTTTGGGAATTCCTAGGATTTGTGTGAAAGGGCCTAGGTACTCCAGGACTCTCATCACCTATTGAGAAAGAGACTCCTGTTCCAGACTGGGTGGGTCTGAGACATTTGGTGTCACCAGAGTCAGATTCCAATGACCCCAGTGTGTGCAGAGAGCAGGGCCCCAGAGAAGCCACTGCTCCAAAGGCCTGCAGACTGCAGGGGGCTACTGTTGGCTATTCCAGAGATCTTTTCTGTTTCCATCCTGAAACAGACTCTGAACTATCCTGAGAGAAGGGAAATATTGAGGAGAGCCCCTCTCCCCCTCTTGGATACTGGGTCAAGAAAACTAGAAGCCTTTTCTCTATCCTGAGGCAGGACAAAGGCAGTATTCTAGCTGATTTCTTTTTCTCCCCCAATCAGAGAACAAGGGAGCTGAGAGAGGGTTGTTCCTCAAACTACATCACTTACCTGAGTGTTGCTGAGTTTCCTCCAACAATCTGTGGAGTGTCTCCACGCATGTGCCCTCTAGGTAGGCCTTGTATTCCTCTGCCACTCCAGCCTCCTCCCATTTGTGTTGAGTGATCTGAGCCACTGCATCTGCTGCGGTCCAGGAGCTCAGGTCCTCGTTCAGGGTGATGTAATCGTGGCCATCATAGGCATGTTGATAGTGCCCGTGTAGGAACTGACCATCTGGTCCCACGTAGCATCCGTGCATATCCTGGATAGTGTGGGGACCTGGCCCGGGCATGGACACAGTCCCGCCCATGTTCAGGCACAGTCCTCAAACCTAAAGCAAAACTCAGGCACCCACAGCGGGTCCCATATCCCTTCAGTGAGTTCGTGAGGGGACGTGACCTCTGACACTCGGGGGGGGGGGTGTCACTTACCGTCCTGACTCTGGTTGTACAGGTGGAGTAGGTTCTGAAGGCAAGTTCGGAAATTCTGGGTGTGCTCCTTGAATTTCCGCGTCTCCTGCTCCCAATATTCGGGCTCCATCTGTTCCACCCATGGCTTGCATGGCTCGGCTCTGGGATTCTCAGAGTCGCTGTCGAAGCGCATGAACTGTGTGTCGTCCACGTAACCCACGGCGGTGAACCGAGGCTCCCCGAAGCCTGGCCTGGACATGGCAGTGGCGAAATACCGCAGCGAGTGTGAGCCTAGGGGAGGAGCGACATGAGACCCCGACCTCCTCTTGGGACCCTGGGAGGGTGCGCAGACCTGGAGATGAGCAGGACTGGGGCTCTGAGAAAAGGCGGAGACAGGACAACTCGCTTCCCAAGTGCCACCAAGAACCTCCCCACAAAGGCCCTTTCCCTCGCGACCCCCACTCACTCTTGCCCGCTTGGGTCGGGGCCAGGGCAGTCGCCAGCAGCAGGAGAAGCAGAGGGCAACTCGTAAGGGTCCCCATCCTGGGATAGGGAGAGCTCAGTACAGTGATATACATCCTGGACTTGGTAACTTGCAATCACAGCTACTTTTCCTTTTCTAGGGACCTCCTCTCAATGGGCATGGGAGGTGCTGCTGCAAAAAACTATTCCCAGGCAGGAAAACTGCCAATGACAGCAAGAGCAAGATGTGAAACCAACTCAAGCCCTGCCCTCAGCCCAGCTCTCAGCCCCGCCCTCCTCAGCCCTCTACTTATAAAGCCACTTCTGAGGACTTGGGACTTTGTCCTGACTCCTCCTTCTGCACTGAACCCTGTGTATAGATAGCATCTTCTATCTGAGCCCTGCCCAGAATGTCAGGTGGTAATCAGAGTGGAAACCTTCAGGGTAAGAGCAGTTGTTTTGCTCCCTCCTACCTCCATACCTGACCCCAATGTGATGGGTGTCAGGTGCTCTGGAATGCAGTGGAGAGATGTTTTCTTGAAAGCAGGAGGCTCTGACCTGCAAGCACCACACAGTTTCACACAGAGACCAGTGGTCTGTGTTCACCTGTAGTGGCTTAGGGTTAGCATTAGGTCACACTGCCAAGCCAGACTGCTCAGCAATCTGTGTTCTAAATACATAAATAAACAGGTCCAAACTGCCTTGTGCTAGATCCACAGCAGGTCCTAAAAGTCTCCTGTCAGGTTCCACCTGCACTGGGGAAATAACAGTCTTGCTCAGCAGCACCAGACTGTCAGCTTCTTCATATTTCCTTCATGCTGCACCATCCTCCCTTGTTAGCATGACTTCTCTTCAACCTCTCAGGGGCCTTGTTACTGTGCATCCCATGCCTGCATTGTCTTCTGAGAAATGGGAAGATGTTTTCATCTTTGTCCTGATCTGTAAGTTGGCCAGAATCGCCAACTACTCCAGTATTTCCTTCTGAGGTCTCTTAACACAAAAGCCATTCATCTCCAACTCTCTTAGTCTTCTCATACTTATATAAGTACATGGACATTCATACAAGCATGGGCACACACACATTCACACACACACACTCATACACAGTCATAGTACACACAATGATGGATGGATTTGTCTGTCGCCTCCAATGCACTCAGAAACTCTCTGACCCTCTCCAGGCATCCCTGTGCTTCCCATCAATGCACAGATGTCTGAGGCCAGCCTGTCTGGGATTCTCCCTCAGAACCCATGCCCATATCTGGAGTCAACTCCCTCCTTTAGTTTCTGGCCTCTGGCTCACTGCACAGATTTCTATGCACACTCAAGACCTCAGACCTCAGAGTACTGTTTTGAAATGCTAAGGAGAGCATTGAGACATTTCCTGGGGAGTTAGGATGCTCACCCAGGCAATGTGGGGTGGCATTCCTGACAAGTGCAGGAAGCACTTCATGTGTTGACCCACATGAAGGTCAGGGCTCAGGTGACTAAGGTCTCAGGCACTGTCTGCTTCTTTCCCTGACTGTCTGCAAAGGGAGATGGCTATAACATTGCTCTCACTCAGCCCTTATTTGTACAATCAGCCGACCTGCTGAGCAGGAAGTCACTGTGGTCACACTAACAGGGCACCTTTCACTTCAAGGCCTGCAGGCCTCCAGAGTAAGCTGTGACTTCACCCAGGCAACTGGGGTCATTGAGAGCTGGGAGTCAGATGAGCAGAGGCACCCAGCGAGCAGGCAGGAGGAAGAGGAGGGCAGGTCCTCTCTGCTGTCAACTTTGACCTCAGCTTCTGAAGCTTATCCTCTTCTGGGACAGCTACAGGTATCAGAACCTCCTGGGCTCCTGGGTATGCAGAGCCAGCTCCTGCAGCTGGGTACCCTGGTGAGACCCAGGCACCCTGCAGACCTCACTAGCACAAGGTGGACTGTTCATGGACATTTGCAGGCTGGAGGCTTTCTTGAATCTGTGTAGGAGCAAAATGTGTCTGCAGTGCTGGCAGGGAGGTGGGCATGTCTCTTCTCACTTGGTGAAAGTGCAGGGACCCAGGGCTTGAGAGCCAGCGAGGGTGAGCTAGTACAGGTTCTGACCAGATGAACGGACCAAGGTAACTGAGGTCTACAGCAAACTGAATCCAAGGAACTGGGAGAAGTGTCCTCTGGTTTTGCAAACCAGGCAGTAGGAGACCCTCAGATGCTCTAGACTGTACTTGTGGCTGTTTTGAAGTCCTGCCTGTAGCTGGCAGTGCTAAGTGGTCTTGGTCCTCTCCGGCCACGAGGTGCTGGTTCAGAAGATGTAGGCCAAGCTGAAGCCCATCAGCAGGTGTGGTTCTCAGGGCCTTGTGTAACTGCCTTGACAGCTCCTGCATCCGGTATGTAAGGTGGCAGTTGAGGCATCAGATGCAGGTGGTATCTGCCCAAACACCCTGGGAGACTGAGTTATAAGTCCTCAAGAAAGAGGAAAAGCAGGATGACAGTGACTTTGATGGCTCTATCCGGTGACTGCTCTGCTGCCTGTATGGTGGGTGATAGCTGCATTAAGAAGGCTCAGAACTCCAAACAGTGAAATTGAGGCAAAGCTTCTCTCTCCATTTCAACCTCAGAGCTCTGTGGACAGCTCTGATTGTGTAAAATATCTCCATGCCAGGGTGGCTGGTTGGCCTGCCAGGGTTGCAACAAGCTCTGCTCCTAGTGAGTTTACAAATTCAGAACTCACAGCGCCACCTGCTGGTGCTTCTGTTTGCTTGAGGATCTCATTCTCTCCAGAGCACATGCACCCAGATTTTCTTTCCTCCATGGCTTCATGGTGGATCACTAAAACAGTGTCTTCTTCCAAGGCCCCTAATCTGGGGCCTGCAGGTCTAAGTGTCTAGTGGCAGGACATGCCATGCCAGCTGCCTCCCCATGCTTTGCTCAGTGTATCCCAACTCTAGTAGGCAAGTAGAGTCTCTGTGAGTCACCAAGAGCCTCAGTGAATTTGAGAACTTGTAGGAAGGCACTGGACCCAAGATGGTCTCCTCTCTGCACTGAGCTTCCTCCACCTCCCGGGGCTGTGTCTGCCTGTCTGTAGTACTTGAGACAGGGTTTCTTTGTGTAACAGACCTGGCTGTCCTGGATCTCACTCTGTTGACCATGCTGGCCCTAAACTCAGAGAGTTCTGCTTGCCTCTGCATTCTAAGTTCCAGAACTTAAGGCATGAGTTACCACTACCTGTCACCTCCTGGGTTTCTGATCTCCCTCTGGCTGACCATTCTCTTCCTCCAGTGAATACATCAGGAGCTGGTGTCTTTGCATGGGCTGACTGGAGTGCCAAGGAGGCTCTGATTTGGTGAGCTCTGTTGGAATACAGTAAGCTCTTTGATGAGGCTCCCTGCTTGCAGCACATTTTTGTTTTGTTATGTATTTTGATTTTTTCCCCAGACATTTTTTTTTCAGTGTAGCCATCATTGGTTATCCTGGCCTCCCTATTTAGTCCAGCCTGGCCTTGAACTCACAATTCTCCTCTGTGTCCTGAACATAGGGGATCAAAGCTGTGCACTTCCAAACCAGGCTTTCAGGTCTTTTTTAATAGTTGCATTAAAGAGAGTTGTCTATATTTGTGTCGCCGTTGAAGCACACCAACTGTGTTTCATCCACAGAGCCAGCAGAGGTGAACGATGGCTTCTCAAGAACACTGCAGAGATTGTGAGCCTGGTGATGGGCAGTGAGACCCCCCCACACTGCCCCAGGGATCCCTGGCCAGTGCATGAATGAGAGAGGAATCTGGCCACCAAGACTCAGGACACTGGTAGAGAAAGGGCTGAGGGTTTGGGACAACAAGGCTTCCCTGCTGCCACTCTGCCCCTTCCCACAGAGGCTGCTTCCCTTCTGACCCCACACTCACCCCCAAGGGTCTGGGTAGGGGACAGGGCAGCCTCCAGCAGCAGGAGTAGCCTGCCTGCCTAGTGTCTTCTGCCCCAGTAGAGATATGAGCAAGTGTGAGTCTGTGAGCCTTTGTGACCAAGGACCCAGAGACCTCAGCCATGTTGGCTGGTTCTCTAGAATCTGTCCACCTCATGGACTGTCAACTTGTCCCTGGACAAGGACCTGGCAGAGATTGTGTACTGGACAAGTGAAGCTGGCCAGATCAGTTTCCCTTTCTGAGACTCTGGCAGCCTGAGAACTACGACATAGCCCCAACCTTAAAACGGAAAGAAAACGATTTGTATACTGTGTGCATTAGAGCCAGGTTCCCAGAGGATCAGCCTTCTCCATATGCAGATAGAAAAGGCTCAGGTTCTAGCTTTGTGTTTCCACAGATCATCCCTCACTTGCCTGGGTCTCTCTTGAGGCTATTCTGGACTCATTAGTCGGATTCTCCAGAATCACCCACTACAGAGAGAAAGACTGCAGGAGAGCAGGAGAGAGGGAGAAAGAGATGTAGTGAGAGTGAGAGAGGGAGGGAGGGAAGCAGGAAGGAAAGAGGAAGTATAGCTGCTGCTTGCCTTCTGCAGACCTTAAATGGCAGCTTCCCTGAGACCTGTTGCAGTGGTCTGGGCTGCACAGAGCCCTCTGTAAAGGTTAGCTTCTATCCTTGGCCCATTGGAGCTGTCCAGAGTGGTTTCTCCAGTCAGATGGAGACAGCTCCATGTCTCCCCAGCCTGCAGCCATCACAGGAGTTTCAGGAGCTGTCACCCATGGGTCCCCTTTCCAGCCCCACAGGAGCATCCCCTCTGTGACATCCACTGTGACAGCACCTTTCCTGTCTTAGTCTACTGCCCTTTGAGGAGCTAGCTGTCCATAGTGGCGACATCTTCTTTTCTGCCTCAGCTTATAGCCTTGGTGAAACACTGCAGGAGCTGTCTGTCTAGAGTGTCTACTTGTCTTCCCCCAAGCCCCAGCATCTGCACAGATTTAGAGTTCTTCGGAGGAAACTGCAACCATGAAGCACTTCCCACCCCAACCCAGGGGCCCATAGGAGGGAGAAGGGGGTTTAACCCCCCCAATCCCTTATCTTCCAGGAAAAAAAGCCACCAGTCTGTGAGAACCCCCAAAGTGAAAATTTGAAATTCCACTAATCGTTACTCTGGAAATTTGAGTCCTGAGAAGCTCCCCCCCCCATCTAAATCCTATATAAGCACTGCCTGATCCCCTGTGGTGTGACCCGAGGAGCAGAGAGGGCAGCCACGCCAGGATGTGTCCCTCTTCCTCCTTTCAATAAATCTGTTGTGTGACCTGAGGAGCAGAGAGGGCAGCCACGCCAGGATGTGTCCCTCTTCCTCCTGGATTTTTCCCTTTATTAAATCTCCTGTATGAGATTTTTCTGCCCGCTGTGACTCTCTCATTGGAAGATAGAAGAAGAAAAGAAGTAAACTAGGGAAGAAGCAGAAGTGCAGAGCTGAGGTTCTCCTGAGCTCAGCTGTGCTTACCTGGAGCTGCAGTGCCTCTGCTGAGGAGGCTTCCTCTCACAGCTGTGAGGTTCCTGGGCTCCCCTGTCTGAGGATGCCTTTCTACTGGGACATGGTCCCACTCCAGAGTTGTATGGCTCCTGGCCTTCTGCATCCCAGGATCCCCTTCCATCTAGTCAGAAACACATACAGAAAGTCCAAACAGATAAGCTGTGAGGAGACAGTGCTGAAAAATTCAAAAGCTCACAGTTCTGAAGGAGACCCAGACATGGTGCCAACTCTGGTCTCAAGCTGGAAACACAGCACACACAGTTACAGTGTCTGTAAAAGCTAAACCATCACAAACAGCCGATTTCCAGTTCGTTAAATATGTTTCAAACTGCCAGAACGAACAGGCTGTTTACTGCTGATTTTATACAATTTCTTTGAACATAACTGATTCTCCTGTGAGTAAGTATTCAAAATTTTTCCACAATGTTTTTGGTTTGTTTTTAGTTTGGTTGTTCCAGCTCACCTTTTGTTTCTGCTGACACGGTTTCTCCGTGTGGCCCTGAGGGTCCTGGCCAGCCTGGCCTAGAATGCATTGATTTTCCTGCCTGTGTCTCCTGAGTGCCAGTATTAAATGTGTTTGCCACCACTGCCCAGGAAATTCTTTGATCTTACAGAGCTGGTAGAGCCATGAGGTCTCCTAGTCCTGGGTACTGGACAAGGCTCAGACTACTTCTGCATTTCTGTGACCAGGTTCTGTCAGCCTGGGGTTCCACCAAGTGACAAGGTCAAAACATCTCAGGAGTACAGAACTGTGGGGTGACCAGACCACACCATGTGCAATAGAACTGAGCCCCAGCTGGGTCGTCCAGTGGACTTAGCACCACCTAAAACTTCCCCACTCACACAAAGACACCACAGAGCACTCCATTCCCACCTGACACTCAACACAGGAAACACAAATTCTGGAAGGTTCTCCATGCTGCCATTTATTTCTGCCTCAGCACTCTGAGTATTGCCAGTCCCTTAATTTACTCACTAATCAACCCTCAGCTCAAAGATTTGAGCAATCGAGTTCACATTCAGATTTTTATGTTCAGTGGTAGTGAGGAGCTGCAGCTCAGGGCAGCATGGAGCTGACAGGATGCAGATGTCCCCTAGTGCCTGCTGGACCAGGAAGGATGGCTGTGGGAAGGAGAACAGAGAAGTTCAGGGACAGGGTCCTTGTGTGCTAGGGTATCCTGGGCTCTCCAGGTCTTCCCATTGTGCATAGAGAAAAAGCAAATAGCTTTAGACATTTGTTGTTTCCATGTCAGAACTTGTTCCCACGAGAAAGCTATCTAAGGATAAAAATCAAGAGTCAGGACAGTCAATATTTAAACATCTCAAAGGCTCTCTGCTCATTCAAAGGTCTAGATCTCAGAGGCCCTGGGACCCAGTCATCTCCTGTTTGCCTAACGTCCAATATCAGGCCCCATTTGTTATCTTTTCAAGTCCAGATTCAAGTCAGAGCTCTGGGCCCTGTTTTTGTAGCAATAGAAGAAATGAGACTCCCAGGAGACTGACAGGAGGGACTGGAGGAGCTATTATATGATGACTGAGCTCTGGCTTCACCCCAAGATTCTCAGAGACAATCTTGTCTCCCACACCTACCTCCAGCTGGAGCATAGTCCCCTCCTTTTCCACCTGTGAGAAGAAAAGCTGTGAGAGTTCAAGGAAGATCTTGACACTAGGAAGTTCCCAGAACTGAGAGCAGACCCAGTAGGAGTCAGTAGCAATGTGGGGTGTGGCTGTGTTTCCCATTAAAGAGCAGAGCACACTTCTAAAAAGAACAGAGAGGAAACTCAGACCCTACCCTTTCCTACCTGTGTTTTTCCTCACATAAAATACCATAGGTGCCGGACAGTGGTGGCACATGCCTTTAATCCCAGCACTTGGGAGGCAGAGGCAGGCAGATCTCTGAGTTTGAGGCCAGCCTGGTCTACAAAGTGAGTTCCAGGACATCCAGGGCTACACAGAGAAACCTTGTCTCGAAAAACCAAAACCAACAAACCAACCAACCAACCAAAAAACAAACAAACAAACAAACAAACAAACACCCACCCACCATAGGTATACTGAAGGTATACTGAAGGTGCTAGAAGGACGACTGAAAGAGCAAAGTTCTCAGTGTGTAGGGTGGATGGAGGAGGCTCTAAGATGGGAAGGGACAGGAAAGGAGGTTAAGGGACATGACCCCAGCTCTCATCTCTGATCAGCTCAGGGTCTACAGAAGGCTCTAGATTTCCCAGTCCCTGCTTCTTCACCCACACCCTCCTTACCCACTCTCAGTGTGAGAGGCTGATACAGTCCTTCATGTTGCACATGGCATGTGAACTTCTGCTCCTTCCCAGAAGGCAGCACCACAGCTGCCCACTTCTGGAAAGTTCCATCCCCTGCAGGCCTGGTCTTTACAAGCTCCATTTCCTGGGTCAGGTCCTCCCCATTCAACTGCCAGGTCAGGGTGATGTCAGCAGGGTAGAAGTCCAGGGCCCACCACCTCAGGGTGACATCACCTTCAGGTCTGGGGTGATGGGTTACATATACCTTTGGAGGGTCTGAGGGAGAGAGTTGAAAAGAAAAGGCATCTTGCTTTCTTCTGGGGACTCAGCAGTGTTCATGTGACCATCCTGGGGTGGACAGGAGAACTGGGGTGGGATTAGGGTGTCCATCATCTAGACACCAGCTAGAGCACCTGCACCTGGAAGGATCTGTTCTTAGGGATGTCTTAGGATGTGAGCAGGACAACATGGACAGGAGGCTCCAGGTCTCTGCAGACTCATGGGAAGGGCTTCTGGTCCTGAGCTGGGTGAGGGCCAAGAGACTGAGAAAAGCTGGAGTCTGACTCCAGAGACACTGAAGTCTGGGGCACAGAACAAGTTCTGAGAAATAGCTCCCAATTTGCCTAGGACCATTGCTCAAGTCAAGAAATTGTTCATCAGTTACTAAAAGATTGGTCTCCTGTTGGAGAAAATGAATTTCTTGTTAGAGAGGGGCTGTCATGTGAGGAAGTCATTGTTTTGTCACAGATCTGGAACACAAGAGCCTCTTGCCTCTCTGGACTTGGGGAGGAGTGAGAAAAGTCCTTCTCATTTACCTGTCTCCCTCTCCTCTTTTGCAAATGCTAAGGATCTAAACCAGAACTCGTGCTTGCTGGGTAGTGCTCAACTGTGAGCTGTACTCCAAATCCCCTCTTCCCACCCAGCACCTCCAGCTCTCCAAACTCCCAGCAAGCAGTCTAAAGGAAACATGGACGCGGTTTGGCTCCCCTGGGCACCTGAACGCAGCAGCCTCTCCTTCCCTTTTTTGAGGTATTTCTGCAGCAGTGGCGATTCAGGTAGGCTTCTAACTTGTGATGAGGTATCTGAGGTCCAGTGTGGGTCGCTGCTGTCCAGGAACTCAGGTCTTTCTTCCAGGTTGAGAGATCCAAGCCATCATAGGCAAGCTGGTTGTACCAGTGAAGCAGGTGCCCATCTGGTTCCACATCGCAGCCTTGCAGCCACTGAGGTGTGTGAGAGTCTAGGGAGGATATACTTGGTGGTCAGCCCTGTCGCGAAGGGCAGCACCAGTAGAGCACAGACCAAGTCCAAGTTAATCCCTGCAGACTCTTGGTTTTTGAGGAACTGGACATGTGTTGAGTGAAACTCATGTCCAACCCTGTACAACCTTGGCATGGGTAGGTGTCACTCACCGTCCACACTCTTGTTGTTGAACCAGGGTCATCAGGTTCCTTTCAGATAGCTGTGCTTGAGTCCTGACTATAAGAGTCTGCTGTTCCCAGTAATCTGTCTCCTTCTGCTCCAGCCAGGGCGCCAACCTCGGAGTCTCCTCATTGCTGCCAAAGCGTCCATGTAGCTAACGACTCTGAACCGGGGCTCCCCGATGCCAGGCCGGGACACAGCGCTGTAGAAATACCTCAGGGAGTGTGAACCTGGGAGGCAACGCTCAGTGAGACCCCGACCTCCTCCTCGGACCCCGAATTGGTGTTCAGGCCAGGAGGGGAGCAGGGAGCCAGGCTCCAGACAGCTGAAGAAGGGGGCAGGGCGGGAGGATTTTGCTGGGCACTGCAGAGACTGGGTAGAGTTACTGCTGGCCTTCCCAGCAGAGACCATTTCCCTCCTAGGTCTCACTCACCCAAAGGGGTCCAGGACAATTGGGCAACTAGCTGCAGGAGAAGGGTGCAGATCTCAGTGGCCTTGAGGACCCAGGCTATTTGGTTCTGTGCAGATCTTGGACAACTTTATAAATCTGAACGATAGTGATTGTATTATCTTAGAATCCAACTTCAAATTACCGTTGCCAATGGAAAATACCAAACAATCTTAATTTCTTTCTTTTTGTTTTTTTCGAAACAGGGTTTCTCTGTATAGCTCTGGCTGTCTTGGAACTCACTTTGGAGGGAGGGAGGGAGGGAGAGAGAGAGAGAGAGAGAGAGAGAGAGAGAGAGAGAGAGAGAGGAAGGAGGAGAAGGAGGAAGAGGAGGAAGAGGAGGAGAAGGAGGAGAAAGAACAGGATAGAGACAGAGAGAGAATGAAATCTGTACAGTATGCTCAGTATGCAATCCCAGCCCACAGCTCACCCACCAGCCTCCCTCCATCAGAAGTAGAGTGAGCAGGTCCTGGACACCTCTCTCCACAGGAGGAATTAATTTTACCTCTGCCAGAAAATAGCTCAGTCTGTGAACACCTACACCAACATCCAATGTTACCCAACATCCTGTAAGTCAGATGAATTTTATCTATCTTGCCTATTTTAAATCTTTAATTAAATAATATGAAAAAGTTGGGAAGACAAAGGAAGACACAAGTCAGTGTTTCTCAAAAGATCTTTATAATAAAGTTCTTTTTAAAATTTAACCCATTTATTTTTTATTCTTTTGGCAAGCATCACACAAAATTTATAAAACTACCTTGCCTGGGATAGTTAAATTTATTATTTTTTTTTTTTTTTTTGGTTTTTCGAGACAGGGTTTCTCTGTATAGCCCAAGCTGTCCTGGAACTCAGTCTGTAGACAAGGCTGGCCTCGAACTCAGAAATTCGCCTATCTCTGCTTCCTGAGTGCTGGGACTAAAGGCGTGCGCCACCACACCCGGCTAGTTACACATTCTTGTGTTACTTCATAGGAGCTGTAATTGTGTATGATTGATACAATTCTTGCTGAGTCACATTCCAGAGATTTGACAGTCATGTTTCCAAGCTCAGACTAAAGAAAGCTTGGGGAATTCACATTAAACCAGCAGCTCACTTATTTCTATCCTCATGTGTTGTTCTTAAACTGACATTAGACATTTAAAAAGTATTATTTTTGCCTTTATACAAATCTGTCTTCATTTGTGAAACAGCATACAATGACAGGCAATTCTGTTTCTTAAATCAGAGTTTATTTGATGACAATGTACATTTTATAATGAAATTGTGGTAAAATATTGATGTTTAAACAAAGTTTTGTTTTTGTTTTGTTTTGTTTTTTTTTTTGGTTTTTCGAGACAGGGTTTCTCTTTGTAGCCCTGGCTGTCCTGGAACTCACTCTGTAGACCAGGCTGGCCTCAAACTCAGAAATCCGCCTGCCTCTGCCTCCCGAGAGCTGGGATTAAAGGCGTGCGCCACCACGCCCGGCTTAAACAAAGTATTTTTTATATAAAGTCACGTTACAGTGTGCAAAATTCGTTTAGAATACTGATGGTTCACCAAAGCTCATGTGACAGCCTGAGAACATGACTGTAGGTTTACTGAGGGCACAGCAGAATTCACAGTGAGGCTGACGATGCCCTTGTCATTATGTGTGTCAACAACTGATGGTGGGGCTGCAGAGATTGCTTAGTGGTTAAGAGCACTGACTGCTCTTCCAAAAGTCCTGAGTTCAGATTCCAGGATCCACATGGTGGCTCACAACCATCCCTAATGAGATCTGATGCCCTTTCTGGTGTGTCTGAAGACAGCTACAGTGTATTTACATACAAAAAAATAAATAAGTTAAAAAAAAACAACAACTAATGCTGAAGGAACTGGAGAGTTGGCTAAGTGGTAAAGATCACTGGCTGCTCTTCCAGAGAACTGAGGTTCAATTCCCAGCACCTATAGGACAGGTCACAACTGTCTGTAACTCCAGTTCCAGGCGATCCTACTCCCTCCCTAGACACCAGGCAGGGAGGTTGTGCACAGACACACATTGGGCCGAGAAAACCATACATATTAAATAAATAGATAATTTTACATTAAATAAATAAATAAATACATAAACAAATAAATAACTGATGCTGAGAACCAACTGTGTGGGACTCCTCATAACCAAGAGCCCTTGGTTTCACAAAGTGTGATCATATACTTAACCAACAACCTAACTGGCAGAGACCTCATTGCAGTCTCTGTAGGCCATAGTGGTTCCTGCCTTCAACAAGGCACTTGGAAGGCAGAGACAGGTGGATTGACATGGTCTACAGAGTGAGTTCCAGACAGTCAGAGCTACATAATGAGAGCCTGCCTCAAAACCAAACCAAACCAAACAAAACTACCATGAGAGAACCACCAGCAGATTTGATGTTCATTTTCAGAGGCAGAAGATAAATCTGTATTTTCCAGTGAAAATTTGACAAAAGTCAAGCCCTGGTGTGTTTCCCCTCAAGTTCTAGGGTTAAAAAACTCTGTTTAAGTGTGTGGAAGTATTGTTATTTACATCACACAGTCCCTCCACCACTTAGCTCCTGACAGCAGCTGAGTCTTCTACATCCAGGAAGACCTTCCACTGGAGAGCCCTGCTGTGAAGTGTCAAAGCTGGAATGCCTTTAGCAAGAGTTGGTGTGAGAATCCAACACAGTCGCTTTGTGGCTGCTTCCAGACAGTTTCTTGCCCTCAGGACCAGAAACTTAGGCTCAGAAACTTGTGACTCTGCCATGCATGTTTTCTGAGTGAGGCTGAATAACATGTTACAAGGTGGAGCAGAGTAGAACACAGTCCCCACAGGACTGCATTGCAGTTGAGGCCCTGTTCCTTCGTCCTTTCTGTGATCCTACAGACAGGAGTTAGACTCTGGAAGATCGGGGGGAGGGAGGGTAGAATCTCAAGGCAAAGGCCCTGGAAGGAGGACATGTTCTCCTTGGGAGAAGTTCATGTCCTCAAGGCAGTCTCCAGAGTGAAGGGGCCTAATTGGGCCTTGGGGGACAAGAATGGAAAAACACTTACTGCCATTAATCTTGGACACCAATGGAGAATGAGACAGGCACTACTCACAGGAACCAGAAAGGGCCTACTCCTCCATACAAACTAAAATGGTGCAGAAATAAACACAGAAGAAGGTAGAAGAGCCAGAGCCAGGACTGAGCTAATGCTGTGACCTGTCCCAGCTGCCCTGGCTGCTTATAATCCTGGGGACAGGACAAGGCTAAGGACATCCCCCTGTCTCTTGGATCATAGAGTCTGTCAGCCTGTGGTTCCACTAAGTGACAAGGACAAAAGATCTGAGGAGGACAGAGCTGAGAGTGACCAGACCACACCAAAGTGGTCATGAGCTGGGCTCTAGATAGGCATGACCACAACCTCTTCCTGTCCCACCTGATGCTCAATGCAGGAAACATAGTTTCTGGAAGGTTCTCCATGTTGCCATTTATTTCTGCTTCAGCACTTTGAGTTATGTCACTCCCTAATTTACCCACTAATCAACCCTCAGCTCAAAGATTTGAGCAATCAAGTTCACATTCAGATTCTTATGTTCAGTGTGGAAGTGAGGAGCTGCAGCTCAGGGCAGCATGGACCTGTCAGGATGCAGATGATCCCCTAGTGCCTGCTGGACCAGGAAGGATGGCTGTGGAAAGGAGAACAGGGAAGTTAGGGACAGGGTCCTTGTGTACTAAGGTAGCCTGGGCTTTCCAGGTCTTCCGATTGTGCATAGAGGAAAAGCAAATAGCTTTAGACAATTTTAGTTTCTAAGTCAGGACTTGTTCCTACAAGAAGGCTATCTCAGGGTAAAAAAATAAGAGTCAGGACATTGAATATGAAACCATCTCCATGTCCCACCACTCATTCAAAGGTCTAGATCTGAGAGGGCCTGGAACCCAGTCCTCTTCTGTTTGCCTTAGGTCCAATCCCCTGTCTTATTTGTTACATCTGAAGGCCTGCAGAAACAAGGCAGAGCCCTGGACACTGTTGCTGCCTGCAGTAGAAGAAAGAAGTCATTCAGGAGACTGACAGGTGGGCTGGAGGAGCTAATATGGGTTAACTTTGCTCTACCTTCACCCCAAGAGTCTCAGTGACAATCTCTCCCACACCTATCTCCAGCTGGAACATAGTCCCCTCCTTTTCTACCTGTGAGAAGAAAAACTGTAAGAGTTCAAGGAAAATCTTGACCCTAGGAAGTTCCCAGAACTGACAGAGGACCCAGGTGGAGACAGTAGCAATGTGGGGTGTGGATTTGTTTCCTATTAATGAGCCAACTACACTTTTAAAGAGGATAGAGAGAAAACTCAGACCCTGCCCTTTCCTACCTATTTTTCTCCTGCTCTTCAACGCAAAAGCCACCATAGCTTCAATGATGATCACAGCTCCAAGGACAACCAGAACAGCTATGTTTACCATGTTGGAGCCGGTTGATGGAGGAGGCTCTGGGAAGGACAAGTACAGGAAATGAAGTGGGGGTTATGATCCCAGCTCTGAGCCATGACAAACTCAGGGTCTGCAGAAGGCTCCAGCTTTCCCTGACCCCAGCTCTGCACCCACACCCTCCTTACCCCATCTCAGGGTGAGTGGCTCAGGCAGCCCCTCATGGTGCACACGGCATGTATAATTCTGCTCTTTCCCAAGAGGCACCACCACAGCTGCCCACTTCTGGAAGGTTCCATCCCCTGCAGGCCTGGTCTCCACAAGCTCCATGTCCTGGGTCAGCTCCTCCCCATTCAACTGCCAGGTCAGGGTGATGTCAGCAGGGTAGAAGCCCAGGGCCCAGCACCTCAGGGTGACATCACCTGCAGGTCTGGGATGACGGGTCACATGGGCCTTTGGGGGATCTGTGTGAAGATTTAAGAAATCACACAATTGGGCTGGTGAGATGGCTCAGTGGGTAAGAGCACCCAACTGCTCTTCCGAAGGTCCAGAGTTCAAATCTCAGCAACCACATGGTGGCTCACAATCATCCGTAAGGAGATCTGACTCCCTCTTCTGGAGTGTCTGAAGACAGCTACAATGTACTTACATATAATAAATAAATAAATCTTAAAAAAAATCACACAATTAACAAGACACACTGAAATCTACACAAGACTCAGTTAAATCAGTGATGACACTGAACTATGTGTCTGTTTGACAGTACAACTGTCATTGCACTAGTGACCTGCAAGTAGAGCTGGTCCCCTCACCATAGAAATACACATTTTCTTTTGAGACTCAGAAGCCAAGATGGAATTCACATGAGCCAGTGGGTCAACATGGTCATCCTTATGTGATGTTCAATAGCATAAGTGAGGTAGTCAAAGAATGGAAGAGGGAATGGTAAAAAAGTAATTTAATATGTGTTTAAGTTCATATCAAAATCAGAAATTAGGGCCATATGCTACTGGGAGGATGCCACCACTGAGATTGCCACTGTGGTCATCTTCCAGACCAACATTAACTGTCAGTCCAAGTGAAGAGCCATCACAAAGTGTGTAGCCAGAGAAAATGACTCCCAGTCCCTGCCTCTGGGGGACAAAGTACAGGTGTGTTACACAGGATCCCTGGAGTGTGCGGTGGACCCCAATGCAGCACTCACTGGAACACAGTGGGCTCACAGGGTGTGTGGTCTTCCCTCTCACTCAGCCCTGGATTGCAGAAGACCCTGTCTCTCAGAGTCCAAGTCCTGATTCACTAAGGGGAGGGAACACTGTAACTTGTGGGGGCAGAGGAAGAGCAGGGGGCTTCTGCATGTTTAGTTCTGACAGGAAACACTCTAAGTTCACAAGAATCTCTCCTTTAATGAGAACCCTGATTTAACTTGTCTAATTATCCAGGTTAGCAGCCTCCCCTGGCACCTGTGGAGTCTGATACAAATGATAATACAAGGGCATGGAGAAACAGGATCACTCCAGTACAGACAAAAGCTGACTAGAATCAAAATAAGGTCTTCAAAAAAAATTAAAGAAAAAAGAAAGAAGAAAAAGAAAAGAGAGAAGAAAGAAAGAGGAATTCCACAATTTATATTCCTCCAGGGTAGCCCATAAGGGCTCATGTGACCATTCACCACTGTAGGAATAGAAAGAATTGGGTTACAGACAGGGAGGGATCTGGGAGAATGTATTCTTTGAAAATTCTAGAAACTGGGGCAACCAGCCTAGTGTAGGGGAGTCCATGTCTCCAATCAGGTAAAGGCGACTTCTGGTCCTGAGGTGTAAGGGCTGACACACTCAGCAGGACAGGAGTCAGTGTCCACAAAAAGTGGGTGTGGGCAGAGAACCTGGCCTGGGAGAGGCCATGGCTGACAGAGGCTGCAGGGGAACTGAAGGGAGCAGCTGTTGTTACCTCAGGGAAATTCTCTCCTTCCCTCCTGATACAGACTGGGCACTGTCCAGGGAGAAGGCTGAGCCCTGGGAGAGTCAGTGCAGTCACTGTGATGAGGGATCAGGAGACCCAGGGACACTCTCTCCCCTCTGAGACAAGGGCATCACCCCAGCTGAGGGTTTCTTCTTCCCCAGGACTGAGCCCCAGCCCGAGGGCAGAGGGAGGAGCTGCCCGCGGCCCCTGAACCTGTGCGCAGCAGCGTCTCATTCCCGAGCTCCAGGTATCTGCGAAGCCACTCCACGCATTCGCCCTCTAGGTAGAACTTGTATAGCTCTGCAGCACCAGCCTGCTCCCACTTGCGTCGGGTGATCAGCGCTACCAGGTCCGCCGCCATCCACGTTTTCAGGTCTTCGTTCAGGGCGATGTAATCGCGGCCATCATAAGCGAACTGCAGGTACCCGCGGAGGAGGCGCCCGTCCAACCCCATGTCACAGCCAGACAACCGCTGGAATGTGTGAAAGCCTGCAGGATCCCACGGTCAGCCCCGCCCACCGCCCCGGCCCCGCCCACCCGCGGACTTCTCCAAAGTGAAAGGGTAACCAGTCCTGGGTAGGTTCTGCTTCAGAACCTAGGACTTGGGACCTGAGACATCTCCGGCCCCTGTCTCGGGACGTGGCGAGGTCGTGACCTCCGACCCGGGGTCACTCACCACCCTTGCTCTGGTTGTAGTAGTGGATCAGGTTCCTCAGGCTCCATCCGAAACTCTGCTCATTGTCCTTGGCGATCTGTGTTTCCCGCTCCCAATACTCCGGTCCCTCCTGCTCCATCCAGGGCGACCGCGGCTCAGATCTCGGATTCTCCGCGTCGCTGTCGAAGCTCACGAACTGCGTGTTGTCCACGTAGCCGACAGAGATGAACCGGGGCTCCCCGAGGCCGGGCCCGAACACTGCGGTCTCGAAATATCGCATCGAGTGTGGGCCTGGGGGCGGCGCGCGATGAGACCCCGACCTCCTCCCGGGACCTCGGGCGGGTGCGCAGGCCAGGAAGGGGAGCAGGGTGAGGGGCTCGGGATGCGGGTGTAGAAGGGGCGGAGGGTCTGGTGGGCGACTCAGGGACGCGGCTTCCACGGTGCCGTCCCCGCCCTTCCCCGCAGAGGTCGTTTCCCTCCCGACCACTCACCCGCGCGAGTCTGGATCATGGTCAGGGCGGCTGCCAGCAGCAGGAGCAGCGTTCGCTGCGCCATTGCCCCATTTGGAATACAGGGCATCTGAGGCCCTAGGGCTGCATGGACTTTATAACCTGCGCCCGCCGATGAGGAGCTGGTTGGTTCCTTCCCCAGGATCCTGCCACCCAATGGACCTGCCAGATAATTCCTGCTACCTCAGGAGGTCAGAGAGGGCATCAGATCCCCAGGAGCTATAAAGTGGTGCTGCTCCAGGGCAAGGGAGGGGCAGGAGCTGAGCTGCAGGAGAGGGTGGTGTCTGCAGGGAGCAGAGTGAGGCCCTTGTGCAGCTGTGTCTTAGTGAGGGTTTCCATTGCTGTGGTAAGACCCCATGACCAAAAGCAACTTGAAAAAGAAAGGGTTTCTTTCAGTTTACACTTCCACATCACAGTCTATCATTGAAGAGATTCAGGGCAGGACCTTGAGAGAGGATTCTCAAGGAACTGAAGCAGAGACCATGAGGACCAGTGCTAATAGCATTGCAGCTCATGGCTTGCTCAGCCTGCTTTTTTATACAATCCGTGATCACCAGCCAAGACAACCTCCAGTGGGCCGAGCCTTTCCATAATGATCATTAACAATAATTTAAAAATGTCTTATAGACTTTCCCAAAAGCGTCCTGGATGGAAGCAATTTCCCAATTCAGGATCCTCTTCTTATATATGTCTCAGTTGGTGTGGAGTTGACAAAATGCAAACAGCACAGGCTCCTGGTGCAGGGTCACTCAGTGAGAGCTGAGGGAGGAGGATGTGTGAGTTCCTCCCCTGAGCTGAGCCAGGGACCTGCCCTGTGCATGGAGGCCCCATGGAAAAACAATGCAAGGAATGGGAGCACAGTGGGTTCCAACTCCATTCCTGCCCCTCAGTCCTGAGGACCTGTCTCTTCCTTGCCTGTTGGTTGATGCTGTTGACATAACCATGGGAGAGACTGATAAAGTCAGGGCAAGGGAGGAGATGAGGAGAGAAATAGGGACAGTTTATTACCTCAGAACAGGGTAATCTGATTTTGGAGAGACTGAGGAGAGGTAGGTAGGTATGTAGTTAGGTAGGAAGGTAGTTTATAGATATACAGACAGAAAGACAGACATAAAATTAAAAAGAAATGAGAAGAAGTGCTCTTCCACTCTTTGCACATTGACAATTTCCCTTCTTGCTCAAACTTCATGCAGTTTTAGGTCCTGCTCCAACAGACACCTGCCCAGCTGGGGAAACATTCATGGCTGACCCTGTGGGCTTGTTACAGTTCTTGCATGGATCAGAGAACCATGAGATTTTCAAAGATCACACACCACAGCAGAGTGCATGTGAGAGATTTTGGGGGTGGGTAGTCAGGCTGGAAGAGAAAAAATAGGGGGCTGCGGAGACCTGGGCTGGATAACAGTGTGCAACTTGTGGCCATAGTGGAAATGTGTCACATTTGGTGGCTGGTGATGGTGTGGCTTCTGGCACTGAGAAGCTGAAAGCAGGCTGGTTCTGGAATGTGGGTGGTTGTTGGCTGACAGACATCCCTTCCTCTTATTTATTATATAAGGTGAGAAAATAGAAAGAGGTGACTGGTGAGGCATAAATGGGGTTACTGTGCTCTTTAGACGGCTTTCTGTTGTCTAGGGTGGTGGTGGTGTCAACATCGTTGGGGGCCCAAGAAAGCTGGATGCTGTCTAGGTTCAAAAAAAGCATGCTGTTCCCTCACTGTCCAGGCTCTGCAGGGCTATCTGTAGCTAGGGAATGCAGATGCATTCTTTTTTTTTTTTTAAGATTTGTTCGTTTGTTTGTTTGTTTATTTATTCATTTATTTATTTATTTATTTATTTATTATATGTAAGTACACTGTAGCTGTCTTCAGACACTCCAGAAGAGGGAGTCAGATCTCTTTATGGATGGTTTTGAGCCACCATGTGGTTGCTGGGATTTGAACTTAGGACCTTTGGAAGAGCAATCAGTGTTCTTACCAGCTGAGTCATCTCACCAGCCCTCAGATGCATTCTTGGGGCATCATAGGGCAGGTGCTTTGAAGCCTTCTGGCATGCAGAGTTTGAGGAAACACCTGGAGCTAGTATTTTACTGAAGCATATCTGTATATATAAGGATCAGAAGATAAAGTTAAGGAGGCTAGAATAACTTTTTTTTCCTTAGCTGAACATTTTAAACTTTTAGGCCTATTAGTTGGGGGTGGAGCATCCCAAGACCACAGAAAAGGAGAGGATAACCCCACTCTTAGGACTAAGCTGAATAGGCAGGAGATGAAACAGGCTGTTGATTGACAGTTCTTCTCTGGAGTCCTTTTGATCATGAGAGGTGGATTCAAGTAGATTCTTTGAACCTTAAAAGAATTTTTTAAGTTTATAAAATGAGATAAATTTTAGACATGTAAACATACCACTGTGGATTCTGTACTGAACTTCTCATTGTAGAAAAGGCAGCAGACTCGTGCCTTTGAGTCATAGTAAAAACTTGGGGACCCTGAAAAAGGGGTTTGAGGTAAAAGCATAAATAGGGCATACACAGATTGGACAGATGTTTTTAGCTCAATGAGAAGCCCTTTTAAGTCTATACTTAGAGACAACCATAGGAAATTTATAATCTTGAGCTTGTGACTGTGATAATAGCAATCACTGGTTATCATAGCTAGATCAATAACTCATCAGAACGCCAGTGATTAATGTGAAAACTTTGGACTCTTTAGATCTTAATATAACAATAGCATAGAGAGGGAAGAAATCTGAAACATTTTTCATTTTTACATACATTGTAAATCACTTTCTTATATCTTTACAATTTATACACCTTAAAACTTTAAAAACACACTTTTGACCTTTATAAATATGATTGACAGATCTGAAAGCACACTTTTAAGAATGTTGTAACGTACTTAACATTTCATATCTTTGGAAGTTACATAAACTCTACAGTTTTTTCTATCCAATTATTCACCACAACTCACATGTCAGAGATTGGTTACTGAGAGCAAACATCCTGGTAAAACAACTTCCTTTACATAAAGAAATAGTAAAACGTTACATTGAAATCTGTTTGTGAATTTTTCTCTCCTTAGAATCTGGTCACAATGTGATCAGTGTGGAGACCCAGTAGCAACTCTAGGAAAGTGTCCATGAGTTTTACATATGAAGAGAACTGAGAAGCACCTGAAGCCTGTGCTGTTGCTCCCTGAGAAACTGACAAAGCTCTCCCTAGTCCACACCATCAGAGATCTGGGAAGGATGAATTTCTCCTGAGAAAGCAGGAAGTACACTTCAAGCAACTTCCAAAACTATTAAAAATGACAGACTTATCTGTTACCTAGACAACCACTGTGGTATACTGATTTTATTGGGAACAGAGGACCCAGGGAAGCATCACTCTGTCTTTTCTGCGCAGTCCAGAAGATCCAAAGCAAGACAATCAACTCCCCAGTTGTCCACAGTTTTTCCAGGGTCCTGGTGACAGACTAGATGAAAGGAAGATTTTCACCCAGGCGGTCTGGCTTTGTCACCTTTAAAGCAAGCTCAAAGTGGAGTTCTTCTCTACCCCATCATCATCTGTGAAGACCTGGGGGTCACTTCTAGTAGCTGGGGGTCTTTGTCTGTCTTAGTAAGCTATTTCCATCATTTTAAATGCCATATTCAGCAGATCTCTGAAAAGTTTTGAGGACTGTTAGCTACTAAGGACATCTACACTGAACAAACTTTCCCTGTTTCTAGTAACTTGTTTTAGGCTTAACTTAGGAACCACACCGGAGGCTAATTAAACCTTGTTCCTGATCTTAATTTGAATGTGTTAATTGTCCTCCACAGTGTACAGTAAGTCAGTAACTTACATAAGATTAAGATTTTTAAAAAAGATTTATTTATTGTATTTATATGAGTACACTGTAGCTGTCCAGACACACCAGAAGAGGGCATCCAGTTCTATTACTGATGGTTGTGAGCCACCATGTGGTTTCTGGGAATTGAACTCAGGACCTCTGGAAGAGCAGTCAGTGTGCTTAACCACTGAGACAACTCTCCAGCCCCAAGATTTTATAACTTTGTCTCTGTTAAGTTTGAGCCTTAGTAATTTGAGTTGAAGATCCTTTATCCTCTAAATTAAACACAAATGCCTTGAACTGTAGTCCATAAGAGACTGGTATCTTTTATAGTTTACCATTATAGAATAATAGTTTTTGTATGACTCAGCTTCTCAAAATAGATAAACCTTGACAAGATGAGCAAGGACAAAAAGTTAGACGATTATTGGTGTTGAGTAGATCTTAGAAATATAAAACGTATTAATCAGTATTCCTTATTCAAATATAACTGGCTGGAGAGGTGGCTCAGAAGTGAAGAGCACTGCTTGCTCTTCCAGAGGATCCAGGTTCAATTCCCAGCAACCACACTGCAGCTCACAATGTTCTGTAACTAGAGTTCCAGGGATCTGACACAATCACAAAGACATGAATGCATACAATGCTCATAACAAAATATGTTAGAATAAAATGCAATCCTTATTCATCAAACATGTGTTGTGCTTATCTACATTTTATAGCACCTGGGTGCTGAGCAGTTAGCAAAGACATAGCAGGATAGACATACATCTTATATCAGTGTTTGGTAATTCAAGTAGATCCTTAGAAAATTACATTTTTATTATCACATACACTATATTCTAAACCAAAGTTGAATCACATATGCAGTATGTTGAAACAAATGTAACCTTAAATTTTTATCTTCATACAAAAATATATGCCAATCAGAAATACTTGAGAGTTGTGGGTACTTCTTTAGTCTATAAAGAGATAGAATGTTATATAGAAATCTCATGAGGACAAAAAAGTTTTACGGTTATTATTTGGTGACATGTGGTGAAGTGATGATGTTGGTGAACTCACATGGCATGTACTCTTTAAGCTTAGTAAGGATGGCTGCCAGTCATATGTCAACATCCATATTGATTATATCATCAACCAAGATGAAGGAGAGCAACATGGTTGCTGTTTTAAAACATCTGTTTTCATGGTCTGTTGTTTTTAAAAACTTAATCCCAGTCACTCAGTTTTACCAATGAACATGATCCAGCCAGGTAGAGTCCAGAAAGAGCCAGCAATAGTGAGTTAGTCTCAGAGACTGAAACCATTCTAGGCCTAGATTGGATTACACAGAGGCCAGAGGCTTCCAGGACTAGGCCTAGTTTAGCCCATTGAGGCAGTAAGTCTCCCAGACAACAATTACAACAAGACAATAAAAGATCCTTTTACAACCCACTCTAGATGCAATGTTTCTTCAGCATCCTGTGAGTTAGATGGATATTTAGAAATCTTCTTTCTGTAAGGATTTAATTTTTTTTTTAAAAGGTAACTTGTAATACAAAAAAGGTGATACAAGTTTCTCTGGTGTTCTCAAAAAGATCAGCCCCAACACCCAGACAGGGTTTCTTTGTATAGTCCTGGCTGTCCTGGAATTCACTCTGTAGACCAGGCTGACCTCAAACTCAGAAATATGCCTGCCTCTGCCTCCCAAGTGCTGGGATTAAAGGTTTGTGCCACCACTGCCCAGCAAAATGAGTTTTTGAAAAGATTTATTTATTTATTTATTATTTATATATTTATTTAATGAGTACACTGTAGCTGTCTTCAGACACACCAGAAGAAGGCACTTGATCCTGTTACAGATGGGTGTGGGCCAGGAAAGTAATCAAATACAACCTCAATTTTGTTTCAATATACAAAGATCCAAGCCAATGTAAGCTAATATAATTTTGTAACAATCTCCAAAAATTTTGTATCAAAATGCAAAGTGGTATATAAAAACATACTGAATAATTTACCCCTGATTCCTATTATCCACATATTATTTCAATATCCCCATCTTCTTGTCTAGATAAAAAAAAAAAAAAAACAAGATTTTAAGTGTAACACAGTAAAACTGTTTTCAATAATGAAGCTATTTCTGCCAAGCTTCCCACAATGTCCAGCATGGTTGAATTTGCAGTCTCAGGACTCAGTATTTTTGAGTTCAGAGTTCTATACAATGTCCATGTCAGTTTCCTATGAACTCCGGAATTTGAATATCCTGAGGAGTTTGTAGTCTGAAGCTGATCATTGGGTGGTGTTTGCCACTTTAGCAGCAATCCTGTATACATAGAACATAGCAGTCAACCCAAAAGTGTCCACTGTTTGCACAGGACCTGGCAGCAGAAGAGGCATGGGGCAGTTTATCCCAGTAGTTAGTGTTAACACAATCCAGGTGAATTTGCAGTCAGTGGGCTATGTCATCCTTCTTCTTAGAAACCTAAAAGATTACTTTTAGGAATTCTAAAAAACCTATTCATTTTTAATGCTATAGTCAGCACATCTCAGAATGCTTTTAGAGCCACAGTCTCTTAAGTACATTAGAGGTACACAAACCTTGTTTCTAGTTACTTGCTCAGACTGAAACCTGTAAACACACACAGGAAGCAAGATGAAGGTCATTTATAGAATCAATTCCTACCCTGTATGACTACTGGTATGATAACAGAGAGTTTGTGTATCCACAATATTCATATAGAATTTGAGGTAATATTTATACCCTAAGAAAAGTGTTAGAGAGTAAATGAAAACCAAAGGATTATGAGATTGGTGGCAATAGAATATTCCCTTATTTTCTGTTTTTCTCTGTCCGATACAAAGTGGTTCTTCTGACCCAAGATGGAGATTTTGGAATTTCCTTTAACAAGCATGTGTGGGTTTAGAAAAGGAGACCTACGTTCCAACCCCAAAGCCAGTTTTAATGTTTAATTGAATTCAGACCATATAAAGACCATTTACCACTTCTGTCTGTAGAGGGCAGAAGAGACAAGATGGAGGTGGGCAATACCACTTGGCCAGTTGACTCCTTTTCTTGGGACATTTTCTCTTGATGAACCATCTTTATCTTCAGCTGTTTCATTTGCCCAGTGGTCTCCAGATTCCTTAGTTGGATGCTTTTATTCACCTGGAAGGGGAGAAGCAACACCTGCCCAAACCCTAACTCTCAGGGGTTTTTGTTTTTGTTATTGGCAGATTATATTTTTAGTAAGTTTTATTTTTTGTTTTTTGTTCTTTGGGTTTTTTTGGCACTAGAAAAACCTAAATCCAAATTACATATATCTACACATAGAGTTGAATCAAATATGCTATATTGCAACAAATTAAGATTACCTGTATATGGATTTCAAATATCACCTTTAGTTTTAAGTTTATAGCCAAATTTTGTTATATACTTTATCGATTTTAAAATATACCCAATGAACTTATAAATTTGGACTTAGTTTACACCATAGTTTTAAAGAGTGTTTTTGAGAGCAAAACACAGAGAAATTGTAGAGATAAAATACTTTTAGGAGTAAAATATAGAGAAAGTAAAAGGTGGAGAAAGTTTGGACATAAGATATTTGGGGATCAGTTCTTTTTATAAATATATATTTTTATTAGATATTTTCTTTATTTACATTTCAAATGTTATCCCCTTTCCTATTTTCCCCTACAAAAATCCCCTATCCTCTCCCCATTTCCCTGCTCCCCAACCACCCACTCCCATTACTGGTCATGGAATTCCCATATACTGGGGCATAGAGCCTTCACAGGACCTAGGGCCTCTCCTCCCATTGATGTCTGACTAGGCCATCCTCTGCTACTTATGCAGCTAAAGCCACAAGTCCCACCATGTGTTTTCTTTGATTGGTGGTTTAGTCCCAGGGAGCTCTGGGGGTACTGGTTAGTTCATAGTGTTGTTCCTCCTATGGGGCTGCCAACCTTCAGCTTGTGGATCACTTCTATGTGCAGTGGCAGTTGCTATTATTTGGGAAATGTTGGAAATCAATTGCACCAAATTTTTGCCCATTCATCTGTACTGAGGCTAAGATGTTGTAATAAAACCGGATTCCATGGAGATGGAGAGAGAGAGGGTTATAAAACCAAATTCTTGTAGAGGGAATATCTATAGCTATGCAATATCACTCTCCAGCTCTGTTCTGACTCTTCAGAGCAGACCAGCCTTGTTGGTAATCCTAGAATCACCCACATTCTACTCTATGTGTGGGAGGCAAGGACACTCACAATGTACAGGCACAGGAAGAACAAAGAGAGACAGCAGGTAGCAGAAAAAAAGTATTGCTCAAAATAAAACCCAACCTAGGGGAAAAGGTCCAGAGCAGGGATGGGTACCTCCACCATATAGAGTACCAAGACTCAGGGAAGCACTGGGGCCAACTGAGAGGGACCACTCACCTTGTGCTGGTGATGGATGGAGGGCCAGAAGGTGGGTCTGCTGTGGGTGGACTGGAGATAAGGTATAAATTCCCTGAATAGCTTTGGTCCTCCAAGGGGTGCACAGGCTTGCGGACAGTCTACCAAACCATGGCACCAAGGTTAGGTTTTGGGATCTTTGTGGCATTCAGAGAGCCAAGGAATGCCTCAAAAATCACACCCCCAACACAGCTCAGAAGTGAGATTTACTGTATATGGAGGGTCCTATAAAAAGGCTGCTTCTGAGCAAGAATGGAAGAGAAAGTTGGTGAGGGCAACAGTGGTAATGTGTCCCATTTGTGGCTGGTGAAGATTTAGCTGCTGGTGCTGAGTGTCTGAGGGCAGGCTGGGAGACCCCTGGTTCTGGAATGTGGGTGGGTCTAGGTTTACCACAAGGCTGGTCTGCTCTGAGGAGTCAGAGCTGAGCTCGAGAGTGATATCAGCAGAGGGACAGGGATGGTGCCTTGCGTCTGGTCTTAATGAGCACTAGGGACCATCTTGCTTCTAGGTGAGGTGACTGCTGGATGGATGGGAACATAGATGACAGAGACTAGGAAATGATAGGATGAGTCTTAGACACTGTTCTATTGCTGTGTAGGGCCACTGACCAAGGCAGTTCTGAAATAGAAAGGCTTTAATCGGGGCTTGCTTACAATTTCAGTGGCTTAGTCCATTCTCATCATAGTGGGGAGCAGGGAAGCAAGCAGGCAGGCAGGCATGGGGCTGGAGCAGTAGCTGGGAGCTCATCCTGATCTATAGGCAGCAGACAGACCAAGACTGGGCTGGCATGGGATTTTAAACCTCAAAGCCTGTTTCCAGTGCAACACTTCCTGTATCAAGGCCACACCTCACATGTGTGTGCATGCACTACAGCTCGGTGTGTATGTGTATGCATGCACTATAGCCCTGTGTGTATTTGTGTGTGTGCATGCACTATAGCTCTGTGTGTATGTGCATTCTGCTTTGCAGGGAACTGTTTGTGTGTATGCACTTGTAAGCTCTCACAGGCACATCTGAAGCTCATGGAGGTCAGAGGTCACAACTTCTAAAAGTGGGCTCTTTTCTTCCTTCTTCCACCTTGTGTTCTGGGGACCAGTGGTAAACACTGTTCCCTGATTGGCTAGCTTATTGGTTCTTGGTTCTAGAGGAAATCCTTGGGGACATCTCCTGCACCATTTGACATCACAACCTAAGGTGGAATGCTCACAGAGGCTGCTGCCTGGCAGATCATTAGACATCAATGTCCAAAATGGGGGTCCTTTGCTCCCAGGAGTCTGACCCTGTGTGTGCTTGCACTTCTCTCCAGGAGTTCATTGAGGAGTTGCTGTCTCCCCACTTTGGGGGTCTGGTGGCATTTGTGAAGGAGGCTGAAGCCTTGATTGGGCATGGGCAGGATGAGCAGCTCTGAGGGGAGGAAGGTGCTTGATGTTGTCATGGTGAGGTGGGCAGTGGGAGTTAGGGACAGCAGGGGTGTGTGGGTCACAGGGGAGGCAACACAGCAGGGAAGACTTGACTGGAAGAGTAACAGGAAAGTCAGGCTTGATGGTGAGCACAGCTGTGTCCTGGGCAGGCTCTGCTGGGTCACCAGTCCTGGTTGCTCTATGCTGGGTGGACGGTCACCAGGCCTGGTTGCTCCCTCACACATCTTTTCCAGCCCCAAGGACAGCACCAACAATGGTTCTAATGAGGATGATGGACTGATGAGGTTCTGGGAAGGAAAGGGCAGGGAAGGGAAAGTGAGGGTCATGTCTCCTGCCATCAACCCTGACCTTATCCAGGGTTTATAGAAGGCTCCAGCTTTCCCTGACCCCAGCTGTATACCTACACCCTCCTTACCCCATCTCAGGGTGAGGGCCTCAGGCAGCCTCTCATGGTCCACATGGCATGTGTATCTCTGCTCCTCTCCAGAAGGCACCACCAGAGCTGCCCACTTCTGGAAGCTTCCATCCCCTGCAGGCCTGGTCTCCACATGTTGCATTTCCTGAGTCAGTTCCTCTCCGTTCAACTGTGAGGTCAGGGTGATGTCAGCAGGGTAGAAGCCCAGGGCCCAGCACCTCAGGGTGACATCACCTTCAGGTCTGGGGTGATGCTTCACTTTTATCTTTGGGGGGGTCTGAAGACAAAAGTTAGAAATGTCAGGCATTTTTCTTTTTTCTGGTGCCTCTATCAGTGTCCATAAAACTCTTCTGAGAATGGACTTAATCAGGTGTAGAGGTGAAAGTTCTCGGTAGCTTAGACATAGAGTGGTGGATAATGTTATGTGTGCAGAATTCTAGATCTGGGCTAACCAGCCCATGGTCATTGACTCTTAAGTGTGCAGTAGAAAGAGTGATTTCTTCCCTGACCAGGTGATCCAGAGACTGAGCTTCACTGGAGTCAGACTCCAAAGAGCTTGTGTGTGGGCTGAGAATGGGTCCTGAGTAAGGCCATGGCTCCCAAGGACTGCAGATGTGAGGTTAACTGTTTTGGTCACTTCAGGCTCTTCCTTCCTTCCCTCATGATACACACTCTGAGCTTTCCTGAGAAAATGATAGGACCTGAGATAAGGGAGACCCTTTCCTGATAAAGGGTGAGGAGTCCCAGGAGAACTCTCTTCTTCCCATGTACAAGAGAGAGAGAGAGAGAGAGAGAGAGAGAGAGAGAGAGAGAGAGAGAGAGAGAGAGAAGAGAAGAGAAGAGAAGAGAAGAGAAGAGAAGAGAAGAGAAGAGAAGAGAAGAGAAGAGGAGGAGGAGGAGGAGGAGGAAGAGAAGGAGGAGGAGGGTGTGTGTGTGTGTGTGTGTGTGTGTAGAGGAAAGCTGTGTCAAAGGAAAAACAGCCTGAGTTCTGTCTCAAGTCAGAATCAGATAAGAATGTCTGATTCTTTAGTATCTCCTTTGAGACAGTGATAATTTCACATTTGCTTCAGAAATAGTCAAAAAAAGGACAGAAAAGGGCTAAATATAGGAAAGGGAAAAGCCACATTATGTATTGTTCCAAACAAGAGGAATCTTTACTTAAAGATCCAGTTGAGTCCCAGGAGAACTCCTGGACCTAAGAAACATTTATTGTTTAAGGACACAAAATCAGTGTAATAAAAGTAGCCTTCATTTTTGGAACAGTGCACTCTCAGAGGAGGACATTAGGAGAAACATGTCATTTAAAATAATGTTCAAAGAATTAAGAGTTCAGGGATCTATCAGATCAAGGAAATGATAGAAGTCTACCTTGCAACCTTCAAGGTACTGTAGAAGGAAATCACCTAAGAGGATGTCAGATGCTGGACCTACAGCCCTTGCTCCAGGACTGGCAGAGGTAATATTGTGAAAATGGCCATTCTACCAAAGTAACCTACAGACTTAATGCAATAGTATTAGACTCTCATTAATTTCATATGTTTAGGAAATAATTTAAAAGACCACTCAGAGCCAGTCTCAGGAGTAAGAACTGGAGGTGTTTCACCCAGCCTCAAGTTATACTGCAGAGCTCTAATGACAGGAACAGGCTGAAACTGGCCAAAAATAGACAGGAAAATCAAAGGCATGTGGTAGAGGTGCTGGACATGAAATGTCAAGGCTATGGAATACTCTTCAGCTCTAAACAATATAATCACAAACAACCAAGGCAAATGGGTGAACTTAGCATATATAGTGTTATTGAGGTTACACAAGGACAGGAAGAAAATTACATCGCCTTTCCTCATGTGTGGGATATAGCAGAAAACATATGTATAAATGTATCCAATTGTATACATGTGTACAGTATAGCATGGCCAAAAGGAAACAAGGAAGGTAAATATTGAGAGACAAGAAGAGACAGAATGCAGATAATCACCTTGAGGTATGAGAAAGGGTAAGAAGTCAATTGTTTTCTTGTTCTACCTCTGTCCTGGATTCTCTCCCTCCCTCCCTCCTCTTTCTTTTTTCTTTGCCTATTGGTAGTGGATTCATATTTGATAATTCAAAGTGAATATTCAGCGGTTCAGAATGGCTATTCTAACTGGATAGAAATTCACTAGGATGTACGGCTTCTGTTCTGGTTAATTTCAATGTGATATATATATAGTCACTTAAAAAAAAGATTGTAAAAACAAGAAGAGACAAGGGCCTCACCCCAGGTGAGGGTTTCTTCTTCCCCAGAACTGACCCCCAACCCGAGGGCAGAGGGAGGAGCTGCCTGTGGCCCCTGCACCTGTGCGCAGCAGGGTCTCCTTCCCGCGCTCCAGGTATCTTTGGAGCCACTCCACGCGGGTGCTCTCCTGGTAGGTCTTGTAATGCTCTGCCTCTTCAGCCTGCTCCCACTTGTGTGGGGGTGATGAGCACCTCCATGTCTGCCGCCGCCCAGGTTTTCGGGTCAACGTTCAGGATGATGTAATCGAGGCCTTAGTAGGCATACTACCAGTACCCGCGGAGAAGTTTCGGGTCCGACCCCAAGTCACAGCCATACATCACATACACTGGAACACATGAGAGCCTGCGGGATCTCGGGATTAGCCCCGCCCGCCCTTCGCGTCCTAGGAATGCCCCAACTAAAAGTGGAAGTGGGTCCCAGGTCTTGGGTCCCAGCGGGTCCAGCAAGTTCTGGGAGTTCCTCGGACTTGGGACCCAGGACTTCTCTGGCCCCTGAGTGAGAAGAGGAGGGTTGTGACTTCCGACTTGGGGTCACTCACCACCCTTGCTCTGTGTTTAGTAGCCAAGCAGGGTTCTTAGATTCACTTGGAAACTCTTCTCATGGCCCTCTGCGACTTTTGTCTGTAGCTCCCAATACTCGGGCTCCTGGAGCTCATTCCAAGGCGCACGCGGCTCTTATCTCGGATTCTCCGCGTCGCTGTCAAAGTGCACGAACTGCGTGTGGTCCACGTAGCCGGCTTCCATGTACAGGGGTTTGCCCTGACCAGGCCGGGACAAGGCAGTGGAGAAATACCGCATCCGCATCGAGTGTGAGCCTGAGGGCGGTGCGCGATGAGACCCGGACCTCTTCCCCGGACCCCGTGGTGGTGCGCAGGTCCGGAAAGGAGCAGGGCGTTGGGCGCGGGACGCGGGTGGAGAAGGGGCGGAGGGTCTGGTGGGCTACGCGGGGTCGCGGCTTCCCCGGTGCCGTCCCCGCCCCTCCCCGCAGAGGCCGTTTCCCTTCTGACCCCTCACCCACCCTCAAGGGTCTGGGTCCGGGCCAGGGCGGTTGCCTGCAGCAGGAGCAGCATTCGCTGCGCCATTGTCCCCAGCTGGCAATCACGGCGGGTCTGAATTGCGGGATCTGCCAGGACTTCACAACCAGTGCCCTGGGCCAAGGTGTTTGGTTTCCCAGGAACTTGCTATCCAACAGGGGTGAGATCTGAGAGCAAGTCATTAGTGTCCTGGAGAAGGATCTGACCCAGGTTAGGAGCAGAAGTGAAACTGGAGAGATGGGGAATCCAGGGCCCTGGGATTGCCCACCCCTGACCTAGCCTGAACTAAGACTTTGCTTCAAACACTTATAATTGAAATAAAATGCTAAGAAGTTTGCCCTATATTAGCTTAGTGCAGATAGAAATGCAGAATAGGATAATTCCTCATGTTTGGGCACTGTAGCTTTAGCTCAGAGTTCTCTGACTTCCCCAGGAAGGTTGTTGAAGAACTGCACTTCTCAGTTATCTGCTGCACTGTAGCAAAGCAGCCAAGCTCAGCATCTGGAGACTGCAACCACTGATACTTCCCACAGTGTGTGACATCAAGAGTCCTAGGGTGACCCTGGTTCAGGAACTCTCCCAGGTCCTGTTTTCTTCTTGCTGTGTTTTCTCAAGGCTTCTCTAGAGCTGGGGTCACATGAGATAAGGTTTCCTCATATGGCAGCTGGAAAGGACTCAGGTACTGGCTGGCTGGCCCCGAAGAGTCCGCTGTCCCTTATTTACCTAGATGTCTCTTGAGACTGCTCTTGAAAGAGCAGCTTACTTACCTAGAGCCAGCTATGAGAGAGAGAGGGGGGGGAGAGGGAGAGGGAGAGGGAGAGGGAGAGGGAGAGGGAGAGGGAGAGGGAGAGGGAGAGGGAGAGGGAGAGGGAGAGGGAGAGAGAGAGAGAATGATAGAATATTACAGATTGTGTGCAGTATGTTCATGATCCAATAGAAGAACATGACCACATTATCAGTCTCTCTCTGTCAGGAAAAGGGAGAGAGCAGGTCCTGACCACCTGAGAGGATGGAATCAAGGGCAGAGCTGCAAATCTGTGAATACCCATTCTAACTACAATGTTACTTCAGCATCCTGTGAGTCAGATGGACATTTAGTGATCTTCTTTTTGCAAGGTGTTAGTTTAAAAAAAAAAAACAGTTTAAAATTTGATACAACAAAAGAAGACACAAGTTTCTCAGTTTTCACTGAAAGGCCTTTACAACAGTTTCTTTCTAAAGTTCAACTTGTGTCTTATTTATTGTTCTCTTGCTGTGAAGAGACACCAGGATCATGGCAACAACAAAAACAACAACATCATCAACAACCACAGAAATCAGTTAACTGGGACCTAAATACAGTTTCAGGGGTTTAGTCCATTGCCCTCATGGAGGGAAGCAGGCTGGCATCTAGGGAGGAATGGGGTTGGAGCAGTAGCTGGGAGTTCCACATCTGGTTCCTCAGGCAGTTTCTGTCTTGGGCTTTGGAATCTTCCTAGACCACCCTGAGTGACATACCTCCTAATCCATTGGATAGTGACAGTCCCTAATGACCAAGCATTCAAGTGTATAGACCAATGGGGGCCATTTTCATTCAAACTACCATATTCCACTACCTGGCCCCATAGGAGTGTAGCCATAACAGAATGTAAAAGGAACTCAGTTCACCTTCAAAAGTCTGCATAGCCTGTCATTCTCAACACTTTAAAACGTCAAGGTTTATACTCTCTTCTGAGGCTCAACACAATCTCTTAACTGCAACCTCTCTATAAGAAAATAAAAAATAGGTCACATAGTTGAAATATACAGTGGCAAAGGATGTGCATTTGTGTTTCAAAAGAAAGGGAAAGAGCAAAGTGAGGAAATGCTGGATCAGAGACTAAAAACTAGCTGGGCAAACTGCAAACTGCATCTCCATGTCTGCTGCCAAAACTCTCTCCCAGATCTCCAGCTCCTGTCAGCTGTGTTGACTCTTTCAGCTCTTTCAGGCTGGCTCACACATAATAGCAGCTCTCCTTGGACACTGGCTTCTCCCAATCTTGGGTTCTCCAGTGAAATCAAGCATTCACTCTCCCAGCTTTGCTCAGTGGCATCTATTGGCCTCTGTAAAGGGGACACACAAACATAGGGAGATTCCATAAGCCAGAATAAAGCTGCCAAGTTCTGCTGCTTGCTGGAGCTAGAACGTGGCCCCCACATTCATTCATCTCCTGACCAGTTTTGTGGTTTTGGTGGTTTTCTTCACTGTTTAAGCTTTTCTTTCATTTTCAATTACAGGTTGAAAGCATAGCTGTGTGTGGCTTGTCCCTTTCTTCCACTTAGCAGTAGATTTTCTTTATACGTTATTCCTCTGAGCACTACTTAGTGGTTCTTTTCTCTTCAAACTGTACTTTGTGCATTTACTTTATGTACCCTGCTCATTTCCATTAGACAGGTGCATAAGAGTGGCCATTAATAAGCAAGCAACACAGGCAATACTAGACTCTCCTGATTCTCCTCTGCCAAGGCCCTTAATCTAAAACTCTCTGATTTAATTTCAGACAGACTTTTTGCTCAAGGACAGAAAACAGCCACCGTCTTCCCCAAAACAATACAAGAATGAGTTTCCAAACCACGTAACTGATATTCTTCCCCTTTTAAGCTTCATTACCTGGGCCCACAAAGGTCAACCTGCCCTCAGCTCTGCCTTCCACGCCTCCACTAGCTTGGCTCTTTAAGCCTTGCTTCATGCATGCAACGTTCTTCTAATCCAAAACCCAAAATCTACTTTCTGCCTACAATCTGCATGGTCAGGCTGGACACAGGGATACCCTGCTCCCAGGTACCCAGTTTGGAGACAGGGTTTCTCTGTGTCACCTTAAGTGTCCAGGGTGTCCTAGAAATCAGTGGTTTTCCTGCCTGTCTCCTGAATGTTGGGATTAAAGGTGTTCACCACCACTCTCCAGAAATTTCTTCACTGGTAATGTCAGTTTCTCAGCTGCACAACAGGCCTAGAGGCTCATAATCCTGGTTATAAGAGAAGGCTAAGGCCATGCCTGTGTTCCTATGATCAGAGTCTGTCATCCAGTGACTTTATTAAGTGACAAGTTCCAAGGATGTATAGCTGAGGAATGACCAGACCAGCAAGGACCTGCACATGGACTGAGCTCCACCTGGCACAGTCCCATTCACAAGCAGATGCCAGAGGACTCCTGCCCCACCTGACATACTCAGCACAAGAAACACAGATTCTGGAAGGTTCTCCATGCTGCCATTTATTTCCTCCACAATACTCAGATATTCTCAATCCTTAAATTTACCCGCAAGTGAACTGCTCAGGTCAAGTAGTTCACACTCAGATTCTTTTCTTAAGATTTATTCATTTCATGTAGGTGAATACACTGTAGGTATCTTCTAACACACCAGAAGAAGGCATTGGATGCTATTACATATGGTTGTGAGCCACCTTGTGGTTGCTGGGATTTGAACTCAGGTCCTCAGGAAGAGCACTCAGTGCTCTTAACCACTGAGCCATCTCTCCAGCCTCCACCTTCAGATTCCCCCCCCCCTTTTTTTTCCCT
The DNA here is from genome assembly GCF_000001635.26 of Mus musculus. Classification (NCBI taxonomy): domain Eukaryota; kingdom Metazoa; phylum Chordata; class Mammalia; order Rodentia; family Muridae; genus Mus; species Mus musculus. The sequence goes on from NT_187027.1 coordinate 2,397,615, forward strand.
AGATAGAGTTTCTCTGTGTAGCCCTGGCTGTCCTGGAACTCACTCTGTAGACCAGGCTGGCCTCAAACTCAGAAATCTGCCTGCCTCTGCCTCCCAAGTGCTAGGATTAATGGCCTGCCCACCACTGCCTGACATCCACCTTCAGATTCCCATGTTCAGTGTGGAAATGAGGAGACACACTGTGGCGTGTGAGGAGACACACGCCCAGGACAGCATGGAGCTGACAGGATGAAGATGTCCCCCAATGCCTGAGGACCAGGAAGGTTGGCTGTACAAGGGATGACGGCTAATGTAGGGTTTGAGTCTTGGTGTGCAGGGGCAGGCTGTGCTCTCCAGATTTTTCCATTGTATGCATAGTCAAAAGCATAAAACGGTAGACACGGCTGCCCAAAGTAATTCCACTGTTCAGAAGTCAGAACTTGTGACTCAGTCCCATGTGGCAGCTGTCCCAAGATGAAGAACAAGAGTCAGGGCAGTCAATGTGAAAACATCTCAAAGGCCTTCCTCTCATTCAAAGGTTTAAATATGAAAGGCCCAGTGACCCAGTCCTTTCAAGTTTGCCCAAGCCCCAATCCCAGGCTCCCAGGTGTCACCTTTTCAAGTCTCCAGAGACAAGACAGAAGCTGTCCTTGCCTGCAGTAGAAGAAGTAACAAGACACTGTCAGGGGACCAATGGTGGGGCTGTAGGAAGCTCCTTCAGCCCAGCTTCGACCCCGAGTGCATCGGATTCATCCCCAGCGCTCAGGGACAAGTGTTCCCTCTCATTCTGACATGCAGCAGTGTTATCGTCTCTGTTTCCACCTGTTTAAAAAAAAAAGATATGAGAGATCAAGGAAGTTCTGGACCATGGACATTATATGCCGAAATGAACCAAGGCCAGCCTGGAGATCTGTAGTGTTTAGCATGAGCATTGCCCTCTGACCTCTGAGAGGTCATTTAGAATCCTGTGCCGACCCCCCATTACCATTATGAATCTGTCTTTAAGGGGAGTGTCTGCACACAGACACATAGATGGGCAATCTTGTGCATATAATGTGTGTGTATTGGTTTATTATCATAAGGCACCCAGCCACAGACTCTTCCATACCTTTGTTCTTTCTCATCCACATCATACCACTTCCTCTCATAACACCTAAGATGACCATAGCTCCAAGGACAGCACGAACAATGGTCCTGGTGGGCATACTGGACTGTGGAGGCTCTGAGAAGGGAAGGGTAAGGACAGGAGGGGAAAATGAGCAACATGATCTCAACTCCCAACTCTGACTAGCTGAGGGTCTTCAGAAGGCTCCAGCTTTCCCTGACCCCAGCTCTGCACCCACACCCTCCTTACCCCATCTCAGGGTGAGAGGCTCAGGCAGCCCCTCATGGTACACATGACATGTGTATTTCTGCTCTTCCCCAGAAGGCACCACCACAGCTGCCCACTTCTGGAAGGTTCCATCCCCTGCAGGCCTGGTCTCCACAAGCTCCATGTCCTGAATCAATTCCTCCCCATTCAACTGCCAGGTCAGGGTGATGTGAGCAGGGTAGAAGCCCAGGGCCCAGCATCTCAGGGTGACATAACCTTCAGGTCTGGGGTGATGGGTCACGTGTGTTTTTGGAGGATCTGAGGAGAAAAGTTGGAAAGTTTGGGCATCAAATATCTTTCCTGGTGACTCCAGAAGTGTCTGTGAGGCCACCTGGGAAGGAAATGACTGGAAAAAGGGTCAAATTTCCCCAGTAGGTTACATACAATGCTCTGAAAATTCCAGAACTTGTGCCCAGGAGGAGCTATGTGTCCCAGGAGGCAAAAAGGGACGTCTGCTTCTGTCTGGGTAGCGCGCAGAGATTCAGCATCACTGAAGTCAAATGTCACAGAGGTTGGGTGTGGGCAGAGAACAAGGCCTGAGAGAAGCCATGGCTCTAAAGGACAGCAGACTCATGGGAAATGTTTTCTGTTCTTTCAGGAACCTTCTCTTCTCCCTTTTCATCCTGAAGAGACTCTGAACTGTCCAGAGACAAAGGTGCTCCCTTGGGAGAGGCAGTCTCTGAGAGAGTCAGGAAACACAGGAGTGCTCTCCCCCTCCCATATTGAAGAGAAAGGAACACTGAAGAGGCTGGAACATTGTGTCAAATGAAGAGACACCCAGTATTGCTGGTAAGATCAGGAATAACAAAGAACTACCAGGGCTGGTGAGATGGCTCAATGGGTAAGGACACTGATTGCTCTTCGAAGGTCCTGAGTTCAAATTCCCTCAACCATATGGTGGCTCACAACCACCTGTAATGAGACCTGACACCCTCTTCTGGTGTGTCTGAAGACAGCTATAGCTTACTTATGTATAATAAATAAATAAATAAATCTTAAAAAAAAAAAGAAAGAACTGTCCACTCTCTACTCTCTTCCTTGATATGGATTGTGACATCTTAGCTATTGCAGTAAAGCAACCCATTATTCACTTAAGTGACTAACAAAATGTGGTATATATATAAAGTGGAATCCTGTTGAGCCCTACACAATGTAATCACACAATTATCTAGGAAAATTGATGAACTTTGAATATACAATATTAAACGAAGTCACCCAATCTCAGAACAACAACAGGAAGTAAAACTGCAGTCTTTTTTGCTCATAGAGGTAATTTAGCAAAACAAACAAACAAAAGAACAAACAAAAGAAACAAAAAAACGTATACTTGTTAAGAAACGTACCTGTTGTTACTTGCAACATGACATAATGAAATCAGGAAAGGCTAATATTTGGAGATGAGCAAGGACTAAATGTAGGTAAAGTACACGATGGATAATGGCAGGGAATAATTGATAGCTACTTCTAATTCTGCCACTGATTCTCTCTGTTTCTGTCTCACCATCTCTTTCTGCCTCTGCCTCTGTCTCTCTGTGTCTGTGAGTCTCTGTCTCTGTCTCTGTCTCCCTGCCTTGCACCCCTGGGGTCGATGTTGAATAGCCATGTGCATATTTAATGGAAAATATGTAAAATTCATATTCTCTACTGGTCCAAAATGGCGATTCTAACTGTTTACAAGCTCACTGAGCTGGGTATAGCCTTTGGTTTGTGTAATTTCCATATGCTATTTTTCTGTTGTCACCTTTTAAAATTAAAAAACAAAATAACCAACCAAACAAGCAAACAAAAAAAAAAAAGAAAAAAGAAAAAGAGATGGGAGTTTTCCCACCTAGTGAGTTTCTGCTCTCTCTGGACTGAACTCAGTACAGAGGCAAAGGGAGATGGAGTTGCCTGCAGCCACGCACCTGTGCACTCCTGTGTCTTTTTTCTGTTCTCCAGGTATCTGAGCAGGGAATCCTTGCATGGGCCCTCCAAGTAGGTCCTGCGGAGCTCTGTATAACCAGCCTGCTCCCACTTGCTTCGGGTGATCTCTGCTGCCATGTCTGCTGCTGTCCACGTTTTTAGATCTTCATTGAGGGCGATGTAATCGCGGCCATCATAGCCATGCTGCTCATAAGCGCGGAAGAGGCTCCCGAACAACTCCACCTCACAGCCATACATCACCTGGATGGTGTGAGAGCCTGGCCCCCCTCTCCTAGTCAGGCCCGCCCACCCTAGGAATTCTCCAAACTGAAAGGGAAACCGGTCCCTTTTGCACCCCATGATTAGGTGGCTTGCATAAGAGGGAGAGGAGTGGGGACAGACTCTTAGATTTGGGGGGTTCCTCACCATTTTGACTCAGGTTGTAGTAGTCCAGCATAGTCTGCAGATTCTCGCGGAAAAACTGTGCATTGCTTGTGACGATCTCTGTCTCTCTCGCCCAATACTCGGGCCCCTCTTGCTCCACCCATGGCGAAAGTAGCTTATATGTCCCAGTCTCCCCTGCGCTGTCGAAGCGCACGAACTGAGTGTCATCCAGGTAGCCCACAGCTATGTACCACGGTTCGCTGATTGCAGGTCGGGACAAGGCGGTGTAGAAGTACTTCAGCGAGTGTGAGCCTGGGAGCGGCATGTGGTGAGACTCCGACCTCCTCCCAGAACCCGGCCAGGTGCGCAGGCCAGGGAAGTAGAAGGACTCAGGTCTAGGGCCTTGAGTGGAGAAGTGGTGGAGGGTCTGGTGGAGGGTGGACCTCCGCCCCTCCCCTAAAAGGCTGTTTCCCTCCTCATTGAGCACTCACCCGGGCAGGTCTGGGTCTGGCCTGGTGAGGCAGCCAGGAGGATCAGGAGGGTGCCAGGCACCATGGTCCCCATCCTCATGTTAGGGAAATCCGAAGTTGTATAAAGTCCTGGACTTTGTAACTTGCAATCTCAGAGAGTTTTATTGCATCTTCTAAGTACCTGCCCTCAACAGGAGTGCAAGGCCTTTGAAAACAATCTGACAATGGTACAGAGAGCAAAAAGTGAAACTATAGTTCTGTACAGCCCAACCTAATCCCCGCCTTCAGGCCTCAGACCCTGACAGCCACTTCCGGGACTTGGAACTTTGTCCTGACTCCTCTTTCTGCACTGAACCCTGTGTATAGATAGCATCCTCTATCTGAGCCCTGCCCAGAATGTCAGGTGGTAATCAGAGTGGAAACCTTCAGGGTTAGAGCAGTTGTTTTTCTCCCTCCTACCTCCATACCTGGCCCCACTGTGATGGGTGTCAGGTGCTCTGGAATGCAGTGGAGAGATGTTTTCTTGAAAGCAGGAGGCTTTGCCAGTGCCTGGCAAATACAGAAGTGGATGCTCACAGTCATTTATAGGATGGAATACAGGGCCCCCAATGTAGGAGCTAGAGAAAGTACCCAAGAGCTGAAGGGGTCTGCAACCCTATAGGTGGAACAACAACATGAACTAATCAGTACCCCCAGAACTCATGTCTCTAGCTGCATATGTAGCAGAAGATGGCCTAGTCAGCCATCATTGGGAAGAGAGGACCCTTGGTCTAGCAAAATTTATATGCCCCAGTACAGGGGAAAGCCAGGGCCAAGAAGTGGGAGTGAGTGGGTAGGGGAGCAGGGCGAGGGGAGGGTAGAGGGGACTTTTGGGATAGCATTTGAAATGTAAATGAAGAAAATATCTAATTGAAAAAATATGTTATAAAAAAAAAAAGCAGGAGGCTTTGACCATCAAGCACCACACTTTTTCCCACAAGCAGAGACTAGGAGTCTGTGTTCACCTGTAGTGGTTTAGGGTTAGCTCACACTGCCAAGCCAGACTGCTCAGGAATCTGTGTTCTAAATACATAAACAAACAAACAAACAAACAAACAACAACAACAAAATAATATGGGTCCAAACTGCCTTGTGCTAGTTCTACAGGGGGTCCTAAAAGTCTCCCGTCAGGTTCCACCTGCACTGGGGAAATAACAGTCTCGCTCAGCAGCACCAGACTGTCAGCTTCTTCATATTTCCTTCATGCTGCATCATCCTCCCTTGTTAGCATGACTTCTCTTCAACCTCTCAGGGGCCTTGTTACTGTGTGCATCCCATGCCTGCATTGTCTTCTGAGAAATGGGAAGATGTTTTCATCTTTGTCCTGATCTCTAAGTTGTCCAGAATAGCCAACTACTCCAATATTTCCTTCTGAGGTCTTTTAACACTAAAAGCCATTCATCCAGTACTCTATTAGTCTTCTTCTTCTTATATAAGTGCATGGACATTCATACAAGCACAGGCACAGACACACATTCACATACACACACACACACTCATACATAGTCACACATACACACATTCACACACACACATTCACAAATACACTTATATACACACATTTATACACATTTACATACACACACTCACATACACACATTCACAAACACATTCACAACTAACTCACGCACATTCACATGCACACACACACTCACACACTCACTCACACTCACACTCAAACTCACACGATCACCAACCCATACTCACATACTTTCACACACATAATCACAAACACAAACTCACATACATTCACACACACTCACACAATCACAAACACAAACTCTCTCACACCCATAAACTCACACACACACACATTCATACACTCACTCAATACACACCCACACACAAACTCACATACTCACACAATAATGAACACACACACATATTAAAACACAAGCGTGCACACACACACACACACACACACACACACACACACTATCAATGTAGCCTGTTGCTCTCCCTTTCTAGCCTTCCTGCTTCCTCTTGTCTTTGAGTCCATGAACATGGCTGTTTCTTTCCCCCTCTGGGCTCTCCATCCTGGATCAGATAATGGCTTCAGCTGCTGCTCAGTTTGGTTCTACTTTTCCTGGATGGATTTGTCTGTTGCCTCCAATGCACTCAGAAATCTCTCTGACCCTCTCCAGGCATCCCTGTGCTTCCCATCAATGCACAGATGTCTGAGGCCAGCCTGTCTGGGATTCTCCCTCAGAACCCATGTCCACATCTGGAGTCAACTCCCTCCTTTAGTTTCTGGCCTCTGGCTCACTGCATAGATTCCTATGCACACTCAAGACTTCAGACCTCAGAGTACTGCTTTGAAATGCTAAGGAAAGCATTGAGACATCTCCTAACCAGGAGTTAGGATGCTCACCCAGGCAATGTGGGGTGGCATTCCTGACAAGTGCAGGAAGCAGCAGTGTTGACCCACATGAAGGTCAGGGCTCAGGTGACTAAGGTCTCAGGCACTGTCTGCTTCTTTCCCAGAATGTCTGCAAAGGTGGGAAATGGCTATAACCCTGCTCCCACACCAGCCCTTATTTGTACAATCAGCAGACCTGCTGAGCAGGAAGTCACTGTGGTCACACTAACAGGGCACCATTCACTTCAAGGCCTGCAGGCAGCTCATGGCAGTAGTATGGTCCACAGCCTCCAGAGTAAGCTGTGGCTTCACCCTGGAAACTGGGGTCATCAAGAGCTGGGAGTCAGATGAGCAAATTCCACCCTAGGAACTGGGGTCATAGAGAGCTGGGAGTCAGATGAGCCAAGGCCATCCTAGGAACTGGGGTCATAGAGAGCTGGGACTGAGATGAGCAGAGGCACCCAGAGGACAGCCAGGACGAAGAGGAGGGCAGGTCCTCTCTGCTGTCAACTTTGACCTCAGCTTCTGAGTTCTTATCCTTCTCTGGGACAGTGACAGGTATCAGAACCTCCTGGGCTCCTGGGTATGCAGAGCCAGCTCCTGCAGCTGGGTACCCTGGTGAGACCCAGGTACCTTGCAAACCTCACAAGCACAAGGTGGACTGTTCATGGACATTTGCAGGCTGGAGGCTTTCTTGAATCTGTGTAGGAGCAAAATGTGTCTGCAGTGCTGGCAGGGAGGTGGGCATGTCTCTTCTCACGTGGTGAAAGTGCAGGGACCCAGGGCTTGAGAGCCAGCGAGGGTGAGCTAGTACAGGTTCTGACCAGATGAACAGACCGAGGTAACCGAGGTCTACAGCAAACTGAATCCAAGGAACTGGGAGAAGTGTCCTCTGGTTTTGCAAACCAGGCAGTAGGAGACCCTCAGATGCTCTAGACTGTACTTGTGGCTGTTTTGAAGTCCTGCCTGTAGCTGGCAGTGCTAAGTGGTCTTGGTCCTCTCCGGCCATGAGGTGCTGGTTCAGAAGATGTAGGCCAAGCTGAAGCCCACCAGCAGGTGTGGTTCTCAGGGCCTTGTGTAACTGCCTTGACAGCTCCTGCATCTGGTATGTAAGGTGGCAGTTGAGGCATCAGATGCAGGTGGTATCTGCCCAAACACCCTGGGAGTCTGAGTTATAAGTCCTCAAGAGAGAGGAAGAGCAGGATGACAGTGACTTTGATGTCTCTATCTGATTACTCTCTGCTGCCTTTATGGTGGATGATTGCTGCACTGGGAAGGCACAGAACTCCAGAGAATTTGAGACAAAGCTTGTCTCTGTCCAATTCAACCTCAGAGCTCTGTGGGCAGCTCTGACTGAATCAAATATTTCCCTTTCAGGGTGGCTGGTTGGCCTGCCAGGGCTGCACTAAGCTCAGCTCCTAGTTAGTTGACAAACTCAGAGCTCACAGCGCCACCTACTGGTGTTTCTGTTTGCTTGCAGATCTCATTCTCTCCAGAGCACATGCACCCAGTTTTTCTTTCCTCCATGGCTTTATGGTGGATCACTAAAACAGTGTCTTCTTCCAGGGCCCCAAATTTGGGGCCTACAGGTCTAAGTGTCTAGTGCCGGGGCATGCTATGCCAGCTGCCTCCCCATGCTTTGCTCAGTGTGTTCCAACCCAGGTAGGCAAGTGTAGCCTCTGTTAGTCACCAAGAGCCTCAGTGAATTTGAGAACTTGTAGGAAGGCACTGGACCCAAGATGGTCCCCTCTCTGCACTGAGCTTCCTACACCTCCCGGGGCTGTGTCTGCCTGTCTGTAATACTTGAGACAGGTTTTTTTTGTGTAACAGTCTTGGCTGTCCTGTGTCTCACTCTGTAGACCATGCTGGCCCTAAACTCAGAGAGTTCTACTTGCCTCTGCCTTCTAAGTTCCAGGACTAAAGGCATGAGTTAAGACTACCTGTCACCTCCTGGGTTTCTGATCTCCCTCTGGCTGACCATTCTCATCCTCCAGTGAATACATCAGGAGCTGGTGTCTTTGCATGGGCTGACTGGAGTGCCAAGGAGGCTCTGATTTGGTGAGCTCTGTTGGAAGACAGTAAGCTCTTTGATGAGGCTCCCGGCTTGCAGCACATTTTTTTGTTTTGTATTTTGATTTTTTTCTCCCAGACGTTTTTTTCAGTGTAGCCATCATTGGTTATTCTGGCCTCCCTGTTTAGTCCAGCCTGGCCTTGAACTCACAAATTTGCATCTGTGTCCTGAATGCGGGTGATCAAAGCTGTGCACTTCCAAAGCAGGCTTTCAGGTGTTTTTTAATTGTTGCATGAAAGAGAGTTGTCTATATTTGTGTCGCTGTTGAAGCACACCAACTGTGTTTCATCCACAGAGCCAGCAGAGATGAACCATGGCTCCTCAAGAACACTGCAGAGATTGTGAGCCTGGTGATGGGCAGTGAGACACCCCCACACTCCCCCAGGGATTCCTGGCCAGTGCATGAATGAGAGAGGAATCTGGGCACCAAGTTTCAGGACACAGGTGGAGAAGGGGCTGAGGATTTGGGACAACAAGGCTTCCCTGCTGCCACCCTGCCCCTTCCCACAGAGGCTGCTTCCCTTCTGACCCCACACTCACCCCCAAGGGTCTGGGTTGGGGACAGGGCAGCCTCAAGTAGCAGGAGTAGCCTGCCTGCCTGGTGCCTTTTGCCCCAGTAGAGCTATGAGCAGGTGTGAGTCTGTGAGGCTTTGTGACCAAGGACCCAGAGACCTCAGCCATGCTGGTTGGTTCTCTAGAATCTGTCCACCTCATGGACTGTCAACTTGTCCCTGGACAAGGACCTGGCAGAGATTGTGTACTGGACAAGTGAAGCTGGCCAGCTCGGTTTCCCTATCTGAGACTCTGGCAGCCTGGGGACTACTACGTAGCCTCAACCTTAAAACTGAAAGAAGCAGGGCGGTGATGGCACACGCCTTTAATCCCAGCACTTGGGAGACAGAGGCAGGCAGATTTCTGTGTTCAAGGCCAGCCTGGTCTACAAAGTGAGTTCCAGAACAGCCAGGGCTACACAGAGAAACCCTGTCTCGAAAAACAAAACAAAACAAAACAAAAATACTGAAAGAAAATGGTTTGTATACTGTGTGCATTAGAGTCAGGTTCCCAGTTTGGTGTTTCCACAGATCATCCCTCACTTGCCTGGGTCTCTCTTGAGGCTGTTCTGGACTCATTAGTCGGATTCTCCAGAACCATCCACTACAGAGAGAAAGACTGCAGGAGAGCTGGAGAGCTGGAGAGAGGGGGAAAGAGATGTAGTGAGAGTGAGAGAGGGAGGGAGGGAAGCAGGAAGGAGAGAGGAAGTATGGTTGCTGCTTGCCTTCTGCAGACCTTAAATGGCAGCTTCCCTGAGCCCTGTTGCAGTGGTCTGGGCTGTACAGAGCCCTCTGTAAAGGTCAGCTTCTATCCTTGGCCCATTGGAGCTGTCCAGAGTGGTTTCTCCAGTCAGATGGAGACAGCTCCATGACTCCCCAGCCTGCAGCCATCACAGGAGTTTCAGGAGCTGTTTCCAGTGGGTCCCCTTTCCAGCCCCACAGGAGCATCCCCTCAGGAGCTGTCCACTGTGGCGGCACGTTTCCTGTCTTAGTCTATTGCCCTTTGAGGAGCTAGCTGTCCATAGTGGCGACATCTTCTTTTCTGCCTCAGCTTATAGCCGTGGTGAAACACTGCAGGAGCTGTCTACAGTGTCTACTTGTCTTCCCCCAAGCCCCAGCATCTGCACAGATTTAGAGTTCTTTGGAGGCAACAGCAGCCATGAAGCACTTCCCACCCCAACCCAGGAGCCCATAGGAGGGAGAAGGGGTTAAAAATACACACACACAAAAAAACCCAAAAAACAAAACAAACAAACAAAAAACATAAAACCACCAACCCCTGACCTTCCCAGAAAGGGGGGGGAACAGTTTCTGAAGACCCACAAAATGAGAATTTGAAAGTTCACCAATCGTTACTCTGGAAATTTGAGTCCTGAGAAGCCCCCCCCCCCCATCTGAAATCCTATATAAGCACTGCCTAATCACCTGTTGTGTGACCCCAGGAGCAGAGAGGGCAGCCACGCCAGGATGTGTCCCTCTTCCTCCTGGATTTTTCCCTTCAATAAATCTCCTGTATGAGATTTTTCTGCCATCTGTGACTCTCTCATCAGAAGATAGAAGAAGAAAAGAAGCAAACTATAAAGGAAGCAGAAGTGCAGAGCTGAGGTTCTCCTGAGCTCATCTGTGCTTACCTGGAGCTGCAGTGCCTCTGCTGAGGAGGCTTCCTCTCACAGCTGTGAGGTTCCTGGGCTCCCCTGTCTGAGGATGCCTTTCTACTGGGACATGGTCCCACTCCAGAGTTGTGTGGTTCCTGGCCTTCTGCATCCCAGGATCCCCTTCCATCCAGGCAGAAACACTTACACAAAGCCCAAGCAGATGAGCTGTGAGGAGACAGTGCTGAAAAATTCAAAAGCTCACAGTTCTGAAGGAGACCGAGACAGGGTTCTAACTCCAGTCTCAAGCTGGAAACACAGCACACACAGTCACAGTGTCTGTAAAAGCTAAACCCTCACAAACAGCCGATTTCCAGTTCCTTAAATATGTTTAAAATTGCCAGAATGAGCAGGCTGTTTACTGTTGATTCTATACGATAGCTTTGAACATAACTGATTGTCCTGTGAGTAAGGATTCATAATTTCTCCACGATGTTTTTCGTTTGTTTTTTAGTTTGGTTGTTCCAGCTCACCTTTTGTTTCTGCTGACAGGGTTTCTCCGTGTGGCCCTGAGGGTCCTGGCCAGCTTGGCCTAGAATGTATTGATTTTCCTGCCTGTGTCTCCTGAGTGCCAGTATTAAATGTGTTTGCCACTATTGCCCAGGAAATTCTTTGATCTTACAGAGCGGGTAGAGCCCTGAGGTCTCCTAGTCCTGGGTACTGGACAAGGCTCAGGCCACTTCTGCATTCCTGTGACCAGGGTCTGTCAGCCCGGGGTTCCACCAAGTGACAAGGTCAAAAGATCTCAGGAGGACAGAACTGAGGAGTGACCAGACCACACCAAGTGCACTAGAACTGAGCCCCAGCTGGATCCTCCAGTGGGCTTAGCACCACCTAAAACTTCCCCAAGCACACAGAGACACCACAGAGCATTCCATTCCCACCTGACACTCAACACAGGAAACACAAATTCTGAAAGGTTCTCCATCCTGTCATTTATTTCTGCCTCAGCACTGTGAGTATTGTCAGTCCCTTAATTTACCCACTAATCAACCCTCAGCTCAAAGATTTGAGCAATCAAGTTCACATTCAGATTCTTATGTTCAGTGTGGAAGTGAGGAGCTGCAGCTCAGGGCAGCATGGAGCTGTCAGGATGCAGATGTCCTCTAGTGCCTGCTGGACCAGGAAGGATGGCTGTGGGAAGGAGAACAGGGAACTTCAGGGACAGGGTCCTTGTGTGCTAGGGTAGCCTGGACTCTCCAGGGTTCCGATTGTGCATAGAGGAAAAGCAAATAGCTTTAGACATTTGTTGTTTCCATGTCAGAACTTGTTCCCACAAGAAAGCTATCTAAGGATAAAAATCAAGAGTCAGGACAGTCAATATTTAAACATCTCAAAGGCCCTCTGCTCATTCAAAAGTCTAAATCTCAGAGGCCCTGGGACCCAGTCATCTCCTGTTTGCCTAACGTCCAATATCAGGCCCCATTTGTTATCTTTTCAAGTCCAGATTCAAGTCAGAGCTCTGGGCCCTGTTTTTGTAGCAGTAGAAGAAATGAGACTCCCAGGAGACTGACAGGAGGGGCTGGAGGAGCTATTATATGATGACTGAGCTCTGGCTTCACCCCAAGATTCTCAGAGACAATCTTGTCTCCCTCACTTGCCTCCAGTTGGAGCATAGTCCCCTCCTTTCCACCTGTGAGAAAAGCTGTGAGAGTTCAAGGAAGATCTTGACACTAGGAAGTTCCCAGAACTGAGAGCAGAACCAGTTGGAGTCAGTAGCAATGTGGGGTGTGGCTGTGTTTCCCATTAAAGAGCAGAGCACATTTCTAAAGGGAACTGAGAGGAAACTCAGACCCTACCCTTTCCTACCTGTGCTTTTCCTCACATAAAACACCATAAGTGCCGGGCAGTTGTGGCACAAGCCTTTAATCCCAGCACTTGGGAGTCAGAGGCAGGCAGATCTCTGGGTTTGAGGCCATCCTCGTCTACAGAGTGAGTTTCAGGACAACCAGGGCTACACAGAGAAACCCTGTCTACAAAAACCAAAACCAAATAAACAAAACCAACCAACCAACCAAACAAACAAACCACCATAGGTATACTGAAGGTCACATCTAGGAACGACTCAAAGTGCAAAGGGTGTTTGGGGTGTAGGGTGGATGGAGGAGGCTCTAAGATGGGAATAGACAGGAAAGGAAGGTGAGGGACATGATCCCAGCTCTCATCTCTGATCAGCTCAGGGTCTACAGAAGGCTCTAGATTTCCCAGTCCCTGCTTCTTCACCCACACCCTCCTTACCCCCTCTCAGGGTGAGAGGCTGATACAGCCCCACATGTTGCACATGGCATGTGAACTTCTGCTCTTTCCCAGAAGGCAGCACCACAGCTGCCCACTTCTGGAAGGTTCCATTCCCTGCAGGCCTGGTCTTACAAGCTCCATTTCCTGGGTAAGGTCCTCCCCATCCTTCTTACAGGTCAGGGTGACATCAGCAGGGTAGAAGCCCAGGGCCCAGCACCTCAGGGTGACTTTACCTTCAGGTCTGGGGTGATGGGTCACATGTGCCTTTGGAGGGTCTGAAGGAGAGAGTTGAAAGGAAAAGGCATCTTGCTTTCTTCTGGGGACTCAGCAGTGTTCATGTGACCATCCTGGGGTGGACAGGAGAACTGGGGTGGATTACGGTGTCCATCATCCAGACACCAGCTAGAGCACCTGCACCTGGGAGGATCTGTTCTTAGGGATGCCTTAGGATGTGAGCAGGACAACATGGACAGGAGGCTCCAGGTCTCTGCAGACTCATGGGAAGGGCTTCTGGTCCTGAGCTGGGTGAGGGCCAAGAGATTGAGAAAAGCTGGAGTCTGACTCCAGAGTCACTGAAGTCTGGGGCACAGAACAAGTTCTGAGAAATAGCTCCCAATGAGTCCAGGGCCATTGCTCAAGTCATGAATTTATCAGTTACTAAAAGTTTGATCTCCTGTCTTAGTCAGGGTTTCTATTCCTGCACAAACATAATGATCAAGAAGCAAGTTGGGGAGGAAAGGGTTTATTCGGCTTACACTTCCATACTGCTGTTCATCACCAAGGAAGTCAGGACTGGATCTCAAGCAGGTCAGAAAGCAGGAGCTGATGCAGAGAACATAGAGGGATGTTCCTTACTGGCTTGCTTCTCCTGGCTTGCTCAGCCTGCTCGCTTATAGAATCCAAGACTACCAGCCCAGAGATGGTCCCACCCACAAGGGGCCTTTCTGCCTTGATCCCTAGTTGAGAAAATGCCTTACAGTTGGATCTCATGGAGACATTTCCTCAACCTAAGCTTCTTTCTCTTTCATAACTCCAGCTGTGTCAAGTTGGCACAAAACTAGCCAGTACATCTCCTTTTGGAGAAAATGAATTTCTTGTTAGGTGCTGTCTTCTGAGGAAGTCATTGTTTTGTCACAGATCTGGAACATAAAAGGCTCTTGCCTGTCTGGACTTGGGGAGGAGTGAGAAAAGTCCTTCTCATTCACCTGTCTCCCTCTCCTTCTTTGCAAATGCTAAGGATCTAAACCAGAACTTGTGCTTGTTGGGTAGTGCTCAACCTGTGAGCTGTACTTCAATTCCCCTCTTCCCACCCAGCACCAACAGCTCTCTAAACTCCCAGCAAGCAGTCTAAAGGAAACATGGACTCTCCTGGGCACCTCAGTGCAGCAGCCTCTTTTTCCCTTTTTTGAGGTATTTCTGAAGCAGTGGCGGTTCAGGTAGGCTTCTATTTTGTGATGAGGTATCTGAGGTCCAGTGTTGTCCCTGTGTGATAAGGAGTCTCGCAGACGAGGACACACACACACAGGACATACTTGGGTCCTTCTGCAGCAAGCTTTAATGCATCTCGAGAGAAAGATGATCAGCTTCTGGGTAGGAGATCCAGAACACAGGAAACTCGGTCCTTAAATAGACCACAAGAGCGGTTGGAGACGTGTTTCACCCTGACTGGTTGCTTACCATCATCCCAGATGACGCCACGGGACAGGCAGGGCACAAGGAATGGAAAAATACCCCAGCACATGCACAGACTACTTGTTTACCTGTTAGAACACCGGATGTCAGCGCCATCTTGTAATGGCGATTGCAAGGGCGGCTCCTCACACAGTGTGGGTCCCTGCTGTCCAGGAACTCAGGTCTTCCTTCCAGGTCGGGAGATCCAAGCCATCATAGGCAAGCTGGTTGTACCAGTGAAGCAGGCGCCCATCTGGTCCCATATTGTAGCCTTGGAGCCACTGAAGTGTGTGAGAGTCTAGGGAGGACATACTTGGTGGTCAGCTCTGTTGCAAAGGGCAACACCACTAGAGCACAGACCAAGTCCAAGTTAATCCCTGCAGACTGTTTGTTTTTGAGGAACTGGGCATGTGTTGAGTGAAACTCATGCCCAACCCTGTACAACCTTGGCATGGGTAGGTGTCACTCACCGTCCACACTCCTGTTGTAAAAACGAACCATGGTCATCAGGTTCCTTTCAGTTAGCTGTGTTTGAGTCATGACTATAAGAAGAGTCTGCTGTTCCCAGTAATCTGTTTCCTTCTGCTCCAGCCAGGGTGCCATCCTTGGTGTCTCCTCATTGCTGCCAAAGCATCCATGTAGCCAATAACTCTGAACCTGGGCTTCCCCATGCCAGGCCAGGACACAGTGCTATAGAAATACCTCAGGGAGTGTGAACCTGGGAGGCAGCGTGCTGTGAGACCCCGACCTCCTCCTTGGACCCTGAATTGGTGTTTGGGCCAGGAGGGGAGCAGGGCGCAAGGCTCCAGAGAGCTGAAGAAGGGGGCAGGGCGGGAGGATTTTGCTGGGCACTGCAGAGATTGGCTGGAGCTACCCCTGGCCTTCCCAGCAGAGACCATTTCCCTCCTAGGTCTCACTTACCCAAAGGGGTCCAGGACAAGTGGGCATCCAGCTGCAGGAGAAGGGCACAGACCACAGCGGCCTTGAGGACCCAGGCCATTTGGTTCTGTGCAGATCTTGGACAACTTCATAAACCCGAACGATAGTGATTGTATTATCTTAGAACCCAACTTTAAATTACTGTTGCCAATGGAAAATACCAGACAATTTTAATTTCTTTTCTTTTTTTTTTTTTCCAAACAGGGTTTCTCTGCATAGCCCTGGCTGTCCTGGAACTCACTTTGAAGAGAGAGAGAGAGAGAGAGTGAGAGAGAGAAAGAGAGAGAGGGAGAAAGAGAGAGAGTGTTGGGGCCGGCCAGCGGCTCACATGTCTGGGTTCGAGCCTGGAAGGCATCTTGGAATCTGGAAGAAAAGAGGGAGCCTAGGCGGGTGTTGTGTCCGACCAGCGGTTCATATGTCTGGGTTCTGTTCTGGGAAGGCATTTTGGAATCTGGAAAAAGAAGAGGGAGCTAGGCGGCATGAGAGAAATATGAAACAAAGACAGTCATTCTGATCAAGGTTCAATTTTAATGTCAGCAAACATGCTTTATAAAGAAGAGGGGCAGCCCATCTCTAGTCATGTAAAGTTCTTTTGAAGTAGACAGATCAACCTTTTAGTGGGAACTCTCGAAGATAACAGTTTGGTGCTAACTCCAGAAAATCTTGGAAGAGAACCGGTTCAGCCTCAGGCAGGTTGGGCCTCAGGCAGGTAGTGGCACATCAAAGGAGCAGCACAGCAGGTGGCTCCTCTTAAGGGCAAATGGTCACAGCCAGCCTTGCTAGGCTGGAAGGAGGTAACAGGCAGGTTGAGAAATAATGGAACCAAGACATGCTAGTCTGTTCAAGGTTCAAATTTTTAATGGTGGACATGCTTTATAAAAGAGGGCAGAAAGTCCATTCCCGCCAATTCATCCTTGGAGCCTGGAACCAGCTTCAGGTAATGACGTGCAGAATAGGGCATAATCTCCAGAATAGCCCAGGGGCCTCTCAGCAGGTAGCAGTATCTTGAAGAGGAACAGCAGCAATGGCAGAACAATAGAGTGATCTAGGGAGGAAGGCTCCACCCTAGATAATCTCCTTGGTGGCAGCAAGGTCAAGTTCTGGCTAGCCTGCTTCAGGTTTATGGGAGGCTACATCTCCTCCCTGTTTTTAATATTAAAAAAAAAACCTGGACTGAGGAATAACATTTATTTATGCTCTATAGTCCTGCCTGGGAATTATGGTGGCTGGTGGCTGTGCCTGCCTTAGGATCTCAGATCCTCTCAAACCATCCAAATCTGTCATCAGAAGTTACATGCAGCTAGTTTGTGTTATAATTCACACAAACATGGCTCTGTGGTGTAATATCAACAACCACTGCCTTTTGGCATGTACCTCTGTCTTAGATTGGTATGATCCGGGATCTGGTTGCCTGCCATTAACTAACCGGCCCTCATAGTGCACCTTATTCCCAAATCAGACCAAAGACACACTATGTACTTAGAATTCTTGATGAAAATTAATAACTGCCACCTGCGCGCTGTTGGGGGCGGGCATGCAGGCCTGCTTCAGTCAGGCTGAAGGGCATTGACTGACCTGCTTGAAAAACAAAGTCTAGACAGTGAAAGGCACAGTACAAAAGCTTCTTTTAGGGAAATTCAGGTACTCCATTCAATTGCAAATTAGCAACAATCAGGCTATACTTAGATCTCTCAGTGTGGGGGAGGTGACTTTGAGAATTGCAGAAAGGCTTACAGCTTCCCTGGGAGTGGAGGTTGTGCTTTAATTTAACTTTTTGGCTAAAGAGGATTTTTAGCCATAATCAAGGTTAGAGTCATACTTTTGGGGAGCCACACTCACATTTGCCATTACAAGATGGCGCTGACAGCTGTGTTCTAAGTAGTAAATAATCTGCACATGTGCAGGGGCAGTTTTCCCGCCATGTGCTCTGCCTTTCTCGTGATGACAACTGGGCCGATGGGCTGCAGCCAATCAGGGAGTGACACGTCCTAGGCGGAGGATAATTCTCCTTAAAAGGGACGGGGTTCTGGCACTCCCTCTCTTCATCTCTTCGTCTCTTTCTCTTCGTCTTTTCCTCTGCTCTCTTCCTCTGCTCTCTGCCTCTCTCCCTCTCTGCCCCTCTCTCTGCCTCTCTCTCTGCGTCTCTCTCTCTTCCTCTCTGCCTCTCTCTGCCGCGCTCTTCCTCTCTTGCTCCTGAGTAAGCAATAAAGCTTTGCCGCAGAAGATTCTGGCTTGTTGCGTCTTTCCTGGCCGGTTGCGAACGCGCGTAAGACATACTTGCTAGAAGATTCAGGATCTGTGTCTAGTTGACGAACTAATCTCTCAGGCAGCCATTGTGCTCCATCTTCTTTTTGTGAAAAAACACAGACCGAGCCCCTTCCCCAGATTAGGACCGGGTCTGGACCCTTTCATTTGTTAGTGAATGGGTCCTGCCACTTTACCATGGCATAAGAACTAGAAGTAACTGGATGCCAGTGGCGATCCACTGCAGACTGACCTCTAACATCAGTTTACAAAAATTCTAGAACAAATAAAGCGAAAGCAAGGTGTGCCTTTGGTGACCTTGGGGGATATAACTGCCCCTGTTTTGTTTTTTAAAAGCCAATTTTTTAAAGTGCAATGAGCACGTTCAACTATTCCTTGTCCCATGGGGTTATAAGGAATTCCAGTTTTATGTTTGATGCCAAATTCTTTACAAAATGAAGTAAAATTTTGCTAGAATAGGATGGCCCGTTATCTGTCTTAATAAGTTTAGACAGTCTCATGGCATTAAAGGCTTGTAGGCAGAGCATCTGTGGGAGACATCTTGGATCCCAGACTCCACCGAGACTACTCTGCACAGAGGATAAGTGTCCGCCCGGCCAGGGAGGGCTTTGCCTGAGCATCTGCGGGAGACATCTTGGATCCCGGACTCCACAGAGACTAGTCTGCACAGGTGAGAGTGTGAACTACAGAAGCTAACAGCTTCTGGGACAGGCGGGAGCCACAGAGCTTCTGAGGCAGCCCCCTTTTCGGGCTCCAGATATCCGGACACCTTCCCTGCCAGAGAATAGGTGTTCACCCGGCCCAGGAGGGGTTTGCCTGAGCATCTGTGGGAGACATCTTGGCTCCCAGACTCCACCGAGAATAGTCTGCACAGGTGAGAGTGTAGACTACAGAAGCTAACAGCTTCTGGGACATGTCCTGTTTCGGGCCTTCATCTTCTGCCAGGAGGCAAGTCTGAATGCCAGATATCTGTGCACCTTCCCTGAAAGAGGAGAGCCTGCCTGCAGAGAGTGCTCTGACCACTGAAACTCAGGAGAGAGCTAGTCTCCCCGGTCTGCTGGTAGAGAATAACAGAATCACAAGAGGAACAAGCTCTTTCCAGAGACAACTATAACAACTGACTCCAGAGTTTACCAGATGGTGAAAGGCAGACATAAGAATCTTACTAACAAAAACCAAGACCACTCACCATCATTAGAATCCAGTACTCCCACCTCAGCCAGTCCAGGGCACCCCAACACACCCAAAAACCTAGACCCAGATTTAAAGGTATATCTCATGATGATGGTAGAAGACATCAAGAAGGCCTTTAATAACTAACTTAAAGAAATAAAGGAGAACACTGCTAAAGAGTTGCAAGTTCTTATAGAAAACAGGAAAACACATCCAAACAGATGATGTAAATGAACAAAACCACACTAGACCTAAAAAAGGAAGTAGACACAATAAAGAAAACCCAAAGTGAGGCAACGCTGGAGATAGAAAACCTAGGAAAGAAATCTGGAACCATAGATGTGAGCATCAGCAACAGAATACAAGAGATGGAAGAGAGAATCTCAGGTGCAGAAGATTCCATAGAGAACATCGGCACAACAATAAAAGAAAATACAAAATGCAAAAAGTTCCTAACTCAAAAAATCCAGGGAATCCAGGACACAATGAGAGGACCAACCTACAGATAATAGGAGTAGATGAGAATGAAGATTTTTCAACTCAAAGGGCCAGCAAATATCTTCAACAAAATTATAGAAGAAAACTTCCCAAACATAAAGAAAGAGATGCCCGTGAACATACAAGAAGCCTACAGAACTCCAAATAGACTGGACCAGAAAAGAAATTCCTCCCGACACATAATAATCAGAACAACAAATGCACTAAATAAAAATAGAATATTAAAAGCAGTAAGGGAAAAAGGTTAGGTAACATATAAAGGCAAGTCTATCAGAATTACACCAGATTTTTCACCAGAGACTATGAAAGCCAGAGGAGCCTGGACAGATGTTATATAGACACTAAGAGAACACAAATGCCAGCCCAGGCTAATATACCCAGCCAAATTTTCAATTACTGTAGATGGAGAAAAATATTCCACGACCGAACCAAATTCACACATTATCTTTCCACGAATCCAGCCCATCATAGGATAATAACAGAAAAAAACCAACACAAGGATGGAAACCACGTCCTAGAAAAAAAACAAGAAAGTAATCCTTCAACTAACCTAAAAGAAGACAGCCACAAGAACAGAATGCCAACGTTGACAACAAAAATAATAGGAAGCAACAATTGCTTTTCCTTAATATCCCTTAATATCAATGGACTCAACTCCCCAATAAAATGACATAGACTAACAGACTGGCTACACAAACAGGACCCAACATTTTGCTGCTTACAGGAAACTCATCTCAGAGAAAAAGATAGATACTACCTCAGAATGAAAGGCTGGAAAACAATTTTCCAAGCAAATTATCTGAAGAAACAAGCTGGAGTAGTCATTCTAATATCGGATAAAATCGACTTCCAACCCAAAGTCATCAAAAAAGACAAGGAGGGGCACTTCATACTCATCAAAGGTAAAGTCTTCCAAGAGGAACTCTCAATTCTGAATATCTATGATCCAAATACAAGGGCAGCCACATTCATTAAAGACACTTTAGTAAAGCTCAAAGCACTCATTGCACCTTACACAATAACATACTCATCAAAGGTAAAGTCTTCCAAGAGGAACTCTCAATTCTGAATATCTATGATCCAAATACAAGGGCAGCCACATTCATTAAAGACACTTTAGTAAAGCTCAAAGCACTCATTGCACCTTACACAATAATAGTGGGAGACTTCAACACACCACTTTCACCAATGGACAGATCATGGAAACAGAAACTAAACATGGACACAGTGAAACTAACAGAAGTGATGAAACAAATGGATCTAACAGATATCTCCAGAACATTTTACCTTAAACCAAAAGGATATACCTTCTTCTCAGAACCTCATGGAACCTTCTCCAAAATTGACCACATAATTGAACACAAAACAAGCCACAACAGATACAAAAATATTGAAATTGTCCCATGCATCCTATCAGATCACCATGAATTAAGGCTGATCTTCAATAACAACATAAATAATAGAAAGCCAACATTCACGTGGAAACTGAACAACACTCTTCTCAATGATACCTTGGTCAAGGAAGGAATAAAGAAATGAAGGACTTTTTAGAGTTTAATGAAAATGAAGCCACAACATACCAAAACTTATGGGACACAATGAAAGCATTTCTAAGAGGTAAACTCTTAGCTCTGAGTGCCTCCAAAAAGAAACTAGAGAGAGCACACACTAGCAGCTTGACAACACACCTAAAAGCTCTAGAACAAAAGGAAGCAAATTCACCCAAGAGGAGTAGACGGCAGGAAATAATCAAACTCAGGGGCAAAATCAACCAAGTGGAAACAAGGAGAACTATTCAAAGAATCAACCAAATGAGGAGCTGGTTCTTTGAGAAAATCAACAAGATAGATAAACCCTTAGCCAGACTCACTAGAGGGCACAGGGAAAGAATCCTAATTAACAAAACCAGAAATGAAAAGGGAGACATAACAACAGATCCTGAAGAAATCCAAAACACCATCAGATCCTTCTACAAAAGGCTATACTCAACAAAACTGGAGAACCTGGATGAAATGGACAAGTTTCTAGACAGATACCAGGTACCAAAGCATCATCCTGAGTGAGGTAACCCAATCACAAAGGAACGCACACAAGATGTACTCACTGATAAGTGGATAGTAGTCCAGAAACTTAGGATACCCAAGATATAAGATACAATTTGCTAAATGCATGAAACTCAAGAGGAACGAAGACCAAAGTGTGGACACTTTGCCCCTTCTTAGAAATGGGAACATAACACCCATGGAAGAGTTACAGAGACAATATTTGGAGCTGTGATGAAAGGATGGACCATCTAGTGATTGCCATATCCAGGGATTCATTCCATAATCAGCTTCCAAACGCTGACACCATTGCATACACTAGCAAGAGTTTGCTGAAAGGACCCAGATATAGCTGTCTCTTGTGAGACTAGGATGGGGCCTAGCAAACACAGAAGTGGATGCTCACAGTCAGCTATTGGATGGATCGAAGGGCCCCCAATGGAGGAGCTAGAGAAAGTACCCAAGGAGCTAAAGGGAACTGCAACCCTATAGGTGGAACAACAATATGAACTAACCAGTACCCCAGAGCTCTTGTCTCTAGCTGCATATGTATCAAAAGATGGCCTAGTCGGCCATCACTGGAAAGAGGCCTATTGGACTTGCAAACTTTGTATGCCCCAGTACAGGGGAACGCCAGGGCCAAAAAGGGGGAGTGGGTGGATAGGGGAGTGGGGGTGGGTGGGTATGGGGAACTTTTTGGAATAGCATTGGAAATGTAAACGAGGAAAATACCTAATAAAAAATAAAATAAAATAAAATATTGGCAGAAAATAAAAGCTATGGCAGAATCAAAAAAAGAAGAGACATTGCTTTAAATCTTATCTTAATCCTACTTTCTAGGATAAGAATCACATTAAATATTATCTCAGCTAAAAGTATCTTAGGAGGCCCAGTTTTTTTGGCCTGCTATGCCACGTGTTTGAAAAGACTCCTGAGTTGCCAATTTAAGGCTAACCCTCTGTTACCAATGTAACAATTATTTAATCCTAACCAATAACTTATGAGCTGATTGGGAAGACACACAGAGCACATTACCAGTAAAAAAACAAATAAAGCAGCTACACTAGCTCTTTTCTAAATTTTCACATAGCTCTAAACACATACATAAAACAGAAACCAACAGCTCCAGACACATGCAACCCTTTCTCTACTTCCACGAGCAGGCAAAAGAATTAGAAGGGTAAGCTTCCATTTCATAAACAAAACTTGGTCCCTCTGACCGATCTCCAGAGACTGCCAGACGTCTCTGGGTCTCCCTACTCCCCAGGGTGTCCCCTGGTGAGGTGACGGTCTTTCTAGCACGTCTGCTGACCACAGTCCTCCGGTCCTTACAGCCCGAAGGGACAGCTGCAAATACCAAGTGCGGGTTTTAGAAAACCCCATCGTCTATAAACACCAGAGAAACCAAACTAGGTGGATCTAAACTCATACTGCTCCATGTTTCAGAGACATGGGACGAAACACCGACAACAAACCAACACAATGAGCACTTGTTTGTTTCCGGAAACATATGACATACACTCAGAATGAAGACATCAGCCGACAGTCACACAAGAGGGGATTCCTCGATTTTCTCTCTGTCCCTGGGAGAGTTTCAAAATCTACTTTCCTCCAGCCTGATGCAGTTTCCAACTGCTGCCATCTGCCTGATTATTAAATCCCTTTTATTAAACCCTTTTATTTCTCTTGCCTAAAAAAGCAGCTTCTGGAAGCTGTGGCCGACTGCCTGTCTGTTAATTTCCTAGTTCCCGATAACTCACTGCTGAACCTAAGAGAATCCAGTGCTCGGGTTTTGTGCTGATCCAGCTTAGCCCGTACCATTCTTCTCCGGTACAAATTTTAATTCTTTTCTTCTTCCATGGAGCTCCAAACCAGCAGTGCTTCTTTCAAATGTCCACTGCCTTTCCCTGGTCTCGAGTTGGTTCGCCAAATTGTTGGGGCCAGTCAGCGGCTCACATGTCCGGGTTTGAGCCTGGAAGGCATCTTGGAATCTGGAAGAAAAGAGGGAGCCTAGGCGGGTTGAGAAATAATGGAACCAAGACATGCTAGTCTGTTCAAGGTTCAAATTTTTAATGGTGGACATGCTTTATAAAAGAGGGGGAAAAGTCCATTACCGCCAATTCATTCTTGGAGCCTGGAACCAGCCGCAGGTGATGATGTACAGAATAGGGCATAATCTCCAGAATAGCTCTGGGGCCTCTCAGCAGGTAGCAGTATCTTGAAGAGGAACAGCGGCAATGTCAGAACAATAGAGTGATCTAGGGAGGAAGGCTCCACCCTAGATAATCTCCTTAGTGGCAGCAAGGTCAAGTTCGGCTAGCCTGCTTCAGGTTTATGGGAGGCTACAAGAGAGAGAGAGAGAGACAGAGACAGAGAGAGACACAGAGAGAGACAGAGACACAGAGAGAGATAGAGACACAGATAGAGACACAGAGAGAGAGAGAGGAAGAAGAGGAGGAGGAAGGAGGAGGAGTAAGAACAGGATAGAGACAGAGAGAGAATGAAATCTGTACAGTATGCTCAGTATGCAATCCCAGATCACAGCTTATCCACCAGCCTCCCTTCATCAGGAGTAGAGTGAGCAGGTCCTGGACACCCCCTCTCCTCAGGAGAAATTAATTTTACCTCTACAAGGTAATAGCTCAGTTTGTGAACACCTACACTAATATCCAATGTTACCCAACATCCTGTAAGTCAGACTAACTTTTTATCTATTTTGTCTATTTTTAAATCTTTAATTAAATAATATAAAAAAGTCAGGAAGACAAAGGAAGACACAAGTCAGTGTTTCTCGAAAGATCTTTATAATAAAGTTCTTTTTAAAATTTAACCCATTTATTTTTTTATTCTTTTGGCAAGCATCACACAAAATTTGTAAAACTACCTTGCTTGGGATAGTTACACATTCTTTTTGTTTTGTTGTGTTTTTTTGTTTGTTTGAGACAGGGTTCCTCTGAATTGCCCTGGTCGTCCTGGAACTCACTTTGTAGACCAGTCTGGCCTTGAACTCAGAAATAGGCCTGCCTCTGCTTCTGCTTTGGGATTAAAGGCGTGCACCACCACACCCAGCTAGTTACACATTCTTGTGTTACTTCATAGGAACTGTAAATTTGTATGATTGATACAATTCTTGGTGAGTCACATTCCAGAGTTTTGACATTCATGTTTCCAAGCTCAGCCTAAAGAAAGCTTGGGGAATTCACATTAGACCAGCAGCACACTTACCTCTATTCTCATGTGTTGTTCTTAAACTGACATTTGACATTTAAAAGCATTATTTTTGCCTTTATACAAATCTATCTTCATTTGTGAAATGTAGCATATAATGACAGGCAATTCTGTGTCTTAAATCAGAGTTTATTTGATGACAATGTACATTTTATAATGAAACTGTGGTAAAATATTGATGTTTAAACAAAGTATTTCGGTCCCATCCGGTCCATGCCAGTACCGGGGTTCGTTGCCCGAGGAGTCTCAAAACATCCAAGGAATCCAGGACAGAATGAGAAGACCAAACCTACAGATAATAGGAGTAGATGAGAATGAAGATTTCCAACTTAAAATGCCAGCAAATATCTTCAACAAAATTATAGAAGAAAACTTCCCAAACCTAAAGAATGACATGCCCATGAACATACAAGAAGCCTACAGAACTCCAAATAGACTGGACCAGAAAAGAAATTCCTCCCGACACATAATAATCAGAACAACAAATGCACTAATTAAAGAGAGAATATTAAAAGCAGTAAGGGAGAAAGGTCAAGTAACATATAAAGGCAGGCCTATCAGAATTACACCAGACTTTTCACCAGAGACTATGAAAGCCAGAGGAGCCTGGACAGATGTTATACAGACACTAAGAGAACACAAATGCCAGACCAGACTACTATACCCAGCCAAACTCTCAATTACTATAGATGGAGAAACCAAAATATTCCTCGACAAAACCGAATTCACACATTATCTTTCCACGAATCCAGTCCTTCAAAGGATGATAAGAGAAAAATCAAACAAACAAACAAAAAAACAATACAAGGACGGAAATCACGCCCTAGAAAAAGCAAGAAAGTAATCCCTCAACAAACCAAAAAGAAGACAGCCACAAGAACAGAATGCCAACTGTAACAACAAAAATAAAAGGAAGCAACAATTACTTTTCCTTACTATCTCAATATCAATGGACTCAATTCCCCAATAAAAAGACATAGACTAACAGACTGGCTACACAAACAGGACCCAACATTCTGCTGCTTACAGGAAACCCATCTCAGGGAAAAAGACAGACACTACCTCAGAGTGAAAGGCTGGAAAACAATTTTCCAAGCAAATTATCTGAAGAAACAAGCTGGAGTAGTCATTCTAATATCGGATAAAATCGACTTCCAACCCAAAGTCATCAAAAAAGACAAGGAGGGGCACTTCATACTCATCAAAGGTAAAGTCTTCCAAGAGGAACTCTCAATTCTGAATATCTATGATCCAAATACAAGGGCAGCCACATTCATTAAAGACACTTTAGTAAAGCTCAAAGCACTCATTGCACCTTACACAATAATAGTGAGAGACTTCAACACACCACTTTCATCAATGAACAGATCGTGGAAACAGAAACTAAACATGGACACAGTGAAACTAACAGAAGTGATGAAACAAATGGACTTAACAGATATCCCCAGAACATTTTACCTTAAACCAAAAGGATATACATTCTTTTCAGCACCTCAAGGGACCTTCTCCAAAATTGACCATATAATTGGTCACAAAACAGGCCTCAACAGATACAAAAATATTGAAATTGTCCCATGCATCCTATCAGACCACCATGGACTGAGGCTGGTCTTCAATAACAACATAAATAATAGAAAGCCAACATTCACGTGGAAACTGAACAACACTCTTCTCAATCATACCTTGGCCGAGAAGGAATAAAGAAAGAAATTAAAGACTTTTTAGAGTTTAATGAAAATGAAGCCACAACATACCCAAACTTATGGGACACAATGAAAGCATTTCTAAGAGGGAAAGTCTTAGCTCTGAGTGCCTCCAAAAAGAAACTAGAGAGAGCACACACTAGCAGCTTGACATCACACCTATAAGCTCTAGAACAAAAGGAAGCAAATTCACCCAAGAGGTGTAGACGGCAGGAAATAATCAAACTCAGGGGCCAAATCAACCAAGTGGAAACAAGAAGAACTATTCAAAGAATCAACCAAACGAGGAGCTGGTTCTTTGAGAAAATCAACAAGATAGATAAACCCTTAGCTAGACTCACTAGAGTGCACATGGACAGCATCCTAAATAACAAAATCAGAAATGAAAAGGGAGAAATAACAACAGATCCTGAAGAAATCCAAAACACCATCAGATCCTTCTACAAAAGGCTATACTCAACAAAACTGAAAACCTGGATGAAATGGACAACTTTCTAGACAGATACCAGGTACCAAAGTTAAATCAGGATCAAGTTAATGATCTAAACAGTCCCATATCCCCTAAAGAAATAGAAGCAGTCATTAATAGTCTCCTAGCCAAAAAAAAGCCCAGGACCAGATGGGTTTAGTGGAGAGTTCTATCAGACCTTCAAAGAAGATCTAATTCCAGTTCTGCACAAACTATTCCACAAAATAGAAGTAGAAGGTACTCTACCCAACTCATTCTATGAAGCCACAATTACTCTGATACATAAACCACAGAAAGATCCAACAAAGATAGAGAACTTCAGACCAATTTCCCTTATGAATATCTATGCAAAATACTCAATAAAATTCTCGCTAACTGAATCCAAGAACACATCAAAACAAATCATCCATCCTGATCAAGTAGGTTTTATTCCAGGGATGCAGGGATGGTTTAATATACGGAAATCTATCAATGTAATCCTTTATATAAACAAACTCAAAGACAAAAACCACATGATCATCTCCTTAGATGTGGAAAAAGCATTCAACAAGATCCAACACCCATTCATGATAAAAGTCTTGGAAAGATCAGGAATTCAAGGCCCATACCTAAACATGATAAAAGCAATCTACAGCAAACCAGTAGCCAACATCAAAGTAAATAGTGAGAAGCTGGAAGCATTCCCACTAAAATCAGGGACTAGACAAGGCTGCCCACTTTCTCCCTACCTATTCAACATTGTACCTGAAGTCCTAGCCAGAGCAATTGGACAACAAAAGGAGATCAAGGGGATTCAAATTGGAAAAGATGAAGTCAAAATATCACTTTTTGCAGATGATATGATAGTATATATAAGTGACCCTAAAAATTCCACCAGAGAACTCCTAAACCTGATAAACAGCTTCGGTGAAGTAGCTGGATATAAAATTAACTCAAACAAGTCAGTGGCCTTTCTCTACACAAAGAATAAACAGGATGAGAAAGAAATTAGGGAAACAACACCCTTCTCAATAGTCACAAATAATATAAAATATCTTGGCATGACTCTAACTAAGGAAGTGAAAGATCTGTATATAAGAACTTCAAGTCTCTGAAGAAAGAAATTAAAGAAGATCTCAGAAGTTGGAAAGATCTCCCATGCTCATGGATTGGCAGGATCAATATTGTAAAAATGGCTATCTTGCCAAAAACAGTCTTCAGATTCAATGCAATCCCCATCAAAATTCTAACTCAATTCTTCAACGAATTAGAAAGAGCAATCTGCAAATTCATGTGGAATAACAAAAAACCTAGGATAGCAAAAACTCTTCTCAATGATAAAAGAACCTCTGGTGGAATCACCATGCCTGACTTAAGCTTTACTACAGAGCAATTGTGATAAAAACTGCATGGTACTGGTATAGAGACAGACAAGTAGACCAATGGAACAGAATTGAAGACCCAGAAATGAACCCACACACCTATGGTCACTTGATCTTCGACAAGGGAGCTAAAACCATCCAGTGGAAGAAAGACAGCATTTTCAACAAATGGTGCTGGCACAACTGGCGGTTATCATGTAGAAGAATGGGAATTGATCCATTCCTATCTCCTTGTACTAAGGTCAAATCTAAGTGGATCAAGGAACTCCACATAAAACCAGGGACACTGAAACTTATAGAGGAGAAAGTGGGGAAGAGCCTCGAAGATATGGGCACAGGGGAAAAATTCCTGAATAGAACAGCAATGGCTTGTGTTGTAAAATCGAGAATTGACAAATGGGACCTCATGAAACTGCAAAGCTTCTGCAAGGCAAAAGACACCATCAATAAGACAAAAAGGCCACCAACAGATTGGGAAAGGATCTTTACCTATCCTAAATCAGATAGGGGACTAATATCCAATATATATAAAGAACTCAAGAAGGTGGACTCCAGAAAATCAAATAATCCCATTAAAAAATGGGGCTCAGAGCTAAACAAAGAATTCTCACCTGAGGAATACCGAATGGCTGAGAAGCACCTGAAAACATGTTTAGCATCCTTAATCATCAGAGAAATGCAAATCAAAACAACCCTGGGATTCCATCTCACACCAGTCAGAATGGCTAAGATCAAAAATTCAGGTGACAGCAGATGCTGACAAGGATGTGGAGAAAGAGGAACACTCCTCCATTGTTGGTGGGATTGCAAGGAAAAGCTGAGGGAGGGTGGTAGTGACAGAGATGAAGCACCCCAAGTTCCACCACCATGTTCCGGAGAAAGCTGACTACCTGTAGAATTGGCGACTTACTGATAATGGCTCTGGCAGACTAGTGCTAACAACTTGGCAACAAAACATCAAGAAGCCTGGCATGGCATGGGGATGGGCTTCCCCCCTTTATAAGTGCAGGCTGCTAATAAACATTGAGCCTTGAACAGGAAATCGTCTTGGCTCCATTATTTCTCTCAACTGTCTAGTTTCTCTTTTTCAGCCCCAGCCTGCCTCCCAGGTGTACCCGGTTTATGTAGGCTGGGCCGCCATAAAACAAATTGGCACCACGAACAGGAACATTGAGAACTGCGGGAAAACACTGAGGGAGCTCCAAGGGGAGAAAAGAATCAGAGGATTGTATCAGGCACAGTAAGCAACAGGTATTTATGCTAGCGCTGGCTTTAAACTTCATTTTTAAAAAGTGATGCTGGATTTTCAACAAATGGTGCTGGCACAACTGGTTGTTATCATGTAGAAGAATGTGAATCAATCCATTCCTATCTCCTTGTACTAAGGTCAAATCTAAGTGGATCAAGGAACTTCACATAAAACCAGAGACACTGAAACTTATAGAGGAGAAAGTGGGGAAAAGCCTCGAGGATATGGGTACAAGGGAAAAATTCCTAAATAGAATAGCAATGGCTTGTGCTGTAAGATTGAGGATTGACAAATGGGACCTCATGAAACTGCAAAGCTTCTACAAGGCAAAAGACACCGTCAATAGGACAAAAAGGCCACCAACAGATTGGGAAAGGATCTTTACCTATCTTAAATCAGATAGGGGACTAATATCCAATATATATAAAGAACGCAAGAGGGTGGACTCCAGAAAATCAAATAACCCCATTAAAAGATGGGGCTCAGAGCTAAACAAAGAATTCTCACCCGAGGAATACAGAATGGCAGAGAAGCACCTGAAAAAATGTTCAACATCCTTAATCATCAGGGAAATGCAAATCAAAACAACCCTGAGATTCCATCTCACACCAGTCAGAATGGCTAAGATCAAAAATTCAGGTGACAGCAGATGCTGACAAGGATGTGGAGAAAGAGGAACACTCCTCCATTGTTGGTGGGATTGCAAGCTTGTACAACCACTCTGGAAATCAGTCTGGCAGTTCCTCAGAAAATTGGACATAGTACTACCGGAGGATCCCACAATACCTCTCCTGGGCATATATCCAGAAGATGTCCCAACCGGTAAGAAGGACACATGCTCCACTATGTTCATAGCAGCCTTATTTATAATAGCCAGAAGCTGGAAAGAACCCAGATGCCCCTCAACAGAGGAATGGATACAGAAAATGTGGTACATTTACACAATGGAGTACTACTCAGCTATTAAAAAGAATGAATTTATGAAATTCCTAGGCAAATGGATGGACCTGGAGGGCATCATCCTGAGTGAGGTAACACAATCACAAAAGAACTCAAATGATATGTACTCACTGATAAGTGGATATTAGCCCAGAAACTTAGTATACCCGGAATATATGATACAATTTGCAAAACACATGAAACTGAAGAAGAACAAAGACCAAAGTGTGGACACTTTGCCCCTTCTTAGAATAGGAAACAATCACCCATGGAAGGAGTTAGAGACAATGTTTGTAGCTGAGACAAAAGGATGGACCATCTAGAGACTGCCATATCAAGGGATCCATCCCATAATCAGCCTCCAAATGATGACACCATTGCATACACTAGCAAGAGTTTGCTGAAAGGACCTTGATATAGCTGTCTCTTGTGAGACTAGGCCGGGGCCTAGCAAACACATAAGTGGATGCTCACAGTCAGCTATTGGATGGATCACAGTGTCCGCAATGGAGGAGCTAGAGAAAGTATCCAAGGAGCTAAAGAGATCTGCAACCCTGTAGGTGCAACAACATTATGAACTAACCAGTACCCTGGAGCTCTTGACTCTAGGTGCATATGTATCAAAAGATGGCCTAGTCGGCCATCACTAGAAAGAGAGGCCCATTGGACATGCAAACTTTATATTCCCTAGTACAGGGGAACGCCAGGGCCCAAAAGTGGGAATGGGTGGGTAGGGAAGTGGGGGGGGGAGGGTATGGGGGACTTTTTGGGATAGCATTGGAAATGTAAGTGAGGAAAATACGTAATAAAAACAAAACAAAACAAAACAAAACCCCCAAAAACATAGTATTTCTTATATAAAGCCATGTTACAGTTTGCATAATTTGTTTAGAATATGATGGTTCACCAAAGCTCATGTGACAGCCTGAGAACATGACTGTAGGTTTACTGAGGGCAGAGCAGAATTCACAGTGAGGCTGACGATGCCCTTGTCATTATGTGTGTCAACAACTGATGATGGGGCTGCAGAGATTGCTTAGTGGTTAAGAGCACTGACTGCTCTTCCAAAAATCCTGAGTTCAAATTCCAGGAACTGATAGAATCTAGTGGGGAAACCCCCACTCAATTCCCAATTTGGTGGCACTCAAAGAATCATGAATAGACCATCTTGATGTAATTATACGAGATAGTTTAATGACGGAGCTCTGGACTGACATGCATCCTAAACAGGAGATAATGGATGTCTGCCACGAGGCTCAAAAACTAGGGGTTTTTAAGGGGTAAGGGGCTTAGGTGTGTGGGATTCAGCACAGCGACACACTGTTTGCTTATTCAAACATCAGCAGAAAAATTACATGTACGTGCAGCGTGTCAGAGTTCTGTGAGTTGTTGACTCAGTTCAGATAGCCCTGTTATGTCCTCACATTCCTCTTTATCTTTAGGGTCATGTGGGGAGCTGCCCTCACATTTGCCATTACAAGATGGCGCTGACATCCTGTGTTCTAAGTAGTAAACAAATAATCTGCGCATGTGCCAGGGTAGTTCTCCACTCCATGTGCTCTGCCTTCCCCGTGAAGACAACTTGGCCAATGGGCTGCAGCCAATCAGAGAGCGACACGTTCTAGGCGGAGGATAATTCTCCTTAAAAGGGACCGGGTTTTGCCATTTTCTCTCTTGCTACTGAAGAAGTAAGCAATAAAGCTTTTGCCGCAGAAGATTCCGGTTGTCCTGAGCGTGTTCTTTCTGGTGGGAACAAAAGCTCGGGCAATAGGGTCAAGCTGTTCCCAGGAATGTTTTAACTACGGGGCATGCCTGGGTTTGTTTTTCTTTATTCTCAGCCCCAGGCAGCCTCTAGGCTCACAAACAACCAGCAATTTCTGAGTACTTTATATGACTTACAGGTCTTGAAATTTCATCTTTCTTTCAGAACCACATGGTGGCTCACAACCATCCCTAATGAGATCTGATGCCCTATTCTGCTGTGTCTAAAGACAGCTACAGTGTGTTTACATATAATAAATAAATAGGTTTTTTTTTTAAAAAAAACAAACAAACAAACTAATGCTGAAGGGACTGGAGAGTTGGCTAAATGATTAAGAGCACTGGCTGCTCTTCTAGAGAACTGGGGTTCCATTCCCAGCACCTATAGGACAGCTCACAACTGTCTTAACTCCAGTTCCAGGGAATCCTACTCCTTCCCTAGACACCAGGCAGAAAGGTTGTGCACAGACACACATTGGGTCAAGACATCCATACACATTAAATAAATAAATAGATAATTTTACATTAAATAAATAAATACATAAACAAATAAATAACTGATGCTGAGAACCAACTGTGTGGGAATCCTCATAACCAAGAGCCCTTGGTTTCACAAAGTGTGATCACCAACAACCTAACTGGCAGAGACCTCATTGCAGTCTCTGCAGGCCATAGTGGTTCCTGCCTTCAACGCAGCACTTGGAGGGCAGAGACAGGTGGATTGACATGGCCTACAGAGTGAGTTCCAGACAGTCAGAGCTACATAGTGAAACCCTGCCTCAAAACCAAACCAAACCAAACCAAACTACCATGAGAGAACCACCAGCAGATTTGATGTTCATTTTCATAGGCAGAAGATAAATCTGTATTTTCCAGTGAAAATTTGACAAAAGTCAAGCTCTGGCCTGTATTCCCCAAGTTCTAAGGTTAAAAGACCTCTGTTTAAGTGTGTGGAAGTATTTTTATTTGCATCACACAGTCCCTCCACCACTTAGCTCCTGACAGCAGCTGAGTCTTCTACATCCAGGAAGACCTTCCACTGGAGAGCCCTGCTGTGAAGTGTCAAAGCTGGAATGCCTTTAGCAAGTGTTGGTGTGAGAATCCAACACAAAGTTGCTGTGTAGCTGCTCCCAGACAGTTGCTTGCCCTCAGGATCAGAAACTTGAGCTCAGAAAATTGTGACTCTGCCATGCATGTTTTCTGAGTGAGGGTTAATATCATGTTACAAGGTGGAGCAGGGTAGAACACAGTCCCCACAGGACTACATTCAAGCTGAGGCCCTGTTCATTCATCCTTTCTGTGATCCTACAGACAGGAGTTAGACTCTTGAAGATTGGGGGGAGAGAGGGTAGAATCTCAAGGCAAAGGCCCTGGAAGGAGGACATGTTCTCCTTGGGAGAAGTTCATGTCCTCAAGGCAGTCTCCCGAGGGTAGGGGCCGAGTTGGGCCTTGGGGGACAAGGATGGAAAAACACTTACTGCCATTAATCAGGCACCCCAAAGGAGAATGAGACAGGCACCACTCACAGGAACCAGAAAGGGCCTACTCCTCCATAGAAACTAAAATGATGCAGAAATAAACACAGAATGAAATGATGCAAAAATAAACACAGAAGAAGGGTGAAGAGCCAGAGCCAGCTAAGTCAAGGCTGTGACCTGTCACAGCTTCCCTGGCTGCTTAGATACCTGGGGTCAGGACAAGGCTAAGGACATCCTCCTGTCTCTTGGATCATAAAGCCTGTCAGCAAGTGACAAGGACAAAATATCTCAGGAGGACAGAGCTGAGAGTAACCAGACCACACCAAAGTGGTCATGAGCTGGGCTCTAGATGGCCATGACAACAACCTCCTCCTGTCCCACCTGACGCTCAGTGCAGGAAACACAGATTCTGGAAGGTTATCCATGCTGCCATTTATTTCTGCCTCAGCACTCTAGGTATTCTCAGTCCCTTAATTTACCCACTAATCAACAGCTCAGCTTAAAGATTTGAGCAATTGAATTCACATTCAGATTCTTTTTTTTAAAAAAAAAGATTTCTTTCTTTCTTTCTTTCTTTATTATTTATATAACTTCATATATATAATACATACACTTATAGTATTTGTGCACCTCTCTCTGAACAAATACTATAAGAGTGCATCGATTCCATCACAGATGGTTGTGAGCCACCATGTGGGTGCTGGGAATTGAACTCAAGACCTCTGGAAGACCAGTCAGTTCTCTTAACTTCTGAGCCATCTCTCCAGATTCTTATTCTCAGTGTGGAAGTGAGGAGCTGCAGCTCAGGGCACCATGGACCTGTCAGGATGCAGATGTCCCCTAGTGACTGCTGGACCAGGAAGGATGGCTGTGGAAAGGAGAACAGGCAAGTTAGGGACAGGGTCCTTGTGTACTAGGGCATCCTGGGCTTTCCAGGTCTTCCCACTGTGCATAGAGGAAAAGCAAATAGCTTTAGACATTTGTAGTTTCTAAGTCAGGACTTGTTCCCACAAGAAGGCTATCTCTGGGTTAAAAAAAATAAGAGTCAGGACATTCAATATGAAACCATCCCCAAGTCCCACCACTCATTCAAATGTCTAGATCTGAGAGGGTCTGGGACCCAGTCTTCTTCTGTTTGCCTTAGGTCCAATCCCTGGTCCTATTTGTTACCTTTGAAGGCCTCCAGAAACAAGGCAGAGCCATGGATACTGTTGCTGCCTACAGTAGAAGAAAGAAGACATTCAGAAGACTGATAGTTGGGCTGGAGGAGCTAATATGGGCTAACTTTGCTCTACCTTCACCCCAAGAGTCTCAGAAACAATCTTGCCTCCCACACCTACCTCCAGCGAGAGCATAGTCCCCTCCTTTTCCACCTGTGAGAAGAAAAGCTGTGAGAGTTCAAGGAAGAGCTTCACACTAGGAAGTTCCCAGAACTGACAGAGGACCCAGGTGGAGACAGTAGCAATGTGGGGTGTAGATTTGTTTCCCATTAATGAGCTGACCACACTTCTAAAAAGGACAAAGAGACAACTCAGACCTTTCCCTTTCCTACCTATTTTTCTCTTGCTCTTCAACACAAAAGCCACCATAGCTCCAATGTTGATCACAGCTCCAAGGACAATCAGAACTTCTATGATTACCATGTTGGAGACAGTGGATGGAGGAGGCTCTGGGAAGGACAGGTATAGGAAATGAAGGTGAGGGTTATGATCCCAGCTCTGATTCATGACCAACTCAGGGTTTGCAGAAGGCTCCAGCTTTCTCTGAACCCAGCTCTGCACCCACACCCTCCTTACCCCATCTCAGGGTGAGGGGCTCAGGCAGCCCCTCATGGTGCACATGGCATGTGTACTTCTGCTCCTTCCCAAGAGGCACCACCACAGATGCCCACTTCTGGAAGGTTCCATCCCCTGCAGGCCTGGTCTCCACAAGCTCCATGTCCTGGGTCAGCTCCTCCCCATTAAACTGCCAGGTCAGGGTGATGTCAGCAGGGTAGAAGCCCAGGGCCCAGCATCTCAGGGTGACATCACCTTCAGGTCTGGGGTGGTGGGTCACATGTGCCTTTGGGGGATCTGTGTGGAACATTTAAGAAATCACACAATTAACAAGACAAACTGAAATCTATACAAGACTCAGTTAAACCAATGATTACAGTGAACTATGTGTCTGTTTGACACTTCAACTGTCATTGTACTAGTGACCTGCATGTAGAGTTGGTCCCCTCACCACAGAACTACACATTTTCTTTTGGGACTCAGAAGCCAAGAGGGAATCCACATGAGCCAGTGGGTCACTATGGTCATCCTTATGTGATGTTCAATAGCATAAGTGAGGTAGTCACAGAATGGAGGAGGGAATGGCAATAAGTAATTTAATATGTGTTTGACTTCATATCAAAATCAGAAATCAGGGTCATATGCTCTTGGTAGGGTGCCAGCACTGAGACTACCACTCCAAGTGAACATCCATCACAAAGTGTGTAGCCAGAGAAAATGACTCCCAGTCCCAGCCTCTAGGGGACAAGGTACGGGTGTGTTACACAGGATCCCTGGAGTGAGCTGTGGACCCCAGTGCAGCACTCACTGGAACACAGTGGGCTCACAGGGTGGGCTCACTATAGCCCTGGATTTCAGAAGATCCTGTCACTCAGAAAGTCCAGTTCCTGATTCACTAGAGGGAGCACTGTAACTTGTTGGGGCAGAGAGACAGCAGGAGACTTCTGCATGTTTAGCTCTGAAAAGAAACCTTTTAAACCCGCAAGAATCGCTCTTTTACTGAGAACCCTGACTTATCTTGTGTAATTATCCAGGTTAGCAACCTCCCCTGGCACCTGTGTGGACTGATACACATGATAATACAAGGGCAGGGAGAAACAGGATCACTCCAGTACAGACAAAAGCTGACTAGAAACAAAATTAGGCAAAAAAAAAAAAAAAAAAAAAAAAAAAAGAAAAGAAAAGAGAGGAGAAAGAATAAGAAATTCCACGATTTATATTCCACCAGTGCACCCCATAAGGGCTCATGTGACCATTCACCAGTGTAGGAATAGAAAGAATTGGGTTACAGACAGGGAGGGATCTGGGAGAATGTATTTTTTGAAAATTCTAGAAACTGGGACAACCAGCCTAGTGTAGGGGAGACCACTTCTCTTATCAGGTAAAGGAGACTTCCGGTCCTGAGGTGTAAGGGCTGACACACTCAGCAGGACAGGAGTCAGTGTCCACACACAGTGGGTGTGGGCAGAGAACCCGGCCTGGGAGAGGCCATGGCTGACAGAGGCTGCAGGGGAACTGAAGGGAGCAGCTGTTGTTACCTCAGGGAAATTCTCTCCTTCCCTCCTGAGACAGCCTGGGCACTGTCCAGGGAGAAGGCTGAGCCCTGGGAGAGTCAGTGCAGTCCCTGTGATGAGGGATCAGGAGACCAGGGACACTCTCTCCCCTCTGAGACAAGGGCATCACCCCAGCTGAGGGTTTCTTCTTTCCCAGGACTGAGCCCCAGCCCGAGGGCAGAGGGAGGAGCTGCCCGCGGCCCCAGCACCTGTGCGCAGCAGCGTCTCCTTCCCGCGCTCCAGGTATCTGCGGAGCCACTCCACGCACTCGCCCTCCAGGTAGGCCTTGTATAGCTCTGCAGCACCAGCCTGCTCCCACTTTCGTCGCGTGATCAGAGCTGCCATGTCCGCCGCTGTCCACGTTTTCAGGTCTTCGTTCAGGGCGATGTAATCTTGGCCTTCGTAAGCAAACTGCAGGTACCCGCGGAGAAGGCGCCCGTCCGATCCCACGTCACAGCCAGACAACCGCTGGAATGTGTGAGAGCCTACGGGATCCCATGGTAAGCCCCGCCCACCCACCCCGGCCCCCGCCCAACCACCACGGCCCAGCCCACCCGCGGACTCCTCCAACCGCGGACTCCTCTAAAGTGAAAGGGAAACCGGTCCCAGGGCGATTCTGCTCCTGAACCTAGACTCGGGACTCTAGAGGTCTCCATCCCTTGTATCGCGACGCGGCAAGGTCGTGACCTCCGATCCGTGGTCACTCACCACCCTTGCTCTGGTTGTAATAGCGGAGCAGGTTCCTCAGGCTCCCTCGGAAACTCTGCACATTGTCCTTGGCGATCTGTGTCTCCCTCTCCCAATACTCCGGCCCCTCCTGCTCCATCCACGGCGCCCACGGCTCATATCTCGGATTCTCCGCGTCGCCGTCGAAGCGCACGAACTGCGTGTCGTCCACGTAGCCGACAGAGATGAACCGGGGCTCCCCGAGGCCGGGCCGGGACACGGCGGTCTCAAAATACCGCATCGAGTGTGAGCCTGGGGGCGGCGAGCGGTGAGACCCTGGTAGTCTTCCAGGACCTCGGGCGGGTGCGCAGACCGGGAGGGGAGCAGGGCGCGGGGCTCGGGATGCGGGTGTAGACGGGGCGGAGGGTCTTGTGAGCGACTCGGGGACCCGGCTTCCACGGTGCCATCCCCGCCCCTCCCCGAAGAAGCCCTTTCCGTCTCGACCCCGCACTCACCTGCGAGGGTTTCGGTCAGGGTCAGGGAGGCCACCAGCATCCGGAACACCCTTCGCAGCCTCATATTCTCCATCTGGGATCCTGGATGTTTGAGTCCCTCTGGCTGCATGGACTTTATAACCAATGCCCGCGGAGGAGCTGGTTGGTTCCTTCCCCAGGATCCTGCCACCCAATGGAAATGAGACCTGCCCGATAATTCCTGCTACCTCAGGAGGTCAGAGAGGGCATCAGATCCCCAGGAGCTATAAAGTGGTGCTGCTCCAGGGCAAGGGAGGGACAGGAGCTGAGCTGCAGGAGAGGGTGGTGTCTGCAGGGAGCAGAGTGAGGCCCTTGTGCACCTGTGTCTTAGTGATGGTTTCCATTGCTGTGGTAAGACCCCATGACCAAAAGCAACTTGAGGAAGAAAGGGTTTCTTTCAGTTTACACTTCCACATCTCAGTCTATCATTGAAGAGATTCACAGCAGGACCTTGAGAGAGGATTCTAAGTAGGAACTGAAGCAGAGACCATGAGGACCAGTGCTAATAGCATTGTAGCTCATGGCTTGCTCAGCCTCCTGTCTTATACAATCCCTGATCACCTGCCAAGACAACCTGCAGTAGGCTGAGCCCTTTCATTCTGATCATTAATAATAATTTTAGAAATGCCTTATAGACTTTCCCAAAAGCGTCCTGGATGGATGCAATTTCTCAATTCAGGATCCTCTTGTTATATATGTCTCAGTTTGTGTGGAGTTGACAAAATGCAAACAGCACAGGCTCCTGGTGCAGGGTCACTCAGTGAGAGCTGAGGGAGCAGGATGTGTGAGTTCCTCCCCTGAGCTGAGCCAGGGACCTGCCCTGTGCATGGAGGCCCCATGGAAAAACAGTTGGAATGCAAGGAATGGGAGCCCAGTGGGTTCCAACTCCATCCCTGCCCCTCAGTCCTGAGGACTTTTCTCTCCCTTGCCTGATTTTGACAATATTGATATAACCTCGGGAGGGACTGATAAAGTCAGGGCAAGGGAGGAGATGGGGAGAGAAATAGGGACAGTTTTTTACCTCAGAGCAGGGTAATCAGATTTTGGAGAGACTGAGGATAGGTAGGTAGGTATGTAGTTAGTTAGGTAGGTAGTTTATAGATATACAGACAGACAGACATAGAACTGGGGGGGGGTGTCAAAAATTTTGGGGACCCAAGATAGTTGGATGCTGTCTAGGTTCAAAAAAAGCATGCTGTCCCCTCACTGTCCAGGCTCTGCAGGGCCATCTGCAGCTGGGGAATGCAAATGCATTCTTGGGGCATCATGGGGCAGGTGCTTTGAAGCTTTGAACTTTTAGGCCTATTAGGTGGGGGTGGGGCATCCCAAGACCACAGAAAAGGAGAGGATAACCCCACCCTTAGGACTAAGCTAAATAGGCAGGGGATGAAACAGGCTGTTGATTGACAGTTCTTATCTGGACTCCTTTTGATCATGAGAGGTGGATTCAAGTAGTTTCTTTGAACCTTAAAAGAATTTTTTAATTTTACAAAATGAGATAAAGTTTAGACATGTAAACACACCACTGTGTAGTCTGTACTGAACTTCTCATTGTAGAAAAGGCAGCAGACTCATGCTTTTGAGTCATAGTAAAAGATTGGGGACTCTGAAAAAGGGGTTTGAGGTAAAAGCATGAGTAGGGCATACACAGATTGGATAGATGTTTTTAGCTCAATGAGAAGCCCTTTTAAGTCTATACTTAGAGACAACCATAGGAAATTCATAATCTTGAGCTTGTGATCACTGATTATCATAGCTAGATCAATAACTCATAAGAACGCCAGTGTTGAATGTTAAAACTCTGAACTCTTTAGATCTTAATATAACAATAGCATAGAGAGGGAAGAAATCTGAAAAATTTTTCATTTTTACATACACTGTAAATCACTTTAAAAAAAAAGATTTATTTATTTATTTTATTTAAGTACACTGTAGCTGTCTCCAGACACTCCAGAAGAGGGCATCAGATTTCATTACGGATGGTTGTGAGCCACCATGTGGTTGCTGGGATTTGAACTCAGGACATTCAGAAAAGCAGTCGGTGCTCTTAACCACTGAGCCATCTCGCCATCCCCCTGTAAGTCACTTTCTTATACCTTTACAATTTATACACCTTAAAACTTTAAAAACACCCTTTTGGCCTTTATAAATATGATTCACAGATCTGAAAGCACACTTTTAAGATTGTTGTAACGTACTTAACATTTCATATCTTTGGAAGTTACATGAACTCTACAGTTTTTACTATCCAATTATTCACCACAACTCACAAGTCACAGGTTGGTTACTGAGAGAAATCATGGTAAAACAACTTCCTTTACATAAAGAAATAGTAAAACGTTACATTGAAATCTGTTGTATGAATTTTTCTCTCCTTAGAACCTGGTCACAATGTGATCAGTGTGGAGACCCAGTAGCAACTCTAGGAGAGTTGTTGTATACTGTCCTGAGGCCTACTTGAACTGGGTACACCTGGGAGGCAGGCTGGGGGCTGAAAAAGACTTAGTGAGACAGATAATGAAGTCAAGACAATTCCTAGTTCAAGGCTCTCCAGTTTACTAACATAGTGCGCTTTTAAGGGGGGAAGGCCCATTCCCTGCCAGTCCATTCTTGGTGTCTGGAGCCAGCCTGTAGCTGACTTGCAGGATAGGATGTTCCTCAGGAATACCTCAGGGGTCTCTCAGCAGGTAGCAGTGTCTTGGAGGAGAGCAGTGGCAGGTGACAGAACAATAGAGCCATTTTGGTTGGAAGGCACCACCCTTGGTATGTCCTTCTAGTGGCAGCAAGGTCAAAATTTGGATCAGCCTGCTTCAGGCTGGGGGAGCCTACAATTCCTCCCTGATTATATAATAAAAATAGCTGAACCGAGGCATAAAATTTATTTATGCTCCATAGTCCTGCCTGATTTCTTTGGGCTTAGTGAAGAAACCTGTCTCAATGGGATTTCTAACTTTCTCATGGTAAACCCACCTATTTGCTAGGTCATGGTAAATTCCCTTGTCTGGGTAAGACTGGCTACTGTCCCAAGTAAACACTGCAAACTAGCCCTGAGCTATTCTGGCTTGGTTCTTTGTAATGCCTAATTAGTTTCACGGTCTCTACTAGAAGTAAATTTGAATGTTACTGAATAGGTAACCTTCTCACTGAATTCCTACTGAATTCCCAGTTTGTCAGCTTCAAGGGTTTTTTGGGACATTGGAACACTGGCAAAGGTTTAGCTATGTCAGAATTCAATCTTAAAAGGCACATATAATAAGATAATACTAAAAGAGCACATGTGGATCCATACACCAGACTAACGCCAAAGTTCCAGGAGGTAAGTTTCCGTGAAACTCTTTGCCTCTTGAGTGCTCCAAGGCCTCTTGTCCTGCTAAGCAAACTTCAGTGGAGTGTGCATAGCATTCTCCCCCTTTCTTTTTTATATTTCTGCCGAAGCTCCGGAATGTCCTGCCTCGTCATAGCTACAGATCTCAGGAGTACTCTAAAGATGAGTGGAAACACAACGATTACTAATAAAATAGTGCCAGTAACAATAGCAAGTAGGATTATATATTGTGCCCAATCCAGGGGATTCAATGCACTTAGGATATTTTTTAAATCTCTGGCCAATTCATCAATATTCCAAGTGTCCAAGTGAGTTTTGCTAATATCTGAAATTTCTGCCTTTCTAGCCTTAATATATGCTATGTCCTGCCCTATTGTTAAGACTACTACTTCTAAGACATTAACCTTTGCCTCCAATTTTTTATCTATAATATGCAGCTCTGACAAGGCTACAGAAGTATTTCTATGCTTATCATTAACAAAATGAGCAGTATGCAGCTGCTGATCTCAAGCTGTGGTAGATACCTTTTCAAAGTTTGCATTCCCAGATTTTTAAACCAAGGATCATTTCCTAACTCTAATAGGCAGCAAAACATAAGCAGGTCTCTTTAACAAAATCATAACAACAGATTCCTTATCTAAATTAGGATCTACACAATTAGTTATTTGACAAGAATTACAATGAATATGAAAAAACTTGCCAAGATTGATGATCTTAACTCTTAAAATTATCTAATAATATAGCATACAGGTAAGGTACACAAGTTTTTACAGCTATAGGGGAGTTGGCCTGAATGGCCAAAAACAGTGTCTCTGACAAAATCTTGTCCAATACTCTGTAGCAGTCCCTCTGCCTCAGGAGTCATCATTTTTAGTTGTCCCCAAGTTGACACCAGGTCAGCTCTCCTTGCTATAGCCCATGGCGGAGATAGGAAGTTTCTTCATCTTGTTTGCAAGTGGCTGTTCTCCGATTTCCTCCTCCTCTGTGTGCTCAATACAGCTTTCCTGTCATCACTGTCAGGGCACTCAGGAACACACAGGTCAGCCTGTCACATTGGAAGGTAGCATGCTTCTGCAGCATTCTGTGGGAAAAACAGAAACACTCCCTCTCTTCCCCAATATTAAAACGGGGTCTGGGCCATTCCACGTATTAGTTAATGGGTCCCACCATTTTGTGGAAACAGGTAGGAACTGAGGACACCAGGAACAACTCTTTCACAATTTGATATGCACCTTCTCTAAAAATGCCAAAATATTATCTTAAGCCATTACTGTTTTGATTAAATAAAGAACAACATTATTCTTATGTAAAGTCTGTAATCTGCCTGAGATATAAATCTAGCATGGCATTGCCTTAAGGGGCCTTGTCCAGGCAATCCAGAACAATTTATTAAATGTCTAAAAACAGTCTTCTTAAAAGAACAGCATTTTTTCTTATGAGTTGTACATGCATAAGCAATTGCAAATTTGAGAATTTATAGGGATGAACAATTTTAAGCAATTGTAAGCTCTTAGATATATATTGACTATTAATATACAAATTAAAGTTTGATTATTCAACATTTTAAAACACCATCTACAGCACACAGTTTAATTATCTTTGCTGAAGCAGGAGGAAACTCAAAAGAATAAGCATGTGATCCAATTCACATATACTTTTCTCCCATAGAAGGGCTGTTTTTAAACACAGTAAATGGGATACATCGATGAATGAATTTATAGAAGGTACAAAAGCATGATTAAAAACAATTTTCACCTTATCTTTAGAATAGTAATTATCAACTTTATTTAAAATGATAGTATGCAATAGGCCAAATAACAATATTCTATAATAACCAAATTAATTGCTGTTTGGAACAAGGAACACTTTGTCAGGTTTATAAGACACAATTTTGTTATAGGTTTTCTAAAATAAACAAATTTAGTTACAATTCTTTATTAGCACCACAGCAGTCTTAATAGAATATTAAAGCTTTGCTTTGAGGTCAACGCCACCTTGGCCTCGCCTATCTCTGGATTGCCCCTGAGTTCATGACAAAGGTGCCTACTTTCTGGCAGCCTCCCAAGCCACAGGGCCCCGCCCCGCAGCAGCCAGCAGCCGGCCAGCTCCCCTTAGGCCAATGGTCAGCCAGAAGGAGAAGAAAGACGACTTTACAATAATGTTTTCTCTTGCCAAAGAATTGCTGTGGGCACATTTAATAACCATAACTAAAATAAGCAGCTAATATTTAATTACCATTGATCATAACAATTATAAAATCTTTCTTTATTTTTGCAAAGCCTTTTGTTCTTTTATTAGATATTTTCTTTATTTACATTTCAAATGTTATCTTCTTTCCTATTTTCCCCTCCAAAAATCCCCTATCCCCTCCCCACTCTCCCTGCTCCCCAACCACCCACTCCCATCCTAGTCACAGCATTCCCGTATACTGGAGCATAGAGCTTTCACAGGACCTAGGGCTTCTCCTCCCATTG
This sequence comes from Mus musculus, assembly GCF_000001635.26. Classification (NCBI taxonomy): domain Eukaryota; kingdom Metazoa; phylum Chordata; class Mammalia; order Rodentia; family Muridae; genus Mus; species Mus musculus. Next base: position 2,441,734 of record NT_187027.1, read on the forward strand.
ATGACTGACTAGGCCATCCTCTGCTACCTATGCAGCTAAAGCCACAAGTCCCTCCACGTGTTTTCTTTGATTGGTGGTTTAGTCCCAGGGAGCTCTGGGGTTACTGGTTAGCTCATAGTGTTGTTCCTCCTATGGGGCTGCCAACCCCTTCAGCTTGCGGATCACTTCTATGTGCAGTGGCAGTTGCTATTATTTGGGAAATGTTGGAAATCAATTGCACCAAATTTTTGCCCATTCATCTGTACTGAGGCTAAGATGTTGTAATAAAACCTGATGCCATGGAGGTAGAGAGAATTGTAAAACCAAATTCTTGTAGAGGGAATATCTATAGCTATGCAATATCACTCTCCAGCTCTGTTCTGACTCCTCAGAGCAGACCAGCCTTGTTGGTAATCCTAGAATCACCCACATTCTACTCTATGTGTGAGAGGCAAGGAAACTCACAATGTACAGGCACAGGAAGAACAAAGAGAAACAGCAGGTAGCAGAAAAAAAATATATAGCTCAAAATAAAACCTAACCCAGAAAAGGGTTCAGATCAGGGATGGGTACTTCCACCTCATAGAGTACCAAGTCTCAGGGAAGCACTGGGGCCAACTGAGAGGGATCACTCACCTTATGCTGGTGATGGATGGAGGGCCAGAAGCTGTGTCTGCTGTGGGTGGACTGGAGATAAGGTATAAAGTCCCTGAAGAGCTTTGGTCCTCCAAGGGGTGCACAGGCTTTCGGACAGCCTACCAAACCATGGTGCCAATGTTAGGTTTTGGGATCTTTGTGGCATTCAGAGAGCCAAGGAATGCCTCAAAGATCACACCCCCAACACAGCTCAGGAGTGAGATTTACTGTATATGGAGGGTCCTATAAAAAGACTGCTTCTGAGCAAGAATGGAAGAGAAAGTGGGTGAGGGCAACAGTGGTAACGTATCCCTTTTGTGGCTGGTGAAGCTGTTGGTGCTGAGTGTCTAAGGGCATGCTGGGAGTCCCCTGGTTCTGGAATGTGGGTGCTTCTAGGTTTACCACAGGGCTGGTCTGCTCTGAGGCATCAGAGCTGAGCTGGAGAGTGACATTCTAGGACCCCAAGAAGGAGCCCCCCACTCAAGTCTCAGGACATGGGGTTACCCAAAGAAACACGAGAGACTTCCTTGATGCAAGAGCTCGAGGTAGCTTTAATGGTGGAGCTCTGGGTCGATACGTATCTCAAGCAGGAGACAGAGGAATTGACCCCGAGACTCAAAAACTCTGGGTTTTTACAGGGTAGGGTTTAGGGGCTAGGAAGAATTGGCGCGGTTACACATGATTGGCCCATTCAAATATCAGCAACATGATTATGAGTCAGCAGCGTAGTACATGCAGGCCGGGGCATATACAAATTCTAAAGCAGGGGGCTTCTCTGAGTCAACAATGCATCTGGTTAATGTTTCAGCTTTCAGCTATTCTCTCTATGGAAAGTGGGGTGAGCAGGAGGCACCAGGCTGCTGGATCGTCAATGAGTCAGGCAAGATAGTCAGAACTGAACCAGTTCCTGCATTCCTTTCCTTATCTTTACAACCGGGTGACCTAGCTTCAGGATGCTCTTGAGCGTGCCCGGGCTTGTTTTTTTGTTTGTTTGTTTGCTTGTTTTTCAGTCTCAGCCCCAGGCTTTAAAGCTCACAAACAACTCTTTGGGCTATTTGACATAAATTACATGAATCACAGGCCTCAATTTTTATTTCCTTTCATTATCAGCAGAGGGACAGGAATGGTGCCTTGGGTCTGGTCTTAATGAGCATTAGGGTTCATCTTGCTTCTAGGTGATGTGACTGATGGATGGATGGGGACATAGATGACAGAGAATAGGAATTGATAAGATGAGTCTTAGACACTGTTCTATTGCTATGCAGAGCCACTACGTCCAAGGCAGTTCTGAAATAGAAAGCCTTTAATTGGGGCTCGCTTACAATGTCAGTGGCTTAGTCCTTTCTCATCATGGTGGGGAGCAGGGAAGCAAGCAGGCAGGCAGGCATGGGAGCAGTCCCTCCAGTACTCAGTTGATGTCATGTGATCCTGCTCCCCATTTTAACTGGTCAGTACCCTTGGAGGAGGCTCCCCTCAGACTCCATGTCACAGCTATACATCCACTGGAACAAGTGAGAGCCTGTGGGTCCTCAAGGTCAGCCAAACCCTCCCTTCCTTCCTAGAAATCCCCTAAACTAAAAGTGAAAGTAGGTCCCAGGTCTTGGGTCCCAGGGGGTCCAGCAAGCTCTGGGAGTTCCTTGGACTGATCCATCCCCAAGGAATGGAGGAATGCACTCTGCAGCTCCTGGAGCAGCTCCAGGTGGGGCTAGGCAGGACAGACTTGCCAGCAGGGGGAGGGGACCTGTGTCCTAGCTTTTTAACCTGCTGCTTTCATTTGGCTTGTGCAGGTGGAGGTGCAGAATTTTGTCCTCCGAGTGGCTGCAGAGTTCTCCTCCAGGAAGGAGCAGCTTGGGTTTCTGGTCAACAACTATGACATGATGCTCTTGGTGCTGATGGTAACGCTGCTCCTCCCACGGGGTCCCTACAGCTTGTGAGCTCTGCCTGAATTCAGTGCTTTACCCCTGGATGCTGGCAGTGTCCACAGCGTGGAAAGAAGGGGAAGTGCTGGCAACAGTGAAGGTTTCCAAGCTCCTGACTCGTCTTGTCTTCCTTAGGAGCGGGCTGCTGATGACAGCAAAGAGGTGGAAAGTTTCCAGCAGCTGCTCAATGCTTGGACACAGGTAGGGCCTGGGTATGGAAGGAAGACCATAACGCTGTTGGACTGACCTCCGTGTGCAGTCATGATTACAACCCACTGCCTTGTTGCTAGTCTGTTTCATTTAACTTTTTCATGGTACTAATAGCTTAGAAGCAAAATAAAACTATAGTTATTTATGTATACATGTGTGTGTACTATAGCTATGTGTATATGTGTGTATATGCACTTTAACTACATGTGTATGTGTGTTCATGGACTATAGCTTTGTGTGTATGTGTATACATGCATGATAGCCCTCTGTGTATGTGCATTCTGGTTTGCAGGGAACTGTTTGTATGTGGGGGTATGTAAGCTCTCACAGGCACATCTGAAGCTCATGGAGGCCAGAGGTCACAACTTGTAAGAGTGGGCTCTTTTCTTCTTTCTTCCACCTTGAGTTCTGGGGACCAGTGGCAAGCACTGTTCCCTGATTGGCCAGCTTATTGGTTCTTGGTTCTAGAGGAAATTCTTGGGGACATCTCCTGCACCTTGTGACATCACCACCTAAGGTGGAAGGCTCACAGAGGCTATTGCCTGGCAGATCATTAGACATTACTGCCCAAAATGATGGTCCTTTGCTCCCAGGAGTCTGACCCTGTGTGGCTTGCACTTCTCTCTAGGAGTTCATTGAGGAGTTGCTGTCTCCCCACTTTGGGGGTCTGGTGGCATCTGTGAAGGAGGCTGAAGCTTGATTGAGCATGGGCAGGATGAGCAGCTCTGAGGGGAGGAAGGTATTCCATGTTGTCATGGTGAGGTGGGCAGTGGGAGTTAGGGACAGCAGGGGTGTGTGGGTCACAGGGGAGGCAATGCAGCAGGGAAGACTTGGCTGGAAGAATACCAGGAAAGCCAGGCTTGATGGAGAGCACAGCTGTGCCCTGGACAGGCCTTGCTGGGTCACCAGCCCTGGTTGCTCTGTGTTGGGTGGAGGGTCACCAGGCCTGGTTGCTCCCTGACACATCTTTTCCAGCCCCAAGGACAGCACCAACAATGGTTCTAATAAGGATGATGGACTGAGGAGGTTCTGGGAAGGAAAGGGCAAGGAAGGGAAAGTGAGGGTCATGTCTCCTGCCATCAACCCTAACCTTATCCAGGGTTTATAGAAGGTTCCAGCTTTCCCTGACCCCAGCTCTGCACCCACACCCTTCTTACCCAATCTCAGGGTGAGGGTCTCAGGCAGCCCCTCATGGTCCACATGGCATGTGTATCTCTGCTCCTCTCCAGAAGGCACCACCAGAGCTGCCCACTTCTGGAAGTTTCCATCCCCTGCAGGCCTGGTCTCTACAAGCTCCGTGTCCTGGGTCAGCTCCTCCCCATTCAACTGCCAGGTCAGGGTGATGTCAGCAGGGTAGAAGCCCAGGGCCCATCACCTCAGGGTGACATCACCTTCAGGTCTGGGGTGATGCTTCACTTTTGTCTTTGGGGGTCTGGAGACAAAAGTTAGAAATGTCAGGCATTTTTCTTTCTTCTAGTGCCTCTATCAGTGTCCATAAAACTGTCCTGAGAATGGACTTAATCAGGTGGTAGAGGTGAAAGTCCTTGGTAGCTTAGACTGTCCTGAGAATGGACTTAATCAGGTGTGGTAGAGGTGAAAGTTCTCAGTAGCTTAGACACAGTGTTGTGGATAATGTTATGTTTGCAGAATTCTAGATCTGGGCTAACCAGCCCATGGTCAGAGACTCTTAAGTGTGCAGTAGAAAAAGTGATCTCTTCCCTGACCAGGTGATCCAGAGCCTGAGCTTCACTGGAGTCAGACTCCAAAGAGCTTGTGTGTGGGCTGAGAATGGGTCCTGAGCAAGGCCATGGCTTACAAGGACTGCAGATGGGAGGTTAAGTGACTTGGTTATTTCAGGCTCTTCTGTCCTTCCCTCATGATACACACTCTGAGCTTTCCTGAAAAATGATAAGACCTGGGATAAGGGAGACCCTTACCTGATAAAGGGTGAGGAGTCCCAGGAGAACTCTCTTCCTCCCATGTGAAAGAGAGAGAGAGAGAGAGAGAGAGAGAGAGAGAGAGAGAGAGAGGAGAGAAGAAAAAGAAGAAGAGGAGGAGGAGGAGTTGTGTGGGGGGAGAGGAAAGCTGTGTCAAAGGAAACACAGCCTGAGTTCTGTCTCAAGTCAGAGTCAGGCAAGAATGTCTGATTCTTCAGTATCTCCTTTGAGACAGTGATAATTTCACATTTGCTTCAGAAATAGTCAAAAGAAAGACAGAAAAGGGCTAAATATAGGAAAGGGAAAAGCCACATTATGTATTGTTCCAAACAAGAGGAATCTTTACTTAAAAACTCAGTTGAGCCACAGGAAAACTCCTGGACCTAAGAAACACTTATTGTTTAAGGACACAAAATCAGTGTAATAAAAGTAGCCCTCATTTGTGGAAGAGTGCACTCTCAGAGGAGGACATTGGGAGAAACATGTCATCCAAAATAATGTTCAAAGAATTAAGAGTTCAGGGATCGCCAGGAGGCGGGGCCAGCGCGGCTGCTGGGTGCAGGAGGCGCCATTGGAGCCAACTTGGCTTGGGAGCAGTAGCTGAAGAGTTGGATCCAGGGCTGTCTTTGCTGCCGCGTCTGCATTTGGTCTCTGGCCCTTCCGCGGGATGGCGCGCGGGGCGACACTGAAGCGGCCCATGGAGTTCGAGGCGGCGCTGCTGAGCCCCGGTTCCCCGAAGCGGCGACGCTGCGCCCTTCTGCCGGGGCCCCACTCCGGGCCTCAGGTCCTCGGACGCCGAGCCGCCACCGCTTCAGATCCAGACGCCGCCGGCGAGCCTCCAGCAGCCTGCCCCGCCTGGCAGCGAGCGTCGCCTTCCAACTCCCGAGCAATTTTTTCAGAACATAAAACAAGAATATAATCGTTACCAGAGATGGAGACATTTAGAAGTACTTCAGAAAGTCAGCCTTCCTCCTCGGCACTTACCGCACCAAGTTCTCCAGGTGCTTTCTGGATGAAGAAGGACCAGCCCACTTTACCCTTCGACAAATGGGGATAATATGTGAGCGGCTCTTAAAAGACAATGAAGATAAAGTCCGAGAGGAGTATGAGCAGATCCTCAGTACCAAACTCGCAGAACAGTATGAATCGTTTGTGAAATTCACGCATGATCAGATCATGCGGCGATACGGGACAAGGCCAACAAGCTATGTATCCCGAAGCCTTCTTGCCTATCTAGGTACCAGGTGTGACCTCAAGAGATGGCTGCTGTACACTTTTTGCAACTGGTTTGACATCACATTTCAGCTCCAACTTTGCACCCTGAGAACACTTAAATGTTTCTGCAGGTCCATTTTATACAACTTGAAAGACCTTAAAACTTTCTGGTTGCCACAAGCATATCTTTCTTTTCTGCTCGTCCACTAAACAGCTGTGCCCTACTGCGATAGGTTTTCCAGACAAAGTACCTGGAACAGCAGTCTAGCAAAGAATGCCTTCAGTGGCACTCAACACGTGGAGTCTCCCCAAGCACAGCTCTGTGAGAAGTGTGAGTGTGTGTGTGTGTGTGTGTGTGTGTGTGTGTGTTTTAAGTTATTATTTGTATTGTGCAAAAAATGATCTTGGGGATTCTGGCTGTGAATTTGATGCACGACAATTATGGTTAAAAACATTTTCTTGGTCTACAGAAGATCATTAATGTTTGGTGACCATATAGGTTGTAACAGTGGGTTGCTTATTTGTAGGTATTATCGTTAAATACAGGGACAGTTTCCAGGCACATAATTTGAATTGTAAGTTAGGATGGACATTAGATGTGATTATGATGATCTAGGGAAGGTCTGCAGTCCTGAATCTGCAAATACGTGGTGAGAAATTAGAACAAACTGAGACAGGCTATCAATACATGGACTCTGCCTAGCTGTGCTGGAAAAATACTTTGTCTCCAAGCCTTAAAATATCCTGTGGAGTCTGAGCTCACCTCATTCATACAGTCATGGAGCTCCCTGAACGCTGAACTTCTACAGGGAAAAGATCTCCCCTGGAGCGGAAGATCAGGGTGTCCTTGGAGCACGTAAGGAGTGCAGTGCAGGGCTGGGCCAGGCTCACAGCACTGCTACCTGGGAGGAGCTGCTCACCTTCGCATCAGTTTCAACATAGAATCTGGACCCTTTGTCCAGGTTACCCCAAACTCTCCTGAGGTGTCCGTGTTCAACCCTTAGAGCTTGGTTTTGGCAATACCCTGCCTGAAGTTGCTTATTAGCTGTTCTTTGCCTTGGTCCCAAGGCTGTGAGCAGAAAGCAGCCTCTGGTTTGAGGAGGTGGGATTTAAGTATACATTTATTTTTACTGTGACTTGTTCAGGACCACACTTTACAAAATGCCTTGTTTCCTTTACAGTTGTTTTGGAAAGGAAAGTTTTATGAAAACTGTTTTAGTTTGAATATAGAATAGTTATATTAATTACGGCTTTATTTTGGAAAAATCTTGAGTTTTAATTCAAATGTTTGCCAATACCTTCCAAAGTAAGGTGATATTCAGAGACAGTTGTTGTGATCAGCTGGCTTGCGGACATTTCTGGGGTATTCACATTTGAAGATTCCTTATTAATGAATGTCTTTGACTTAAATCTAACCAAAAACTGCAACATTATTCTTTGTACATTTTCATTATATAGTGTTAACAAGCTTAGTTTCGAACGAATAAAATATTTAAGCTATTTGTTTACCTTGCCAAAAAAAAAAAAAAAGAGTTCAGGGATCTATCAAATCAAGGAAATGATAGAAGTCTATGTGGCAACCTTCAAGGTACTGTAGTAAGAAATCACCTAAAAGGATGTCAGATGCTCGACCTACAGCCCTTGCTCCAGGACTGGCAGAGGTAATATTGTGAAAATGGCCATTCTACCAAAGTAACCTACAGACTTAATGCAATAGTATTAGACTCTCATTAATTTCATATGTTTAGGAAATAATTTAAAAGACCACTCAGAGCCAGGCTCAGGAGTAAGACCTGGAGGTGTTTCACCCAGCCTCAAGTTATACTGCAGAGCTCTAGTGACAGGAACAGGCTGAAACTGATCAAAAATAGACAGGAAAATCAAAGGCATGTGGTAGAGGTGCTGGACATGAAATGTCAAGGCTATGGAATACTATTCAGCTCTAAACAATGTAATCACAAACAACCAAGGCAAATGGGTGAACTTAGCATATATAGTGTTATTGAGGTCACACAAGGACAGGAAGAAAATTACATAGCCTTTCCTCAGGTGTGGGATATAGCAAAAAGCATATGTATAAATGTATCCAATTGAATACATGTATACAGTATAACATGGCCAAAAGGAAATAAGAAAGGTAAATATTGAGAGAGAAGAAGAGACAGAATGCAGATAGTCACCTTGAGGTATGAGACAGGGTAAGAAGCCAATTGTTTTCTTGTTCTACCTCTGTCATGGATTCTCTCCCTCCCTCCCTCCTCTTTCTTTTTTCTTTGCCTATTGGTACTGGGTTTATATTTGATAATTCAAAGTGAATATTCAGCGGTTCAGAATGGCTAGTCTAACTGAGATGTATGGCTTCTATTCTGGTTAATTTCAATGTGTGATTTTTTTTCTTGTCACTTAAAAAAAAAGATTGTAAAAACAAGAAGAGACAGGGGCATCACCCCAGCTGAGGGTTTCCTCATCCCCAGGACTGAGCCCCAGCCCGAGGGCAGAGGGAGGAGCTGCCTGTGGCCCCTGCACCAGTGTGCAGCAGCATTTCCTTCCCGTGCTCCAGGTATCTTTGGAGCCACTCCACGCAGGTGCTCTCCAGGTAGGCCTTGTAATGCTCTGCCTCTTCAGCCTTCTCCCACTTGCATGGGGTGATGAGTGCCTCCATGTCCGCCGCCGCCCAGGTTTTCAGGTCAACGTTCAGGGCGATGTAATCTAAGCCTTCATAGGCATACTGCCATTATGCTCAGAGGAGGCCCTGGTCTTTGCCCCCAGCTGGCAATCAGGGCGGGTCTGAGTTCCATGATCTGCCAGAACTTCACAACCAGTGCCCTGGGCCAGGGTGTTTGGCTTCCCAGGATCTTGCTATCCAATGTGTATGTGTGTGTGTGTGTGTGTGTGTGTGTGTGTGTGTGTTGTGTGTGTGATCTGAGAGAGAGTCATTCGTGTCCTGGAGAAGGATCTGACCCAGGTTAGGAGCAGAAGCTAAACTGGGGAGATGGGGAATCCAGGGCCCTGGGCTTGCCCACCCCTGACCTAGCCTGGATTAAGACTTTGCTTTGTACATTTATAATTCAAATAAAATGCGAAGAAGTTTGTCCTATAGTAGCTTAGTGCTACTATAGAAATAGATAGAAATGCAGAATAGGATTATTCCTCATCTTTGAGCCCTGTAGATTTAGCTCAGAGTTCTCTGACTTCCCCAGGAAGATTGTTGGAGAACTACACTTCTCAGTTATCTGCTGCACTGTAGCAAAGCAGCCAAGCTCAGCATCTGGAGGCTGCAACCACTGATACTTCCCTCAGTGTGTGACATCAAGGGTCCCTGGTGACCCTGGCTCAGGAGGATGCCCAGGTCCTACTGAGTTTTCTCAAGGCTTCTCTAGGGCTGCGGTCACATGAGATAAGGTTTCCTCATATGGCAGCTGGAAAGGACTCAGGTTCTGGCTGGCTGGCCCCAAGAGTCCACTGTACCTCATTTACCTAGAAGTCTCTTTAGACTGCTCTTGATAGAACAGCTTACTTACCTAGAGCCACCTGAGAGAGAGACAGAGACAGAGACAGAGACAGAGAGAGAGAGAGAGAATGAGAGAGAGAGAGAGAGAGAGAGAGAGAGAGAGAGAGAGAGAGAGAGAGAGAGAGAATGATAGAATATTACAGAATGTGTGCAATAGGTTCATGATCCAATACAAGAACATGACCATACTATCAGTCTCTCTCTGTCAGGAAAAGGGAGAGAGCAGGTCCTGACCACCTGAGAGGATGGAATCAAGGGCAGAGCTGCAAATCTGTGAATACCCACTCTAACTACAATGTTACTTCAGCATCCTGTGAGTCAGATGGACATTTAGTGATCTTTTTGCAAGGTGTTAGTTAAAAAAAAAAACAGTTTAAAACAAAAGAAGACACAAGTTTCTCAGTTTTCACTGAAAGGTCTTTACAACGATTTCTTTCTAAAGTTCAACTTGTGTCTTATTTTTTGTTCTCTTGCTGTGAAGAGACATCAGGATCATGGCAACAACAACAACAATATCATCAACAACCACAGAAATCATTTAACTGGGACCTAATTACAGTTTCAGGGGTTTAGTCCATTGCCCTCATGGAGGGAAGCAGGCTGGCATGTAGGGAGGCATGGTGTTGGAGCAGTAGCTGGGAGTTCCACATCTGGTTCCTCAGGTAGTTTCTGTCTTGGGCTTTGGAATCTTCCAAGACCACCCTGAGTGACATACCTCCTAATCCATTAAATAGTGACAGTCCCTAATGACCAAGCATTCAAGTCTTTAGGCCAATGGGGGCCATTTTCATTCAATCTACCATATTCCACTACCTGGCCCCATAGTAGTGTAGCCATAACAGAATGTAAAAGGAATTCAGTTCACCTTCAAAAGTCTGCATAGCCTGTCAGTCTCAACACTTTAAAACGTCAAAGTTTATACTCTCTTCTGAGGCTCAACACAATCTCTTAACTGCAACCTCTCTATAAGAAAATAAAACCAGGTCACATAGTTGAAATACACAGTGGTAAAGGATGTGCATTTGTGTTTCAAAAGGAAGGGAAAGAGCAAAGTGAGGAAACCCTGGATCACAGACTAAAAACCAGCTGGGCAAACGGGAAACTCATCTCCATGTTTGATGCCAAAGCTCTCTCCAGATCTCCAGCTCCTGTCAGCTGTGTTGGCTCCTTCAGCTCTTTCAGGCTGGTTCACACATAATAGCAGCTCTCCTTGGGAATACAGCAAGACTGTCATCTCCCAATCTTGGGTTCTCCAGTGAAATCCAGCATTCACTCTCCCAGCTTTGCTCAATGGCCTCTCTGGGCCTCTATGGAGGGACACTCTGGACACACAAATGTAGGGAGATTCCATAAGCCAGAATAAAGCTGCCAAGTTCTGCTGCTTGCTGGATCTAGAACCTGGCCCCCACATTCATTTATCTCCTGACCAGTTTTGTAGTTTTTGTGGTTTTCTTCACTGTTTAAGCTTTTCTTTAATTTTCATTTACAGTTTAGAAGCATAGCTGTGTGTGGCTTGTCCCTTTCTTCCACTTAGCACTAGATTTTCTTTAAACTTCATTCCTCTGAGCACTAGACTTAGTGGTCCTTTTCTCTTCAAACTGTACTTTGTGCATTTTCATTATGTACCCTGCTCATTTCCATCACACAGGTGCATGGGAGTGGCCATTAATAAATAAGCAAGCAACACAGGCAAGACTAGGCTCTCCTGAATTCTCCTCTGCCAAGGCCCTTAATCTAAAACTCTGATTTAATTTCAGACAGACTTTTTGCTCAAGGACAGAAAACAGCCACTGTCTTCTCCAAAACAATACAAGAATGAGTTTCCAAACCACTTTACTGATATTCTTCCCATTTTAAACTTCATTACCGTGGCCCACAAAGGTCAACCTGCCCTCAGCTCTGCCTTCCACGCCTCCACTAGCTTGGCACTTTAAGCCTTGCTTCATGCATGCAATGTTCTTCTAATCCAACACCCAAAATCCACATCCTGCCAATCATCTGCATGGTCAGGCTGGACACAGGGACACCCTGATCCCAGGCATCCAATTTGGAGACAGGGTTTCTCTGTGTCACTCTGAGTGTCCAGGATGGCCTGGAAATCAGTGGTTTTCCTGTCTGTCTCCTGAATGTTGGGATTAAATGTGTTGACCACCACTCTCCAGAAATTTCTTCACTGGTAATGTCAGTTTCTCAGCTGCACAACAGGCCTGGTACAGTCCTAGGGGCTCATAATCCTGGTCATAAGAGAAGGCTAAGGCCATGCCTGTGTTCCTATGATCAGAGTCTGTCATCCAGTGACTCTATTAAGTGACAAGTACCAAGGAGGTATAGCTGAGGAATGACCTGACCAGCAGGGACCTGCACATGGACTGAGCTCCACCTGGCACAGCCCCGTTCACAAGCAGATGCCAGAGGACTCCTGCCCCACCTGACACACTCAGCACAAGAAACACAGATTCTGGAAGGTCCTCCATGCTACCATTTATTTCCTCCACAATACTCAGATATTCTCAATCCTTAAATTTACCCACAAGTGAACTGCTCAGGTCAAGGGGTTCACACTCAGATTCTTTTCTTAAGATTCATTTATTTCATGTAGGTGAGTACACTGTAGGTGACTTCCAACACACCAGAAGAAGGCATTGCATGCTATTACATATGGTTGTGAGCCACCATGTGGTTGCTGGGGATTGAATTCAGGGCCTCAGGAAAAGAACTCAGTGCTCTTAACCACTGAGACTTCTCTCCAGCCTCCACATTCAGATTCTTTTTTTTTTTCTTTCTGTCTTTTTTTTTCCCCCCAAGATAGAGTTTCTCCGTGTAGCCCTGTCTGTCCTGGAACTCACTCTGTAAACCAGGCTGCCCTCGAACTCAGAAATCTGCCTGCCTCTGCCTCCCAAGTGCTAGGATTAATGGCCTGCCCACCACTGCCTGACATCCACATTCTGATTCTCATGTTCAGTGTGGAAATGAGTAGACACACTGTGCCGTGTGAGGAGACACACGCCCAGGACAGCGTGGAGCTGACAGGATGAAGATGTCCCCCAATGCCTGAGGACCAGGAAATGTTGGCTGTGCAAGGGATGACGGCTAATGTAGGGTCTGAGTCTTGGTGTGCAGGGGCAGGCTGTGCTCTCCAGATTTTCCCATTGTATGCATAGTCAAAAGCATAAAACGGCAGGCACGGCTGCCCAAAGTGATTCCACTGTTCAGAAGTCAGAACTAGTGACTCAGTCCCATGTGGCAGCTGTCCCAAGATGAAGAACAAGAGTCAGGGCAGTCAATGTGAAAACATCTCAAAGGCTTTCCTCTCATTCAAAGGTTTAATTATGAAAGGCCAAGTGACCCAGTCCTTTCAAGTTTGCCCAAGCCCCAATCCCGGGCTCCCAGGTGTCACCTTTTCAAGTCTCCAGAGACAAGACAGAAGCTGTCCTTGCCTGCAGTAGAAGAAGTAACAAGACACTGTCAGGAGACCAATGGTGGGGCAGAAGGAAGATCCTTCAGCCCAGCTTCCACCCCGAGTGCCTCAGATTCAGCCCGAGGGCTCAGGGACAAGTGTTCCCTCTCATTCTGACATGCAGCAGTGTTATCGTCTCCGTTTCCACCTGTTTAAAAAAAAAAAAAGATATGAGAGACCAAGGAAGGTCTGTGCCATGGACATTATATGCAGGGGATGAAACAAGGCCAGCCTGGAGAGCTGTAGTGTTTAGCATGAGCCTTGCCCTCTGACCTCTGAGAGGTCATTTAGAATCCTGTGCAGAACCCCCATTACCATTATGAATCTGTCTTTTATTGTAAGGTGAGTGTCTGCAAACAGACCCAGAGATAGGCAATCTTTTGCAAAGAGTGCATGTGTATTGGTTTACAATCATAAGGCACCCAGCCACAGACTCTTCCATACCTTTGTTCTTTCTCATCCACATCATAACACTTCCGCTCATAAAACCTAAGATGATCATAGCTCCAAGGAGAGCACGAACAGTGGTCCTGTTGGGCATACTGGACTGAGGAGGCTCTGGGAAGGGAAGGGTAAGGACAGGAGGGGAAAATGAGCAACATGATCTCAACTCCCAACTCTGACCAGCTGAGGGTCTTCAGAAGGCTCCAGCTTTCCCTGACCCCAGCTCTGCACCCACACCCTCCTTACCCCATCTCAGGGTGAGAGGCTCAGGCAGCCCCTTATGGTACACATGACATGTGTATTTCTGCTCTTCCCCAGAAGGCACCACCAGAGCTGCCCACTTCTGGAAGGTTCCATCCCCTGCAGGCCTGGTCTCCACAAGCTCCGTGTCCTGAATCAATTCCTCCCCATTCAACTGCCAGGTCAGGGTGATGTCAGCAGGGTAGAAGCCCAGGGCCCAGCACCTCAGGGTGACATAACCTTCAGATCTGGGGTGATGGGTCACATGTGTTTTTGGAGGATCTGAGGAGAAGAGTTGGAAAGTTTGGGCATCAAATATCTTTCCTGGTGACTCCAGAAGTGTCTGTGAGGCCACCTGGGAAGGAAATGACTGGAACAAGGGTCAAATTTCCCAGTAGGTTACATACAATGCTCTGAAAATTCTAGAACTTGTGCCCAGGAGGAGCTAGGTGTCCCAGGAGGCAAAAAGGGACGTCTGCTTCTGTCTGGGTAGCGCTCAGAGATTCAGCATCACTGAAGTCAAATGTCACAGAGGTTGGGTGTGGGCAGAGAACAAGGCCTGAGAGAAGCCATGGCTCTAAAGGACAGCAGACTCATGGGAAATGTTTTCTGTTCTTTCAAGAACCTTCTCTTCTCCCTTTTCATCCTGAAGAGACTCTGAACTGTCCAGAAACAAAGGTGCTCCCTTGGGAGAGGCAGTCTCTGAGAGAGTCAGGAAACACAGGAGTGCTCTCCCCCTCCCATATTGAAGAGAAAGGAACACTGAAGAGGCTGGAACATTGTGTCAAATGAAGAGACACCCAGTATTGCTGGTAAGGTCAGGAATAAGAAAGAACTGTCCAGGGCTGGTGAGATAGCTCAACGGGTAAGGACACTGATTGCTCTTTGAAGGTCCTGAGTTCAAATTCCAGCAACCATATGGTGGCTCACAACCACCTGAAATGAGACCTGACACCCTCTTCTGTTATGTCTGAAGACAGCTACATTGTACTTATGTATAATAATAAATAAATAAATCTTAAAAAAAAAAGAAAGAAAGAACTGTCCACTCTCTACTCTCTTCCTTGATATGGAGTGTGACATCTTAGCTATTGCAGTAAAGCAACCCATTATTCACTTAAGTGACTAACGAAAATGTGGTATACATATAAAGTGGAAACCTGTTGAATTCTACACAATGTAATCACACAATTATCTAGGAAAATTGATGGACTTTGAATATACAATATTAAACGAAGTCACAAAATCTCAGAACAACAACAGGAAGTAAAACTGCAGTCTTTTTGCTCATAGAGGTAATTTAGCAGAACAAACAAACAAAAGAAACAAAAAAACGTATACTTGTTAAGAAATGTACCTGTTGTTACTTGCAACATGACATAATGAAATCAGGAAAGGCTAATATTCGGAGATGGGCAAGGACTAAATGTAGGTAAAGGACATGATGGACAATGGAAGGGAATAATTTATAACTACTTCTAATTCTGTCACTGATTCTCACTGTTTCTGTCTCTCTGTTTCTGTCTCTCTACTCTTTCTGCCTCTGCCTCTGTCTCTCTGTCTCTCTGTGTCTCTGAGTCTCTGTCTCTGTCTCTCTGTATCTCTCCCTGCCCTACACTCCTGGGGTCGATGTTGGATAGCCATGAGTATATTTAATGGAAAATACGTAAAATTCAAATTCTCTACTGGTTCAAAGTGGCAATTCTAACTGTGTACAAGCTCACTGAGGTGGGTATAGCCTTTGGTTTGTGTAATTTCCATATGTTATTTTTCTGTTGTTGCCTTTTAAAATTAAAAAGCAAAAAACCCAACAAAAAAAGCAAACAAACAAAAAGAAAAAAGAAAAAGAGATGGGATTTTACCCAGCTAGTGAGTTTCTGCTCTCTCTGGACAGAGCTCAGCACAGAGGCAAAGGGAGATGGAGTTGTCTACAGCCACGCACCTGCGCACTCCTGTGTCTTTTTTCTGTTCTCCAAGTATCTGAACAGCGAATCCTTGCATGGACCCTCCAAGTAGGTCCTATGGAGCTCTGTATAACCAGCCTGCTCCCACTTGCTTCGGGTGATCTCTGCTGCCATGTCCGCCGCTGTCCACGTTTTCAGATCTTCATTGAGGGCGATGTAATCGCGGCCATCATAGCCATGCTGCTCATAAGCGCGGAAGAGGTTCCGGACGAACTCCACCTCACAGCCATACATCACCTGGATGGTGTGAGAGCCTGGCCCCCCTCTCCTAGTCAGGCCCGCCCACCCTAGGAATTCTCCAAACTGAAAGGGAAACCGGTCCCTTTTGCACCCCATGATTAGGTGGCTTGCAAAAGAGGGAGAGGAGTGGGGACAGACTCTAAGGTTTGGAGGGTTCCTCACCATTTTGGCTCAGGTTGTAGTAGTCCAGCATAGTCTGCAGATTCTCGCGGAAAAACTGTGCATTGCTTGTGACGATCTCTGTCTCTCTCGCCCAATACTCGGGCCCCTCTTGCTCCACCCACGGAGCACGTAGCTTATATGTTGCAGACTCCCCTGCGCTTTCGAAGCACACGAACTGAGTGTCATCCAGGTAGCCCACAGTGATATACCATGGCTCGCTGATTGCAGGTCGGGACAAGGCAGTGTAGAAGTACTTCAGCGAGTGTGAGCCTGGGGGCGGAGCGTGGTGAGACTCCAACCTCCTCCCAGAACCCCCTCAGGGTGCGCAGGCCAGGCAAGTAGAAGGACTCAGGTCTAGGGCCTTGAGTGGAAAAGTGGTGGAGGGTCTGGTGGAGGGTGGACCTCCGCCCCTCCCCTAAAAGGCTGTTTCCCTCCTCATCCAGCACTCACCAGGGCAGGTCTGGGTCTGGCCTTGTGAGGCAACCAGGAGGATCAGGAGGGTGCCAGGCACCATGGTCCCCATCCTCATGTTAGGGAGATCCGAAGTTGTATAAAGTCCTGGACTTTGTAACTTGCAATCACAGAGTTTTATTGCATCTTCTAAGTACCTGCTCTCAACAGGAGTGCAAGGCCTTTGAAAACAATCTGACAATGGTACAGAGAGCAAAAAGTGAAACTATAGTTCTGTATAGCCCAACCTAATCCCCGCCTTCAGGCCTCAGACCCTGACAGCCACTTCCGGGACTTGGAACTTTGTCCTGACTCCTTTTTCTGCACTGAACCCTGTGTATAGATAGCATCCTCTATCTGAGCCCTGCCCAGAATGTCAGGTGGTAATCAGAGTGGAAACTTTCAGGGTTAGAGCAGTTGTTTTTCTCCCTCCTACCTCCATACCTGGCCCCACTGTGATGGGTGTCAGGTGGTCTGGAATGCAGTGGAGAGATGTTTTCTTGAAAGCAGGAGGCTTTGCCAGTGCCTGGCAAATACAGAAGTGGATGCTCACAGTCATTTATAGGATGGAATACAGGGCCCCCAATGTAGGAGCTAGAGAAAGTACCCAAGAGCTGAAGGGGTCTGCAACCCTATAGGTGGAACAACAATATGAACTAATCAATACCCCCAGAACTCATGTCTCTAGCTGCATATGTAGCAGAAGATGGCCTAGTCAGCCATCATTGGGAAGAGAGGCCCCTTGGTCTAGCAAACTTTATATGCCCCAGTACAGGGGAAAGCCAGGGCCAAGAAGTGGGAGTGAGTGGGTAGGGGAGCAGGGCGAGGGGAGGGTAGAGGGGACTTTTGGGATAGCATTTGAAATGTAAAGGAAGAAAATATCTAATTGAAAAAATATGTTTAAAAAAAAAAAAGCAGGAGGCTTTGATCAGCAAGCACCACACTTTTTCCCACAAGCAGAGACTAGGAGTCTGTGTTCACCTGTAGTGGTTTAGGGTTAGCTCACACTGCCAAGCCAGACTGCTCAGGAATCTGTGTTCTAAATACATAAACAACCAACAACAACAACAACAACAAAATAATATGGGTCCAAACTGCCTTGTGCTAGTTCTACAGGGGGTCCTAAAAGTCTCCAGTCAGGTTCCACCTGCACTGGGGAAATAACAGTCTTGCTCAGCAGCACCAGACTGTCAGCTTCTTCATATTTCCTTCATGCTGCAAAGTCCTCCCTTGTTAGCATGACTTCTCTTCAACCTCTCAGGGGCCTTGTTACTGTGGATCCCATGCCTGCATTGTCTTCTGAGAAATGGGAAGATGTTTTCATCATTATCCTGATCTCTAAGTTGCCCAGAATAGCCAACTACTCCAATATTTCTTTCTGAGGTCTTTTAACACTAAAAGCATTCATCCAGGACTCTATTAGTCTTCTTCTTCTTATATAAGTGCAAGGACATTCATACAAGCACAGGCACAGACACACATTCACACACACATATTCACAAATACACTTATACACACACACACATTTATACACATTTACATACACACACACTCACATACACACATTCACAAACACATTCACAACTAACTCACGCACATTCACATGCACACACACACACTCACACACTCACTCAAACTCACACTCACACGATCACCAACCCATACTCACATACTTTCACACACATAATCACAAACACAAACTCACATACATTCACACACACTCACACAATCACAAACACAAACTCTCTCACACCCATAAACTCACACACACACACATTCATACACTCACTCAATACACACCCACACACAAACTCACACACTCACACAATAACGAACACACACACATATTAAAACACAAGCGTGCGCACACACACACACACACACAATCAATGTAGCCTGTTGCTCTCCCTTTCTAGCCTTCCTGCTTCCTCTTGTCTTTGAGTCAGTGAACATGGCTGTTTCTTTCCCCCTCTGGGCTCTCCATCCTGGATCAGATAATGGCTTCAGCTGCTGCTCAGTTTGGTTCTACTTTTCCTGGATGGATTTGTCTGTTGCCTCCAATGCACTCAGAAATCTCTCTGACCCTCTCCAGGCATCCCTGTGCTTCCCATCAATGCACAGATGTCTGAGGCCAGCCTGTCTGGGATTCTCCCTCAGAACCCATGTCCACATCTGGAGTCAACTCCCTCTTTTAGTTTCTGGCCTCTGGCTCACTGCATAGATTCCTATGCACACTCAAGACCTCAGACCTCAGAGTACTGCTTTGAAATGCTAAGGAAAGCATTGAGACATCTCCTAACCAGGAGATAGGATGCTCACCCAGGCAATGTGGGGTGGCATTCCTGACAAGTGCAGGAAGCAGCCGTGTTGACCCACATGAAGGTCAGGGCTCAGGTGACTAAGGTCTCAGGCACTGTCTGCTTCTTTCCCAGAATGTCTGCAAAGGTGGGAAATGGCTATAACCCTGCTCCCACACCAGCCCTTATTTGTACAATCAGCAGACCTGCTGAGCAGGAAGTCACTGTGGTCACACTAACAGGGCACCATTCACTTCAAGGCCTGCAGGCAGCTCAGGGCAGTAGTATGGTCCACAGCCTCCAGAGTAAGCTGTGGCTTCACCCTGGAAACTGGGGTCATTGAGAGCTGGGAGTCAGATGAGCCAAGGCCATCCTAGGAACTGGGGTCATTGAGAGCTGGGACTGAGATGAGCACAGGCCCCCAGAGGACAGCCAGGAGGAAGAGGAGGGCAGGTCTTCTCTGCTGTCAACTTTGACCTCAGCTTCTGAAGCTTATCCTTCTCTGGGACAGCTACAGGTATCAGAACCTCCTGGGCTCCTGGGTATGCAGAGCCAGCTCCTGCAGCTGGGTACCCTGGTGAGACCCAGGCACCCTGCAGACCTCACAAGCACAAGGTGGACTGTTCATGGACATTTGCAGGCTGAGGCTTTCTTGAATCTGTGTAGGAGCAAAATGTGTCTGCAGTGCTGGCAGGGAGGTGGGCATGTCTCTTCTCACTTGGTGAAAGTGCAGGGACCCAGGGCTTGAGAGCCAGCGAGGGTGAGCTAGTACAGGTTCTGACCAGATGAACAGACCGAGGTAACCGAGGTCTACAGCAAACTGAATCCAAGGAACTGGGAGGAGTGTCCTCTGGTTTTTGCAAACCAGGCAGTAGGAGACCCTCAGATGCTCTAGACTGTACTTGTGGCTGTTTTGAAGTCCTGCCTGTAGCTGGCAGTGCTAAGTGGTCTTGGTCCTCTCTGGCCATGAGGTGCTGGTTCAGAAGATGTAGGGCAAGCTGAAGCCCACCAGCAGGTGTGGTTCTCAGGTCCTTGTGTAACTGCCTTGACAGCTCCTGCATCCGGTATGTAAGGTGGCAGTTGAGGCATCAGATGCAGGTGGTATCTGCCCAAACACCCTGGGAGACTGAATATAAAATCCTCAAGAGTGAGGAAGAGCAGGATGCCAGTGACTTTGATGGCTCTATCCAGTGACTGCTCTGCTGCCTGCATGGTGGGTGATTGCTGCATTAAGAAGGCTCAGAACTCCAAACAGTGAAATTGAGGCAAAGCTTCTCTCTCCATTTCAACCTCAGAGCTCTGTGGACAGCTCTGAGTGCATCAAATATCTCCAAGCCAGGGTGGCTGGTTGGCCTGCCAGGGCTGCACTAAGCTCAGCTCCTAGTTAGTTCACAAACTCAGAGCTCACAGCGCCACCTACTGGTGTTTCTGTTTGCTTGCAGATCTTATTCTCTCCAGAGCACATGCACCCAGTTTTTCTTTCCTCCATGGCTTTATGGTGGATCACTAAAATAGTGTCTTCTTCCAGGGCCCCAAATTTGGGGCCTGCAGGTCTAAGTGTCTAGTGCCGGGGCATGCTATGCCAGCTGCCTCCCCATGCTTTGCTCAGTGTATCCCAACTCTAGTAGGCAAGTAGAGTCTCTGTGAGTCACCAAGAGCCTCAGTGAATTTGAGGACTTGTAGGAAGGCACTGGACCCAAGATGGTTCCCTCTCTGTACTGAGTTTCCTACACCTCCTGGGGCTGTGTCTGCCTGTCTGTAATACTTGAGACAGGTTTTCTTTGTGTAACAGTCTTGGCTGTCCTGCGTCTCACTCTGTAGACCATGCTGACTCTAAACTCAGAGAGTTCTACTTGCCTCTGCCTTCTAAGTTCCAGGACTAAAGGCATGAGTCACCACTACCTGTCACCTCCTGGGTTTCTGATCTCCCTCTGGCTGACCATTCTCATCCTGCAGTGAATACATCAGGAGCTGGTGTCTTTGCATGGGCTGACTGGAGTGCCAAGGAGGCTCTGATTTGGTGAGCTCTGTTGGAAGACAGTAAGCTCTTTGATGAGGTTCCCGGCTTGCAGCACATTTTTTTGTTTTGTATTTTGATTTTTTTCTCCCAGACGTTTTTTTTCAGTGTAGCCATCATTGGCTATTCTGGCCTCCCTGTTTAGTCCAGCCTGGCCTTGAACTCACAAATCTGCATCTGTGTCCTGAATGCGGAGGATCAAAGCTGTGCACTTCCAAAGCAGGCTTTCAGGTGTTTTTTAATTGTTGCATGAAAGAGAGTTGTCTATATTTGTGTCGCTGTTGAAGCACACCAACTTTGTTTCATCCACAAGCCAGCAGAGATGAACCATGGCTCCTCAAGAACACTGCAGAGATTGTGAGCCTGGTGATGGGCAGTGAGACACCCCCACACTCCCCCAGGGATTCCTGGCCAGTGCATGAATGAGAGAGGAATCTGGGCACCAAGACTCAGGACACAGGTGGAGAAAGGGCTGAGGGTTTGGGACAACAAGGCTTCCCTGCTGCCACTCTGCCCCTCCCCACAGAGGCTGCTTCCCTTCTGACCCCACACTCACCCCCAAGGGTCTGGGTAGGGGACAGGGAAGCCTCCAGTAGCAGGAGTAGCCTGCCTGCCTGGTGCCTTTTGCCCCAGTAGAGCTATGAGCAGGTGTGAGTCTGTGAGGCTTTGTGACCAAGGACCCAGAGACCTCAGCCATGCTGGTTGGTTCTCTAGAATCTGTCCACCTCATGGACTGTCAACTTGTCCCTGGACAAGGACCTGGCAGAGATTGTGTACTGGTCAAGTGAAGCTGGCCAGCTCGGTTTCCCTATCTGAGACTCTGGCAGCCTGGGAACTACTACGTAGCCTCAACCTTAAAACTGAAAGAAGCAGGGCGGTGATGGCACACGCCTTTAATCCCAGTACTTGGGAGGCAGAGGCAGGCAGATTTCTGTGTTCAAGGCCAGCCTGGTCTACAAAGTGAGTTCCAGAACAGCCAGGGCTACACAGAGAAACCCTGTCTCGAAAAACAAAACAAAACAAAACAAAATACTGAAAGAAAATGGTTTGTATACTGTGTCCATCAGAGTCAGGTTCCCAGTTTGGTGTTCTCACAAGTCATCCCTCACTTGCCTGGGTCTCTCTTGAGGCTGTTCTGGACTCATTAGTCAGATTCTCCAGAACCATCCACTACAGAGAGAAAGACTGCAGGAGAGCTGGAGAGCTGGAGAGAGGGAGAAAGAGATGTAGTGAGAGTGAGAGAGGGAGGGAGGGAAGCAGGAAGGAGAGAGGAAGTATGGCTGCTGCTTGCCTTCTGCAGACCTTAAATGGCAGCTTCCCTGAGCCCTGTTGCAGTGGTCTGGGCTGCACAGGCTGTACAGAGCCCTCTGTAAAGGTCAGCTTCTATCCTTGGCTCATTGGAGCCATTCAGAGTGGTTTCTCCAGTCAGATGGAGACAGCTCCATGTCTCCCCAGCCTGCAGCCATCACAGGAGTTTAGGGAGCTGTCTCCAGTGGGTCCCCTTTCCAGCCCCACAGGAGCATCCCCTCAGGAGCTCTCCACTGTGGCGGCACGTTTCCTGTCTTTGTCTATTGCCCTTTGAGGAGCTAGCTGTCCATAGTGGCGACATCTTCTCTTCTGCCTCAGCTTATAGCCGTGGTGAAACACTGCAGGAGCTGTCTACAGTGTCTACTTGTCTTCCCCCAAGCCCCAGCATCTGCACAGATTTAGAGTTCTTCGGAGGCAACTGCAGCCATGAAGCACTTCCCACCCCAACCCAGGGGCCCTTAGGAGGGAGAAGGGGTTAAAAAAAAACACACACACAAAAAAAACAAAAAACAAAACAAACAAAGAAAAAACACAAAACCACCAACCCCTGACCTTCACAGAAAGGGGGGGAGACAGTTTCTGAAGACCCACAAAATGAGAATTTGAAAGTTCACCAATCGTTACTCTGGAAATTTGAGTCCTGAGAAGCTCCCCCCTATCTGAAATCCTATATAAGCACTGCCTGATGCCCTGTTGTGTGACCCCAGGAGCAGAGAGGGCAGCCACGCCAGGATGTGTCCCTCTTCCTCCTTTCAATAAATCTGTTGTGTGACCCGAGGAGCAGAGAGGGTAGCCATGCCAGGATTTGTCCCTCTTTCTCCTTTCAATAAATCTGTTGTGTGACCCGAGGAGCAGAGAGGGCAGCCATGCCAGGATTTGTCCCTCTTCCTCCTGGATTTTTCCCTTCAATAAATCTCCTGTATGAGATTTTTCTGCCATCTGTGACTCTCTCATCAGAAGATAGAAGAAGAAAAGAAGCAAACTATAAAGGAAGCAGAAGTGCAGAGCTGAGGTTCTCCTGAGCTCAGCTGTGCTTACCTGGAGCTGCAGTGCCTCTGCTGAGGAGGCTTCCTCTCACAGCTGTGAGGTTCCTGGGCTCCCCTGTCTGAGGATGCCCTTCTACTGGGACATGGTCCCACCCCAGAGTTGTGTGGTTCCTGCCCATCTGCATCCCAGGATCCCCTTCCATCCAGGCAGAAACACTTACACAAAGCCCAAGCAGATGAGCTGTGAGGAGACAGTGCTGAAAAATTCAAAAGCTCACAGTTCTGAAGGAGACCCAGACTTGGTGCCAACTCCAGTCTCAAGCTTGAAACACAGCACACACAGTTACAGTGTGTGTAAAAGCTAAACCCTCACAAACGGCCGATTTCCAGTTCCTTAAATATGTTTAAAACTGCCAGAATGAGCAGGCTGCTTACTGCTGATTTTATACGATTTCTTTGAACATAATTGATTCTCCTGTGAGTGAGTATTCATAATTTCTCCACAATGTTTTTGGTTTGTTTTTTAGTTTGGTTGTTCCAGCTCACCTTTTGTTTCTGCTGACAGGGTTTCTCTTTGTGGTCCTGAGGGTCCTGGCCAGCCTGGCCTAGAATGCATTGATTTTCCTGCCCGTGTCTCCTGAGTGCCAGTATTAAATGTGTTTGCCACCACTGCCCAGGAAATTCTTTGATCTTACAGAGCTGGTAGAGCCCTGAGGTCTCCTAGTCCTGGGTACTGGATAAGGCTCAGGCCACTTCTGCATTCCTGTGATCAGAGTCTGTCAGCCTGGGGTTCTACCAAGTAACAAGGCCAAAGATATCAGGAGGTCAGATCTGAGGAGTGACCAAAACACACCAAGTGCACTAGGACTGAACCCCAACTCGTTCCTCCAGTGGGCTTAGCACCACCTAAAACTGCTCCACTCACACAAACACACCACAGAGCACTCCATTCCCACCTGACACTCAACACAGGAAACACAAATTCTGGAAGGTTCTCCATCCTGCCATTTATTTCCTCCACAGCACTCTGAGTATTCTCAGTTCCTTAATTTACCCAGTAATGAACCCTCAGCTCAAAGATTTGAGCAATCGAGTTCACATTCAGATTCTTATGTTAAGTGTAGAAGTGAGGAGCTGCAGCTCAGGGCAGCATGGAGGTGACAGAATGCAGATGTCCCCTAGTGCCTGCTGGACTAGGAAGGATGGCTGTGGAAAGGAGAACAGGGAAGTTAGGGACAGTGTCCTTGTGTGCTAGGGTATCCTGGGCTCTCCAGGTCTTCCCATTGTGCATAGAGGAAAAGCAAATAGCTTTAGACATTTGTTGTTTCCATGTCAGAACTTGTTCCCACAAGAAAGCTATCTAAGGATAAAAATCAAAAGTCAGGACAGTCAATATTTAAACATCTCAAAGGCCCTCTGCTCATTCAAAGGTCTAGATCTCAGAGGCCCTGGGACCCAGTCATCTCCTGTTTGCCTAACATCCAATATCAGGCCCCATTTGTTATCTTTTTAAGTCCAGATTCAAGTCAGAGCTCTGGGCACTGTTTTTGTATGCAGTAGAAGAAATAAGACTCCCAGGAGACTAACAGGTGGGGCTGGAGTAGTTATTATATGTTGACTGAACTCTGGCTTCATCCCAAGATTCTCAGAGACAATCTTGTCTCCCTCACTTACCTCCAGTTGGAGTGTAGTCCCCTCCTTTCCCACCTGTGATAAGAAAAGCTGTGAGAGTTCAAGGAAGATCTTGACACTAGGACGTTCACAGAACTGAGAGCAGACCCAGTTGGAGTCAGTAGCAATGTGGGGTCTGGCTGTGTTTCCCATTAAAGAGCAGAGCACACTTCTAAAGGGAACTGAGAGGAAACTCAGACCCTACCCTTTCCTACCTGTGTTTTTCCTCACACAAAACACCATAGGTGCCAGACTGTGTTGGTGCATGCCTTTAATCCCAGCACTCAGGAGACAGAGGCAGGCAGATCTCTGAGTTTGAGGCCAACCTGGTCTACAGAGTGAGTTCCAGGACAGCCAGGGCTACACAGAGAAACCCTGTCTCGAAAAACCAAAACCAACAAACCAACCAAACAAACAAAAACAAACAAACAAACAAAAAACCACCATAGGTAAATTGAAGGTCACAGCTAGAAGGACGACTGAAAGAGCAAGTTCGACGTGTGTAGGGTGGATGGAGGAGGCTCTAAGATGGGAAGGGACAGGAAAGGAGGTTAAGGGACATGACCCCAGCTCTCATCTCTGATCAGCTCAGGGTCTACAGAAGGCTCTAGATTTCCCTGACCCTGCTTCTTCACCCACACCCTTCTTACCCCCTCTCAGGGTGAGAGGCTGATACACTCCCTCATGTTCCACATGGCATGTGAACTTCTGCTCCTTCCCAGAAGGCAGCACCACAGCTGCCCACTTCTGGAAAGTTCCATCCCCTGCAGGCCTGGTCTTTACAAGCTCCATTTCCTGGGTCAGGTCCTCCCCATTCAATGGCCAAGTCAGGGTGATGTCAGCAGGGTAGAAGCCCAGGGCCCAGCACCTCAGGGTGACATCACCTTCAGGTCTGGGGTCATGGGTCACATGTGCCTTTGGAGGGTCTGAGAGAGAGAGTTGAAAGAAAAAGGCATCTTGCTTTCTTCTGGGGACTCAGCAGTGTTCATGTGACCATCCTGGGGTGGACAGGAGAACTGGGGTGGGATTAGGGTGTCCACAATCTAAACACCAACTAGAGCACCTGCACCTGGGAGGATCTGTTCTTAGGGATGTCTTAGGATGTGAGCTGGACAATATGGACAGGAGGCTCCAGGTCTCTGCAGACTCATGGGAAGGGCTTCTGGTCCTGAGCTGGGTGAGGGCCAAGAGACTGAGAAAAGCTGGAGTCTGAATCCAGAGACACTGAAGTCTGGGGCACAGAACAAGTTCTGAGAAATAGCTCCCAATGAGCCCAGGGCCAGTGCTCAAGTCAAGAAATTGTTCATCAGTTACTAAAAGTTTGGTCTCCTTTTGGTGAAAATGAATTTCTTGTTAGAGAGGGGCTGTCATGTGAGGAAGTCATTGTTTTGTCACAGATCTGGAACACAAGAGCCTCTTGCCTCTCTGGACTTTGGGAGGAGTGAGAAAAGTCCTTCTCATTTACCTGTCTC
The DNA here is from genome assembly GCF_000001635.26 of Mus musculus. Taxonomy (NCBI): domain Eukaryota; kingdom Metazoa; phylum Chordata; class Mammalia; order Rodentia; family Muridae; genus Mus; species Mus musculus. Next base: position 2,467,849 of record NT_187027.1, read on the forward strand.
CCTCTCCTCTTTTGCAAATGCTAAGGATCTAAACCAGAAGTTGTGCTTGCTGTGAGCTGTACTCCAAGTCCTCTCTTCCCACCCAGCACCACCAGCTCTCCAAACTCCCAGCAAGCAGTCTAAAGGAAACATGGACTCGGTTTGGCTCCCCTGGGCACCTGAACGCAGCAGCCTCTCCTTCCCTTTTTTGAGGTATTTCTGCATCAGTGGCTCTTCTGGTAGGCTTCTAACTTGTGATGAGGTATCTGAGGTCCAGTGTGGGTCCCTGCTGTCCAGGAACTCAGGTCTTCCTTCCAGGTCGGGAGATCCAAGCCATCATAGGCAAGCTGGTTGTACCAGTGAAGCAGGCGCCCATCTGGTTCCACATCGCAGCCTTGCAGCCACTGAGGTGTGTGAGAGTCTAGGGAGGACATACTTTGTGGTCAGCCCTGTCGCAAAGGGCAGCACCACTAGAGCACAGACGAAGTCCAAGTTAATCCCTGCAGACTCTTGGTTTTTGAGGAACTGGCCATGTGTTGGGTGAAAGTCATGTCCAACCTTGTAGAACCTTGGCATGGGTAGGTGTCACTCACCGTCCACACCCTTGTTGTAAAAACGAACCAGGGTCATCAGGTTCCTTTCAGATAGTTGTGCTTGAGTCCTGACTATAAGAAGAGTCTGCTGTTCCCAGTAATCTGTCTCCTTCTGCTCCAGCCAGGGCGCCATCCTTGGAGTCTCCTCATTGCTGCCAAAGCATCTATGTAGCCAACGACTATGAACCGGGGCTCCCCGATGCCAGGCCAGGACACAGAGCTATAGAAATACCTCAGGGAGTGTGAACCTGGGAGGCAGCGCGCATTGAGACCCTGACCCCCTCATCGGACCTCGAATTGGTGTGCGGGCCAGTGGGAGCAGGGCGCCAGGCTCCAGACAGCTGAAGAAGGGGACAGGGCGGGAGGATTTTGCTTGGAGCTACTCCTGGCCTTCCCAGCAGACACCATTTCCCTCCTAGGTCTCACTCACCCAAACGGGTCCAGGACAAGTGGGCATCCAGCTGCAGGAGATGGAGACAGACCACAGCGGCCTTGAGGAACCAGGCCATTTGGTTCTGTAGAGATCTTGGACAACTTTATAAACCCGAATGATAGTGATTGTATTATTTCAGAACCCAACTTCAAATTACCGTTGCCAATGGAAAATACCAGACAATGTTAATTTCTTTCTTTCTTTCTTTTTTAAATTTTTTGAAACAGGGTTTCTCTGTATAGCTCTGGCTGACCTCGAACTCACTTTAGAGAGAGAGAGAGAGAGAGAGAGAGAGAGAGAGAGAGAGAGAGAGAGAGAAAGAAGAAGAAAGAGAAGGAGGAGGAGGAGGAGGAGGAGGAGGAAGGAGAAGAGGAGGAGGAGGAGAAGGAAGAAGAGGAGGAAGAGGAGGAGGAGGAGGAAGAACAGGATAGTGACAGAGAGAGAATGAAATCTGTACAGTATGCTCAGTATGCAATCCCAGATCACAGCTCACCCACCAGCCTCCCTCCATCAGGAGTAGAGTGAGCAGGTCCTGAACACCCCCTCTCCACAGGAGGAGTTAATTTTACCTCTGCCAGGAAATAGCTCAGTCTGTGAACACCTACACCAACATCCAATGTTACCCAACATCCTGTAAGTCAGATGAATTTTATCTATCTTGTCTATTTTAAATCTTTAATTAAATAATATGAAAGAGTCGGGAAGACAAAGGAAGACACAAGTCAGTGTTTCTCGAAAGATCTTTATAAAAAAGTTCTTTTTAAAATTTAACCCATTTATTTTTTATTCTTTTGGCAAGCATCACACAAAATTTGTAAAACTACCTTGCTTGGGATAGTTACACATTCTTTTTGTTTGTTTGTTTGTTTTTTGTTTTTCAAGACAGGGTTTCTCTGTATAGCCCAGGCTGTCCTGGAACTCAGTCTGTAGACCAGGCTGGCTTCGAACTCAGAAATCCACCTGCCTCTGCTTCCTGAGTGCTGGGACTAAAGGCGTGCGGCACCACACCCGGCTAGTTACACCTTCTTGTGTTACTTCATAGGAGCTGTAATTGTGTATGATTGATACAATTATTGCTGAGTCAAATTCCAGAGATTTGACAGTCATGTTTCCAAGCTCAGACTAAAGAAAGCTTGGGGAATTCACATTAGACCAGTAGCGCACTTACTTCTATCCTCATGTGTTGTTTATAAACTGACATTTGACATTTAAAAGTATTATTTTTGCCTTTATACAAATCTGTCTTCATTTGTGAAACTAGCATACAATGACAGGCAATTCTGTTTCTAAAACCAGAGTTTATTTGATGACAATGTACATTTTATAATGAAATTGTGGTAAAATATTGATGTCTAAACAAAGTATTTTTTATATAAAGCCGCGTTACAGTGTGCAAAATTCGTTTAGAATACTGATGGTTCACCAAAGCTCATGTGACAGCCTGAGAACATGACTGTAGGTTTACTGAGGGCACAGCAGAATTCACAGTGAGGCTGACGATACCCTTGTCATTATGTGTGTTAACAACTGATGATGGGGCTGCAGAGATTGCTTAGTGGTCAAGAGCACTGACTGCTCTTCCAAAAGTCCTGAGTTCAGATTCCAGGATCCACATGGTGGCTCACAACCATCCCTAATGAGATCTGATGCCCTATTCTGGTGTGTCTGAAGACAGCTACAGTGTATTTACATACAAAAAATAAATGAGTTTAAAAAAAAAAAAAACCTAATGCTGATGGGACTGGAGAGTTGGCTAAGTGGTAAAGAGCACTGGCTGCTCTTCCAGAGAACTGAGGTTCAATCCCCAGCACCTATAGGACAGCTCACAACTGTCTGTAACTCCAGTTTCAGGCAATCCTATTCCCTCCCTAGACACCAGGCAGGGAGGTTGTGCACAGACACACATTGGGCCGAGAAAACCATACATATTAAATAAGTAGATAATTTTACATTAAAAAAATACATACATACATACATACATACATACATACATACATACGTACATAAACAAATCAATAACTGATGCTGAGAACAACTGTGTGGGAATCCTCATAACCAAGGGCCCATGGTTTCACAAAGTGTGATCACATACTTCACAAACAAGCTAACTGCCAAAGACCTCATTGCAGTCTCTGCAGGCCATAGTGGTTCTTGCCTTCAACCCAGCACTTGGAAGACAGAGACAGGTGGATTGACACGGTGTACAGAGTGAGTTCCAGAAAATCTGAGCTACATAGTGAGACCCTGTCTCAAAAGCAAACCAAACCAAACCAGCAGATTTGATGTTCATTTTCAAAGGCAGAAGATAAATCTGTATTTTCCAGTGAAAATTTGACAAAAGTCAAGCTCTGGCGTATTTTCCCTCAAGTTCTAAGGTTAAAAAACTGTTTAAGTGTGTGGAAGTATTTTTATTTACATCACACAGTCCCTCCACCACTTAGCTCCTGACAGCAGCTGAGCCTTCTATATCCAGGAAGACCTTCCACTGGAGAGCCCTGCTGTGAAGTGTCAAAGCTGGAATGCCTTTAGCAAGTGTTGGTGTGAGAATCCAACACAGTCACTGTGTAGCTGCTCCCAGACAGTTGCTTGCCCTCAGGACCAGAAGCTTGAGCTCAGAGACTTGTGACTCTGCCATGCATGTTTTCTGAGTGAGGGTTAATAACATGTTACAAAGTGGAGCAGGGTAGAACACAGTCCCCACAGGACTGCATTCCAGTTCCTTCGTCCTTTCTGTGATCCTACAGACAGGAGTTAGACTCTGGAAGATTGGGGGAGAGAGGATAGAATCTCAAGGCAAGGGCCCTGGAAGGAGGACATGTTCTCCTTGGAAGAAGTTCATGTCCTCAAGGCAGACTCCCGAGTGTAGGGGCCTAGTTGGGCCTTGGGGAACAAGGATGGAAAAACACTTACTGCCATTAATCAGGCACCCCAAAGGAGAATGAGACAGGCACCACTCACAGGAACCAGAAAGGGCCTACTCCTCCATACAAACTAAAATGATGCAGAAATAAACACAGAAGACGCGTGAAGAAGCAGAGCCAGGACTGAGCCAAGGCTGTGACCTGTCCCAGCTGCCCTGGCTGCTTACAATCCTGGGGACAGGACAAGGCTAAGGACATCCCCCTGTCTCTTGGATCATACACTATCAGCCTGTGGTTTCACCAAGTGACAAGGACAAAAGATCTCAGGAGGACAGAGCTGAGAGTGACCAGACCACACCAAAGTGGTCATGAGCTGGGCTCTAGATAGGCATGACCACAACCTCCTCCTGTCTCACCTGATGCTTAGCACAGGAACATAGTTTCTGGAAGGTTCTCCATTCTGCCATTTATTTCTGCCTCAGCACTCTGAGTATTGTCAGTCCCTTAATTTACCCACTAATCAACCCTCAGCTCAAAGATTTGAGCAATCAAGTTCACATTCAGATTCTTATGTTCAGTGTGGAAGTGAGGAGCTGCAGCTCAGGGCAGCATGGAGCTGTCAGGATGCAGATGTCCCTTAGTGCGTGCTGGACCAGGAAGGATGGCTGTGGAAAGAAGAACAGGGAAGTTAGGGACAGGGTCCTTGTGTGCTTGGGTAGCCTGGAATCTCCAGGTCTTCCCATTGTGCATACAGGAAAAGCAAATAGCTTTAGACATTCGTTGTTTCTAAGTCAGAACTTGTTCCCACAAGAAGGCTATCTCAGGGAAAAAAAATAAGAGTCAGGACATTCAATATGAACCCATCTCCAAGTCCCACCACTCATTCAAAGGTGTAGATCTGAGAGGGCCTGGGACCTAATCCTCTTTTGTTTGCCTTAGGTCCAATCCCCGGTCCGATTTTTTTTTTTTTTTTTTTTACCTTTGAAGGCCTCCAGAAACAAGGCAGAGCCCTGGACACTGTTGCTGCCTGCAGTAGAAGACAGAAGACATTCAGGAGATTGACAGTTTAACTGGAGGAGCTAATAAGGGCTAACTTTGCTCTACCTTCACCCCAAGAGTCTCAGAGACAATCTTCTCTCCCACACCTACCTCCAGCCGGAGCATAGACCCCTCCTTTTCCACCTGTGAGAAGAAAAGCTGTGAGAGTTCAAGGAAGATCTTGACACTAGGAAGTTCCCAGAACTGACAGAGGATCCAGGTGGAGACAGTAGCAATGTGGGGTGTGGATTTGTTTCCCATTAATGAGCTAAACACACTTTTAAAGGGAACAGAGAGATAACTCGGACCCTGCCCTTTCCTACCTATTTTTTTCCTGCTCTTCAACACAAAAGCCACCATAGCTCCAATGATGATCACAGCTCCAAGGACAACCAGAACAGCTATGATTACCATGTTGGAGACAGTGGATGGAGGAGGCTCTGGGAAGGACAGGTACAGGAAATGAAGGTGAGAGTTATGATCCCAGCTCTGAGCCATGACCAGCTCAGGGTCTGCAGAAGGCTCCAGCTTTCCCTGACCCCAGCTCTGCACCTACACTCTCCTTACCCCATCTCAAGGTGAGGGGCTCAGGCAGCCCCTTATGGTACACATGGCATGTGTAATTCTGCTCCTTCCCAAGAGGCACCACCACAGCTGCCCACTTCTGGAAGGTTCCATCCCCTCCAGGCCTGGTCTCCACAAGCTCCATGTCCTGGGTCAGCTCCTCCCCATTCAACTGCCAGGTCAGGGTGATGTTAGCAGGGTAGAAGCCCATGGCCCAGCACCTCAGGGTAACATCACCTGCAGATCTGGGGTGATGGGTCACATGTGTCTTTGGGGGATCTGTGTGGAAGATTTAAGAAATCACACAATTAACAAGACACACTGAAATCTACACAAGACTCAGTTAAACCAATGATGACACTGAACTATGTGTCTGTTTGACACTTCAACTGTCATGACACTAGTGACCTGCAGGCAAAGCTGGTCCTCTCAGCACAGAACTGCACACTTTCTTTTGGGACTCAGAAGCCAAGAGGGAATCCACATGAGCCAGTGGATCAACATGGTCATCCTTATGTGATGTTCAATAGCATGAGAGAGGTAGTCAAAGAATGGAAGAGGGATTGGCAAAAAAGTAATTTAATATGTGTTTGAGTTCTTATCAAAATCAGAAATCAGGGCCATATGCCACTGGAAGGATGCCACCACTGAGACTGCCACTGTGGTCATCTTGCAGACCAACATTAACTGTCAGTCCAAGTGAAGAGCCATCACAAAGTGTGTAGCCAGAGAAAATGACTCCCAGTCCCTGCCTCTAGGGGACAAGGTACAGGTATGTTACACAGGATCCCTGGAGTATGCTGTGGACCCCAGTGCAACACTCACTGGAACACAGTGGGCTCACAGGGTGGGCTCACTATAGCTCTGGATTTCAGAAGACCCTGTCACTCAGAAAGTCCAATTCCTGATTCACCATGTAACTTGTATTCACTATGTAACTTGTATTCACACTGTAACTTGTTGGGGCAGAGAGACAGCAGGAGACTTCTGCATGTTTAGGTCTGACAGGAAACAGTGTAAACTCACAAGAATGAGAACCCTGACTTATCTTGTGTAATAATCCAGGTTAGTGGCCTCCTCTGGCACCTGTGTAGACTGATTCAAATGATAATAGGAGGGCAGGGAGAAACAGGATCACTCCAGTGCAGACAAAAACTGACTAGAAACAAAATAACGCCTTCAAAAAAAAAAAAAAAGTAAAGAAAAAAGAAAGAAGAAAAAGAAAAGAGAAGAAAGAAAAAGAAATTCCATGATTTATATTCCTCCAGAGTAGCCCATAAGGGCTCATGAGACCATTCACCACTGTAGGAATAGAGAGAATTGGGTTACAGACAGGGAGGGATCTGGGAGAATGTATTCTTTGAAAATTCTAGAAACTGGGGCAACCAGCCTAGTGTAGGGGAGTCCATGTCTCTTATTAGGTAAAGGCGACTTCCGGTCCTGAGGTGTAAGGGCTGACACACTCAGCAGGGCAGGAGTCAGTGTCCACAGACACTGGGTGTGGGCAGAGAACCCATCCTGGGAGAGGCCATGGCTGACAGTTCCTTCAGGGGAACTGAAGGGAGCAGCTGTTGTTACCTCAGGGAAATTCTCTCCTTCCCTCCTGAGACAGACTGGGCACTGTCCAGGGAGAAGGCTGAGCCCTGGAAGACTCAGTGCAGTCCCTGAGATGAGGGATCTGAAGACCCAGGGACACTCTCTCCCCTCTGAGACAGGGGCATCACCCCAGCTGAGGGTTTCTTCTTCCCCAGGACTGAGCCCCAGCCCGAGGGCAGAGGGAGGAGCTGCCCGCGGCCCCTGCACCTGTGCGCAGCAGCGTCTCCTTCCCGAGCTCCAGGTATCTGCGGAGCCACTCCACGCATACGCCCTCTAGGTAGGCCCTGAATCTCTCTGCTTCACCACCCTGCTCCCACTTGCGTCTGGTGATCAGCGCCGCCATGTCCGCCGCCGTCCACGTTTTCAGGTCTTCGTTCAGGGCGATGTAATCGCATCCGTCGTAAGCGAACTGCCAGTACCCGCTGAGGAAGCGCCCGTCCGACCCCAAATCACAGCCGGACAACCGCTGGAACGTGTGAGAGCCTGCGGGACCCCAAGGTCAGCCCCGCCCACCCGCCCCCGCCCCCGCCCCCGCCCCGCCCAGCCCACCCGCGGACTCCTCCAAAGTGAAAGGGAAACGGGTCCCGGGTTGGTTCTGCTCCCGAACCTAGACTTGGGACTGGAGAGATCTCCAGCTTCTCCGGACGCGGCTAGGTGGTGACCTCCGACCCGGGGTCACTCACCGCCCTTGCTCTGGTTGTAGTAGCGGAGCAGGTTCCTCAGGCTCTCTCGGAAACTCTGCTCATTGCCCTTGGCACGCCGTGTGTTCCGCTCCCAATACTTCGGCCCCTCCTGCTCTATCCACCGCGCCCGCGGCTCGTATCTAGGATTCTCCGCGTCGCTGTCAAAGCGCACGAACTGCGTGTCGTCCACGTAGCCGACAGAGATGAACCGGGGCTCCCCGAGGCCGGGCCGGGACACGGCGGTCTCGAAATACCGCATCGAGTGTGGGCCTAGGGGCGGCGCGCGGTGAGACCCGGACCTCCTCACGGGACTCCGGCCGACTGCGCCGGCCGGGAGGGGAGCAGGGCGCCGGGCTCCGGATGCGGGTGTAGAAGGGCGGAGGGTCTTGTGAGCGACGGGGGGACGCGGATTCCACGGTGCCGTCCCCGCCCCTCCACGCAGAGGCCGTTTCCCTCCCGACCCCGCACTCACCCGCGCGGGTCTCGATCAGGGTCAGGGCGGCCGCCAGCAGCAGGAGCGGCATTCGCTGCGCCATTGTCCCATCTGGGATACAGGGCATTTGAGGCCCTCCGGCTGCTTGGACTTTATAACCAGCGTCCGCGGAGGAGCTGTTGGTTACTTCCCCAGGATCCTGCCACCCAATGGAGAGGAGACCTGCCAGATAATTCCTGCTACCTCAGGAGGTCAGAGAGGGCATCAGATCCCCAGGAGCTATAAAGTGGTGCTGCTCCAGGGCAAGGGAGGGGCAGGAGCTGAGCTGCAGGAGAGGGTGGTGTCTGCAGGGAGCAGAGTGAGGCCCTTGTGCACCTGTGTCTTAGTGAGGGTTTCCATTGCTGTGATAAGACCCCATGACCAAAAGCAACTTGAGGAAGAAAGGGTTTATTTCAGTTTACACTTCCACATCACAGTCTATCATTGAAGAGATTCATGGCAGGACCTTGAGAGAGGATTCTCAAGTAGGAACTGAAGCAGAGACCATCAGGACCAGTGCTAATAGCTTTGTACCTCATGGCTTGCTCAGCCTGCTTTCTTATACAATCCGTGATTACCAGCCAAGACCACCTCCAGTGGGCTGAGCCCTTCCATACTGATCATTCATAATAATTTAAAAATGCCTTATAGACTTTCCCAAAAGCATCCTGGATGGAAGCAATTTTTCAATTCAGGATCCTCTTCTTATATATGTCTCAGTTTGTGTGGAGTTGACAAAATACAAACAGCATAGCCTCCTGGTGCAGGGTCACTCAGTGAGAGATGAAGGAGCAGGATGTGTGAGTTCCTCCCCTGAGCTGAGCCAGGGACCTGCCCTGTGGATGGAGGCCCCATGGAAAAACAGTTGAAATGCAAGGAATGGGAGCACAGTTGGCTCCAACTCCATTCCTGCCCCTCAGTCCTGAGGACCTGTCTCTTCCTTGCTGTTGGTTGATGCTGTTGACATAACCATGGGAGAGACTGATAAAGTCAGGGCAAGGGAGGAGATGGGGAGAGAAATAGGGACCTTTTCTTACCTCAGAGCAGGGTAATCAGATTTTGGAGAGACTGAGGAGAGGTAGGTAGGTATGTAGTTAGGTAGGTAGGTAGATTATAGATAGACAGACAGACAGATAGATATAGAACCGGGGGTGGGGTGTCAACATCTTTGGGGACCCAAGAAAGCTGGATGCTGTCTAGGTTCAAAAAAAGCATGCTGTTCCCTCACTGTTCAGGCTCTTCAGGGCCATCTGCAGCTGGGGCATGCAGATGCATTCTTGGGGCATTTGGGGCAGGTGCTTTGAAGCTGTCTGGTATGCAGAGTTTGAGGAAACCCCTGGAGCTAGCATTTTACTGATGCACATCTGTATATATAAGGATCAGAGGATAAAGTTAAGGAGGTTATAATAAATTTTTTCCTTAGCTGAACATTTTAAACTTTTAGGCCTATTAGGTGGGGGTGGGGCATCCCAAGACCACAGAAAAGGAGAGGATAACCCCACCCTTAGGACTAAGCTAAATAGGCAGGAGATGAAACAGGCTGTTGATTGACAGTTCTTATCTGCAGTCCTTTTTGATCATGAGAGGTGGATTCAAGTAGATTCTTTGAACTGTAAAAGAATTTTTTAAGTTTATAAAATGAGATAAAGTTTAGACATGTAAACATAGCACTGTGTAATCTGTACTGAACTCTCATTGTAGAAAAGGCAGCAGACTTGTGTCTTTGATTCTTAGTAAAAGTTTGGGGACCCTGAAAAAGGAGTTTGAGGTAAAAGCATGAATAGGGCATATACAGATTGGATAGATGTTTTTATCTCAATGAGAAGCCCTTTTAAGTCTATACTTAGAGACAACCATAGGAAATTCATAATCTTGAGCTTGTTACTGTGACAATAGCAATCACTGATTATCATAACTAGATCAATAACTCATCAGAACGTCAGTGATTAATGTTAAAACTCTGAACTCTTTAGATCTTAATATAACAATAGCATAGAGAGGGAAGAAATCTGAAACATTTTTCATTTTTACATACATTGTAAATCTCCTTCTTATCCCTTTATATTTTGTACACCTTAAAACTTTAAAAACACCCTTTTGACCTTTATAAATATGATTCACAGATTTCAAAGCACACTTTTAAGATTGTTGTAACGTACTTAACATTTCATATCTTTGGAAGTTATATGAACTCTACAGTTTTTACTATCCAATTATTCACCACAACTCACAAGTCACAGGTTGGTTACTGAGAGAAATCATGGTAAAACAACTTCCTTTACATAAAGGAATAGTAAAACATTACATTGAAATCTGTTGTGTGAATTTTTCTCTCCTTAGAACCTGGTAACAATGTGATCAGTGTGGAGACCCAGTAGCAACTCTAGGAAAGTGTCCATGAGTTTTACACATGAAGAGAACTGAGAAGCACCTGAAACCTGTGCTGTTGCTCCCTGAGAAACTGACAAAGCTCTCCCTAGTCCACACCATCAGAGATCTGGGAAGGATGAATTTCTCCTGAGAAAGCAGGAAGTACAGACCAAGCAGCTTCCAAATCTATTAAAAATGACAGACTTATCTGTTACCTAGACAACCACTGTGGTATACTGATTTTATTGGGAACAGAGGACCCAGGGAAGCATCACTCTGTCTTTTCTGCCCAGTACAGAAGATCCAAAGCAAGACAATCAACTCCCCAGTTGTCCACAGCTGTCATAGGCATCAGGCCCGACCCCATGTCACACCCATACCTCCACTGGAACCTGTGAGAGCCTGTGGGACCTCGGGTCAGCCCCTCCTGCCCTTTGCGTCCTAGGAATCCCCTAAACTAAAAGTGGAAGTGGGTCCCAGGTCTTGGGTCCCAGCGGGACCCTCAAGTTCTGGGAGTTCCTCGGACTTGGGACCCAGGACTTCTCTAGCCCCTGAGTGTGACTTCCGACCTGGGGTCACTCACCACCCTTGCTCTGGTTGTAGTAGCCAAGCAGGGTCCTTAGATTCATTTGGAAACTCTTCTCATGGCCCTCTGTGACTTTTGTCCGTAGCTCCCAATACTCCAGGCTCTAGAGATCCATCCAAGGCACGCGCAGCTCTTATCTGGGATTCTCCCCGTTGCTGTCGAAGTGCATGAACTGCTTGTCCTCAATGTAGCCGACTTCCACGTACCGGGTCTTCCCATGGGTAGGCCAGAACATGGCAGTGGAGAAATAACGCATCGAGGGTGAGCCTGGGGGCGGCGCGTGGTGAGACCCCGACCTCTTCCCCGGACCCCGTGCTGGTGCGCAGATCCGGAAGGGAGCAGGGCGCGGGGCTCGGGACAAGGGTGGACAAGGGGCGGAGGGTCCTGTGGGTGACGCGGGGACTCGGCTTCCCCGGTGCTGTCCCTGCCCCTCTCTGCAGAGGCCATTTCCCTCCAGACCCCGCACTCACCCTCATGGGTCTGTGTCCTGGCCAGGGCAGCAGGTCACTGCACCATTGCCCCCAGCTGGCAATCAGGGCAGGTCTGAGTTCCGCGATCTGCCAGGACTTCACAACCAGTGCCCTGGGCCATGGTGTTTGGCTTCCCAGAATCTTGCTATCCAATGGTGTGTGTGTGTGTGTGTGTGTGTGTGTGTGTGTGTGTGTGTGTTGTGTGTGATCTGAGAGCGAGTCGTTAGTGTCCAGTAGAAGGATCTGACCCAGGTTAGGAGCAGAAGTGAAACTGGGGAATGAGAATCCAGGGCCCTGGGCTTGCCCACCCATGCCTGGGCTAAGACTTTGCTTCGAACACTTATAATTGAAATAAAATGCTAAGAAGTTTGCCCTATAGTAGCTTAGTGCAGATAGAAATGCAGATTAGGATTATTCCTCATCTTTGGGCACTGTAGATTTAGCTCAGAGTTCTCTGACTTCCCCAGGAAGATTGTTGGAGAACTTCACTTCTCAGTTATCTGCTGCACTGTAGCAAAGCAGCCAAGCTCAGCATCTGGAGACTGCAACCACTGATACTTCCCACAGTGTGTGACATCAAGAGTCCTTGGTGACCCTGGCTCAGGAGCATGCACAGGTCCTGTTTTCTTCTTGCTGTGTTTTCTCAAGGCTTCTCTAGAGCTGGGGTCACATGAGATAAGGTTTCTTCATATGGCAGCTGGAAAGGACTCAGGATCTGCCTGGATGGCCCAAGAGTCCTCTGTCCCTTATTTACCTAGATGTCTTTTGAGACTGCTCTTGAAAGAGCAGCTTACTTACCTAAACCTGGCCAAGAGAGAGAGAGGGAGAGAGGGAGAGGGAGAGGGAGAGGGAGAGGGAGAGGGAGAGGGAGAGGGAGAGGGAGAGGGAGAGGGAGAATGATAGAATATTACAGAATGTGTGCAGTATGTTCAGGATCTAATACAAGAACATGACCATACTATCAGTCTCTCTCTGTCAGGAAAAGGAAGTTAGCAGGTCCTGACCACCTGAGAGGATGGAATTAAGGGCAGAGCTGCAAATATGTGAATACCCATTCTAACTACAATGTTACTTCAGCATCCTGTGAGTCAGATGGACATTTAGTGATCTTCTTTTTGCAAGGTGTTAGTTTAAAAAAAAACAGCAAAAATTCAATACAAAAAAGAAGATACAAGTTTCTCAGTTTTCACTGAAAGGTCTTTACAATATCTTTCTACAGTCAACTTGTATTAGTTATTGTTCTCTTGCTGTAGAGAGACACCAGGATCATGGCAACAACAACAACAACAACATCATCATCAACAACAACAGAAATCAGTTAACTGGGACCTAATTACAGTTTCAGGGGTTTAGTCCATTGCCCTCATGGAGGGAAGCAGGCTGGCATCTAGGGAGACATGGGGTTGGAGCAGTAGCTGGGAGTTCCACATCTGGTTCCTCAGGCAGTTTCTGTCTTGGGCTGTGGAATATCCCAAGACCACCCTGAGTGACATACCTCCTAATCCATTAGATAGTGACAGTCCCTAATGACCAAGCATTCAAGTCTATAGGCCAATGGGGGCCATTTTCATTCAAACTACCATATTCCACTACCTGGCCCCATATGAGTGTAGCCATAACAGAATGTAAAAGAAACTCAGTCCACCTTCAAAAGTCTGCATAGCCTGTCAGTCTCAACACTTTAAAACGTCAAGGTTTATACTCTCTTCTGAGGCTCAACACAATCTCTCAACTGCAACCTCTCTATAAGAAAATGAAAAACACATCACATAGTTGAAATATACAGTGGCAAAGGATGTGCATTTGAGTTTCAAAAGGAAGGGAAAGAGCAAAGTGAGGAAACCCTGGATCACAGATTAAAACCCAGCTGGGCAAACTGCAAACTGCATCTCCATGTTTGATGCCAAAGCTCTCTCCAGATCTCCAGCTCCTGTCAGCTGTGTTGGCTCTTTCAGCTCTTTCAGGCTGGTTCACACATAATAGCAGCTCTCCTTGGGAATACAGGAAGATTGGCATCTCCCAATCTTGGGTTCTCCAGTGAAATCCAGCATTCACTCTCCCAGCTTTGCTCAATGGCCTCTCTGGGCCTCTGTGGAGGGACACACTGGACACACAAACATAGGGAGATTCCATAAGCCAGAATAAAGCTGCCAAATTCTGCTGCTTGCTGGAGCTAGAAGTGGCCCCCACATTCATTCATCTCCTGACCAGTTTTGTGGTTTTGGTGGTTTTCTTCACTGTTTAAGGTTTTCTTTAATTTTCAATTACAGGTTGAAAGCATAGCTGTGTGTGGCTTGTCCCTTTCTTCCACTTAGCAGTGGATTTTCTTTAAACGTTATTCCTCTGAGCACTACTTAGTGGTTCTTTTCTCTTCAAACTGTACTTTGTGTATTTACTTTATGTACCCTGCTCATTTCCATCACACAGGTGCATGGGAGTGGCCATTAATAAATAAGCAAGCAACACAGGCAATACTAGACTCTCCTGAATCTCCTCTGCCAAGCCCTTAATCTAAAACTCTCTGATTTAACTTCAGACAGACTTTTTGCTCAAGGACAGAAAACAGCCACTGTCTTCTCCAAAACAATACAAGAATGAGTTTCCAAACCACGTAACTGATATTCTTCCCCTTTTAAGCTTCATTACCTGGGCCCACAAAGGTCAACCTGCCCTCAGCTCTGCCTCCCAGGCCTCCACTAGCTTGGCTCTTTAAGCCTTGCTTCATGCATGCAACGTTCTTCTAATCCAAAACCCAAAATCTACTTTCTGCCTACAATCTGCATGGTCAGGCTGGACACAGGGATACCCTGCTCCCAGGTACCCAATTTGGAGACAGGGTTTCTCTGTGTCACCCTGAGTGTCCAGGATGGCCTAGAAATCAGTGGTTTTCCTGCCTGTCTTCTGAATGTTGGGATTAAAGGTGTTCACCACCACTCTCCAGAAATTTCTTCACTGGTAATGTCAGTTTCTCAGCTGCACAACAGGCCTGGTACAGTCTTAGGGGCTCATAATCCTGGTCATAAGAGAAGGCTAAGGCCATGACTGTGTTCCTGTGATCAGAGTCTGTCATCCAGTGACTCTATTAAGTGACAAGTACCACGGAGGTATAGCTGAGGAATGACCAGACCAGCAAGGACGTGCACATGGACTGAGCTCCACCTGGCACAGCCCCATTCACAAGCAGATGCCAGAGGACTCCTGCCCCACCTGACATACTCAGCACAAGAAACACAGATTCTGGAAGGTCCTCCATGCTACCATTTATTTCCTCCACAATACTCAGATATTCTCAATCCTTAAATTTACCCACAAGTGAACTGCTCAGGTCAAGGCGTTCACACTCATACTTTTCTTAAGATTTATTTATTTCATGTAGGTGAATACACTGTAGGTGTCTTCCAACACACCTGAGGAAGGCATTGGATGCTATTGCATATGGTTGTGAGCCACCATGTGGTTGCTGGGTATTGAAATCAGGACCTCTGGGAGAGCACTCAGTGCTCTTAACCTCTGAGCCATCTCTCCAGCCTCCACATTCAGATTCTTTTTTTTTTCTTTTTTCCTTTTTTGTTTTTTTTCGAGATAGAGTTTCTCTGTGTAGCCCTGGCTGTCCTGGAACTCACTTTGTAGACCAGGCTGGCCTCGAACTCAGAAATCTGCCTGCCTCTGCCTCCCAAGTGCTAGGATTAATGGCCTAAACCACCACTGCCTGACTTCCACCTTCAGATTCTCATGTTCAGTGTGGAAATGAGGAGATACACTGTGGCGTGTGAGGAGACACAGGTCCAGGACAGCGTGGAGCTGACAGGATGAAGATGTCCCCCAATGCCTGAGGACCAGGAAGGTTGGCTGTGCAAGGGATGATGGCTAATGTAGGGTCTGAGTCTTGGTGTGCAGGGGCAGGCTGTGCTCTCCAGATTTTCCCATTGTATGCATAGTCAAAAACATAAAACGGCAGACACTGCTGCCCAAAGTGATTTCACTGTTCAGAAGTCAGAACTAGTGACTCAGTCCTATGTGGCAGCTGTCCCAAGATGAAGAAAAAGAGTCAGGGCAGTCAATGTGAAAACATCTCAAAGGCTTTCCTCTCATTCAAAGGTTTAATTATGAAAGGCCAAGTGACCGAGTCCTTTCCAGTTTGCCTCAGCCCCAATCCCAGGCTCCCAGGTGTCACCTTTTCAAGTCTCCAGAGACAAGACAGAAGCTGTCCTTGCCTGCAGTAGAAGTAACAAGACATTGTCAGGAGACCAATGGTGGGGCAGAAGGAAGATCCTTCATCCCAGCTTCCACCCCGAGTGCCTCAGATTCAGCCCGAGGGCTCAGGGACAAGTGTTCCCTCTCATTCTGATATGCAGCAGTGTTATCGTCTCCGTTTCCACCTGTTTAAAAAAAAAAAGATATGAGAGACCAAGGAAGTTCTGTGCCATGGACATTATATGCAGGGGATGAAACAAGGCCAGCCTGGAGAGCTGTAGTGTTTAGCATGAGCCTTGCCCTCTGACCTCTGAGAGGTCATTTAGAATCCTGTGCAGAACCCCCATTACCATTATGAATCTGTCTTTTATTGTAAGGTGAGTGTCTGCAAACAGACCCAGAGATAGGCAATCTTTTGCATAGAATGCATGTGTATTGGTTTACAATCATAAGGCTCCCAGCCACAGACTCTTCCATACCATTGTTCTTTCTCATCCACATCATAACACCTCCGCTCATAAAACCTAAGATGATCATAGCTCCAAGGAGAGCACGAACAGTGGTCCTGTTGGGCATACTGGACTGAGGAGGCTCTGGGAAGGGAAGGGTAAGGACAGGAGGGGAAAATGAGCAACATGATCTCAACTCCCAACTCTGACCAGCTGAGGGTCTTCAGAAGGCTCCAGCTTTCCCTGACCCCAGCTCTGCACCCACACCCTCCTTACCCCATCTCAGGGTGAGAGGCTCAGGCAGCCCCTTATGGTACACATGACATGTGTATTTCTGCTCTTCCCCAGAAGGCACCACCAGAGCTGCCCACTTCTGGAAGGTCCCATCCCCTGCAGGCCTGGTCTCCACAAGCTCCATGTCCTGAATCAGTTCCTCCCCATTCAACTGCCAGGTCAGGGTGATGTCAGCAGGGTAGAAGCCCAGGGCCCAGCACCTCAGGGTGACATAACCTTCAGGTCTGGGGTGGTGGGTCACATGTGTTTTTGGAGGATCTGAGGAGAAGAGTTGGAAAGTTTGGGCATCATATATCTTTCCTGGTGACTCCAGAAGTGTCTGTGAGGCCACCTGGGAAGGAAATGACTGGATCCAAGGTCAAATTTCCCAGTAGGTTACATACAATGCTCTGGAAATTCTCAAACTTGTGCCCAGGAGGAGCTATGTGTCCCAGGAGGCAAAAAGGGATGTCTGCTTCTGTCTGGGTAGCGCTCAGAGATTCAGCATCACTGAAGTCAAATGTCACAGAGGTTGGGTGTGGGCAGAGAACAAGGCCTGAGAGAAGCCATGGCTCTAAAGGACAGCAGACTCATGGGAAATGTTTTCTGTTCTTTCAAGAACCTTCTCTTCTCCCTTTTCATCCTGAAGAGACTCTGAACTGTCCAGAGACAAAGGTGCTCCCTTGGGAGAGCCAGTCTCTGAGAGAGTCAGGAAACACAGGAGTGCTCTCCCCCTCCCATATTGAAAAGAAAGGAACACTGAAGAGGCTGAACCTTGAGTCAAATGAAGAGACACCCAGTATTGCTGGTAAGATCACGAATAACAAAGAACTACCAGGGCTGGTGAGATGGCTCAACGGGTAAGGACACTGATTGCTCTTTGAAGGTTCTGAGTTCAAATTCCAGCAACCATATGGTGGCTCACAACCATCTGTAATGAGACCTGACACCCTCTTCTGTTTTGTCTGAAGACAGCTACAGCTTACTTATGTATAATAATAAATAAATAAATCTTAAAAAAAAGGAAGAAAGAGAGAAGGAAAGAACTGTCCACTCTCTACTCTCTTCCTTGATATGGAGTGTGAGATCTTAGCTATTGCAGTAAAGCAACCCAGCATTCACTTAAGCGACTAACGAATATGGGGTATATATATAAAGTGGAAACCTGTTGAGTTCTACACAATGTAATCACACAATTATCTAGGAAAATTGATGGATTTTGAATATACAATATTAAACGAAGTCACACAATCTCAGAACAACAACAGGAAGTAAAACTGCAGTCTTTTTGCTCATAGAGGTAATTTAGCAAAACAAACAAACAAAGAAACAAAGAAACAAAAAAACGTATACTTGTTAAGAAATGTACCTGTTGTTACTTGCAACATGACATAATGAAATCAGGAAAGGCTAATATTCGGAGATGGGCAAGGACTAAATGTAGGTAAAGGACATGATGGACAATGGAAGGGAATAATTTATAACTACTTCTAATTCTGTCACTGATTCTCACTGTTTCTGTCTCTCTACTCTTTCTGCCTCTGCCTCTGTCTCTCTGTCTCTCTGTCTCTCTGTCTCTCTGTGTCTCTGAGTCTCTGTCTCTGTCTCTCTGTCTCTCTCCCTGCCCTACACTCCTGGGGTCGATGTTGGATAGCCATGAGTATATTTAATGGAAAATACGTAAAATTCAAATTCTCTACTGGTTCAAAGTGGCAATTCTAACTGTGTACAAGCTCACTGAGGTGGGTATAGCCTTTGGTTTGTGTAATTTCCATATGTTATTTTTCTGTTGTTGCCTTTTAAAATTAAAAAGCAAAAAACCCAACAAAAAAAGCAAACAAACAAAAAGAAAAAAGAAAAAGAGATGGGATTTTACCCAGCTAGTGAGTTTCTTCTCTCTCTGGACTGAGCTCAGCACAGAGGCAAAAGGAGATGGAGTTGCCTGCAGCCACGCACCTGCGCACTCCTGTGTCTTTTTTCTGTTCTTCAGGTATCTGAACAGCGAATCCTTGCATGGACCCTCCAAGTAGGTTCTACGGAGCTCTGTATAACCAGCCTGCTCCCACTTGCTTCTGGTGATCTCTGCTGCCATGTCCGCCGCTGTCCACGTTTTCAGATCTTCATTCAGGGCGATGTAATCGCGGCCATCATAGCCATGCTGCTCATAAGCGCGGAAGAGGTTCCCGACCTCACAGCCATACATCACCTGGATGGTGTGAGAGCCTGGCCCCCCTCTCCTAGTCAGGCCCGCCCACCCTAGGAATTCTCCAAACTGAAAGGGAAACCGGTCCCTTTTGCACCCCATGATTAGGTGGCTTGCATAAGAGGGAGAGGAGTGGGGACAGACTCTTAGATTTGGGGGGTTCCTCACCATTTTGACTCAGGCTGTAGTAGTCCAGCATAGTCTGCAGATTCTCGCGGAAAAACTGTGCATTGCTTGTGACGATCTCTGTCTCTCTCGCCCAATACTCGGGCCCCTCTTGCTCCACCCACGGAGCACGTAGCTTATATGTTGCAGACTCCCCTGCGCTTTCGAAGCGCACGAACTGAGTGTCATCCAGGTAGCCCACAGCGATATACCATGGTTCGCTGATTGCAGGTCGGGACAAGGCGGTGTAGAAGTACTTCAGCGAGTGTGAGCCTGGGGGCGGCGCGTGGTGAGACTCTGACCTCCTCCCAGAACCCCCTCAGGGTGCGCAGGCCAGGCAAGTAGAAGGACTCAGGTCTAGGGCCTTGAGTGGAGAAGTGGTGGAGGGTCTGGTGGAGGGTGGACCTCCGCCCCTCCCCTAAAAGGCTGTTTCCCTCCTCATCCAGCACTCACCAGGGCAGGTCTGGGTCTGGCCTTGTGAGGCAGCCAGGAGGATCAGGAGGGTGCCAGGCACCATGGTCCCCATCCTCATGTTAGGGAGATCCGAAGTTGTAAAAAGTCCTGGACTTTGTAACTTGCAATCACAGAGTTTTATTGCATCTTCTAAGTACCTGCTCTCAACAGGAGTGCAAGGCCTTTGAAAACAATCTGACAATGGTACAGAGAGCAAAAAGTGAAACTATAGTTCTGTATAGCCCAACCTAATCCCCGCCTTCAGGCCTCAGACCCTGACAGCCACTTCCGGGACTTGGAACTTTGTCCTGACTCCTTTTTCTGCACTGAACCCTGTGTATAGATAGCATCCTCTATCTGAGCCCTGCCCAGAATGTCAGGTGGTAATCAGAGTGGAAACCTTCAGGGTTAGAGCAGTTGTTTTTCTCCCTCCTACCTCCATACCTGGCCCCACTGTGATGGGTGTCAGGTGGTCTGGAATGCAGTGGAGAGATGTTTTCTTGAAAGCAGGAGGCTTTGCCAGTGCCTGGCAAATACAGAAGTGGATGCTCACAGTCATTTATAGGATGGAATACAGGGCCCCCAATGTAGGAGCTAGAGAAAGTACCCAAGAGCTGAAGGGGTCTGCAACCCTATAGGTGGAACAACAATATGAACTAATCAATACCCCCAGAGCTCATGTCTCTAGCTGCATATGTAGCAGAAGATGGCCTAGTCAGCCATCATTGGGAACAGAGGCCCCTTGGTCTAGCAAACTTTATATGCCCCAGTACAGGGGAAAGCCAGGGCCAAGAAGTGGGAGTGAGTGGGTAGGGGAGCAGGGCGAGGGGAGGGTAGAGGGGACTTTTGGGATAGCATTTGAAATGTAAATGAAGAAAATATCTAATTGAAAAAATATGTTAAAAAAAAAAAGCAGGAGGCTTTGACCAGCAAGCACCACACTTTTTCCCACAAGCAGAGACTAGGAGTCTGTGTTCACCTGTAGTGGTTTAGGGTTAGCTCACACTGCCAAGCCAGACTGCTCAGGTATCTGTGTTCTAAATACATAAACAAACAAACAAACAAACAACAACAACAACAACAAAATAATATGGGTCTAAACTGCCTTGTGCTAGTTCTATAGGGGGTCCTAAAAGTCTACCCTCAGGTTCCACCTGCACTGGGGAAATAACAGTCTTGCTCAGCAGCACCAGACTGTCAGCTTCTTCATATTTCCTTCATGCTGCAAAGTCCTCCCTTGTTAGCATGACTTCTCTTCAACCTCTCAGGGGCCTTGTTACTGTGGATCCCATGCCTGCATTGTCTTCTGAGAAATGGGAAGATGTTTTCATCATTATCCTGATCTCTAAGTTGCCCAGAATAGCCAACTACTCCAATATTTCCTTCAGAGGTCTTTTAACACTAAAAGCCATTCATCCAGAACTCTAACAGTCTTCTTCTTCTTATATAAGTGCATGGACATTCATACAAGCACAGGCACAGACACACATTCACACACACACATATTCACAAATACACTTATACACACACACACATTTATACACATTTACATACACACACACTCACATACACACATTCACAAACACATTCACAACTAACTCACGCACATTCACATGCACACACACACACTCACACACTCACTCAAACTCACACTCACACGATCACCAACCCATACTCACATACTTTCACACACATAATCACAAACACAAACTCACATACATTCACACACACTCACACAATCACAAACAGAAACTCTCTCACACCCATAAACTCACACACACACACATTCATACACTCACTCAATACACACCCACACACAAACTCACACACTCACACAATAACGAACACACACACATATTAAAACACAAGCGTGCGCACACACACACACACACACACACACACACACACAATCAATGTAGCCTGTTGCTCTCCCTTTCTAGCCTTCCTGCTTCCTCTTGTCTTTGAGTCCGTGAACATGGCTGTTTCTTTCCCCCTCTGGGCTCTCCATCCTGGATCAGATAATGGCTTCAGCTGCTGCTCAGTTTGATTCTCCTTTTCCTGGATGGATTTGTCTGTTGCCTCCAATGCACTCAGAAATCTCTCTGACCCTCTCCAGGCATCCCTGTGCTTCCCATCAATGCACAGATGTCTGAGGCCAGCCTGTCTGGGATTCTCCCTCAGAACCCATGTCCACATCTGGAGTCAACTCCCTCCTTTAGTTTCTGGCCTCTGGCTCACTGCATAGATTCCTATGCACACTCAAGAACTCAGACCTCAGAGTACTGCTTTGAAATGCTAAGGAAAGCATTGAGACATCTCCTGGGGAGTTAGGATGCTCACCCAGGCAATGTGGGGTGGCATTCCTGACAAGTGCAGGAAGCACTTCATGTGTTGACCCACATGAAGGTCAGGGCTCAGATGACTAAGGTCTCAGGCACTGTCTGCTTCTTTCCCTGACTGTCTGCAAAGGTGGGAAATGGCTATAACCCTGCTCCCACACCAGCCCTTATTTGTACAATCAGCAGACCTGCTGAGCAGGAAGTCACTGTGGTCACACTAACAGGGCACCATTCACTTCAAGGCCTGCAGGCAGCTCAGGGCAGTAGTATGGTCCACAGCCTCCAGAGTAAGCTGTGGCTTCACCCTGGAAACTGGGGTCATCAAGAGCTGGGAGTCAGATGAGCAAAGGCCATCCTAGGAACTGGGGTCATAGAGAGCTGGGACTGAGATGAGCAGAGGCCCCCAGAGGACAGCCAGGATGAAGAAGAGGGCAGGTCCTCTCTGCTGTCAACTTTGACCTCAGCTTCTGAGTTCTTATCCTTCTCTGGGACAGCTACAGGTATCAGAACCTCCTGGGCTCCTGGGTATGCAGAGCCAGCTCCTGCAGCTGGGTACCCTGGTGAGACCCAGGCACCCTGCAGACCTCACTAGCACAAGGTGGACTGTTCATGGACATTTGCAGGCTGGAGGCTTTCTTGAATCTGTGTAGGAGCAAAATGTGTCTGCAGTGCTGGCAGGGAGGCTTGGGCATGTCTCTTCTCACTTGGTGAAATTGCAGGGACCCAGGGCTTGAGAGCCAGCGAGGGTGAGCTAGTACAGGTTCTGACCAGATGAACGGACCGAGGTAACCGAGGTCTACAGCAAACTGAATCCAAGGAACTGGGAGAAGTGTCCTCTGGTTTATGCAAACCAGGCAGTAGGAGACCCTCAGATGCTCTAGACTGTACTTGTGGCTGTTTTGAAGTCCTTCCTCTAGCTGGCAGTGCTAAGTGGTCTTGGTCCTCTCCGGCCATGAGGTGCTGGTTCAGAAGATGTAGGGCAAGCTGAAGCCCATCAGCAGGTGTGGTTCTCAGGGCCTTGTGTAACTGCCTTGACAGCTCCTGCATCTGGTATGAAAGGTGGCAGTTGAGGCATCAGATGCAGGTGGTATCTGCCCAAACACCCTGGGAGACTGAGTTATAAGTCCTCAAGAGAGAGGAAGAGCAGGATGACAGTGACTTTGATGGCTCTATCTGATTACTCTCTGCTGCCTTTATGGTGGATGATTGCTGCACTGGAAAGGCACAGAACTCCAGAGAATTTGAGGCAAAGCTTGTCTCTGTCCAATTCAACCTCAGAGCTCTGTGGGCAGCTCTGACTGAATCAAATATTTCCCTTTCAGGGTGGCTGGTTGGCCTGCCAGGGCTGCACCAAGCTCACCTCCTAGTGAGTTCACAAACTCAGATCTCATAGGGCCACCTCTGGTGCTTAGGTTTGCTTGTGGATCTCATTCTCTCCAGAGCACATGCACCCAGTTTTTCTTTCCTCCATGGCTTCATGGTGGATCACTAAAACAGTGTCTTCTTCTAGGGACCCGAATCTGGGGCCTGCAGGTCTAAGTGTCTGGTGGCAGGACTTTCCATGCTCTCCATGGCTTTCCATGCCAGCTGCCTCTCCATGCTTTGCTCAGTGTGTCCCAACCCTAGTAGACAAGTGTAGCCTCTGTGAGTCACCAAGAGCCTCAGTGAATTGAGAACTTATAGGAAGGAAGGCACTGGACCCAAGATGGTCCCCTCTCTGCACTGAGCCTGCGACACCTCCCGGTTTCTTGTTTGTCTGTGTGTCTGTCTTGTCTAAATATTTAAGACAGGGTTTCTTTTCTTTTCTTTTCTTTTCCTTTCTTTTCTTTTCTTAATATAAAACTTTATTTTCACTGATAATGTCACTGTAACATAATTTCATAGCAGACCTGTGCAAAAGATCCCACATCACCAATGTCTCCAAGAGATTTCACACACTTCTGGGCAGGACAGAAAGCTCTGCCCCGCCCCCGTGTTGACAGTCAACATTTTACCCCTTTATCTATGAGTACAGAAAGGCAAGGCATCATAACTCCAGAATGAAGCTGACTGAAGGCATCCTTAGCTGAGGTCGGATGCTTGCCAGCTCTGAATGGCCACCACAGCAACAGCACATGTTTGCCTCAGTGTGCTCAGGGTGGGTCTTTGAAAAATGTCCGACTATGTAAATATGCTGCACTTATCTCTTCAACATTGCAATGTGGAGGTCTGGAGAGCTTCAAGTCTTCACGAGCCCACATGGGGTTATGGCTGTTATGGATGAGGTGAACTCAACAGACTAATTCCAGCTTTGGCAACCATCAGCAAACTGGTTTCTGCGATTAACCCTGCAGGCATAAATTTCCCAGAGTTGTAGACTCTCATCCCCATAATGCCGGCCAAGGTCCCAGATGTAGCTAGGAAAACCCACACATTCCTGGGATCCTGAGACAGCTGGTAGGCACCCAGGCCTGCTAGGCCCCCAAAGAAGAGAGTCCAGCAGCCAGGGATGGCACACTACCTGCTTTCGCATAGCCAATAATCCCACCGGTAGCAACCAGGGCTGCAGAGCTGAAACCAAAATAAAGTAAAGGCACCAATGGGCCACTGTCCTTCTGCATTGTTCAGTCCCTATGGAGACCACACCAGGGCTGCACCTCCACTCTTCTTAGCGTCTCCGATGAGCATGGTAAATGTTGCTTTCTCTCCAAGGTCCCCCATACTCAGTTTGCAAACTTTTAGAAAACCTTGCACCAAACCCTTGGCTCCTGTTAGGCTGGAGCAAGGGACCAGAAAATGTCCAGGAACCGAGTCGCAACTGCACTACATCGCTACAAAGTGACTCCTGCTCTCTTACTCAAAAGCCCTCCGTGGCGCAGAAGCACGCACACGCACTTAGGTTTCTACTCCCAGAACCGCAGTTAGAGAACATTTTAGAGAGGCAGGAGCAGGCCAGGGAAGCAAGCTCAGCAGAGTGTGCCCAGGAAAGCCCCACATGCCTGTGCGTGCAGAACAATCCCCTGGTGGAAGAGTAGGCAAAGTAAGAATACAACCAACCAACACCAGAGCCAAGCCCAGAGGCCTGTGCTGGAGGACAAGGGTGTAAGCAGACCGCAAGAAGCCAAGGTCAGGAGCCAAGGGTGTCAAGACAGGGTTTCTTTGTGTCCTGGCTGTCCTGGATCTCACTTTGTAGACCAGGCTGGCCTCAAACTCAGAGAGTTCTGCTTACCTCTGCCTTCCAAGTGCTACGACTAAAGGCATGAGTCACCACTACCTGTCACCTCCTGGGTCTCTGATCTCCCTCTGGTTGACCATTCTCTTCCTGCAGTGAATACATCAGGAGCTGGTGTCTTTGCATGGGCTGACTGGAGTGACAAGGAGGCTCTGGATTTGGTGTGCTCTGTTGGAAGAGAGTAAGCTCTTTGACGAGGCTCTCTGCTCTGAACACATCTTTTGTTTTGTTTTGTTTAGAGCCAGTTTTTCTAGGTGTAGCCATCACTGATTATCCTGGACTTACTTTGTTGACCAGGCTGGCCTTGAACTCACAGTTCTGCCTCTGTATCCTGAGTCCCTGGATCAAAGATGTGCACAGACATACCAGGCTTTCAAGTTCTTTTTTTAGCTGTTGCATGAAAGAGAGTTGTCCATATTTATGGGCTTTCCTGTGATATTTGCACATCTGTATTCATATTTGAAAGTGATCCTGTGATAGTTCCAACCTGTATAATTATCTGTGGGCTTTCCTGTGATATCTCCACACCTGTATACATATCTGTGGGCTACCCTGTGATATCTCCAACCTGTATAATTATCTGTGGGCTAACCTGTGATATCTCCACACCTGTATACATATCTGTGGGCTGCCCTGTGATACTTCCACACCTGTATACATATCTGTGGGCTGCCCTGTGATACTTCCACACCTGTATACATATCTGTGGGCTAACCTGTGATATCTCCACACCTGTATAATTATCTGTGGGCTAACCTGTGATATCTCCACACCTGTATACATATCTGTGGGCTGCCCTGTGATACTTCCACACCTGTATACATATCTGTGGGCTGCCCTGTGATACTTCCACACCTGTATACATATCTGTGGGCTGCCCTGTGATATCTCCAACACTTGTGTACACGGTATAAGGTCTGAATGGGAATCCTATACATCTCCTCCCAGGTGTGATTTCTGCAGTGAAGACATTTAGAGTCTTGGCTTCCAGCTTTCTGAAAGCTACAGCCTGTTTTGGTTTCCTCGTTGCCCCCTGTCTTAGTCAGGGTCTCTATTCCTGCACAAACATCATGACCAAGAAACAAGTTGGGGAGGAAAGGGTTTATTCGGCTTACACTTCCATACTGCTGTCCATCACCAAGGAAGTCAGGACTGGAACTCAAGCAGATCAGAAAGCAGGAGCTGATGCAGAGGCCATGGAGGGATGCTCTTTACTGGCTTACTCATCCTGCTCTCTTAAGAACCAAGACTACCAGCCCAGAGATGGTCCCACCCACAGGGGCCTTTCCCCCTTGATTACTAATTGGGAAAATGCCTTACAGCTGGATCTCATGGAGGCATTTCCTCAACTGAAGCTCCTTTCTCTGTGATAACTCCAGCTGTGTCAGGTTGACACAAAACTAGCCAGTACACCTACCTTGCAGCTGCCCATTAATTACCCCTCCGTCCTAACTGTAGCCCCTTCTCAGCCACCCTCACCCTGACAGTCCCCTCCTGATCTGTCAATGTGTACTACTCAGGTCACTTCAGAAGCCTCACAGAAGTGGTGCTGTGGAGACCTCTGCAAATTATTGCAGTTTCGTGGTATTTTTTTGTTTTGTTTTGTTTTGTTTTGTTTTTTTGCGTTTTGTTTTCTATTGTTGTTGTTGTTTGGGTGTTTTTGTTTTTGTTTTATTTGTTGTTTTTTGCTTTTTGTTTGTTTCCTTGAAACAGAATCTTTCGATGTAGCTCTGGTTGCCCTTGAATTCACTATGCCCATACTGGGCTAGACATTAGAGAATCATTTTCCTCTGTCTCCCAATCGTGGGATTAATCCTGGGGTGTGCAGTGGCTTTTCTTACAACTTTCCTCCCACAGCAGCAGGCAGAGCCTCCTTTCCCACCCACCTTAGACAGTGTCCCTGGATCCCGAGCTCCAGGCTTTCACACACTGGGACCCCAAAGAAGAAATATACCAGCAGTCTCTGAATAGGACCAGGCTTAGTCCTGCACATGAAAAAGCCCACAAACAACTGGGCCCCAGCTTGGCCTGGAGCTGTTCACTTTCAGACACTGAGGGCTTCTTTTTCCTTGGGACTGAGCCAGAGGCTGAGGGCAGAGTGAGAAGCTGCCCTTGAGACCTGTGCCCCTCAGTTCCTCCTTCCTATGCTCCAAGTGTCTGAGGAGTGATTCCATGCACTGGCTCTTCAGGTAGGTCCTGTATCTTTCTGCCTCACCAGCCTCCACCAACTTTCTCTGGATGATGAGTGCTGCCATCCAGGATGAGTGTTGTGTCCATCGCTGTCCTTGTTTTCAGATCGTTGTTCAGTGTGATGTAATTGTGGCAATCCTAGGCAAACTGCTCATACCTGCAAAGGAGGTGCCTGTTCCAATCCACATCACAGCCAGACTTAGCTTGGATGGTGTGAGAGCTTGGCTAGGTCCTCAAAGTTCAACCTCAATCAGCAGCCCCACCCTCCCGTGTCCTTCCTTAAAATAAATGGGAGACCCCTCATGGTTTCCGTTTCTGCAGAACCTTAGAACCCTTGGGGACTTGGCTTCTGACTCGCAGAAACTTAGCCTCTTCACTTTGTATGTAGTAGCCAAACAGAGCCTGAAGGTTCCCTGGCTGTCCTCAGCCCTCTTTGCATATCTATCTCTCAACAATCCGGGCCCACCTGTTCCCTTCACCATGCACGCAGCTCATATCTCAGAGTATCCATGTCCTAGCCGTCCATGTAGCAGATTTTCTTATAGCTGACCACTATATACCCGGGATCCCTGAGGCCTGGCCTGGCCATCTCAGTGTGGAAATACCTCAGGGAGTGTGAGCCTGGGGGCTGCAAGGTGACACTCAGAACTCCTCCTAGGACCCTTGGTGGGTGAGCATGCCGAGAGGGGAGGAGGGTGAGGGGCTCAGGATGCAGGTGGAGAGGGGGCAGAAGGTCTGGAGGGTGAAGCAGGGACTCTGCTTCCCTGGTGCTGTCTTGGACCCTCCCCACAGAGGCCATTTCCCTGTCAACCCAGCACTCACCCACATGGTCTGGGTCTGAGCCAGGATGGCAGCCAGGAGCAGGAGCAGCGTGCAGGGCGCCATCGCCCCCTTGTGGGAGCCGGGGCGCATCTGAGTCTGGCAGGCTGCCTGGACTGTATAACCTGTGACCACAGCAAGGTTGGTTGGTTCCCCATGATCACACTACCATATGGGGGCAAGACCTGTCAGCACTATATCAGCGTACGGGCAGAAGGACCTGATACAGGGTAGGATCAGAAGTGAAACTGGGGAGATGGGGAATCCCCAACCCTGGGCTTCCCCACCCCTGACCTCACCTGGGGACTAAAATTTGCCCTAACACTTAAAATTGAAATACCATGATAAGAATATAAGAATGTTGCCTTAGAGTATCTTAGGGAAGATTGGAGATAGGACAATTCTCTTCTTTGAAAGCTGTGGCTTTCCGAGTCCTTGGAACTCCCCAGGAAGATTGTTGGAGAACTGCTCTTCTCAGTTATCTGCTGCACTGTAGCAAAGCAGCCAAGCTCAGCATCTGGAGACTGCACAGCACTGATACTTCCCACAGTGTGTGACATCAAGAGTCCTTGGTGACCCTGGTTCAGGAGCTCTCTCAGGTCACAGTTGTTTTCTTTTTGCTGTGTTTTCTCAAGGCTTCACTAGAGCTGGGGTCACATGAGATATGGGTTCCTCATGTGGCAGCTGGAAAGGCCTCAGGTTATTTCTCTCTGTCCCCAACAGTCCTCTGTCCCTATTTACCTAGATGTCTCTCTTGAGACTGCTCTAGCTAGACATAGCAGCTTGCTTCCTTAAAGCCAACCTTTAGAGGGAGAGAGAGAGAGAAGGAAAGGGAGAGGGAGAGGGAGAAGGAGAGGGAGAGGGAGAGGGAGAGGGAGAGGGAGAGGGAGAGGGAGAGAGAGAGAGAGGGAGAGAGGGAAAGGGAGGTAGAGAGAGAGAGGGAGGGAGAGGGAGGTAGGGAGAGAGAGAGAAAAGACAAAAGTAGAAGAGGAAGAAGGGAGAGAAATAGAGAGAATAATTATGTGTAAAATGCTAATTATCCAGTCCCAGATCACTGTCCATCACTCCAGCTTCCTCCATCAGGGGAAGGGAGTGAGCAGGCCTTGAACACCCAAGAGGTTGGAGGTAGCCTCATACTAGGTCAGGGCAGAGTCTGAAACCTGTGAAAACCCACTGTAGAGAAAATACAATTCAGAACATGGCTGCTCTGGCAGGAGATCATATCCAAAGACCTTCTAAGTCTGTTAGATCCTTCAGGAATAAAAACATGCTTTCAATTCCAAGAGACAGAGGCAAGCAGATCTCTGAGTTTAAGGCCAGCTGGTATAGAGCAAGTTTCAGGTAAAGAAAAGCCTAGATCCAAGGCATTGTGGAACACACCTTTCATCCTACAGAATGGAGGTAGAGTGAGGTTGTAGAAGGAAGCACTCCTGTTTGCAAGTGATGTGTAATAGAGTGGCAGAAAAGGTGACAAACTGGAGAGAGATCTGACTGAATAGGATCTTCCCAACTCCCAGGGGAAGAGAGAAGAAAGGGAAGCTACTTAAGGGGGAGTCAGACAGTACAGGAGGAGGAGAGCACAGTACAGGATACAGTGGAGTTCCTGGAGAGCAGGGCAGTAGAGTTGAGAGGGAGACTGGAGCAGCACAGAGAGGGAGAAGGAGGCAGTGTTACCAGGAGAATTCTACAGAGTCAGATTGGAGAGAGAACAAGCTAGACACAGGGAAAGCCAGCAAGAGCAAGAGAATCAGAAGGAGTCAGAAGATTAGAAAAGATGGCCAGGGTTCGTGTTAGCCAAGCAGAGCAATTCAGAAGCTGAGAGAAAACCCAGATTGAGTACTTCATCTGGGAGAGGAGTTTTGAGCCTGAACAGCTCAACAGCTGAGTTGATCCAGCCAGGTAGAGTTCAGAAAGAGCCAGCAATAGAGTTAGTCTCAGAGGCTGAAAACATTCTAGGGTAGATTGGATTACATGGAGGCCAGAGGCTTCCAAGACTACCCCTATTTTAGCAGATTGAGGAAGTAAGTCTCCCAGACAACAATTACAACAAGACAATAAAAGATACTTTTACAACCCACTCTAGATACAATGTTTCTTCAGCATCATGTGAGTTAGATGGATATTTAGAGATCTTCTTTTTGTAAGGATTTAATTAAAAAAAAAGGTAAATACAACAAAAGATGATACAGGTTCCTCAGGTTTTCTCAAAAGGATGTTTAAAATGAGGTTCCCCCATCCCCTAGACAGGGTTTCTCTGTGTAGTCCTGGCTGTCCTGGAACTCACTCTGTAGACCAGGCTGGCCTCAAATTCAGAAATCTGCCTGCCTCTGCCTCGGAAGTGCTGGGATTAAAGGCTTGTGTCACCACTGCCCAGCAAAATGAGTTTTTGAAAAAATTTATTTATTTATTTAATGAGAACACTGTAGCTGTCTTCAGACACACCAGAAGAAGGCACGTGATCCTGTTACAGATGGGTGTGGGCCAGGAAGGGGTTGCTGAGAATTGAACTCAGGACCTCTGGAAGAGTAGCCAGTGCTATTAACCTCTTAACCACTGAGCCATCTCTCAACCCACTAAGTTTTTTTTTCTTTTTTAAAGTTCATCGTGTGTCTTAGTAATTGTTCTGTTTCTGAGAAGAGAAAGGATGACAATGGCAATTCCTATAGAAGAAAGCATTCCATGGGGCTACTTTACAGTTATAGAGGTTTGGGTCATTCTAATTACATGGGAAGGATTTGGGCATGCAGGTAACCAAGGTGCCAAAGAGGTAACTGGGAATTCTACACGTGGTTCCTCAGGCAGCAGGAAGAGAGCCTCTGGACTGGTTGGATTTTTGGAGCACACCTCCGAATCCATTTAAATCGTGCCACTCCCTAATGACCAAGCACTCGATTCTATGGGCCAATGGGGGCCATTTTCATTCAAACTACCATATTCCACTATCTGGACCCTTAGGCTTGTAGCCATATCATAATGCAAAATGTACTCAGTCTAACTTAGAATGTCCCCATAATCTGCCAGTCTCAATGCTTTAAACGTCCAAAGTCATAGTCTCTTCTGAGACTCAAGACAATCTTCTAATTGCAACCTTTCTAGAAAGAAAATCAAGATGTAGGTCACATACTTCTACCACACAGTTGCCCAGGATGTACATTTGGTTTTCTCACAAGGAACAGGGCAAAGAGAGGAAATATGGGAGAAATGGATGGGAGACTAAAAACCAGGCAGTCTATAACCCACATCTCCTGATGTCTGATGCCAAAGCTCTCTCCAGATCTGCAAGTCCTGTCAGCCATGCTGTATGCCATGCACTCCTCTCCCTCAGGCAGGCTGACACCGGCTGGTAGTTTTCCTTGGCAGTACATGAAGACAGGCATCTCCAATATCTTGGGTTCTCCAGAAAACCCCAGGTGATATTTTCACAGCTTCCCACAAGGGCTCCCTGGGCCCCATTGTCACACAAGACCCCACAGAGGAATCCTGTCCCACGTGACCCTCAGCACAGAAAACACAGATTCTGGGAGGTTCTCCGTGCTGCCATTTATTTCCTCCGCAGCACTCTGAGTAGTCCCAGTCCCTTAATTTACCTGGAGTTCACATTCAGATTCTTATGTTCAGTGTGGAAGTGAGGAGCTTCAGCTCATGGAGCTGACAGGATGCAGATGTCCCCAAGTACCTGTTAGACCAGGAAGGTTGGCTGAGGAAGCGATGACAGGCAATGCAGGGACAGAGTCCTTGTGTACTGGGTTGGGCTGGTGTCTCCAGGTCTTCCCATTGTGTGCACAGGAAAAGCACAACCCACCAGACACTGCTCCGCAAAGTGATTTCACTGTTTAGAAGTCAGATCTTGTCACTTGGTCCCAGGAGGCAGCTGTCCCAAGATGAAGAACAAGAGTCAGCACAGTCAATATTTAAACATGGCAAAGGCCCACCTCTCACTCACAGGTCTAAATCAGAGAGGCCCAGGGACCCAGTCCTCTCCAGTTTGCCTCAGCCCCAATCTCAGGACCCCAAGTGTCACCTTTTCAAGGCTCCAGAGACAAGTCAGAGGTCTGGGAACTGTGCCTGTCTGCAGTACAAGAAATAAGGGGGCATAGTCAGGAGGCTGACAGCTGATCTTCAGCTCAGCTTGTACCAGGAGCATAGCCACTGTTTTCACCTGTGAGAAAAAACACTATGAGAAACCAGGGAAGTCCTGGTCCCAGGAAATTTCCAGAACAATAACAGCAGATGGAGGAAGGTCCAGGAGACATGAGGAGGAAGTTATGCAGGGAGTGAACCAATGGCAGCCTGAGATCTGCAGTGCTGTGCAGGAAGCCTCCCCTCTGACCTCTGACCTCTGACCTCTGACCGCAGAGATTCATGTGTGGATCACCTCCACCATCAGGGTTATTACTCTCTCCTTCATTTTTCATGTGCTTTACTGTATGATGGGTGTCAGCATACACATCCAGAGATGGCAATGTTGTACATATGGCATATGTGCACTGTTTCATAATTACAGTGCACCCTTGTGAAAGAAGCAAGTAGCAGCCCTTCCATACCCTTTCTCTTCTTCTTCATCCACATCTTAACACCACCAATGATAAAACCTAAGATGACCCCAGCTCCAAGGACAGTACCAACAATGGTTCTAATGAAGATGATGGGCTGAGGAGGTTCTGGGAAGGAAAGGGCAAGGAATGGAAAGTGAGGGTCATGTCTCCTGCCATCAACCATAACCTTATCCAGGGTTTATAGAAGGTTCCAGCTTTCCTGACCCCAGCTGTGTACCTACACCCTCCTTACCTCATCTCAGGGTGAGTGGCTCAAGCTGCCTCTCATGGTCCACAGGACATGTGTATCTCTGCTCCTCTCCAGAAGGCACCACCAGAGCTGCCCACTTCTGGAAGGTCCCGTCCCCCGAAGGCCTGGTCTCTATAGGTTCCATGTCTGGGTCAGGTCTTCTTCCTGTCTCTTCCAAGTCAGGGTGATGTCAGCAGGGTAGAAGCCCAGGGCCCAGCACCTCAGGGTGACACCACCTTCAGGTCTGGCATGATGGGTCACTTTTGCCTTTGGGGGATATGAAGAGAAAAGTTGGAAAGTGCAGGCTTTTTTCTTTCTTCTGGGGCCTCCAGCAATGCCCATGAGACTGCCCTGGGGATGGATTGAGTCAGGTGTGGTACAGGTTAAAAATCCCATTTCTACAGCTTAGACAGTACTCTGGATAATCTTATCATTTGGAAATTTTAGATCTGGGTAAAGAAGTCCATGGTCAGAGACGCCAGGTGCTCACTAGGAAAATTTACTTCTTTCCTGACCAGGTGTGTCAGAAGCTGACCATCCCTGGAGTCAGACTCCAAAGACCTGGTATGGAGGGTGAGAATGTGCCCTGAGCAAGGCCAAGGCTCACAAGGACTCCTCCCCTCCTGAGACTCGCTCTGAGCTGTCCTGAGAGAAGGTTGAGAATTGGAGAAGGGAGACCCTTTCCTGATAAAGGGTGAGGAGTCCCAGGAGAACTCTCCTCCTTTCATGTGCCAGAGAGGGAGAGAATTGAAAGCTGTGTCAAAAGAAAGATAGCCAGAGTTCTTCTGTCTGAAGTCAGAATCAGACGAGGATGCCATTCTCTGGTATCTCCTTTGAGACAATGATAATTTCATATTTGCTTCAAAATTAGACAAAAGAAAGACACAAAAGGGATCAATATAGGAAAGGATGAAGCCACATTATGAATTCTTCCAAACAAGAGGAATCTTTAAATAAAAACTCAGTTGAGCCGCACGAAAACGCCTGGACCTAAGAAACACTTATTGTTTAAGGACACAAAAATCAATGAAAAAAAAAAAAGTAGCCTTCACTTGTACAACAGTGCACTCTCAGAGGAGGACATTGGGAGAAACATGGCATTCACAATAACTCTCAAAGAATTAAGAGTTCAGGGATCTATCAGATCAAGGAAATGATAGAAGTCTACCTTGCAACCTTCAAGGTGCTGTAGTAGGAAATCACCTAGGAGGATGTCAGATGGTGGACCTAAAGCCCTTGCTCCAGGACTGACAGAGGTAATATTGTGAAAATGGCCATTCTGCCAAAGTAACCTACAGACTTAATGCACTACTATTAGACTCTCATTAATTTGATATGTTTAGTAAATAATTTAAAAGACCACTCAGAGCCAGTTTCAGGAGTAAGAACTGGAGGTGTTTCACCCAGCCTCAAGTTATACTGCAGAGCTCTAATGACAGGAACAGGCTGAAACTGGCCAAAAATAGACAGGAAAATCAAAGGCATGTGGTAGAGGTGCTGGACATGAAATGTCAAGGCTATGGAATACGATTCATCTCTAAACAATGTAATCACAAACAACCAAGGCAAATGGGTGAACTTAGCATATATAGTGTTATTGAGGTTACACAAGGACAGGAAGAAAATTACATAACTTTCCTCAAGTGTGGGATATAGCAGAAAACATATGTATAAATGTATCCAATTGTATACATGTGTAGTATAACATGGCCAAAAGGAAACAAGAAAGGTAAATATTGAGAGACAAGAAGAGGCAGAATGCAGATAGTCACCTTGAGGTATGAGACAGGGTAAGAAGCCAATTGTTTTCTAGTTCTACCTCTGTCCTGGATTCTCTCCCTCCCTCCCTCCTCTTTCTTTTTTCTTTGCCTATTGGTACTGGGTTTATATTTAATAATTCAAAGTGAATATTCAGCGGTTCAGAATGGCTATTCTAACTGGATAGAAGTTCACTGAGATGTATCACTTCTGTTCCGGTTAATTTCAATGTGTGATTTTTTTGTCACTTAAAGAAAAAAAGATAAATATGTAAAAACAAGAAGAGATAAGGGCATCACCCCAGGTGATGGTTTCTTTTTGCTTTGCAATGAGCCCCAGCCCAAGGGCAGAGGGAGGAGCTGCCCCCCCCCCCCCCCCCCGCCGCCCCTGCACCAGTGCACAGCAGCATCTTCTTTCCGCGCTCCAGTATCTGGAGCTACTCCATGCAAGTGCTCTCCTGGTAGGCCTTGTAATGCTCTGCCTCATCAGCCTGCTCTCACTTGTTTGGGGTGATGAGAGCTGCCCTGTCTGCTGCCAATCATGTTTTCAGGTCATCGTTCAGGGCGATGTAATCGCGACCTTCGTAGGCTGTACTACCAGTACCCGTGGAGGAGGCTCCCGTCTGACCCTACGTCACAGCCATACATCCACTGGAACATGTGAGAGCCTGTGGGACCTCGCGGTCAGCCCCGCCCGCCCTTTGCGCCCTAGCAATCTCCTAAACTAAAAGTGAAAGTGGGTCTTGGGTCCCAGCGGGTCCCGCAAGTTCTGGGAGCTCCTAGGACTTGGGCCCCAGGACTTCCTGGCCCCTGAGTGAGATGAGGAGGGGTTGTGACTTCCAACATGGGGTCACTCACCACCCTTGCTCTGGTTGTAGTAGCCCAGCAGGGTCCTTAGATGCACTTGGAAACTCTTCTCATGGCCCTCTGCGACTTTTGTCTGTAGCTCCCAGTACTCAGGTCCTTGGAGCTTCATCCATGGCGCACGCGGCTCATATCTCGGATTCTCCACGTCGCTGTCGAAGCGCACGAATTGTGTGTCGTCCACGTAGCCGGCCTCCATGTACAGGGGCTTCCCGTGGCCCGGCCGGGACATGGCAGTGGAGAAATATCGCATCGAGTGTGAGCCTGGAGGCGGCGCGCGGTAAAACCCCGACCTCCTCCCCGACCCCGGGCTGGTGAGCGGGCCGGGAAGGGAGCAGAGCGCGGGGCTCGGGACGCTGGTGGAGAAGGGGCGGAGGGTCCGGTGGGTGACGCGGGGACCCGGCTTCCCCGGTGCAGTCCCCGCCCCGCCCATGCCCCCAGAGGCCTTTTCCCTCCTGACCCCGCACCCACCCTTTCGGTCTGGGTCCGGGCCAGGGAGGTCGCCTGTAGCAGAAGCAGCTTTCATTGCACTTGCCCCCATCTGGCAATCAGGGCGGGTCTGAGTTCTGAGATTTGCCAGGACTTCACAACCAGAGCCCTTGGCCAAGGTGGCTGGTTTCCCAAGATCTTGCTATCTAATGGGGGTGAGATCTGAGAGCAGGTCATTCATTAGTGTCTTGGAGAAGGATCTGACCCAGGTTAAGAGCAGAAGTGAAATTGGGGAGATGGGGAATCCAGGGCCCTGGGATTGCCCACCCCTGACCTAGGCTGGACTAAGACTTTGCTTCGAACACTTATAATTGAAATAAAATGCTAAGAAGTTTGCCTTATAATAGCTTAGTGCAGATAGAAATGCAGAATAGGATAATTCCTCCTCTTCGGGCACTGTAGCTTTAGCTCAGAGTTCTCTGACTTCCCCAGGAAGATTGTTGGAGAACTGCACTTCTCAGTCATCTGCTGCACTGTAGCAAAGCAGCCAAGCTCAGCATGTGGAGACAGCACACTATTGATACTTCCCACAGTGTGTGACATCAAGAGTCCCTGGTGACCGTGGCTCAGGAGCTCTCCCAGGTCCTGTTTTCTTGCTGTGTTTTCTCAAGGCTTCTCTAGGGCTGGGGTCACATGAGATAAGGTCTCCTCATATGGCAGCTGGAAAGGACTCAGGTTCCTGCTGGCTGTCCCCAAGAGTCCTCTGTCCCTTATTTATCTAGATTTCTCTTGAGACTGCTCTTGAAAGAGCAGCTTACTTACCTAGAGCCAGCCGAGAGAGAGAGAGAGAGAGAGAGAGAGAGAGAGAGAGAGAGAGAGAGAGAGAGAGAATGATAGAATATTACAGATTGTGTGCAGTATGTTCATGATCCAATACAAGAACATGACCACACTATCAGTCTCTCTCTGTCAGGAAAAGGGAGAGAGCAGGTCCTGACCACCTGAGAGGATGGAATCAAGGGCAGAGCTGCAAATCTGTGAATACCCATTCTAACTACAATGCTACTCCAGCAGCCTGTGAGTCAGATGGACATTTAATGATCTTTTTGCAAGGTGTTAGTTAAAAAAAAAAACAGCTTAAAATTTAATACAACAAAAGAAGATACAAGTTTCTCAGTTTTCACTGAAAGGTCTTTACAATATCTTTCTAAAGTCAACTTGTGTCTTAGTGTTCTCTTGCTGTGGAGAGACACCAGGATCATGACAACAACAACATAATCAACAACAACAGAAATCAGTTAACTGGGACCTAATTACAGTTTCAGGGGTTTAGTCCATTGCCCTCATGGAGCGAAGCAGGCTGGCATCTAGGGAGACATGGGGTTGGAGCAGTAGCTGGGAGTTCCACATCTGGTTCCTCAGGCAGTTTCTGTCTTGGGCTTTGGAATCTTCCAAGACCACCCTGAGTGACATATCTCCTAATCCATTGGATAGTGACAGTCCCTAATGACCAAGCATTCAAGTCTTTAGGCCAATGGGGGCCATTTTCATTCAAACTACCATATTCCACTACCTGGCCCCATAGGAGTGTAGCCATAACAGAATGTAAAAGGAACTCAGTCCACCTTCAAAAGTCTGCATAGCCTGTCAGTCTCAACACTTTAAAACTTCAAGGTTTATACTCTCTTTTGAGGCTCAACACAATCTCTTAACTGCAACCCCTCTAAAGAAAATAAAACCAGGTCGCATAGTTGAAATATACAGTGGTAAAGGATGTACATTTGTGTTTCAAATGGAAGGGAAAGAGCAAAGAGAGGAAACCCTGGATCACAGACTAAAAACTCGCTGGGCAAACTGCAAACTCATCTCCATGTCTGCTGCCAAAACTCTCTCCAGATCTCCAGCTCCTGTCAGCTGTGTTGGCTCCTTCAGCTCTTTCAGGCTGGTTCACACATAATAGCAGCTCTCCTTGGAGACTGGCTTCTCCCAATCTTGGGTTCTCCAGTGAAATCCAGCATTCACTCTCCCAGCTTTGCTCAATGGCCTCTCTGTGCCTCTGTGGAGGGACACTCTGGACACACAAACATAGGGAGATTCCATAAGCCAGAATAAAGCTGCCAAGTTCTGCTGCTTGCTTGAGCTAGAACCTGGCCCCCACATTAATTTATCTCCTGACCAGTTTTGTGGTTTTGGTGGTTTTCTTCACTGTTTAAGATTTTCTTTAATTTTTAATTACAGGTTGAAAGCATAGCTGTGTGTGGCTTGTCCCTTTCTTCCACTTAGCACTAGATTTTCTTTAAACGTTATTCCTCTGAGCACTACTTAGTGGTTCTTTTCTCTTCAAACTGTACTTTGTGCATTTACTTTATGTACCCTGCTCATTTCTATTAGACAGGTGCATGAGAGTGGCCATTAATAAATAAGCAAGCAACACAGGCAATACTAGACTCTCCTGAAGTCTCCTCTGCCAAGGCTCTTAATCTAAAACTCTCTGATTTAATTTCAGACAGACTTTTTGCTCAAGGACAGAAAACAGCCACTGTCTTCTCCAAAACAATACAAGAATGAGTTTCCAAACCACTTTACTGATATTCTTCCCCTTTTAAGCTTCATTACTGGGGCCCACAAAGGTCAACCTGCCCTCAGCTCTGCCTCCCAGGCCTCCACTAGCTTGGCTCTTTAAGCCTTGCTTCATGCATGCAATGTTCTTCTAATCCAAAACCCAAAATCTACTTTCTGCCTATAATCTGCATGGTCAGGCTGGACACAGGGATACCCTGATCCCAAGTACCCAATTTGGAGACAGGGTTTTTTCTGTGTCACCCTGAGTGTTGAGGATGGCCTGGAAATCAGTGGTTCTCCTGTCTGTCTCCTGAATGTTGGGATTAAAGGTGTTCACCACCACTCTCCAGAAATTTCTTCACTGGTAATGTCAGTTTCTCAGCTGCACAACAGCCCTGGTACAGTCCTAGGGGCTCATAGTCCTGGTCATAAGAGAAGGCTAAGGCCATGCCTGTGTTCCTATGATCAGAGTCTGTCATCCAGTGACTCTATTAAGTGGCAAGTTCCAAGGATGTATAGCTGAGGAATGGCCAGACCAGCAAGGACATTCGCATGGTTTGAGCTCCACCTGGCACAGCCCCATTCACAAACAGATGCCAGAGGACTTCTGCCCCACCTGACATACTCAGCACAAGAAACATAGATTCTGGAAGGTCCTCCATGCTGCCATTTATTTCCTCCACAGCACTCCGAGTAGTCTCAGTCCCTTAATATACTCACTATTCAACCCTTCAGGTTAAAGATTTGAGCAATCAAGTTAACATTCAAATTCTTATGTTACGTGTGGAAGTGAGGAGCTGCAGCTCAGGGCAGCATGGAACTGACAGGATGTAGATGTCCCCAGTGTCTGTTGCACTAGGAAGATTAGCTGTGGAAGGGATGACTGCCAGTGTAGGGACAGAGTTCTGGTGTGTGTGAGTGGGCTCTGCTCTCCAGATCTCTCGATTGTGTGCACAGGAAAAGAATACGCCCCTGGACACCGCTGCCCAAAGTGATTTCACTGTTCAGAAGTCAGAACTTGTGACTCAGTCCCATGTGGCAGCTGTCCCAAGAGGAAGAAATAGAGTCAGGGCAGTCAATGTGAAAACATCTCAAAGGCCCTCCTCTCATTCAAAGGTCTAAATCTGAGAGGCCCAGTGACTCAGTCCTTTCCAGTTTGCCTCAGCCCCAATCCCAGGCTCCCAGGTCTCACCTTTTCAAGTCTCCAGAGATAAGTCAGGAACTGTCCTTACCTGCAGTAGAAGTAACAAGACACTGTCAGGAGACCAATGGTGGGGCTGGAGGAAGAACCTTCAGCCAAGATTCCACCCCGAGTGCCTCAAGGATAACTGTTCCGTCACATTCTGACATGCAGCAGGGTCATAGCCTCTGTTTCCACCTCTTTAAAAAAAAAAGATATGAGAGACCAAGGAAGTTCTGGGCCATGGACATTATATGCAAGGGATGAACCAAGGCCAGCCTGGAGATCTGTAGTGTTTAGCATGAGCCTTGCCCTCTGACCTCTGAGAGGTCATTTAGAATCCTTTGCAGATCCCCCCATTACCATTATGAATCTGTCTTTTATTGTAAGGTGAGTGTCTGCAAATAGACCCAGAGACGGGCAATCTTGTGCATATAGTCTATGTGTATTGGTTTATAATCATAAGGCACCCAGCCACAGACTCTTCCATACCTTTGTTCTTTCTCATCCACATCATAACACTTCCACTCATAACACCTAAGATGACCATAGCTCCAAGGACAACACCAACAATGGTCCTGGTGGGCATACTGGACTGAGGAGGCTCTGAGAAGGGAAGGGTAAGGACATGGGGAAAGTGAACAACATGATCGCAACTCTCAACTCTGACCAGCTGAGGGTCTTCAGAAGGCTCCAGCTTTCCCTGACCCCAGCTCTGCACCCACACCCTCCTTACCCCATCTCAGACAGCCCTTCATGGTACACATGCCAAGTATATATTCTGCTCTTCCCCAGAAGGCACCACCACAGCTGCCCACTTCTGGAAGGTCCCATCCCCTGCAGGCCTGGTCTCCACAAGCTCCATGTCATGGGTCAGTTCCTTTCCATTCAACTGCCAGGTCACAGTGATGTCAGCAGGGTAGAAGCCCAGGGCCCAGCTCCTCAGGGTGACATCACCTTCAGGCCTGAGATGATGAGTGTGTCTTTGGAGGATCTGAGGAGAAGACTTGGATAGCTTGGACCTCTTGTAATCTTCCTGAAGACTCCAGAAGTGTCAGTGAGGCTACCTGGGAAGGAAATGACTGGAACAAAGGTCAAATTTCCCAGTAGGTTACATACAATGCTCTGAAAATTCCAGAACTTGTGCCCAGGAGCAGCTATGTGTCCCAAAGGAAAAAAGGGACGTCTGCTTCTGTCTGGGTAGTGCTCAGAGATTCAGCATCACTGAAGTCAAATGTCACAGAGGTTGGGTGTGGGCAGAGAACAAAGCCTGAGAGAAGCCATAGCTCTAAAGGAAGCAGACACAGTGGGGGAACTTTGGTTATTTCAGGAATCTTCTCTCTTTTCATCCTGAAGAGACTTCAAACTCTCCTGAGATAAGGGTGCTCCCTCGGGAGATCCAGTCTCTGATATAGTCAGGAAACACGGGGGTGATCTCCCCCTACCTCATGCTAGCAAGAAGGAAAGGGCTGGAACAGTAAGTGAAATGAAGAGATACCTAGTGTTTCTGTTAAAATCAGGAAGGGGAAGAGATTGTGTTATTTGATATCTCCTCTGTTTTATTTGATATTTTATTTTTTAAATCCCTGGTTTCTCTGTGAGCAGCAGGAGGAACCTCCTTCTCTACCAGTCAGGCAGCCCCAGGTAGTATCTCTGGACCCTGAGTCCCAGACTGTTACTCTAGGAGCCCAGGGAAGGAGAAGACCCGCATCATTTGAACTAGGACAGCTCTGGTCCTGCACAGAAACTAGGAAGGAGAACCACAGCCAGGTCAGAGCACAGGTTGCACTGTTACAGCAGCCCTGGCTGTTCATAATCCTGGAGACCAACAAGGCCATGCCTGGTCACAGACCCTGTCAGCATGTCATTCTATTGATTGATGAAGAGAACACAGCCAAAAGGTGACCGAGTTGAGGAATGACCACATCAAAGCCTACAACCAACTGAGCCCTACCTGGGTTGTGCCCTATTCACACTCAGCTCCCACAGACTCCTCTTTCCCACCAGACACACTCAGCATAAAGAACACAGATTCCAGAAGGTTCTCCATGCTGCCATTTATTTCTTCCCCAAAACTCTAAGTATTCTCAGTCCTTTAATACACCTGTCAATCATCCTGTCAGATCAAGGGTGTGAACAATCAAGTTCACATGCATATTCTTATTCTCAGTGTGGAAGTGAGGAGCTGCAGCTCAGGGCAGCATGGAGCTGACAGGATGCAGATGTCTCCTCCGTGGAAGGGAACACAGGCAGTGCAGGGAGAGGGTCCTAGAGTGCAGGCGTAGATTGGGCTTCACAGTTCTTCACATTGTGCTCATAGGATCACAGGGAAATTCAGACACTGTTGCTGAAAGAGAACTGAGTGCTCTGGATGTCACAGGAGAGACCCCAACACATTTTCTGTCACTCAGTTCATGCCAGGCTTCATGCTGTAGGAGAAGATTCACAGACAATTTCCGTGAAGACAATATCCCAACCACCCACACACTCACTGAAAGGTCTAAATTCTGCAAGTCTCTGTGAACCAGGCATGTCCAAATCTGTCACACCGGATGATTTGATCCTTAGGGTGTTGCCTTTACAGTCTATGGGAGACACATCTGAGCTCTGGGTACCATCCCTGTCTGGGGTAGAAATATTTACAACAGCCCACACTCAATCCCTCAAGATTTGGCTATAAGGGGAATTCTGGGCTGGCTGAGCTCCCTCAGGCTCCAGCTCCACCCCCATATGCCTCAGAGAAAAGCCTTCCCCCTACATTTACCTGGAGCCTGAGTGTAGCACCCTTGAGCTGTGATAGACCAGAGAAGCTCTGGACCCCAGGAAGTTTCTAGAACTGTCATCAGACTAGAGAAGGGTCAGCAGACATGAGGAAGGAGGTATGCAGGGAATGAACTGGTATCAGCCTCAAGGTCTGTATTCCACAGGGACCTGCTGCCCTGACCTCTGTCACTGAGAGGTCACATCCCTGTGACATCTGTCATCAGTTTTACAAATCTGCCCTTTATTTCCCTGTGCTTTAGAGTAAGGTCGGCCCACAGACCCAGAGATAGGCACAGTGTGTGACCACATGGTGTGTGGGGTTTCCCATTCACTGTGTACCTTTCTTGTAGTTGCTGAAAGGAAACAAACACCCTCCCCACCCCCAAAACCAAATCGCAGATCCTGCCTCTTGCATACCTGCATTCTTGTTCATCCATATCAGAACACCTCAGATGATAAAACCCAAGATGGCCACAGCTCCAAGGACAGCACCAACAATGGTCATGATGGGGATGGTGGACTGAGGAAGCTCAGGGAAGGGAAAGGAAGGGAAGGGAAGGGAAGGGAAGGGAAGGGAAGGGAAGGGAAGGGAAGGGGAGGGGAGGGGAGGGGAGGGGGAGGGGGAGGGGGAGGGAGGGGGAGGGGGAGGGGAGGGAAGGAGAGGGGAGGGAAGGGGGGAGGGGGAGGGAGGGGGAGGGAAGGGGAGGGGAGGTGGAAGGGGAAGGGGAGGTGGGGGAGGGAAGGGGAGGTGGGGGAGGGAAGGGGAGAGGGGAAATAGAGGGGAAGGGGGAAGGGGAAATAGGGGGGAAGGGGGAAGGGGAAATAGAGCGGAAGGGGGAAGGGGGAGGGAAGGGGAGAGGGGAAGTAGAAAGGAAGGAGGAAGGGGAAATAGAGGAGAGGTAGGAAGGGGAAGGAGAAGGGAAGGAGGAAGGGGAAGGAGAAGAGAAGGAAGAGGGGGAAGGGAAAGGAAAGGAGGAGGGGGAAGGGAAAGGGAAAGAAAGGGAAAGGGAAGGAAGCTGAAAGGAAGGGAAGGTGAGAGGATATGACCACAGCCATCATCCCTGTTTCTTGTCACAGGTTTGCAGAAGGCTCCAGCTTTCCCTTACCCCATCTTAGGGTGAGGGGCTCAGGCAGCCCCTCATATGCACATAGCACTTGTACCTCAGCCTCACAAGGACTGTAGGTGGAAGGTTAACTGCTTTGGTTATTTTCCCTCCTAAGACCCTCTGTGAGCTGTCCTGAGAGAAGGCTGAGCCAATCTCTGGTAATGGGTAAAGAATTCCAGGATGTCTCTCCTTCTCCTATACACAAGAGAGAGAGGGAGAGGGCTAGACCACTCTGTGAAGAGGAGAGAGAGAGAGAGAGAGAGAGAGAGAGAGAGAGAGGAAGAAGAAGAAGAAGAAAAAGAAGAAGAAGAAGAAGAAGAAGAAGAAGAAGAAGAAGAAGAAGAAGAAGATAACCAGTATGTCATCTAAGACTTTAAGATGAGGAATGAGACAGGACTGTCCATTCTCCACTCTTATTTGAACAGCTATCTCAGTTAGAGGAAAGAAAAGCATTAAAAAAGGAAAGGAAGAAGTCACATTATCTCTTATTCCAGACAACACAATTCTTTAACTTAAAAGTCCCAGTTGAGTCTACAGGGAAACTCTTGGACCTAATAAACCCTTATTGCTTGGGATACAAAAATCCATATTAGAAAGTAGCCTTCATTTATCCAACAGTGTACTCTCAAGGAAGAACATTAGGAGAAATGTGCCATTCTAAGTGAGTCCCCAGAGGTGCAGCACTTAGGGATCTAGCTAACCAAGGAAATGGGAGAACTCTACAATGGAAACTTCACTTCATGATGATGTAAAGGACACCACAGAGGGCAGTGTTAGACTCTGGACAGAAAACCCATGCTCCTGGACTACCAGAGTTAAGATCATGAAAGTGGTCGTTCTACCAAAATAACCTACAGATTTAATGCATGACTATCAAAATCCTAGTCCATTTCATAGGTTTAGAAAAAAAAATACAAAAGTCTAGGAACAGCCAACTAATCCTAAGCAGTAAGAACTGGAGATGTTGTCAGATGTTATTGCAGAGCTGTAGTGACCAGAACAACGCAGGAAATCAAAGGCATAAGACAGGTCCTGGAAATGAAACGTCAAAGCTATGCATAATCAATGTTCAACACAGAACGTGCATTGGATCAGAGATGCTACTGTGACATAGCAACTTCAAGAATGTGAACTTAGATTCTCACCTTTTACCTTGAAAAAAAAAAAAACCTCAAAATTCAGCAGAGACCTTGGTCAATCTCCATGGGTTCAAAATACCTACTCTAACTTTCATCTGGTTAATTTCCTTATGTGATTCTTTTGCCACGGTTTTTTTTTTAACATTTTAAAAAGTAATAACAAGGTGAGATGGCATTATTACAGCTGATACTTTCCTTCTTTCTCAGAACTAAGTTCCAGCTTGGGGGAGGGGTAGCTGCAGTAGTTTCCTGTGCGCTGCAGCATCTCCTTCTTCTCCAGGTATCTCCAAAGCCACTTCACTACACGCGTATCCGCCAAATTGGCCTTCTGTTCTCTGCCTCATCAGCCTGCTCCCACTTGCATCGGGTGATCTGCTCCACCGTGT
The DNA here is from genome assembly GCF_000001635.26 of Mus musculus. Classification (NCBI taxonomy): domain Eukaryota; kingdom Metazoa; phylum Chordata; class Mammalia; order Rodentia; family Muridae; genus Mus; species Mus musculus. The sequence continues at coordinate 2,512,761 of NT_187027.1, forward strand.
CCGCCGCCGCCCTCGTTTTCAGGTCTTCTTTCAGAACAGTGTAATCATGGGCCATCATAGGCATGCTGCTCATACCTGCTGAGGAGGTTCCCGTCCGACCCCATGTCACAGACACACAATCGCTAGATGGTGTCCGCGGTCCCTTCCCTAGGAATCGCCTGAACTGAAAGTTAAAGTGAGTCCCAGGTCTGTGTCCCCGTGGGTCCCGCACGTTGAGAAGAACCTCCGACATAGGCCATGCCCATCTCAGTCCTGTCCATAGTGAAACAGAGGGGTTGTGACCTCCGACCCCCGGTCACTCACCGCCCTTGCTCTGGTTGTAGTAGTGGAGCAGGGACCTCAGGTCCACTCATTCTTGATATTCTGCGCCTCATTCTTGCCACTCTGTCTCCTGCTCCCAATACTCCAGCCCCTCCTGCTCTACCCATGGCGTAAGGGGCTCCATCCTCCAAGCGCACGAACTGCATGTCGTCCCCTTAGCCGGCAGAGATGAATGGGTTTCCCCTGAAGCCCAGCCAGGACACAGAGGTGTGGAAATACCGCATCAAGTGTGAGCCTTGGGGCGGCGCACAGAGAGATTGCGACCTCCTTCCGGGACCCCGAGAGGCGGCGAAGGCCAGAGGGGAGCAGGGCGCAGGGCTCCAGTCGAAGACGAAGAAAGAGCGGAGGGTCGGTGGGCTACACGGGTACACTATTTCCCCAGTGCTGCCTGCGCCCCTTCCCACAGAGAACCTTTCCATCCTGACCCCCCGCACTCACCAGCGAAGTCTGGGATGGGGCTAGGGCGGCCACCAGCAGCAGGAGCTGTGTGCCAACCGGCAGATAGAGAGATTCAGGGCATGTTTGATTCCTGCAGATCTGTGGGGCAACGCTGGGTTTTATTTATTTGTTTTCTTGTTTCGTTACTTGTTTTTTTTTTCCAGAATTTCACTATCCAATGAGGGTAATAACTGCAAACTAGTCATTAGTGTCAGGGCAGGCTGACCTCACTCAGGTTGGGGGTGAGGTGTGAAACTAGAGAGATGGGGAAGAGCCTACTAGAACTGCTCCATCCTAGACCTCAATAGCAGACTTTGTCCAGAACCCTGTGTTGCTGGCCAGAGCACTGTTATATCACCAATCCCCACACCTCCTTAGTTTGGAATTGAGAAGAGACCTATAGGCAAATCTTATTTCTTCATCTCCTTCCTCCTTCCTATTCATTTTCTCTTTCTATATATAATAAGACCCCAAACTCTGGCGTTTTAATTTTTCAATATGTGAGCATGTGCATGTGGGCCTGTATGTGTGTGTGTGTGTGTGTGTGTGTGTGTGTTTGACTGCCTGCCTGCCTGCCTGCCTGCCTGCCTGCCTGCCTGTCTGTGTATGTGTATGCATTTGTTCCCAGCCATCTTCTGGCCACAGCACAATGAGGAGGTAAGAGGGAACCTTGCAGAACCAGGTGCTCTCCTTCCACTGCACTGGTCTCAGGGATGGCATTGGTGGCAAGTGCTTTCCCCACTGAGCCACTGACCTTGCCTTCCAAGCTCCAGAGGTGTTTTCCTTTAGAGCTGGAGGAGTTGTCCTTCAAGCACCAGAGACCAGGTTCTATGTACCTAGTACACCTGCTTATAGGATAAGCTTTAATTAGTTCATCACACTAAAAATGATTCTGTTGGTTGAGGGCATTCTGATATGATGTAGGGTGAGGTGGGTTCCCATGACTGGAGGTCAGGGCAGTTCTTGTTCTCCCAGATTGGCATTCCCTAGAGAATGAAGGCATACCTGCCCAACTCAGCATCAGGAATCCCAACCCTAGCTCAGCTTAGTGAGCAACAGAAAATTTGAAGTAGCCCCTGAGTCTCCAGCACTTTCTATCTTAGAACCACAAACCACAAAGTTAGAAGTGTGGAAGAGAAGCAGGGCAGTGGTGGCACATGCCTTTAATCCCAGCACTTGGAAGGCAGAGGCAGGTAGAATTTTGAGTTGGAGGCCAGCCTGGTTACAGAGTGAGTACCAGGACAGCCAGAGCTATACAGAGAAACCCTGCCTCAAAGCCAAAAAGGGATGAGCAGATGAGCAATCAATGACTTGTAAAATGTTTGACTCCAATTCGTTGTTATTCCAACCAATCAACTCACATGAGTTGAGGAATAGAGGAATATCAGAGCTGCTGGAGTCACAGTAGTCGCTAAACAATCAGTTATAGACTGCACAGCACACATCATGGGGCACAGGGCAAGTGACCTGCAGAGATTCCCGTATCCTGTTATCCAGAGCTGTTCTAGAGCAGGTTGGAAGGATCTAGTGTCCACCATGAGCCAGAGTCTCTTCTTCTTGGTAAGCAGATCTGGGGTCTATAATCAGGTGGGAAGGGCAGGAAAAGACCCTTTGGGGAGGAGACAGGTCAAACTCCCATGTGGCTGGCTTGCAGCACATATTTGGGGTGGGGCTCACTGCTACCCAGAGACAGACTCCTCAATGGCTGATATCCGCTGAGGCAACAAAGGAGGACCTTCAGCCAGCAATCGAAAAGCTCCATCACCCAGGAAGAGAAATCCTAAGCAGATAAGAACTTGTCCAGTTTGCGACCACATATGCAGGGTGGAAAAGTTGACCTCTAGATGAATTCTCATGCAATTAGTCATTGAATTCTTAGAAATGAATCCTGGTATGGTCAACAGGAAGTGCCCCCCCTGTGTTTTTCAAATATGATTTTTTTGTTTTGTAAAATTTGTTTATGTATATGTATTTTATGTATATGAACACACTTTTCCTGCATACCAGAAGAAGGCATAGGATCCTATTACATATGGTTGTAAGCCACCAGATGGTTGCTGGGAGTTGAACTCAGGAGCTCAGTAAGAGCAGCCAGTGGTCTTAACTCCTAACCCATCTCTCAGCCTCTGCCCTGTCTCTCTTTATCCTCCTCCTATTTCTGTAGCCTCAATGTCAAGGGAGCATCCCAGCAGTGAGCTTCAGTGACCTCCACCCCAAGCCAGACCCTGTGATTCTGGCCCACACTGCTAGCCACTGTCTTTGCTTTTTTTGTTGTATTATTTCCTCTTACATCCTTGCCAGAGCTTCATTTCTCTGTTATGTCCTCCTGACCGAGACGACCTCCTCACTTAAGCAGCACACCCTGCTGCTTCAGACATCTCTGTTTCAGACTCTGTGGGGAGCTCTTCAATGTCTGTGAGCCAGACCAACTTCCCTAACATTCACACAGCATTGTTTCCTGTCCCTGTAAGCTTCAGTTTCTGACTTCCCATAATCTTTAACTGTATGGCATGCATGCATCTGTCTTAGTTTATTTTCCTGTGATATGACAAAATCCTCTGACAAACACAAGAGAGGAAGTGTGTATTTGACTCACAAGCCCAGGGCATTGCCACAGAGTCCAGAAGCTGGAGCAGCTGCTTACAGTACATCCAGTCATGGAGCGAAAAGCTCCAAAGGCAGTGCGCGGGTAACTTTGTTCCTTCCCTGAAGTGTGGTTGGGTTCTGAGTGGAGGTGGAGAAAAGTCAATTCAAGCTTAAACATGAAAGCTATCCACTGTCTTTGGTTTTCTTTATAATTTCTGAGTGCTCAGGGAGTTGGCCAGTTCAAGAAGATGTATTTAATGGGAAAACCACAATAACAGGCCAGTGGGGGTGGGGACTAGGGAGAGCTTTTGGATTATCCAAATCCCAGTTTGACATTAAGGGTTAAGCAAGGGCTTAACCCTTATGAAGTAGACTGGGCTTTTCCTAGGACACCGTCTTCCAGGCCTTTAACTCATCCCCTTAGACACTCCATTGGGAATCCAAGACCCTTAAGGAATCCTCATAGATATTTGGTCCAGAGCTCAAGGTGATAAAAGAACAAAAGCAGGTCAGCTGGGCGTAGTTAATAAGGGCCTGGCAGGCCACTGACTCTATTACAATGTAGACAACTTGATAATGATGACAGCAGGTTCTACATTTGTTTACTGGTTTATAGTCAATTAAGACAGTATTCAGAGGGGCACAGTAGGAGGAGGCCCCTGAGTCTGGGAATGCGAACTCAGCTTAATCCAGTTAACAAAATGGGGAGTTAAATGGGAGAGTTGCTGGCAGCTGTCTCCTGGCAGTGTAAGACTCCATCTCAGTACAAAGTTCTGTCCATATTAGGAAAGAGGCTTCCAAGCTCAACCTAATGAAGACAATGCCTCCCAGGCATTCCAGAGAGTAACTTACTCTTGATAATTCCTCCAGGCACACCTGGAGCAGACTTTCCTTTATGACTGGACTCAGGATACTGTCAAGTTTTAGATCCATTCTGACCATCACAGTGTCCTTTAGCATTGATCTGAGTAAATTATTTCTTCAATCCTGCTGGTGTTTCTGAATATCAATTTTTGCTTTTCCCTTTGCCTACACTATTTGTCCCTTGCTGAGCCTGTTTCACTATCAATATCCCTCCTACCTCTCCCTGCTCTCCTGGTGAGCCTGTTCACTCTCTCAGGGGTACAGGCAATACCTCCATAGATCTCAAGTCTTTGGGGTTTTTATTTGTTTGTTTGTTTTTGTTTTATTTGTTTGTTTGTTTTTTGTATATGCTCTGCTTTGTAGAAAAATCTTTCAATTTTCTGAAAACACACTATTTTAACTGGGATAATTGTGGTAGAAACAAATAATGTTCATGGTTTGCAATATTGATATTTCTTCCTCATTTTTAGAGAAGAATTCTCAACCCGAGATTACACTCTGAACAGGAACCACGGGGGTTCCAAGAAGAGGATCCAACCAAGGGCACAGCAGCCTCCCTGATGAACAGAGAGACTAAGTCATCCCCAGTGGTTCCCGAGCAGCACTGGACAAAAGCATCAGAGGCTGCAGATGACTGCTGGGTGACTACAAAGTCTGTCAGGGGTGATCAAGCAGGGTGGGGGGGAAGCATTCTTAGGAATCATAGCTCCCAGTTTCCATACTGGGCCATGGGTAGATCAGATGGCCTTCATTTACTGAAGGATCAGATTCAAGGAAGTTTCTTTTTCAGGAGTCGGGTGGAGTAGGGTTCAAGACAGGGTTTTTCCCTCTGGTTGTCCTGGAACTCTGTGTATAAATCAGGCTGGCCTCAAATTCAGAGAGCCACCTGTGTCTGCATCATGACTGCTAGGATTAAAGATGTGTTGCTACCATGGCTGACTAGGAGATGGTCATTGTCTTCTACTACCTGTCCAGAAAATACTGGATAAATTCTTAAAACACATGAAGATGCTGGCAGTTCTGGTTTTTTTGGGAGTTGTTCTATAACAGGAAATAGAAGAGAGGCAGTGGGGAGGACTGGAGGGCAGAGAGTTCAGGCAGAGGGTTGGGGAGCAGATTGTAGGGAAGAAGAGTGTAGGCCAGCAGAGTAGATGAGGCCAACTCCAGTCTTTTGTCCTTTTCCTAGGCTGACCCTAGACTTTTTCTTCTATCTTTGCTCTCTGAAGGATACAAAGTTAGGGTCCTGATTTGTCCATGTCTCTTTCTGGCTGCAACCCACCTCAACCCCTGTATATTCAGCAAGTTCCTAGAACTGCTCCCACTAGCACAGGAGTCTTCAAAACCAGCATTGATCCTCAGGCTTCCCAGTTGCAGCTATCACAGCAGAAACAGATAGCTGCATTGCAATGAATCTTGGACCAGGTAAAAACCACATGTGGCATGCTCCAAGTAAGGCAAGGAATTGATGCATTTCTCAGGCCCAGACCCCAAACTAATTTCCTACTCTTGACTGTGAGAACATATTGGTGGTGTGCGTGGGTGAGGGAAGAAGAAGGTGTGGTCACATTACCTACTCCGGGACACTCTCTGTGGTCATTAGGGTCAGAAAATAACAGGTGTAGCAAAAGCTGGAGGACAGGGAATGGCATGGGGCTGGGTGCAGGAGGGGGGGAGGCTGTGGGTGGGATGGGGGTGGGGAGGTCTGAGCTCCTCCAATGAAGGCAAAGTTTCTCTCCTTGACACAAACCCAGTCTCTGTTGTGTCCCCCCCCCCCCGCATAGGTGGAACCACGTGATGGGGTGGGAGTGGGGTTCCCCTTTACTCCAACCTTCTGTCTGTCCTGGTTCCAGATAGGCAACGTTGAGCCAAATCAGCACTGAGTAGTCAGTTCCAGTCGATGGAGAAACTACTGTTCTGTAGCCACACAACTTTTAAGGAACTTAGAAAATAAAATAATAGGCACTCAGGAAGTCTGCCAAACCAGTGCCATAGGTTCTTTCTGGTCTGGGCTGGTGCCCTGTGCACACCTTGGACACAAACTCTGCAGCCAGTCCCACAGCACGGAGAGGAAGCGCCACTCCCAGGCACTCACACATCCAGGATCCCAGATATCTATAAAACATTTCATCCTAAGACAAAAGAATATACCTTCTTCTCAGCACCTCATGGCACCTTCTCCAAAACTGACCACATAATTGGCCACAAAACAGGCCTCAACAGTTACAACACTGAAATAATCCCATGCACCCTATCAGATCACCCCGGACTAAGGCTGGCCTTAAATACCAACAAAAACAATGGAAAGCACACATACACGTGGAAGCTGAACAACACTCTATTCAATGATAACTTGTTCAAGGAAGAAATAAAGAAAGAAACTAAAGGCTTGTTAGAATTTAATAGAAACAAAGAAACAAAGAAACATCATATCAAAACTTCTGGGATACATTGAAAGCAGTGGTAAGAGGAAAACTCACAGCTCTAAGTGCCTCCAAAAAGAAGCCGGAGAGAGCTTACACTAGCAGCTTGACAGCACACCTGAAAGCTCTAGAACAAAAAAGCAAATGCACCCAAGAGAAGTAGACGGCAGGAAATAATCAAACTCAGGGCTGGAATCAACCAACTAGAAACAAAAAGAACTATACAAAGAATCAACAAGACCAGGAGCTGGTTCTTTGAGAAAATCAACAATATAGATAAACCCTTAGCCAGACGAACCAGAGGGTACAGAGACAGTATCCAAATTAATATAATCAGAAACGAAAAGGGAGACATAACAATGAAATATATCTTAAAAGAATTATTCTGTTTGTTAAACAGTTCAAAATATTAAAATCATGTTCTACAAACATCATGGAAATATTATCGATAATTTTTCTCACTGTGGTTGAAACTAGCATTTTCTTAATGTTTAACTTCAAAGAGTTTTTGCTATTTTGAAATGTTTAAAATATACTTACTGATAAAATAATTTCTCCTAGAAACACTGATAATCTTTTTAAAGTAAACTGATTGTTAGACAATGTACATAGATATATAACGCATTTTAAATACTCTCTCACTATGTCAGATGGTATCATCTAAGGGCTTTTGAATATATTTGTTAATGATTCATTTTTAATATTTTATGCTCTCTTAGTATGCTTAATTCCCAAAGAATATTTTGTATGTTTTGAAAGAATTTATTATTCAACACTAGTTATAGGGTTTTCAGGAATGGAGAGTATTAAATGTTCATTAGTGAAATTTTTAGGGTATGAAAGTAAATGATTATAAAAGTTGAACACATTTTTTAGGTATTATTTGATTCTCAAAATATTCAATATTATTAATATGTTTGATGTATAAAATGCATTTGAATAATAAAAATTAAGAAAAAAGGAAAGAAAACAGTTTTATCAGTGAGATATCAACTCTAGATAGAGTTTAAAGCTCACCTAGTATTGCCATAGTCTAAAAAAGTCTTGATCTGCTTTTTGCTCTGCCAGTTGACTCACAAGTCAGGAAAAATCTCAAGGGCAACCAGCAGCTGCAGTAGAGAAATCTCCAACATGGCAGACAGAATGAGCAGTTGAAGAAATGTGTGTAAGGAAACACATGTCTCTCTGAGCCTGCAGATCTTTCTCTACTCAGTCCCAAGTCTTCTTCACCAATAGTCAATCAATAGTCAAGGGAACTGAAGGGCATGGTGGGCAGACTGTTGTCTTCTTTCTTTGCTCTCTGAAGGATACCAAGTTAGGGTCCTGATTTCTCTACCTTTCTCTTTCTGGGTGCAAATCCTCCTACTTCTATATTTACCCAAGTTCCTAGAACTAGCATGGGGTATTCTTAAAAGCAGCACTGCAGTTCTAGGAACTTGGTGAAGACACAGGTAGGAGGAGTTGCACCCAGAAACTTCACAGTGCCAGCAGCACAGCAGAAAGAGCTAGCTGCATTGCAATGAAACTGGGGTGAGGAAAAACTCAGGTTAAAGAGGGAAACGATGCATTTCTCAGTCCCTGTCTTCAAACTGATTCCCTTTCCCCACACTACTCCTGACTCAGTACATATTGGGGGTGTGGGCAGGTGAGGGGAGAAGAGGGTGTAGTTATAACTCATAGTCAGGGATACTCTCTCTGCAGCCATTAGTGTTAGAAAATGACAATTGGAGCACAAGCTGGATGTCAGGGCAGAGGTGGTATGGGGAGGGTCTGAGCTCTTCCAATGGAGGTAAAGTTACTTTTGTTGACACGAACCCAATCTCTGTTATGTGTTTTTGCACAGGTGGGTGAGGGCAAGCAACACACACATAGGAGACAGGTCCAGTTGATCCACACAGCAGGGTAGGGGTGGGATTACTCTTCTCTTCAACTTTCTGTCTGTCCTAGTTCCAGATAGGTGGAAAGGAGAGCCAAATCAGCGCTGACAAGTCAGTCCAGTCACCAGAGATACCACTGTTCTGCCACCACTGTGTGGGTGCCGCCACACAACTTTTAAGGAACTTTGAAAATCAAATAAACTCAGTTTTAGCATTGAGATACTGACTCTAGAGTTTAAAGCTCACCTAGTACTGACACAGTCTAAAAAAGCCTTGATGTGGTTTTTTCTCTGCCACTTGACAAGTCAGGAAATAATCTCAAGGGCAACCAGCAGCTGCAGTAGAGAAATCTCCAACTTTGCAGATAGAATGAGCAGCTGAAGAAAGCTGTTTATTGTGAGCAAGGAAACACATGTAAGCGACATGTCTCTCTGGGCCTGCAGATCTTTCTCTACTCAGTCCCAAGTCCTCCTCACCAATAGTCAATCAACAGTCAAGGGAACAGAAGGGCAGGGAGGGGTGCCTAAAGGGTCAGACTAGTGTCAGGTTGGCCTGGGGCAGTGAGGCTTTGGGCTCATTCCTGGGGATAGGACCTTGCCACAAGCCATCAATCTGAGAACTCTTTGACCCTTTGCACCCAACTACAGCCAGACTCCTTTCTGTGCCCACACTACTCTTTATCCCATAATGGTTAAAATCACATGTGGAGCAAAAGGTGGCAGGTTTTGTTTCTTTGTTTGTTTGTGTTGTTGTTTTTGGTAGTGGTTGAGGTGGTGGTAGTGGTGGTGATGGTATGGTGATGTGTGTGTGTGTGTGTGTGTGTGTGTGTGTGTGTGTGAAATTACTTTGTGGTGTTTGGGAGTGGGTGTGTGTGCATGCATTCCACCAAGTGCTTGTGACAGCCTCACAACAAATTTCAATCGACAGGCTTCTTTTTTCTTGTAGATTCCTGGGATCAAACTCAAGTCCTCAGGTGAGGTAGCAAATGCCTTTCTGGATGGGCCTATATATTATTTTTAAATATTTGATGTCTGTGGCTCCCTTTCAGAGAGCACCAGTAAGGGGATGAGGCAGGCTTTAACTCTTTCAAACTGACAAAATCCACGATGTAGAAGAAGTAGTTCATGTACCTCAGAGCAGGGTCCATCCATCGGGACACAATATAACCTCATAGATGATAAAATACAGAACAGAAAAATCAGGTGGTAAGAACTGTGCAATTGTGTGGGAAACATTAAGAGACAAAGTTAATAAGAACAAAATTTACATCAAGATATATACAAATCAATATGAAGTTAAATCTAAAGTTGACATATGGACGTATGGACCATGTACCAGAGTGCAGTCGTTTGTAAGGTAAGTGTAAGTAGCAATTTGTTTCCATCAGACTCCTGCATAAGGAACAAGCACATGGGAGCTTTGTAAAGGGAGGCACCATCTCTTTGACTTATTCGTCTGTCATCTGTGCCCAGATCCAGAGCTTCAAGTCGGCCACCCCAACACCTACTCCATCTGTGACCTGGTAGATGAGGTGGAGGCGCCAGGGCTGCAGAACCAGATTCAGGACAGATCCTGAAGCATGGCTGTGACTGAAGCCATCTCCTGCCTGCAGCCTGCTGAGCAGCTCCGGGGAGCCTGAGAGACTTATGGAGGAGGCTTTGAGTGCTCCTGGAAATACCAGATCAGGAAAGGTCCATGGAAAGATGCTTTTAAAAGGTGAACTCATATAACTGGAAGGAAAGATGACTGAACAGAGCTGGGTGCCCAGGGGAGAATGATAAAAGTAAGGATGGACTGAGATGCTGTGCTCCATGCTGAGCTGGAAACCACGTGGAAGTCCAAAATACATTCTGCTGCCTACACAGGGCTGGTCATAGTAGCCAAACAGGGTCCTCTGGTCCACTAGGAAAGTCTGCTCTGTGCTCTTGGCTCTCTTTGTGTTGTGTTCCCAGTACCCTGGTTGCTCCTGCTCCTCCCATGCTGCACTTGGCTCCATCCTCTGAGTCTCCTGGTTGCTGTCAATACTGCTAGGGGAGTGGAGCATAGGGCTTGAAAGCTTGTGTAAAGGGGGAAGATGGTCTGGTGAGAGAGGCAGGCATGCAGCTTCGGGTGTTGCCATCCTCCCCCCCCCCGGCCCCTTTTGCATAGGCCACATCCCTGTAGACCTTGCACTCAATTGAGCAGGTCTGAGTCCTGGCCAGGCTTCAGGCCACAGAAGCACCATGCACACACCTTGGTGAGGTAGATCTAAAGATACAAGGTCTAGTTTTAAGTCCTGCAGATCTGGGCAGACTTTATAACCAGTGCTGGGGACAACACTGGTTGTTTCAGGATCTCACTGTCCAGTGGGGGTGATAACAGCCAACTTGTCATAAGTGTCAGGGCAGAAGGACATCATCACACAGGATGGGGATGGGGAGTGACACTAGGGAGGTGGGGAAGAGTCTGCTAGAGCTACTCCATTCAGACCTCAATAGCAGTCTTTGCCAGAAATCTAGTGTTGCTTGACTGTTATGTCACCCTCACCCAAATCCTCCGTAGTCTGGAATTGAGAAGAACCCACAGGTAAATCTTATTTCATTTCCCAAGTTTCTTTCCTTTCCTAGAATAAGACCCCAAACTCTGGAGTTTTAAATTTTATTACTTACACGGAGTGAGCATGTGTGTGTGTGTGTGTGTGTGTGTGTGTGTGTGTGTGTGTGTGTATGCATGTTTTCCCAGGCATCATCTGGTCACAGCACAGACATGGAAGTCAGAGGTCAGAGAACACCTTGCAGAACCTGGTTCTCCCCTTTCACCACTGTGTTTGTCTCAGGGATGGCATTAGTGGCCAGTGCTTTCCCCACTGAGCCACTGACCTTGTCTTCCAAGCTCCATGGGTGTTTTCCTTTGGAGCTGGAGGACTGGTCCTTCAAACACCTCAGACCAAATTCTATGTTTACCTAGGACACCTGCTATTAATTAGTTAATCACACTAAAAGTGTCTGTTGGTTGAGGTCATTCTAAGATGATGTAGGCTGAGGTGGGTTCCCATGACTGGATGCCCTCCAAGATTGGCATTCCATGGATAATGGTGGCATACCTGCCCAACTCAGCACCAGGAATCCCAACCGTAGTTCAGCTCAGTGTGCAACAATAATTTTAGGTAGTCCCTATTATGTGAGCATTTCTATCTTAGTTAGATGACGAACAACAAAGCCTAGAGAGAGATTTCTCTGTGGAGAAGAGATTAAAGATATAAAAAGCTTTTGCCGGAGTCTTGATGTTCAACAGTTAAAACTTGGGGTATTTTTTTTTCCTTTCATTCTGTCTCTACACTGTGGAGACTACAACCCTTGCGGTTGTGGCTTCTTCCTTAACACCACATTCCCTCACCCACATTTCCTATTGATGTGACAACTATCAGGGTGATTATTGGGGTGATTTAAGTTCTAAACCATCAGTCATAGCCTGCACACTTCAGTGAAGCACAGGGCAAGTGATCTGGAAGGATCCCTGCCTCCTGTTATCCAGACCTGTTCTAGAGCAAGTTGGAAGGATCTAGTGTTCACCATGAAGCAGAGTCTCTTCATCTTGGTAAGCAGATCTGGGGTCTATAGCAGGTGGGAGGGCTGGAAAATTGTGGTTTGTGAGGAAACAAGGCAAATTCCCATGTGACTGAGCTCTCATTATTAGAGACAAAGAGTAGAGTGGAAGGCCCGAGCTGGGTCCTGGGAATGTTGAATCCTAGTGGAGGTCAATATTTCTTTTCTGTAATCACCATTGAGTGGCAAGGCTCTGCTCTCATACCCTTGCATTTTCTTGTCCTAGAGATCTGAGCCTCATTTCAGGACCCTCAATTTCTATAAAGAAGACAGCATGGACACCCAAAAAAAGTGGGTGGTCTTCTTAGGGCATTCTTGCAGGGCACCACCTTCCTCTTTGTCTATTTGCAAAGGTGGCTCTTTAATTTTCAATTGTATTGTGCTGCATGAAAGATCTTCTGGGTGTTGGGTCTTTGCAATCCATATTGAGTGATCATGGTGGCCTCCACAGTCCCTCTGGTAAGCAGACTCCTGCTCCCTCCTTGCCTATACTAGGCTGTTGGTTTAAGGAGGCTGCTGAGCATGCCCTTGGCAAGGCTGGAGAGAGCAGCTGGGGAGCAGCATCAGGGCTTGCTGCTGCCCAGGGACAGGCTCCCCAGAGGGGCGGTGGCTGACAGCCCAGGTGACAACTGGGGACTGTCAGTCAGGAATCGCGACAGGGACAGAGGACCTTCAGCCAGTGATAGTCCAGAAAGAGAAATAATAAGCTGATAAGAAGAATTCATTCAGTTTGGGACATCATTTGCCTCTGGAAATGGGGAATGGACTGTCAGTCCAGACTTTCATCCTGTCCACATTGAGTGATCATGGTGGCCTCCACTGTCCCTCTGGTAAAGCAGACTCCAGCTCCCTCCTTCTCCATACTCAGCTGTTGCTTTAAGAGCTTCCTTCTCTGGGCTAAGCCACAGCACCTAGCCAGGCTAGTGAGCATGCCCCTAACAAGGTTTAGCTCTGCTGACTGGTGTGCCACAGCTTCTCTGCCCTTGTCCTTCCCCCTCCCCCTCCCTTCCCCCAGCAGACCTCACCACTGCTCTGAACCACTTCCCAGCAGCTGCTGACAGTAGACAGCAGAGGAAAGTGAAATTGCACAGTTTTCTCTCCCAGAAAAGGACATTCTCAACAGATAAGAAGAAAGCATTCAGTTTGGTAAACCAATTGCAGATAGAAATTGAGTATGAACCAGCCTGCCACCCTTTTGGTCCTTTCCCACTATTGTTCTGGGTTTGGACTGTGCTGGATAGACAACAATTTTATACAGGCTGCAGTTCAACGACTTTGTAAATACCTTTCTTACCACGGGATTTAACACTGAGAAAAGTTAAAACCTTGGTGAATACCAAAACAGCCACCTTTCCCCCCAGATTTAGGTGGGCAAGAGAAATTAAAACCACTGTGGAAGTCATACACCCAATGCACAGATGTCATTGTGTCTGTGGTGGACTCTGTCGATATTGAGAGAATGGAAGAAGCCAAAACTAAACCTAATAAAATACCTAGGATATCAGAAGATCAGGAAGTCTGTGAGCTTATACTTGCTAACAAACAAGACCTGAGGATCTCAATCTCTGTCTCTGTCACTCTCTGTCTCTCTGTCTCTGTCTGTCTGTCTGTCTGTCTGTCTGTCTGTCTCTCCTTCCCTCTCTCTCTCTCTCTCTCTCTCTCTCTCTCTGAGACTGAAAACTTGTTAGTAATGGGTGAACTGAACTCATCCATTCTTGTCATTGGCAGCCCACCTGTGCAATCATAGGAGGTTGGCTAAAGGAAGGACTTGAGAAACTACATGATGGGAAAATCAAAAGAAGAAAAACATTGTGGCAACAGAAAGAGGGGAAATTGTATTGGTGTGGAATAGGTTTTCCGTGGTCTGATTTCTGACAAGTAGAAGAGTGTCTACAGTCTGGTTTGCCTGTCTGTTCTCACAGATGGGATTAAAGCTTTGTTGTGGGAAGCCGCCCCCACATTCGCCGTTACAAGATGGCGCTGACAGCTGTGTTCTAAGTGGTAAACAAATAATCTGCGCATGTGCCAAGGGTAGTTCTCCACTCCATGTGCTCTGCCTTCCCCGTGACGACAACTCGGCCATGGGCTGCAGCCAATCAGGGAGTGATACGTCCTAGGCGAAGGATAACTCTCCTTAATAGGGACGGGGTTTCGCTTTTGCTTGGGGCTTGCACACTTGCTCCTGAAGATGTAAGCAATAAAGTTTTGCCGCAGAAGATTCTGGTTTGCTGCGTCTTTCCTGGCCGGTCGCGAACGCGTGTAAGAGTTGGTGCCGAAATCCGGGAAGAAAGAACCCGGGACGAAAAAACCCGGGACAAGAAAACTCGGGACGGGAGTTAACCATCACGGGCGCAAGGAAGATTCTTCATTCCGGAACCAGAACTGCGGGTCACGGTAATGAAGTGTTCCCGTAAAACAGACTGTTGAGAAGGATTCAACTGCATGAATTCAGAACTCTTCAGCTGGGGAACAGGGGTACCAGTGAGTACAGCTTTACAAGGTAAGTCTGGTCTTGAACTTTCTAACGAAATTCAAGACAGTCTATCAGAAGTAAAGTGGGAAATAGCTTTACAAGGTATGTTTGGCCTTGAACTTTTTCTAGTGTTAGGAGCCTTTTTGTTCCTTTTCACATGTTATCAAGTGGTTACGGCAGGGCTGAAAATTCTGGATGAAATTCAGGGCAATCTATCAGAAGTAAAGCAGGGAGAGAGAGTAGGAGCAAAGAGGAAATATGGTACACAAACTAAGTATACAGGCCTTTCCAAGGGTCTTGAACCCGAGGAAAAGTTAAGGTCAGGTAAGAATACCTGGGGAGAGATTAGAAGGAAGGAAAAGAAAAAAGAAAAGAAAAAAGATCAATTAGCGGAGGTCTCTAGGAGAAGGAGCCTATACTCATCACTAGATGAGCTCAAGGAGCCAGCTCTTGGTAGCTCTGAATCAGATGATGAATTCTCCTCTGAAGAAACAGACTGGGAGGAAGAAGCAGCTCATTATGAGGGAAAAGGGTACCAGCCAGATAAAGTGCTAGCTAATCAGTTAAGGAAAAAGCCAAAAGCGGCTGGCGAAGGCCAGTTTGCTGCTTGGCCTCCGGGCAGTCGGCTTCAAGGTGCACTTCCGCCCTATGCGGAGCCCCCGCCCTGCGTAGTGCGTCAGCCCTGCGCAGAGAGACAATGCGCAGAGAGGCAATGCGCAGACTCATTCATTCCCAGAGAGGAACAAAGGAAAATACAACAGGCATTTCCGGTCTTTGAAGGAGCCGAGGGTGGGCGTGTCCACGCTCCGGTAGAATATGTGCAGATTAAAGAGCTTGCCGAGTCGGTCCGTAAATATGGAACCAATGCTAATTTTACCTTGGTGCAGTTAGACAGGCTTGCCGGCATGGCACTAACTCCTGCCGACTGGCAAATGATTGTAAAAGCCGCTCTCCCTAGTATGGGCAAATATATGGAATGGAGAGCTCTATGGCAAGAGGCTGCACAAGCGCAGGCCCGAGCAAACGCAGCTGCTTTGACTCCAGAGCAGAGAGATTGGACTTTTGACTTGTTAACGGGTCAGGGAGCTTATTCTGCTGATCAAACAAACTACCATTGGGGAGCTTATGCCCAAATTTCCTCCACGGCTATTAGGGCCTGGAAGGCGCTCTCCCGAGCAGGTGAAGCCACTGGACAACTAACAAAGATCGTCCAGGGACCTCAGGAGTCCTTCTCAGATTTTGTGGCCAGAATGACAGAGGCAGCAGAGCGTATTTTTGGAGATTCAGAGCAAGCCGCACCTCTGGTAGAACAGCTCATTTATGAGCAAGCCACACAGGAGTGCCGAGCGGCCATAGCCCCAAGAAAGAACAAAGGCTTACAAGACTGGCTCAGAGTTTGTCGGGAGCTTGGGGGACCTCTCACCAATGCAGGCTTAGCGGCCGCCATCCTCCAATCCCAAAACCGCTCCATGGGCAGAAATGATCAGAGGACATGTTTTAACTGCGGAAAGCCTGGGCATCTTAAGAAAGATTGCAGAGCTCCAGATAAACAGGGGGGGACTCTCACTCTTTGCTCTAAGTGTGGCAAGGGTTATCATAGAGCCGACCAGTGTCGCTCTGTGAGGGATATAAAGGGCAGACTCCTTCCCCCACCTGATAATCAATCAGCTGATGTGCCAAAAAACGGGTCATCGGGCCCTCGGTCCCAGGGCCCTCAAAGATATGGGAACCGGTTTGTCAGGACCCAGGAAGCAGTCAGAGAGGCAACCCAGGAAGACCCACAAGGGTGGACCTGCGTGCCGCCTCCGACTTCCTACTAATGCCTCAAATGAGTATTCAGCCGGTGCCAGTGGAGCCTATACCATCCTTGCCCCCGGGAACCATGGGCCTTATTCTCGGCCGGGGTTCACTCACCTTGCAGGGCTTAGTAGTCCACCCTGGAGTTATGGATTGTCAACATTCCCCTGAAATACAGGTCCTGTGCTCAAGCCCTAAGGGCGTTTTTTCTATTAGTAAAGGAGATAGGATAGCTCAGCTGCTGCTCCTCCCTGATAATACCAGGGAGAAATTTGCAGGACCTGAGATAAAGAAAATGGGCTCCTCGGGAAATGATTCTGCCTATTTGGTTGTATCTTTGAATGATAGACCTAAGCTCCGCCTTAAGATCAACGGAAAAGAGTTTGAAGGCATCCTTGATACCGGAGCAGATAAAAGTATAATTTCTACACATTGGTGGCCCAAAGCATGGCCCACCACAGAGTCATCTCATTCATTACAGGGCCTAGGTTATCAATCATGTCCCACTATAAGCTCCATTGCCTTGACGTGGGAATCCTCTGAAGGGCAGCAAGGGAAATTCATACCTTATGTGCTCCCACTCCCGGTTAACCTCTGGGGAAGGGATATTATGCAGCATTTGGGCCTTATTTTGTCCAATGAAAACGCCCCATCGAGAGGGTATTCAGCTAAAGCAAAAAATATCATGGCAAAGATGGGTTATAAAGAAGGAAAAGGGTTAGGACATCAAGAACAGGGAAGGATAGAGCCCATCTCACCTAATGGAAACCAAGACAGACAGGGTCTGGGTTTTCCCTAGGGGCCATTGGGGCAGCACGACCCATACCATGGAAAACAGGGGATCCAGTGTGGGTTCCTCAATGGCCCCTATCCTCTGAAAAACTGGAAGCTGTGATTCAACTGGTACAGGAACAATTAAAACTAGGCCATATTGAACCATCTACCTCACCTTGGAATACTCCAATTTTTGTAATTAAGAAAAAGTCAGGAAAGTGGAGACTGCTCCATGACCTCAGAGCCATTAATGAGCAAATGAACTTATTTGGCCCGGTACAGAGGGGTCTCCCTGTACTTTCCGCCTTACCACGTGGCTGGAATTTAATTATTATAGATATTAAAGATTGTTTCTTTTCTATACCTTTGTGTCCAAGGGATAGGCCCAGATTTGCCTTTACGATCCCCTCTATTAATCACATGGAACCTGATAAGAGGTATCAATGGAAGGTCTTACCACAGGGAATGTCCAATAGTCCTACAATGTGCCAACTTTATGTGCAAGAAGCTCTTTTGCCAGTGAGGGAACAATTCCCCTCTTTAATTTTGCTCCTTTACATGGATGACATCCTCCTGTGCCATAAAAACCTTACCATGCTACAAAAGGCATATCCTTTTCTACTTAAAACTTTAAGTCAGTGGGGTTTACAGATAGCCACAGAAAAAGTCCAAATTTCTGATACAGGACAATTCTTGGGCTCTGTGGTGTCCCCAGATAAGATTGTGCCCCAACAGGTAGAGATAAGAAGAGATCACCTCCATACCTTAAATGATTTTCAAAAGCTGTTGGGAGATATTAATTGGCTCAGACCTTTTTTAAAGATTCCTTCCGCTGAGTTAAGGCCTTTGTTTGGTATTTTAGAAGGAGATCCTCATATCTCCTCCCCTAGGGCTCTTACTCTAGCTGCTAACCAGGCCTTACAAAAAGTGGAAAATGCCTTACAGAATGCACAATTACAACGTATTGAGGATTCGCAGCCTTTCAGTTTGTGTGTCTTTAAGACAGCACAATTGCCAACCGCAGTTTTGTGGCAGAATGGGCCATTGTTGTGGATCCATCCAAACGTATCCCCAGCTAAAATAATAGATTGGTATCCTGATGCAATTGCACAGCTTGCCCTTAAAGGCCTAAAAGCAGCAATCACCCACTTTGGGCGAAGTCCATATCTTTTAATTGTACCTTATACCGCTGCACAGGTTCAAACCTTGGCAGCCACATCTAATGATTGGGCAGTTTTAGTTACCTCCTTTTCAGGACAAATAGATAACCATTATCCAAAACATCCAATTTTACAGTTTGCCCAAAATCAATCTGTTGTGTTTCCACAAATAACAGTAAGAAACCCACTTAAAAATGGGATTGTGGTATATACTGATGGATCAAAAACTGGCATAGGTGCCTATGTGGCTAATGGTAAAGTGGTATCCAAACAATATAATGAAAATTCACCTCAAGTGGTAGAATGTTTAGTGGTTTTAGAAGTTTTAAAAACCTTTTTAGAACCCCTTAATATTGTGTCAGATTCCTGTTATGTGGTTAATGCAGTAAATCTTTTAGAAGTGGCTGGAGTGATTAAGCCTTCCAGTAGAGTTGCCAATATTTTTCAGCAGATACAATTAGTTTTGTTATCTAGAAGATTTCCTGTTTATATTACTCATGTTAGAGCCCATTCAGGCCTACCTGGCCCCATGGCTCTGGGAAATGATTTGGCAGATAAGGCCACTAAAGTGGTGGCTGCTGCCCTATCATCCCCGGTAGAGACTGCAAGAAATTTTCATAACAATTTTCATGTGACGGCTGAAACATTACGCAGTCGTTTCTCCTTGACAAGAAAAGAAGCCCGTGACATTGTTACTCAATGTCAAAGCTGCTGTGAGTTCTTGCCAGTTCCTCATGTGGGAATTAACCCACGCGGTATTCGACCTCTACAGGTCTGGCAAATGGATGTTACACATGTTTCTTCCTTTGGAAAACTTCAATATCTCCATGTGTCCATTGACACATGTTCTGGCATCATGTTTGCTTCTCCGTTAACCGGAGAAAAAGCCTCACATGTGATTCAACATTGTCTTGAGGCATGGAGTGCTTGGGGGAAACCCAAACTCCTTAAGACTGATAATGGACCAGCTTATACATCTCAAAAATTCCAGCAGTTCTGCCGTCAGATGGACGTGACCCACCTGACTGGACTTCCATACAACCCTCAAGGACAGGGTATTGTTGAGCATGCGCATCGCACCCTCAAAGCCTATCTAATAAAACAGAAGAGGGGAGTCGAGACTCTACCCCGAGTACCAAGAGTGTCTGTGTCTATGGCACTCTTTACACTCAATTTTTTAAATATTGATGCTCATGGCCATACTGCGGCTGAACGTCATTGTTCAGAGCCAGATAGGCCCAATGAGATGGTTAAATGGAAAAATGTCCTTGATAATAAATGGTATGGCCCGGATCCTATTTTGATAAGATCCAGGGGAGCTATTTGTGTTTTCCCACAGAATGAAGACAACCCATTTTGGATACCAGAAAGACTCACCCGAAAAATCCAGACTGACCAAGGGAATACTGATGTCCCTCGTCTTGGTGATGTCCAGGGCGTCAATAATAAAGAGAGAGCAGCGTTGGGGAATAATGTCGACATTTCCACTCCCAATGCCGGTGATGTATAATGCTCAAGTATTCCCCTGCTTTTTTACCACTAACTAGGAACTGGGTTTGGCCTTGATTCAGACAGCCTTGGCTCTGTCTGGACAGGTCCAGACGACTGACACCATTAACACTTTGTCAGCCTCAGTGACTACAGTCATAGATAAACAGGCCTCAGCTAATGTCAAGATACAGGGTGGTCTCATGCTGGTTAATCAACTCATAGATCTTGTCCAGAAACAACTAGATGTATTATGGCAAATAGCTCAGCTGGGATGTGAACAAAAGTTTCCGGGATTGTGTGTTACTTCCATTCAGTATGAGAAATTTACTAGGGCAGCTAATTTGTCAAAAAGCCTTTCTCAGTATATGTTACAGAATTGGACGGCTGAATTTGAACAGATCCTTCGGGAATTGAGACTTCAGGTCAACTCCACGCGCTTGGACCTGTCCCTGACCAAAGGATTACCCAATTGGATCTCCTCAGCATTTTCCTTCTTTAAAGAATGGGTGGGATTGATATTATGTGAGATACACTTTGCTGTGGATTAGTGTTGCTTCTTTGGTTGGTCTGTAAGCTTAAGGCCCAAACTAGGAGAGACAAGGTGGTTATTGCCCAGGCGCTTGCAGGACTAGAACATGGTGCTTCCCCTGATTTATGGTTATCTATGCTTAAGCAATAGATCGCTGGCCACTCAGCTCTTGCACACCACGAGGCTAGTCTCATTGCACGGGATAGAGTGAGTGTGCTTCAGCAGCCCGAGAGAGTTGCACGGCTAAGCACTGCAGTAGAAGGGCTCTGCGGCATATATGAGCCTATTCTAGGGAGACATGTCATCTTTCAAGAAGGTTGAGTGTTCAAGTGTCCTTCCTCCAGGAAAAACAACACGGGACCAGACCAGGACCCCTCTAGGTGATGAGCCTGGAAGGAGGTTATGTGTACGGCTCCTTTACCTGCACACTGGGGATTTGACCTCTATCTCCACTCTCATTAATATGGGTGGCCTATTGCTCTTATTAATAGAAAAGGGGGAACTGTGGGAAGCCGCCCCCACATTCGCCGTTACAAGATGGCGCTGACAGCTGTGTTCTAAGTGGTAAACAAATAATCTGCGCATGTGCCAAGGGTAGTTCTCCACTCCATGTGCTCTGCCTTCCCCGTGACGACAACTCGGCCATGGGCTGCAGCCAATCAGGGAGTGATACGTCCTAGGCGAAGGATAACTCTCCTTAATAGGGACGGGGTTTCGCTTTTGCTTGGGGCTTGCACGCTTGCTCCTGAAGATGTAAGCAATAAAGTTTTGCCGCAGAAGATTCTGGTTTGCTGCGTCTTTCCTGGCCGGTCGCGAACGCGTGTAAGACTTTGTGTTGTTGAACAGTCAGATACCCAACTCTGTTGCCTTGTGGAAGATGAGTAAATGCAATGCTTCTTAAAGTGGTCTCTTCTCCCTGACCCATAAATCTTTTGGTACTACCATTGTGGGGAGCTTAAAAAGGCTAGTGACTGACCAGAATAAAATTTTGTGGAAATTTGACCTGAAGTTAGTGAAATAAAACTTTGAAGAGTGGAAAAAAAAAACCCAAAATAAAACAAACAAACAAACAAAAGAGCTCCCTCCTCTGTGGAGCAAGGGATGCTTTCCTAACTCTGACTTTTCTTTCTGCCCTTAGGACATCTCTCCCTTGAGGCTGAGCCTTCTTTGGGTCTCTTCCAGCCCTAGGCTTTGTGAGATTGCCCCCATCCTGGTCACCACAGGGGTGTTGGGAGCTGCAGCTCTCTGGCTGTGCTGGGTAGGTAACCCTGTTAGCATTTCTTTCATGTCTGTGGGAGAAAAAGGAAAGGAACAGGAGCATGCTGGGGACTGTGTGTAATGGTGGCAAAGGGTATGCAGGGTGGAAAAGTTGACCTCTAGATGAATTCTCATGCATTTTGTCACTGAAGGCTTAGAAATGAGCCCTGACAGAGTCAAGAGGCTGCTCCTCATCTCTTTTTTTTTCAAAATGAATTTTTTGTTTTGTAAGATTTGTTTATTTTTTATTTACTTATCATTATTTATTTTTTATTTTATCAAGACATGGTTTCTCTGTATTGCCCTGGCTGTCCTGGAACTTACTCTGTAGACCAGACTGGCCTCAAACTCAGAAATCCACCTGCCTCTGCCTCCCAAGTGCTGGGATTAATGGCATGCGCCACCACTGCCCGACTAGATTTGTTTATTTTATGTATATGTATATTTATTTTATCTATATAAATAGACTGTTTTCATGCACAGCAAAGAGGGCAATAGGGTCCCATTACAGGTGATTGTGAACCACCAGGTGATTGCTGGGAGTTGAACTCAGGAATTCTGTAAGAACAGCTATTGGTCTTAACTACTGACCTCATTTCTCCAACCTCTGCTCATTCTCTCTTTATCCTCCTCATATTTCTGTAGCGTCAATGTCAGGGGACCCTCCCTGCATTGAGCTTGAGTGTCCTCCACCCAAGCCAGACCCTGTGATCCTGGCCCACACTGCTATCCACTGTCTTTGGTTTTCTTTCTTTCTTTTTTTGTTTAAGATTTATTTATTATTATAAAGAAGTACAGTGTAGCTGTCTTCAGATGCACCAGAAGAGGGTGTCAGATCTCATTATGGATGGCTGTGAGCCACCATGTGGTTGCTGGGATTTGAACTCTGGACCTTCAGGAGAGTAGTCGGTGTTCTTAACTACTGAGCCATTTCTCCAACCCTGTCTTTGGTTTTCTTGGTGAGAGCCACCTGCTTCTCTTCATGTATTATTTCCTCTTACATCCTTGCCAGAGCTTCAGTTCTCTGTTATGTCCTCCTGACTGAGATGACCTCCTCAGTTAAGCAGCACACCCTGCTGCTTCAGACATCTCTGTTTAAGCCTCTGTGTGGGAGCTCTTCAATGTCTCTGAGCCAGGCCAGCTCTCCTAACATTCACACAGCATTGCTTCCTGTCCCTGTGACTCTCCATAATCTTTAATTCGATGGCATGCATGCGTTGGTCTTGGTTTATTTTCCTGTGGTATAACAAAATCCTCAGACATAAGCAAGGGAGGAAGTGTGTAGTTGGGGACAGACCCAGGGCATGGCCATGGAGTTGGGAAGCTGGAGCAGCTGGTTACAGTACATCCACAGGGGGCAAAAAGCTTAGGGAACTTTGTTCTTTCTATGAAGTGCTGTTGGGTTCTGAGTGGAGGTGGAGAAAAGTCAATTCAAACTTAAAAATGAAAGCTTTATTTTCAGGGAGTTGGCCAGTTCAGGAAGCTACATTGCTTATTTAAAGGGCAAACCCACAAAAACAGGCCAGTGGGATGGGGACTAGGGAGAGCTTCTAGGTCATCCAATCCCAGTTTGACATTAAGGGTTAAGTAAGGGAGCATATGAAGTAGACAAGGCTTTTCCTAGGACACCTGTCTTCAAGGCCTTTAACTTTGTCCCTTAGACACTCCATTGGGAAACAAGACCCTTAACTCATCCTCATAGATATTTGGTCCAGAGCTCAAGGTGATAAAAGAACAAAATCAGGTCAGCTGTGTGCAGTTAATGATGGCTTGGCAAGCCATTGACTCTATTCTTACAATGTAGACATCTTGATAATGATGACATCAGGTTCTACATTCATTTACTGGTTTATAGACAATTAAGACAGTATTTGGAGGGCCAGCCCCTGAGTCTGGGAATGTAAACTCAACTTGATCTTGTTAAAGAAAATGGGGAGCTAAATGGGAGAGTTGCTGGCAGCTGTCTCATGACAGTGTAATACAGGGCAGAGGCAAAGTCTGTCCATATTAGGAAAGAGTCTTCCAAACTCAACCTAATGAAGACAAGGCCTCCCAGCCATTCTAGAGAGTAACTTACTCTTGATACTTTCCTCCAGGCACACCTGGAGCGGACTTTGCTTTGCTAGTGGACTCTGGATTCTGTCAAGTTTTAGATCAGTTCTGACCATCACAGTGTCCTTTGGCATTGATCTAAGTAAATTATTTCTTCAATCCTGATAGTGTTTCTGAATATCAATTTCTGCTTTTTCTTTTGCCTACACTACTTGTCCCTTGCTGAACCTGTTTCACTATCAATATCCTTCCTACTTCTACCTGCTTTCCTGGTGAGCCTGTTCACTCTCGGGGCTATAGAAACACCTCCATAGATCTCAAATCTTTGGTTGTTGTTGTTGTTGTTGTTATTGTTTTGCCTATTCACAGCTTTGTAGAAAAATCTTTCAATTATCTGAAAACATACTAGTTTAACTGGGATAATTGTGGTAGGAACAGGTAATGTTCATGGTTTGCAATATTGATATTTCTTCCTCATTTACAGGGAAGGATTATCAACCTGAGATTACCCCATGAGCAGGAACCACTGGCACTCCAACAAGAGGATCCTAGCCAAGGGCACAGCAGCCCTCCTGGTGAACAGAGGGACTAAATCTTCCCCAGGGGTTCCCCAGGAGCCTGGAAAAAATTAGATGCTGCTCTGGTGACTGTAAAACTCAAGGACATAGTCAATGTCCTCCACTACATTTACAGAAGATATTGAATACATTCTTAAAACATCTCTGTCGCTTCTGTCTTTGACCAGCAGAAAAGAGCAATGACACAGTGTTCTTCTCAAAGCAGTTTATTCAGGATCCTTTCAACATGCAAGCAGTAATCTCTCTCCAGCCCCCAATCGCAATCCCTTATATAACCCCTCAACTATGCCCCATCAGCCCAGTCCACATAATCTCGGTTCATTGGCCTTCGTCAAATGGCCTGATCTTGTGTCATGGTGTGCCTGTGCAGCTCTCACGATGGACGTGGCTTATTTTCGGGTGTCTGAGGAAGTCAGGTGCAAGTCATAAGACATGGCTGCAGTCCTGGGAGCCATCTTGGGACTACCGCCACACCCGCTCCCCACATCTCCCCCTTTTTTCTTTTTAGGCAGAAAGAATGTCTGTCTTAGGTTGCCCCCTGCGGCAATGCCCCTTACTGTCATTGGGAGACAAACAGCTTTGGTTTGATCCCTGTCTTAGGTTGGTGACATGCCCAGGGAGTCTTACCCGTCATTGACTACTTCTCTAGCATGCCAAGCCACACTTGAGGAGACTGTCCTGTCTCCACTGCTGCAAAAGCCTGTATCATCAAGACTTGGGTTCTGCGCTGATGAAACTGTATATGACAAATGCACCAAGAAGCCAGGATGCTGATTAATATTAGACACAGGGCAAGTCCACCAATTCTGTACCACTCTTTTAAGTGGGAGACAGCTGTAGATCCAGCTGGCAAGTCCTTAAGGTACTGAGATATCGGCAACACCTGCGGATAAATTACTCACAGCCGCGGCAATTTGTACCACAGAGGTAAGGGATATGGCCGCAGCTGTGGCTGCGGTGGCAGAAATTGCTCTAGCAATGACAATGGCCACAGTAATGCTGAAAATTTCTCTTAGGTCTAAACAAAGTCATAGCAGAAGGAGCTTGAACAGGCCAAGGTACAAAATGAGGCATCCTAGTCACAACAGCTAAATGATATTCAGATGCATTCCAGCACATACTATAATAACAAATATCACTACTACAATTATCTACATTATTCTCATAACTACCATTATAAACAATAAACACAAAAGGAGGCCACAAACAAACAGGCATAGCCTTAAAGGAAGCATTGCGCCCTCCAGCAAGTTGAGATACAGAGGTTTCAAACACACTAGACCCATTCCAATAAAAACTTGCATTACCCCATGCCCCTCCCACTAGCATATTCAGAGAAGAAAGATCTGTGCAACTACCATTCACACCACACAACAACCACACATTTCTGAGAAATATTTTGAATCATTTGAAAGCACAGCAATCCCCTCAACTGAAGCTGCATCGGTTCCTGAACAGGCGATATTTCCCCATCCCATGGTAAAAAGGGTAACTAACTGTAGCAAAGCATTAGATATGAAAAATCGGGGAAACACTTGTGCCGAATGCATCAATGGCATGGGTTTGGAAAACACAGATAAGATTCCCCAACGTGGATCTTCAGTCATCACCACGGGAAGTATCCTCAACACCAGGAACATCCACGCCGTCCCCATCCCCACTCCGCTCATTTTGGACTGCTCTGGTCAACCGCTCTGGTACCCACAGTGGCTGTCAATGACCCTGAGGAAACACACAAACAGACCTTCTTGCCCAAACCAATTGAGAGCGCTCCTCTCTTACCTGATTCAGCGACTCATTACCTCTCTGGAGTTCTGCGCCACATCTTTCTCTATCTTCTATGCAATTTCTCACTAACTTCCAGACCTGCAAAACCCCTTTTGGTAAAACCCCCTGTTCCTCTGCAAACCTCAAGTCCCCATGGTGCTTGGTGCAACTTGTCCCCAAACCGGGAACCTTATAGTCTCAATCCAAGAACTTAACTCGTCCCAAAACTGGGAACCTTACCAACTAGCTGCCTTGACTGCTATGAGTTCTGAAGGAAGAGAAGGTTACCGTACGGGCCACCACTTGTCGCTTCTGTCTCTGACCAGCAGAAAAGAGCGATGACACAGCGTTCTTCTCAAAGCAGTTTATTCAGGATCCTTTCAACATGCAAGCAGGAATCTCTCTCCAGCCCCCAATCGCAATCCCTTATATAACCCCTCAACCACGCCCCATCAGCCCAGTCCACATAATCTCAGTCCATTGGCCTTCGTCAAATGGCCTGACCTTGTGTCATGGTGTGCCTGTGCAGCTCTCACGATGGACGTGACTTATTTTCGGGTGTCTGAGGAAGTCAGGTGCAAGTCATAAGACATGGCTGCAGTCCTGGGAGCCATCTTGGGACTACCGCCACACCTGCTCCCCACATATCTCAAGATGCTGGCAGTTCTGCTTTTTGGGAGTTGGACAATAAGAGGAAATGGAGGAGAGGCATAAGGAAGGACTAGAGCACAGAGAATAGGGAGAGTGGATGGGAGCAGAATGGAGGGGAGAGAATGGACGGAAGCAGAATACAGAAGAGCAGAGTGGATGGGAGCACAGGGGCTTGGTCAGCCTGAAAACTTTTGTCTTTTCCTCGGCTGACATTTCCACATTCCACTTTCTATTCCTGCTTTAAGCTCTGAAGGATACAAAGTTAGGGTCCTCAGTCCTCCTCCTCTCTCTTTGCCGGCGCCCCTCCCCCTCCCTCTGTATTTACCAAGTTTCCAGAACTTCTCTCACTATTCTATAAGTCCTATTCAAAGCATCTGAGATCCTGAACCTCTGCTCTGCCTGGGATCACAGCAGAAACAGCCAGCTGCTCTGCAGTGAAATAGTGACACAGTAAAAATCACCCATGGAATAGTCAAGTTTAAGCAGTGAATCAAAGCCTTTCTCTGTTCTCCTGCCAGACTGATTTTCATGCCACATAGAACTCCTGACAGTCAATGAGTGGAGTAGGTGAGTGAGGGATGAGGAGGGTGTGGTCACACCTCCTAGCCAGGGACACTCTGCTCCTTACGGTCAGAAAAGGACAGGTGGAGCAAAAGTGTGTGGTCAGGGCTGAGGTCTGAGACCCTCCAAGGGATGCAAGGTTTCTCTCCTTGGCGCAAACCCAGTCTCTGCTTTGTGTTCCCACCATGGTGCACACAGGCTCTTAATACACACATAGGAGAGGGGTCCAGTTGAACCACATAGCAGGGTCGTGGTGGGGTTACCCCTTCCCTTCAACCTTTTGTCTGTCCTGGTTCCAGAGAGGTGGAAAGGTGAGCCAAGTCAGACTTGACAAGTCAGTTCAGTCACCAGAGAACCCCTGTATCTTATGTAGGAAAGCTGACACACAACTTTTAAGGAACTTAGAAAATAAAACAAAACACTGCTTTAGCACTGAGATACTAACTCTAGAGTTTAATGCTCACCTAGTGCTGACACTGCCCAAAAATTCTTGTTCCATTTTTTTTTTCTCAGTTCACTAGAGGTCAGGACCAACTTCAAGGGCAACAGGCAGCAGTGAAGAAATCTCCACCCTCTCAGTCAGAATAAGCAGTTGAAGAAAGCTGTTTATTGTGGGGCAGGGAAAAACATGTAGGCTACTTGTGGGAAAGTCTCTGGGCCTGCAGCTCTTACTCTACTCAGTCCCAAGTCCTCCTCACCAATATGACAGTCAAGGGAACTGAAGGGTAGGAAGGGAGTGGATAAAGGGCAGACTGTTGTCAGGTTGGCCTGGGGCCGTGAGGCTGTGGGCTCTTTCCTGGGGATAGGACCTTGCCACAAGCCATCCTTCTGAGAACTTTTTTGTCTTTGCACTCAGCTACAGCCAGACTCCTTTCTGTGCCCACACTACTCCTGACTGTTAATTCATGGGGTGGGTGGGGTGGGAGGGTGGGTGAGGGACCTGGGGATGTGGTCACACCACTCTTTATCCCAAAATGGGCATAAAAATCACATGTGGAGCCGGGCGTGGTGGCACATGCCTTTAATCCCAGCACTCGGGAGGCAGAGGTGTAGTCTCCCCTCCCCCAGCCTGAAACCTGCTTGCTCAGGGGTGGAGCTTCCTGCTCATTCGCTCTGCCACGCCCACTGCTGAAACCTGCTGCTTTGCTGTTCTGAAGCCATCACGTGCTCACCCTACTACTGGATCTGAGATTATTCGGCGGGAATCGGGTCCCCTCCCCCTTCCTTCATAACTGAGTGTCACAACAGTAAAATTTGAGCTTTGATCAGAATAACTGTCTTGCCTACATTTCTTTCTCTCGCCACCTAGCCCCTCTTCTCTTCCAGGTTTCCAAAATGCCTTTCCAGGCTAGAACCCAGGTTGTGGTCTGCTGGCCGGACACAACACAGAGGCAGGGGGATTTCTGAGTTCGAGGTCAGCCTGATCTACAAAGTGAGTTCCAGGACAGCCAGGGCAATACAGAAAAATCCTGTCTCAACCCCCCCCCCCCCAAAAAAAAAGTCACATGTGGAACAAAAGCTGGTGTGCTTTGTGTCTTTGTTTGTTTGTGTTGGTGATGGTCTTGGTGGTAGTGGTGATATGTTTGTGTGTAGGGAGTGTGTGTTTGTGTGTGTGTTCATGTATTCCGCCAAGTACTGTGACAGCCTCAGAATAAATTTCAAGAGACCTGCGTCTTCTTACCTGTGGATCCCTGGGATCAAACTCAGGTCCTCCCGTGTTAGAGCGACTGCCTTTCTTGATGGCTCTCTATATTGTTTTTATTATTTGATGTGTATGGCTCCCTTTCAGAGATCTCCAGTCAGGGACTGAGGCAGGCTGTAACTCTTTCAAGCTGACAAAACCCACTATGTAGAAGAAGTAGTTCGTGTACCTCAGTAGGGGGTCCATCTATGGGGACACAAAATAACCTAATAGATGGTGAAGATACAGAACATGAGTCAGGTGGTGATAACTGTACAACCGTGTCAGAAACATTAAGAGACAAAGTTAACAAGAACAAAATTTACATTAAGATTAATACAAATCAATAAGTGGTTAAATATGAAGTTAACATAAGGTCAAATGCAATTGTAGAACTGGCTGGACCATGTACCAGAGTCATGGTATTTTTGTTTTGTTTTTAGAGACAGTTTCTCTATGTAGCCCTGGGTGCTGTGAAACTTGCTCTGTAGACCAGGTTGGCCTAAACTCAGAAATCTACCTGCTTCTGCTTTCCAAGTGCTGAGATTAAAAGTGTGTGCTGCCAACATCTGGATAGTAGTGGGTTAAGGAAACTGTAAGTAGCAGGTTGTTTCCATCAGACTCCTGCATAAGGAACAAGCACATAGGAGCTTTGTAAAGGGAGCCACCATCTCTTTGACAAATTAACTTGGGCTCAGATCCTGAGCTTCAAGTAGGTCCACCCAAACTTTTCCTGCCTGCAGCCTGAGGAGTAGCTCTGAGGAGCCTGAGAGTTCCATGGAGGCTCCCAGGCGGAGGAGGCAGCAGAGGAATCAGCAGAGCCTGAAGTCTTCCTGGAAATATCAGAGAAGAGCCGATCCCTGGAAAGATGCTTTAAAAATGTGAACTCACGGGGGCTGGAGAGATGGCTCAGTGGTTAAGAGCACTGACCACTGTTCCTATGGTCCTGAGTTCAAATCTCAGCAACCACATGGCTCACAACCATTCGTAATGGAATCTGATGCCCTCTTCTGGTCTGAAGACAGCTACAATGTACAATGTACTCATATACATAAAATAAATAAATCTTTAGGGGAGAAGATAAAACTTAGGACAGACTGAGATGCTGTGGTCCATGCTGAGCCAGAAGCCTTGTAGAAGTCCAAAATGCGTGCTGCTTACTATAAAGGGCTGGTTGTAGTAGCTATGAGCAGGGTTCACTTGGAAAATCTGCTCCTCATTCTTGGCTCTCTGTGTCTCTTGCTCTTGGTACTCCATCCCCTCCTGCTCTAGCCACATGGCTTGGGGCCAGGGCATTTTTATCAAATGGCAGGAATTCCTTGTGGTTCACTAAACTGAGTTCCATGATACCGGGCTCCCTGAGGCCCAGGCGGGTCCGGAGGCGGCGATGAGGGAATACCACAGCTAGTGTGAGCCTGTGGATGGCGGGCGGTGAAACTCCGACGTCCTCCCAGGACTCCAGGACGGTGCTCTGGCCAGGAGGGGAGCAGGGCTTAGGGTTTGGGACCCGGGTGGAGAAGAGACGGAAGGTTCAGCTGGCGATGCAGGGGCGGGGCTTCCCCAGTGGAGCCCCACTCCACCCACCCGCTCCTCCCCGCAGAGGCCAATTCCCTCAGGACACCGCAGTCACCAGCTCAGGACTGTGGCGGGGGCTAGAACGCCTGCCAGCCATAGGAGAAACCCGCAGAGCGCCATCAGGCAGATCTAGACTTTCAGGGCGGGTTTGATTCCTGCGGATCTGGGTGGACTTTATAACTAGTGCCCGCAACCGCGGAAGTCCCAAATGCGTGCTGCTGAGTGCCACACTGTGGTCCATACTGAAGCCAGAAACTGCCAGGCTGAAGCCCTAAGGGCGTGCTGCTGACTATAAAGGCCAGGGTATGTATGATTTCAGTCTGAGAATGAGAGACATAGAAGGCTTCTGTGAGAACCTCTTCCTTATCGCCCACAGAGAAAGAAAGAAAGAGAGAGAGAGAGAGAGAGAGGGAGGGAGGGAGGGAGGAAGGAAGGAAGGAAGGAAGGAAGAAAGGAAAAGAAAAGAAAAGAAAAGAAAAAGAAAAAGAAAAAGAAAAAGAAAAAGAAAAAGAAAAAGAAAAAGAAAAAGAAAAAGAAAAAGAAAAAGAAAAGCCACTGAAGAGAACTTTTAAAAATTGTGATAAGGATGCTGACCTGACACAGCTGATGGCTTCTGTCAGGGGCGGGGTGAGGAAGGAACCAGGTATCTTTAAGAGGCTGGCCACTGGGAGTTTGACAACGTTTCAGTAAGTATATGGGCAACACGAATTAAACTTGGTATTTTTCCTTTTTTGGTGTGGGGGGGGGGAGAGTATAAGGGAGGGCCAACTTGGGGGACTGGGATGTGAATGGGATTGGGATACATCATGTGAAATTTTCAAATAATCAATAAAAACATTAAGTTAGAGTCCTACTGAAGTCATTTTTCATAAGATTGTATGCAGAAGAGCTTTCCAAAGCTGTTGAATGTGAAGGCAGCTTATCTGAAAGCTTCCTTTGAACATGGACAGTTGAGGTATGAACCTTGGAATTTGCTTTTATTAAGTGGAAGAATTGAATGCCATGAGAAATGGCGTGGCCAAATGAACTAACATGCAGGTCCCATACCCAGTCAGGTGGTAGGCTATGTACAAGGTTCCCTTGTTCATAGCACCCTCATATGTCTGCCAGTTTGGGAGGCACAGAGTGAAAAGTAATTGCTATCTGCATCTCTGTTGTTGGAGACATTTAGGATGTGGGTGCAGACTTTGAAATCTTCCATAGGGCAAGGGAATCCATCCCCGACAAGTGAGACATCAGGAGGAACTCATCTTCCATGTAGATAAGGAGTGTTTTCCTAGTCAGGTCTACACAGCCAGAGGCAGAAGCAGCAGGTTGCAGTCCCCATGCAACCTGTAATGAGGCTAGCACACAACTTACTTCGGTGTGACTGTGCTCCATCCAAGGGAACTACTTGGACCCGGAGACATCCTGCCATGCAAGTGTATTGCACATTTAATCTAGTTTACTCAAGTATTCTATTTCTCATAACCAGTTTGTATGTGAGTGTGTGTGTGTGCTTGCTTCCTTATTTTTGTTTTGTCTTTAGAGACAGTTTCTCTATGTAGCCCTGGTGTTGTGGAACTTGCTCTGTAGACCAGGTTGGCCTAAACTCAGAAATCTACCTGCTTCTGCTTTCCATGTGCTAAGATTAAAAGTGTGTGCTGCCACCATTTGGCATAACCAGATTTTTTAACAGTATTAATTAATTAATTAATTAATTAAATGTACGTGATTATGCTGTCATTCTCTTCAGACACACCAGAAAATGGCATCAGTTCCCATTATCCCATTACAGATGGTTGTAAGCCACCATGTGATTGCTGCGAATTGAACTCAGGACCTCTGAAAGAGCCATCAGAGCTCTTGACTGCTGAGCTATTTCTCCAGCCTGCATAATCAGTTTTTTACACATCCAATTTTGAAAATTTTTTTAAAAAGATTTATTTATTTACTATATGTAAGTACACTGTAGCTGTCTTCAGACACACCAGAAGAGGGCATCAGATCTTGTTACAGATGGTTGTGAGCCACCATGTGGTTGCTGGGATTTGAACTTCGGACCTTCGGAAGAGCAGTCAGGTGCTCTTACCCACTGAGCCATCTCACCAGCCCCTTGAAAATTATTTTATGTTTAACAAACTTTGAGGTTACTTGTTTTCAGTTACTTTCTTCAGGCTTCACTTTGACAGCATATACAGAAGACTATGACAGGGAGATGTAAATTGATCTCTCTGCAACTTTGTCTCTCAATGAATTACACCTATTCTTAGCGTGAGCACAAATATAATTCTGAGCACATTAAAGAACTGGATCATTTATAAGGTGACAAATTATTTGTGTATCTACAAATGATTAAATACAGTTTACAATAAACTAGTAACTTGTATAAGATTATAATGTTGTTCTTACTCTTGCTTCCTGCTTGCTTCTCTCTCGCTCTCTTGGGCTCTTCTCTTCCCCCTTCCCTTTCCCCTCTCTCCCCATGCTCATGGCTGTGGCCAGCTTCTACTTCTTTACTTTCTCCCTCTCTCTGCCTTTCTCTGCCTCTGTTACTCTCTTGACTCCCTTTCCCATGCCCCGAATAAACTCTACTCTATATAAAAAAAATAAAATTTCATAGTTTTATCCCTGTTAAGTTTGAGATTTACTAAGTATAATTTTTGAATTGAAGATTCTTTAGTATCAAGATACTTATTATTTTTTTTATTTCTTTTTGAGACAGGTTTTCTCTTTTAAATAGCTCTCACTATCCTGGAACTTGCTATGTAGACCAGACAAGTCCCGAACCCACTGAGATCTACTTATCTGCCATCCAAGTGCTGGGGTTAAAGATGAAGGGCTAGATGCCAAGACCGGCCTTCTCTGGAATTTTCCCCAGGGAAAGTTTTTCGGACAGGGGTGGGTGGCTCACCACTCAGGCCAACCTTACCACTCTCATAACCTTCATGGTGCCAGAGATTTAGCAGGGGCTATCAGCGGCCCCAAATGCATCTCCTCCTTTTTTCTTGAGCCTTGTTGTTACCTTGTCCA
Organism: Mus musculus; assembly: GCF_000001635.26. NCBI lineage: Eukaryota > Metazoa > Chordata > Mammalia > Rodentia > Muridae > Mus > Mus musculus. The sequence goes on from NT_187027.1 coordinate 2,546,209, forward strand.
CTTAGCTTGTTCTGGATACTTAAACTGACAGTTCTAGAAAGCACCTGTCTCCCTTTCAAAGGGTGATCAGGTGTTCTCATCTGGCCTTGTCACTGTGTCTTGTCCTCCACTTTGTTGGGTCCATAGCCTCTCTCAGGCTCAGAGAACTACCCACATCCCTCAGCAAGGCGGGGGTGGGGTGGGGTGGGGTGGGGGAGGGACTTGCGGGTACCTGCTGGACTGGTCCCTCAAGCACTCACTTCCACCAGAGGGCAAGGGTTTTGGGGTTTGTTTAGGTCCTCTGGGCAGGCATTATGCAGGCAAGAGCCTTCCCCACCCCACTCTCTCTGGTCTCTGAGTTTGGCTCAGTGTAAGAGCCTGAAGACTGCTTACTGAGAGGACCACCCTCGAGGGAGCCCACTGGGGATCAAGTTACATTTCTCCAGACAAGCGCCTCAGATTTCTTTTGCACTCTGCTTTTGGGGTTTCAGAGCCAGACGCACAGGTTTATCTCTGATAATCATTTGCAGAAGCAGCAGCTTGTGGGTCCCCTCAGGTACAGCAGCAGACATTGGGCAGACAGGTTCCTACTATAGGCTGGAAATTTCTCCCCTCTGTGCTGATAGACTGGATACACAAAATATCAGCAAACACAGACCCAAGTGTCCCCAGCACGTCCTACATTCCGGTAATTGTAGAACAAGGCAGCGCATGAGTCAGATTAAGGGCTCAATTTTAACTCAAGATCCTTAAATCTGCGTTTGATTGGCTTTAAGATAGGCATGGAAATATTTTGATTATATGTAAGAGACTGAATTTTAGAAGTGAAAGTAAAATAACGTGCTTATTAATTTTAAGAAAGATCATGTTTGATAGATCTCTTAATAGAGTAAATAAATGATACCAGTGTATGTATGCTATTCCAGCAAAATATTTAAATAAATATGTATTATTTTTAGTAAAGGTTTTACTTTTACCACGGGGTGGGGGAGGGGGAAGAATCTTTCTTGAGCCTGGCGTGGTGGTGCACGCCTTTAATCCCAGCACTTGGGAGGCAGAGGCAGAGGCAGAGGCAGAGGCAGAGGCAGAGGCAGAGGCAGAGGCAGAAGCAGAGGCAGGCAGATTTCTGAGTTCAAGGCCAGCCTGGTCTTGAAGAGAGTTCCAGGACAGCCAGGGATATACAGAGAAACTCTGACTCGAAAACAAACAAACAAACAACCAAATCTTTGTTGAGAGTCTGTTTGGAGGTTTTAGCAGGTGGACCATAGACTGGTCTGCTTATATTCATGGAGGGTCGTCATACTTGTCCTCTGAGCCTGCAGCTTAGGGATAAACCCAGGCTTGTGGAGAGGTGACTAAGGAAGGGAACATCTGCTCAGCTAGCCAGATCAGCAGAATCAATCAACCCTGGTGATCAAAGGGTTGACAGATGTTGCAGCCTGATCATTCTCACAACCACAAAGTTCTCTCTCTCTCTTCTTCTCTTCTCTTCTCTTCTCTTCTCTTCTCTTCTCTTCTCTTCTCTTCTCTTCTCTTCTCTTCTCTTCTCTTCTCCTCTCCTCTCTTCTCTTCTCTTCTTTCCTTCCTTCTTTCTTTCTTTCTTTCTTTCTTTCTTTCTTTCTTCCTTCCTTCCTTCCTTCCTTCCTTCCTTCCTTCCTTCCTTCCTTTCCCTTCCATCCTCTCCCCTTCTGTTCTTTCCTCTTTCCCTTCCCTACCTCCCTTCCTCCCTCTCTCTCTCCCTTCTTTCCTTTCTTCCTTTCTTCCCTCCCTCCTTGTCTTCCTCCTCCCCCTCCCAAAATGACTTATGGAAGAAAGATGTTCTTATGGTTCCAGAGGAAGAGGGAGGCATAACCTCAGGCAGCCAGAGTCCATAGCTGAGAGCTCAAATCTTCAGTCATCAGAGCAAACTGGAAATGGGTCAAGGCTATAAACTCCCAAAGCTTGCCCTCAGTGACTTACTTCTTCCAGGAAGGCTGCAATCTAAAAGTCCCATGACTCCCCAAACAGTACTACCAACTCGGGGCCAAGTGTTCAAATACTTGAGCCTATGGAAGCATTTCTGAATCACTGGACAATCATGCTGCTATCAAGCTAATGGACACATCTCTCCTGAACGGTTGTATTACTCGAGTGGACAGATCCCACCTGGGTGGTCAATATTACAGCTCTCAGGGTCTAAAGCTGGGACGACTGACATTAGATGACACAGCAGCTTCCTTCCTGTGACGACACACTCAGATGGTTGTGAGCCACCATGTGATTGCTGGGAATTGAACTCAGGACCTTCGGAAGAGCAGTCCGTGCTCTTAACCACTGAGCCATCTCTCCAGGATGTCTAGTTTTAATGGGAATATAGGTAAACATTCTCTGTTGTAAACTTCTTATTTGATTTATGATTTGAATTTATGTTCAAACTTTTAGAGAACTTTAATTTTTTTTTTTTAAAAAAAGGATGCTTCGAAAAACCATGTACTCTATTCCCCTAGAAAAATACAAAAAACTGGGAATGATTACATTGCATGGCATTAATACATCAAAGCAGGAAGAGAGAGCAAGATTGGGAGGAGGAAGGAGAAGGACAACAGAGTAGAATACCTTAGAAATTAAAAGGGGACTTAGGGGCTGGAGAGAGCAGTTAAGAGCACTGACTACTCTTCCAGAGGTCCTGAGTTCAATTCCCAGCAACCACATGGTGGCTCACAACCATCTGTAATGGGATTTGATGAACTCTTCTGGTGTGTCTGAAGACAGCAACAGTGTACTCATATACATAAAATAAATAATATTTTTAAAAAGGGGGAGGACTTAAAATTAAGAGAAATTATTTTTTTTTTTTTTTTGGAGAATTTCTGGAGAGAGAATTTTTGGAGAAGTTTTAGAGAAGAGGAACTTAGAAATAAAGATTAAGAAACCCTGTCACTGCTGCTGGGCGTGGTGGCACACACCTTTAATCCCAGCATTTGGAAGGCAGAGGAAGGAGGATTTCTGAGGTCCAGGCCAGCCTGGTCCACAGAGTGAGTTCCAGGACAGCCAGGGCTATACAGAGAAACCCTGTCTCGAAAACAAACAAACAAACAAACAAACAAACAAATAACCCCCTCAAAAAACCAAACAACCCACCCCAAAAAATAAATAAGAGAGAGAGAGAGAGAAAAAGAAAGAAACCCTGTCCCGAAAAAAAAAAAGGAAAGAAAGATTAAGATAACATTTCAGTGTTTCTTTTTTTTTTAAGATTTACTTATTTATTTTATGTATGTGAGTACACTGTAGCTGTACAGATGGTTGTGAGCCTTCATGTGGTTGTTGGGAATTGAATTTAGGACCTCTGCTCACTCAGGTCCGTTCCGCTCGTGCTGGTCAACTCCACTCAGCTCCACTCGGTCGGGTGCACTCTGCTCATTCAGTCCCTGCTTGCTCTGGCCCAAAGATTTACTTATTTATTATAAATCAGCACACTGTAGCTGTCTGTAGATGCACCAGAAGAGGGCGTCAGATCTCATTATGGGTGGTTGTGAGCCACCATGTGGTTGCTGGAATTTGAACTCAAGAGTAGTCAGTGCTTTTACTCACTGAGCCATCTCACCAGCCCTTCAGTGTTTCTTTTTCTTCCTTACACTTTCACTCACAGTCTGAGCTGCTACATTACTTTGGGATAAGAACAAAGGCTACTTAATCTCCTGCTGTTTTAAGCCTAGATTCGGAAACACAAGAGACTTGCGGTTTCTGGCCTCAAAGGAATTCAGTGAGGCTTGTCAGCTACCGCTGCAAAGCCACTTAGATATAAGACAGGTAAACGTTTTAATATTAAAAAAACAACCCTAATTATCTCGCTAGACCAAGTCTTGCCTCCGCTGTCACGCCTTCCCACCACCACCCCTAACCCTGCAACCCCAAATCGAGAACAACAACGTTGGCGCTGGACTGCGGCATCTAGTATTGAAAACGATGTGAAGATGAAGTATGTCACATTGAAAATTTTAAAATATGGTGCTCACAACAAACAAACATACACGCAAACAAACCTGAGGCTAGAAGAGAGGTGGCTCAGAGGTTAAGAGCACTTGCTGATCTAGCAATGGACCAGGGTTCAGGTGTCAATTCCCACATCCAGTAGCTCACAATTGCCCATAGCTCCCGTTTTAGGAAGTGTGGTAGCCTCCTCTGGCCTCCTTGGGCACACGTAGTCACACTGTGCACATACACTCAAGCGGGCACACACACTGCCCATAATTACAATACATAGGTTTTTAAAAAGCAGTGTAACCATGTCTTGAATATGATGGCATTTCCTGTTAGGGTTAGATCAGAGGGTTCTGACCTAACAATATTGTCTATTTGGAGGAAGGATGCCTTTTGCCCTGGTCATTTCCTGTAACTTTCTGATATTTCAAACCTTGAGCCTGAAAGAGTAGTAAACTCAGTGCTCCAAAATGCTAATCATAAAACAGATATCAACATTCCTCCACCCACCCGCTTCCTGTGTTCAAAGAGTGTTAATTCAAAGAAAGTCATCCTGACCATTACTGGAAGCTGCAATGCAAATGTGCTATTGTTAGGGGCTCTTAGAAACTGTCTTGAGAGTTAACAATTACCAGGTATTCCTTGTGACATCTGTGACTTTGTCTTCCTTGTGACTCTTAACTGGTATTTTTGGTATTTACCAACAACGTCCTTCCTACCTCCTTGAGTTGTGGTTTTTTTCTTTAAATACCCCCTTACTCATCTACTCGGGGCGCCACGGTCCTCTACCCCTGCGTGGTGTATGACCATGGGCCCGAGAGTGCTTTTGAATAAAAATCCTCTTGCAATTTGCAGCAAGACCGTTTCTCATTGGTGATTTTGGGGTGTCGCCTCTCCTGAGTCAGAACGTGGGGGAGTCCTCACGTTGTGGGTCTTTCAAGCCAAAGACAAATACATTCCTTCCTACCTCGGGAGTTTTGTCACAATGACAAGAAAACTAAGACACTTATGATTTCTTTTTTCTTTTTCTTTTTCAAAAAGATCTATTATGTATACAATATTCTGCCTGCATGTATGCTTGTACACCAGAAGGGGGCACCAGACCTCATTACAGGTGGTTGTGAGCCACCATGTGGTTGCTGGGATTTGTACTCAGGACCTCTGGAAAAGCAGCCAATGCTCTTAACCTCTGAGCCATCTCTCCAGCCTGATGTTTATGATTTCTAAGCCTGGGTGTGTTTTGTAAGAACCCATCATGATGTCATTTTGTTTTTATTTTATGTGTTTATGTGTGTTCACGTGCATCTATGTTGTGTGGTTGTGCCAATGCACATCAGGTACAGGTGTGTGTGTTTGCTTAAAGGCTCATTTATTTATATGAATGTTGTCTGCATGATCGCCCAATGCCAGTAGAGGGCATAAGATCCCATTATAGATAGTTGTGAGCCATCATGTAGTTGCTGGAAATTGAACTCAAGAGCTTAACCACTTAGCTATCTCTCCAACTCCCTTGTTTTGTTTTGTTTTGTTTTGTTTTGTTTTGTTTTGTTTTGTTTTTTGGTTTTTCTTTTGTTTGTTTTTTAAAACAGGGTCCCAGATTTGTTGCGTAGGCTAGGGGCTGGCCAGCCGGTGATATGTAAGGATCCACCTACTAGGGATCCACCCATCTCTGCCTCCTCAGCGCTAAGATTCCAAGCAAGTTCTATTAAACTTGTTCTCGCCTCCCCCAACTCCCAAACAGGATTTCTCTGTGTAACAACTTTGTAGACCAGGCTTGCCTTGAACTCGGAGATCTGTTTGCCTCTGCCTCATGAGTGCTGGGATTAAAGGTGTGTGCCATCATGCCTGGCCACATCTGGCTTCCTGTCTGTCTGTCTGTCTGTCTGTATCTATCTATCTATCTATCTATCTATCTATCTATCTATCTATCTATCTTTACTTGAATTCTGGGGACTAAATTCAGTCCTTGTGATTACAAGTCAAGCACTTTACTGAGTTCTCCCCAGACCTTGTTTTGCATGTTGAGGTCTGCCCCCCTAGCATAGCTCTAGCCATTTTGTTCCATGCCTGCCAGCTATTTCAAATTATTGCTATAACATGCTGGCCAGTCATTGACACAGAAAAATAGCTTGCCCCAGGGCAGGGTCTTGCTGACCTCATAACCTGTTAATGTTCTGTATGTTCTGAGGTTTGTCAACCTTAAGAAATTCAACAACCATTCTTGTGCGCGCCGGACTGGCCAGCAGTAACGACGCTGCAACAGGATCCTTCTGCACACGTTTATTGGGAGAGCTTGATTGCAGAGGTGAAGAGACCCCGAGCCCAGAACTGGTGCTGCTTATATAGGCCTAGGAGAGGCGTGTCTCACACCTGGATTGGTTATGCACTACGCCTCATTTGCATGTAACTCATCTGATTGGCTACTCTCTCTCTCTCTGTACCTCACAGAGCCTCATTATCATACCTCATTTGCATGTCTCACATCTGATTGGTTATATTCTCAAAGCCTTATTATCATGCCCGGGCCAGGCAGTGTCTTTGCAAAAAACTTTACTGCATATGTACACATTGGTTGTTTGTCCAAACTTATGCGTGGTGGCCAGCAGTAGTCAGTGCCACTCTGCAACGGCACATGTGGCTTCCCACAAACCATAAGCTCCACTTAGGACCAATAAGAATACAGGCCAGTAGCCGGGCGTGGTGGCTCACGACTTTAATCCCAGCACTCAGGAGGCAGAGGTAGGCAGATTTCTGAGTTCGAGGCCAGCCTGGTCTACAAAGTGAGTTCCAGGACAGCCAAGGCTATATGGAGAAACCATGTCTCGAAAAACCAAAAAAAAAAAAAAAAAAAGAAAAAAAGAAAAAAAGAAAAAAGAAAAAAAAATACAGGCCAGTTAGAACTGTTCTGTCTAGTTAGTCAAGATAGCCTGAGTCAGAGCTAACCACTGGGCAGCACTTCCTGCACCTGCACATAAGATCATTATCATTTTTTTTTTCCTTTAAAACAGGGCCCGGAGAAATGTTTGGGATTGTAGTTTCAGCCCCTGAACTCTGAGCTGTGGCCCTGATAAATCAGTCTTAGGGTATGTGTTCAATAAACAAACCACCCTTGTCTGACTGAGACCCGTGTTCATGTGGTTTGTGGGATGACTCCTGGACCCCAACAGCATGTCTGTTCTTTGCATTTTAATTTATAATAAAGGGCCAGCAAAATATCTTAATTAATTATCTAAATTAACTTAAGAATACCACTTTAGCAGCCTGGTCAACAGAGTGAGTTCCAGGACAGCCAGGGCTACACAGAGAAACCCTGTGTCAAAAAACAAAAAAACAAACAAACAAAAAACAAAACAAAACAAAACAAAAAAACCACTTTAGGGACTGGAGAGATGGCTCAGAGGTTAAGAGCACTTAATGACTGTTTTTTTTTTCCTTAATGAAAGTAAGTTTTATTACATCAAGTTATAAATACAAAGATGCAACAGTTTCAGTCGTTTTCTTCCAGATGTTGTGATGGGCTCACAGTAAACATGGAAACGAGATCTATAGTCTCAGGATGGACATCTGCAGGGTGCTTGGTACGTTGGGTAGATTGCTCTTTCTTCTGCATGTATAACCTGTGCATTTTAAAGACTGACTACAAAGCACTCAGTCATGCAAACGCTTAGGCAGAGAAGCTCCATGAAGCAGGGTCTACACTGTACACAGGAGGGCCAGCTACTAAGCTGGGGTTTGCACTCAATTCCTCAGAGGCAGGGGAGCTCAAGGAAAGGAAGTCAACAGGGGTGATGCAAAAGGAAAACGGATCCAAGGGGAGGTTAAAGGGGACATTGGTATTTGGGGACAAGCAATAGCTTGCTGTGAAGTGGCTTCACAAACGTCTTTCAAATGTTTGGAAAGAAAAAATGAGCTGGGTCATTCCTAACTAATTAAAATGCACATTGTCAGTTAGTGCAAAATGTGTGGGCTAAAAGCTTAATGACTGTGGTAGAAAAATTATTGCCGTTTTGAACAAAGCGTCTTATCTCCATGGGGTAGCGAGATGGACCTTCAGTTCCATTTCAGCCAAGCACTCCGGAACCAGGCTTCCGACATGAATGATGCCTAGTTTTAGCCTTTCCATGGCGCTCTTGCTCCCGGCATCCGTGGGTCTGATCTTTTCCCCCAACTTTTCAATGACCACCAGCAGCAGCTCTGCATATTTACTCTGAGGCACCTGGCTCTTTTCAGTTCCCTGGGTGTAGCCTAGCGATGGAGGCCCATAGTCACTCAGCACCTGGCGTTATTGGGAGGAGGTCGCCTTGCTAGTAGACCGTGAGTGGACACTTTGGACGTTGAGGGTGGCGGCGGGCATTCACGGTCAAATTCGGCTTGCACGGCATTCCGGCGGGCGCGCGGGGCAGAGCCGGGTCAGGCCCTGAGCCCGTGACTGAGGCCCGGGCCAGGCGGTCCCATGTCCCTGCTCCCGTCTGAGCGCCTGCCAGGAGCCCGCGCACTCGGGCCGCGCCCTTAAACATGGCCATTCCTCACCCTGCCGCCGCCGCCACAGTATATCACCCATACATCGGGCGCGCAGCGCAGGGGCGGCCGCAAACTTTGAGCCCAGCCGGTGGCCACCTGGGAGCTTTGGGTTGTCTTTGTTGTTGTTGTTGTTGTTTTGGGGGGGGGGGGTTGTTTTTCCTAGACAGGGTTTCTCTATAGCCCTGGTTGTCCTGGAACTCACTCTGTAGACCAGGCTGGCCTCGAACTCAGAAATCTGCCTGTCTCTGCCTCCTGAGTGCTGGGATTAAAGGCATGCACCACCACCGCCCGGCTTAACTTGTCTTTTCTAATATCTTTTGCTGTTATTACTCTGAAAGTATTATGATTGCTGCCTACTAAATAAATGTCTTATAGCCAGCAGGATATGGTGGCTCAGTATATAGTCTCTGCACTTGACAGGCTACATGAACAGGAAGCTACCATGAGTTCAAGGCTCCCTGGACTCCATAATGAGTTCAGATCATCTGGGGCTAGTGAAACCCTGTCTCCAACACCATGCTCCCAGCCCCAAAGGAAAATCCCTATCTATTTCCAGTATGTACACATACAGTATTTGATGCTTCTAGGTAAGGCAGACAAAAAATGAAGTTATTTCCTTTGCTGAGAACTCAATTTTCCCGTTTCTGAATAGCAGTAACATTTGACCAGTCTCATGTCTCCTGATAGTAATGATGCCCCTTTCACCTGTTCTCCCTCTTCCCCATCTCGCTCCACACCCACTTCAGGACTGGGGACTTAGCCCAGTCTTGGTTTTCTCTTTCTTTTTCTTCTCCCCCTCCACCGTTTCCTCCTGCTTCCCTCATTCTGTAGCCCTGGTTCTTCTGGAACTCATGACACAGATGAGGATGCCTCTACCTCTCCAGTGCTTGGATTAAAGGTATGGACTATGACACCCGGCTTTTTAATACCAGTTTTCAAAGTGAATAAAGGGTATTTAACGGTTAAATAGTGATCACTTATGTATAAGTATTGAGTGAAATGTTCTTCACTTGATCTAATTTAAATGGACTAATCTCGTTATCTTTTCTTTTACTTCTGAAGGGGCATACATCTCATAGTTGGTGCAGGAAATCCACTTTTGCACACCATAACCTGTATCCTATTGCCGCAGACCTTCTGGGTCCCTGTGTCTGCATGGAACGGGGTCTCTCGACGCGGGTGGGCAAAGCGTGGATGAATGACAGACAGACACACACACAGGAGAGTTTGTGTGGAATCTGAATGTAATTTTTCAAATCGAACATCAGACTTTTTATGCAGAAGACAACAAGGTACAAATAAGGTAACCGGATGCTTAATGACTCTTACACAGAACAGAGGAAATGAAAACGCAAAGTCTGGCAGGAACTGGGCAATAAAATAACTGAGACAGAGTCAGCCCTATCTAAGGTCAGCTATAGTCTTAGAAGCCAGGTGTGAGATCTTTTCACTCCTAGGGCAAGGGCTTTCACACCCAAGTCATGGTTCTAACTAGGGAGTTTTGTTCTAGCTAACCATCTCATGAGTAATGCAATACTCTAAAACCACAGCCGGATCTACTTCCTAAACCATTGTAAATTCCTGTATATAGGTGTAACTCAGCTATAATTCTAAATATCTGTTCTGGTTTCTCCTACGGTCAGAAACTTCTTTCTTCCTTAGTGATGGTAAATTCCTGTGAAGGGCAGTGACCTAACTTTTACTCAAAGAGATAGTGTAATACCAGGGGCAATACTGAATTCCAAGCCCAAGGTCTTGCTAAGGACGAACTAGGACTGTTGGAACACTGGCGGATGGCTTTAGCTATGTCAGAATTCAATCTTAAAAGGCACTTATGATAGGAAAATATTGAAAGAGAGCACGTGGATCCATACACTAGACTAACGCGGGAATGGAACGCGGGAATGAAAAATTACTGTATGGGTAGGGAACGCTAGACTCCAGGAGGAGAGCTTCCTTGAAAGTCTTTTGCCTCATGAGTGACTTTTAAGCCTCTCGGCTTGTCCAGTTGACTCGACCAGAGAGCGTAGCATCCTATGGAGTTGGAGCTTTTGTTTTTTATGGAGATAAGGTCTGGTTGTGGTTGAGGCTAGTCTCAAACTCCCAAGCTCCAGTGCTAGTCTTACCTTAGCCTCTCTCTCTCTCTCTCTCTCTCTCTCTCTCTCTCTCTCTCTCTCTCTCTCAAGAGATTTTATTGGTCGAGGAGCAGAGTACAGACATTCCAGTTCTTATCACACGTCCCCAAAAGAACCATATACTGTGTTCATGTACCCAAACTCTAAAGAGTCACATTGTGTTCATGTACACAAATGAAGAGCTACGGATTGTTTTTCTTTGAACTTATTCCAATGATGTTCCAGCCTCAAACTTGGCAAGTTTCCTAAGACCTTTCCTAACAACCAAATGTTCATAATCTTCAGCTCCACCAACTCACAGTTTTATGCCACACAGAGAACGTACTCAGAATTTCCATCTTTCACAGCACATTATCACGACTGTTAGGAAAATGGACTGCCACGACCACAGACATCACAGTTCTGACAGGGCAAGGACCAAAGACTGGCTTTCTTACAAAATGGTTCTACAAGAAACACAGGACCAGATAGAACTGAAAATATTCCAGACACAAATGCACCCCCCGAGACTCCAAATTGCCATTTAGTGTGCTTTGTATTGTAGGATATAAAACTAGCTCCCTCTACGAAATGTGATGGTGACCCCCGAGGCAGTCACAGCCTCTCCTGATTCAGTATCCTGCTATTTTCTGGTTGTACCAAAAATAAACAACCAGCAAATGATTTAACCTCTTAAAAAAAAAAAAAACAAAAAAACATTTACACTTAAAAAAAAAATGAGATGAGGTGGGATTCCCTCACCTTTTAAAAATGTTTCTAGAGCTACTAAAAAACTCGCATTTACAAAATTGTTGATAAAAATATTCCTCTGGACTGTACAAGAAGGGAGGCGGGACCACTGACAGGCGTGATGGATGCTTAGTCGGACTTGGCTCCTTTCTCTTCATCAGAGGTTGGACTCTGGTTTTCTGTCTCTCCATTTTCTGCAGGCAGATCTGTGGTTTGCTGGTCAGCAGCTTCAGCCTGTTGTTTGCCCTTTGCTCCCCTCTTCCCTTTTATCTGCACTTTTTCGTTTGATATTTATCCTTTCCCGTGGCTTTTTTTGGCTTGGGAGGGGCGGGCTTGACCGATAGCCTCGCGGAGCGGCGCTTGGGTTCCGCCTCCATCCGTGTTAACCTTCCTCTTGGGCATCCTGGCGGCGCGAAGTGGGAGAGGCGTGTGTCACCGGATCTGTCCCGAGCTGCACCACCAAGCCCTCACCACACTAACTGCTGCGACCCGTCGCAGGGGCGGTGGGAGAACCGGATCGTCTTAGCCTCTTGAACAGCTGGGACTACAGTGCTGATCAGGGTGCCAGGCTGAACCAAATGTTTATTCTATTTGAAGAACTCTTTGATAGCCTGAGAGTCTTTGCTGTAGTCCTTAGAGTATGCATATGACTGCAGCTGGCTCTTAGAGGAACCAGAACACGTGAACAAACCACAAAGATTTATGAGGGAACTACATTCATGTGTATGTATGAGAGTATGTTATGTGCGCTGTGTGCAGGAGCCCAAAGAGATCAGATGTTAGAGCCTCAGAACTGGAGTTATGGGCAATTGTGAGCTGCTATGTGGATACTGGGAACCAAACCCTGGTCCTCTGCAAAAGCAGCAAGCGTAGTTATCTCTCCAACCCCCCAGATTCTGTTTTTCCCTCCTGGAACTTGATCTTAATGGTCTCCTATACAAGGGGAATCAATCTCTCTCTCTCTCTCTCTCTCTCTCTCTCTCTCTCTCTCTCTTAAAAAAGTATATTGTAGCTGTTTTCTTTCTTTCTTTTTTCTTTTTTTTGATTTATGTATTTATTTTATGCATGAGTACACTGTAGTTGTCCTCAGACACACCAGAAGAGGGCACTGAGTAGCATTACAGATGGTTGTGAGCCACCATGTGGTTGCTGGGATTTGAACTTAGGACCTCTGGAAGAGCAGTCATTGCTCTTGACCGCTAAGCCATCTCTCCAGCCCTGGGAATCTTTTGATTGAACTATGACATCAGAACTCAAGTTTTCCTGCTCCTATGCTGGGGATGATGCAGATCAGTTGATAGAGTGCTTGCCTTGCATGCACAGGGTTCAATCCTCGGCACCACGGAAAAACTGTGCAAAGCTTTTGGGGCCACTTCTAGAAACGTGGCAGGAATTTGACCTTGGGCCAGGATACGGAAGTAAGCTCAGGCAGGAATTTGACTGTGGGCTAGAACAAATAGACCTCAGGCAGGAAATTGACTTTGGTCTAGGACTCCGAAGTAGGCAAAAGATGAATGCAGCTGAGGAATGTGTTCTTTGTATCTTGACGGTTCTTGTTAAGACCCTGAATACAGTACTCATGAGACCTTTCATCTATATTTTGTTTGCTCCTTACCTACCCAGTCCATGCCTTGTTTGTTCCTTAACTACTTTATGACTTAAGACTGACCATATTCTTTGTATATACCTAGAATGATATAAAAGCAGACTGGAAAAAAATAAATCTGCTTCAGCCTCTGAACAGACTGGGGTCAGGCTACAGTGTTGTCCAATTGTCTTTTTTCTTTTTAATCCTTCCTTCCTCCCCAGAGAACTGTTGACTGACTGAGCTGACTTGGTAAAAAACAAACAAACAAACAAACAAACAAACAAAACTAAGTGTTTCTGTAATCCCAGAACTGGAGGCAGGAGGATCAGAAGTTCAAAATCATCAGTGGATCATAGGAAGTTTAGGTTAGACTGGGCAAGAGTTCCTTGAAGAAAAAAAGTTTGGATATCCTACTTGGAGCATGTTCTATTGTGTGTAGACACACACATACACAAAGTTATCCACAAATCAGATTTAGTGTGCAAGAGCCAAGGACCATCAGTTATGAGGCTTACTGAAGAAGCCAAAAAAACATGAGCTAAAGATGCAGGCTGCAGGTAGGAATGATTAGGTGTGCTTTTAGAGCATATGTTCCTTGATGGCTGTCAGTTGATCCAGCTAGGCACAACTCTAGAAATGAACTGTCAAATAACCAATCAACATTGTTACCTGAACACTGCTAAGTACTTTTTTTTGTTGTTTTTTTTTTAAAGATTCATTTATTTATTATATGTAAGTACACTGTAGCTGTCTTCAGACAATCCAGAAGATAGAGTCAGATCTTGTTACAGATGGTTGTGAGCCACCATGTGGTTGCTGGGACTTGAACTCCGAACCTTCGGAAGAGCAGTTGGGTGCTCTTACCCACTGAGCCATCTCATTAGCCCTGATTTTGTTTTTTTTGAGATAGGGTTTCTCCATATAACAGAGCCTGTCCTGGAATCTATTTGTAGACCAGGCTGGCCTTGAACTCAGGGTCCTGGAATCTGTTTGTAGACCAGGCTGGCCATGAACTCAGAGATTCGCCAGCTTCTTCCTCCAGAGTGCTGGGATTAAGTGTGTGCCACCACACCCAGTTTAGTACTTTTTTTTTTTTTTTTCTGAGACAGGGTTTCTTTGTATAGCCCTGGCTGTCCTGGAACTCACTTTGTAGACCAGGCTGGCCTCTGCCTCCTGAGTGCTGGGACTAAGGGCGTGATCCACCATGCCTGGCGTCAGTTTAGTATTTTTAATGAAGAGAATTTACTTATTTGTGGAGTTAGTAGAAAGACTGAATTCAGGACATAGATAAAACTAGGGTAGACTGCTACAGCCATGGTCCACAGGAAACTGAGAAAGTTCATGTCCTGATACAGCCTCTTCCACATGAAACCTGGCCTTGGAGATGCACCTTGCTTTGGCCAATGAAACACTAAGTTACTGAGTCTTCTGAAACAGTTAGGAGACCTTCTCCTTCCAGATCCCAAAAGCAGAATCATTGTTGCATTTTCTTATGCATTATTAGGTTAAGTGCAACACGGGGTTAAAGGGGAAGAAACTTCATTTCCGAAATAGTGAATTTTGTTTCCATGTTTCTTGGGGTAACATTGTAATCTGCAGGCAGCAAAGAAGTCAGCTTAGAAACTTTGTCCTTGAGTAGGCTTTCTAAAGCTATCAGAGAAGACATCGGAGTTTACCTAGAGAGCAGACTTAAGGAGCCTGCCAGTGTTTAGCACCTTTTACTGTGTTGGCTCAGGCCTGAACCATTTACCTTGATTGTATAGACGACGATTCCTAGCTGAGGAAAAGGTCAAGTCTGAGTAGGCCCAGGTTTGTGAAGTGCCTGTTTCTCCTCAGCAGTCAGGACCACCTCAGTACGGAGGCAATGAGCTTATCAGAAATGCTGACCCTTGATTTCCAAACATGGCATTGTACTGAGCATGCAGGGGTGGGGTGAAGGGGCCCTAGAGCCTTAGACAGGGGCTGCTTAATGGGACCAAGTAGTGAATGGAAACTGGGGATTCCCTATGTGGTGGAGTACGAAGACGTAAGGAGAGGTTAGGTGACCAAAACAAAACAAGAATACAGAGGAAGATGATATAACCAGTTGAGATACCACAGAACACAAAGTCAAACAACTCAACTTTATTTATCTGGCAAGTGGAGTGAAGTCATTCACTGGTGTTCAAAGCCTGAGTCTGAATGTTCTCTTTGGGGAGGTCAGCTATGTTTGGCAGGGGCTCTGATGGATTGATGTCTACATAGGAGGAGAATCAGAGAAGAATTAATTTCCTAAGATTCCAACACACCTTATATTAACCAGGCTCACCCCCTTTCCTACTCTTGGCTCTCTACTGTCCCATCTCTTGGAGGCTCCTTTATCTTTCCTTACCACTGCTCACCTGCCTGATTTTCCAGCTGGGCTTCAGGCCGGTCACCCCAGAGCAGATGCTTAGGGTCATTGAGGAATCTCTGGCTCCGCTGGCATGTCAGACAGGTCTGTACTGTCCAGCGCTGTCCCTTTCGGCCTGGGGCATAAACGGGAAAGAAGGAAGTGCCTAGGCTTCTGACATAAAGGTTTTGCTCTTTTTTTTTTTTGTATGTCTGCAGTCTTCCTTCCACCATCAATAGAAAATCCATCCCATCTGCACTTGGTTTGTAGATCTGATGTGTGTGGGAGGCCTGCATACATATCAATCCCTTGGAACTCTAAAGTGAAGTTCAAACTCTTTAACACAGCCTAGCTTCCTGTCCAGTTTCACCTCTCTCCATCTTGCCCACCTCAAACTCCAGCCTCCTGAGCATTCCTTTTCTTATAGCACAGATTCTTTTTTAAAAATTCCTATTTTTATTTATACATTCATATTGTATATACACATATGTGTTACTGTTATATGCATGAGTACGTGTGTTTGTGTGTGTGTGTGTGTGTATGCACACAGGAACACTCATCTAGATATATATGTGGAGGACAGAAATCTAGTTTGGGTGTCTGTCTTCCTTTACCACATTCCACCATGTCTTTTTGGAACAGGGTCTCTCACTGAACCTGGGACTAGATGTTTTCAGCTAGACTGCCTGGCCAGAGAGTGCTCTGGGGGATCTGTACGTCTTCACCTGCTCCCCAAGGCTGGCTGGGCTTACAACCTGCTTGTACACAGGTGTTGGAGATCTGAAGTCAGGCCCTCACACTTAAGCTTATCGGGCACAGTAACCACGGAACCATCTCCCAAGCCCCTACAAAGCACACATTCTCTCGTGTGGGAATCCCAGCGTCTAGAGTGTTTGACTCTTGTTTATCATGTTATACCTACCTCCCTGCCACTGGTAGGACTCAGCACTCTACCCCTACCAACTGAAGCATTTAAAATTACGACTCCAGTAGCTGGGTGTGTTGTCTCATGCTTGTAATCCTAGCTAGGGATGTGGGGGCAGGAGACTGCAGGGAATTGGAGGCCAGTCTGGGCTACTGTGACACTTGTGCCAAAAAACAAAACAAAACAAAATCAAAACCAAAAGCAAAGAGACAGTATGTGTTTTTGTGTGAGACAGGGTTTCTTTATGCAGACCTGGCCAGTCCGGATTATGTAGATCAGGATAGGCTTAAACTCATGAAATCCACCTGCTTCTACCTCCCAAGTGCTGGGATAAAAGGCGTGAACCTCCACAACCCACTCAGCTAGTAAGTAGTGCTTAATGCACCCTAGGAATGAAATAATAACGAAATCGCTTTGTTTTTTTGTTTTTGTTTTTTTTTTAAACTAAGGAGTGTCATGTAGTCCAAGATAGTTTTAGGGACTAAGTCAGCTGCAGAAAGTCTCCATCTCTAGGTGGAGCTGCTGAGCCCTGCCCTGTCCTCTAGTGTCCCCCACCTCACAAATGTCTCTGGGGCAGCACTCACGTCTCTGGCGCTGCGTGCAGGTGAGGCCCGGAATGAGGAGAGAGGAGCAGCTGCGACAGAGCGTCCTCTTCACAGAGGGGTCCCTGGGTGAGGAAGAGAGGAGGTCGCTGTCTGCCTGCCTGCCAGCCCGCGCCCCGGGTCCTGCCCGCCACCCTGTGCCTTACTGCCGGAGGACCAGCCGCTTCGCGATGGTTTTCTCTGTGTGGCAGTAAAACCTAGCCAGCGCCTGGTTCTCGGGGTTCTGAGAGAGGACGCAGTGTGCAGCCTGGGAACAAGGACGGCCATCCAGGTTACTCTGCGGCCGCAACACCGGGCTGCCACCCACCCCGAGCGCGTCTCACCTGGTACAGGAAGCTGAGTCTCTGGAAGGCTTCCCGGTCCTTCACTGGGCCCGCCATGAGTGTCTGCCCCTCCTTGCGGATGTCCCGCCCCAGACGTGCGCAGTGCGCAACGTCTGCTGGGAACTGTAGTGCGGGGGGGGGGGGGGCCCTCAGCCCCGCACCAGCTTCTGTCAGAAACCAGAGGACCCCACAGGTCTTCTGTGTGCAGGCAGCCCTAGTTTGGTATCCCTCACGTATTAGGTAGACGTGGAACAGGTAAAGGATCTTAAAGTACATAAACATAACAGGACCGAAGTCCTGTCTTTTATGGTTGGAAAGAGGGTTGTTTGCGGTGGACATTGGGTTAGATTTTGTCTTACTCTTCTGAAGCCGAGGGTAGATGCTTGGGACTTCTATGAACGGATGTAACATAACAAAACAGTCAATGCCCAGAATAACTGGTGTTATATTCTGGCTATCTCACCACTGGAGAGGTTGAGGTAGGACTACCATAAATTACAGGATATGAATTATGGGGTACATTGCCAGACCCTGTCTCAAAAATAAAAAGCATTAGTGCCCATGGACCTGAAAGTGTGAAAGATCAGATCACAAGGGAGGAAATAAGTTAACAGGACAAAACATCCCTAAGCAAAGAGCTTCTTGCCTTTCTCCCACTTCTTATTAAAGGCACTTGCTGTTCCAAGGGCTAGTAGCTACATGAACAGCACAAATAACCAGACAACAGCATGGCCGGTCTCCTCGGCTATTTATTAGTATCTACTTCACCCTCCTTCCTCTGACCTTTTCTCATTTATTCAACCTGGCTTGGTGTTTACTTCTGATTCCCAGTTACTGGCTAAGGTCAGAAGCAGAGGGATCCAGGCCCCTGCAGGATCTGTGGGGAACCAGACTGCTGGCTCAGAGTTAGGCAATTCGTTGAAACTTACCCTGGGTGTTTTGTATGGGCCTTCAGAGACAAATGAGGGGAGTGTATTAAAATGTGGATTCCTAAGCTTACCCAAACCTCCATTAAGGACAGAAGGTGAGACTCAAGAACATACAGTTTCCACACCCATCCACTGACAAATTACCACGCAACTCAAGAGATCACATTAGTGGATCCTTTGTTCCATATTTTCACCAACCAATTATCTTGCCACAAAGAACCACAGTCAAGGCACAAAGGTAAGAGTAGAGTGGACAAAGTCCTGTTGAGGTGGTAGGAGGAACTGAATGCCCTCACTGCAGTTTCTTGTCTCAGTCTTGTGTGAAGATTACCCAGGCAGCAGATAATCCAGGTTGTTTGGTTTGGCATGCATCTGGTACCTTTTGTGACAAAATATGTACCCTATGGGTTGTTTATTTTGGCCTAAAATTAAAATAATTTACATTCTCTGAAAAGGGGAATGTCAAAGGGTGAAGGATAGAAATAGAAGCTTAGCTGTCTTCTGGCCCTTTGCTACACAAACCACCCTCTTCTACCCTGTTCTCATGGGTGAGAAAGACTCCATCACCTTCCCTTCTTTCCTTAGGTCTTTGAGCCAGGGGGCAAGGTGGACAAGTTGGGAATAACCACTTAGGAACATTCCTTAAGGCCAAGGCTTTAGCTACACCTTTCTCTCTCCTCTAATATCTGACTCCTCTCCAAGTTGCCTTGGGAAACAATGGAAGGACCGATGTATGTCTTTTTCTTTTTGAGTTTTTTGAGACAGGGTTTCTCTGTATAGCTGTGGCTGTCCTGGAACTCACTTTGTAGACCAGGCTGGCCTTGAACTCAGAAATCCGCCTGTCTCTGCCTCCCGGGTATGCCACCACGCCCGGCTCAGATGTATGTCTTGCAGGATTGCTTCCATCTCACCTTTAGAAGGAAGCAAGAGGAGCCTACTTTTTAGAGACAGCCAACTGCAGGAAACAGGAATAACGCAAGCCTTTGGGACATGGAGTCTCCTTTTTCCCCATCCTTTCCTTCTCCCCAAATCTGAACCTCTGGCTAATCCTATGGGTAATGATAGCATTACCCTAAGAAGAAAAGAGACCAAAGAAAACCCCCTTCCCTTCATTCATCCTAGAAACATTCCTTCAGCCTCTTCCCTGATCCTTCTCCTAACTTTAATGCTCAAGCTCTGGCCCCGGAAAAGCCCCTCGACTTCTAGACTCATGACAGCAACTGCCACTCATCTTTCTGACACCGAGGTATACAGACCCCTGTGCGCTCCCACAAGGAACAAGGCTATTCTGCGTCACAGAAGCCTTTTAAAGGTTTCTGTTTCCTGCATTTTAAGCAAGTTAAGACCCTTTCCTATAGACTTTGTTTCTGGAAAGCTTTTGCTTTCTCAACCTGTCCCCGTGCACTAGGAAACCTGCGGGACACCAGAGTACAATCCCCTGGGAGTCCACTCTCCCACTACAGTAAGGAGGGACACTCATCTGTGCTTGGTCATGCAGCCCAGTCCTATCTTTACTCCTCACACAAACCATCCCAGATGCGAGGTGGTTTCTCAAGATGGCTCAAGACTGGAACCACGGAGACACCAAGATATTCTAGCAGGCCAGTTAGGAAGGCCCACCGCTCTTGACCTTGCCTCACCCCAATTAAACTGCATCTCTTGTCATTCCCAATCTGTTGGGGGCCTAATGGTAAGTGGTGCAGCATTCTTCCGACCGGCCCGGATCCCTGGGTAGAAGAGGGGCCAAAGTTTTTCAGTAAAAGTATCAGTGAAGGTGTAGATATGTGAACGGTCTGTGACGTTGTAAAAGGACAGTGTGCCAGCCTCATAGTCTAGGAATATGCCTACCCGCTTGGGCTTCACCTTGATGTGCAAAGGGGTAAAAGGCGTGGTGGTGGCTGCATACTTGTCCCCATTCCACAGCCGCACTCGCCAGTAGCCAGTCTCAGGAAGTGGAGTCAGTTCGCCCTTTCTGCTCACAGAGTCCCGGCATACTCCTACTGCCCAGTGGGTCTTGTCACCCACCTCCACCTCCCAGTAGTGTCGACCTGAGGTGAAGCCTTCAGTAGCTAAGACACAAGGGTAGAAAGTGAAACGCTGCGGTGTGTCAGGGAGGTCTCGGAGTCTTGTCTCCACAAACTTGACGCTTTTCCGATCCTCTGACAGGACGAGGTTAGGGTGAGCCGTCTCGGGGTCCAGAGTCACATCCGCTGGCGGAAGAAGCCAGAGTGGAGCTAGATGAGGATGGGAATAGCTAAACGTCCCTGCCTCACTTTCCCAGCCTCCCTGTGCACAGCCTGCAAGGCTCCCAGAACACTGTGGGCTGGTTGACCTCAAATCATGCTTGCTTTTGCTGAATGGAATAGTGAAAGGTACTGTCTGAGTGAGGGCCAGAGAGAAGGATCCATATCGAGTGGGCAGTAGGGGCTGGGGAGAGGATGAACAGGAACTCGCATCCTGAAATAGTCCTGCTTTGTGACTCTTCTTCTATGCACAAATATTAACAATGATGTTCCCTTTCATTTTCCTGGCTAAGATGGTAAATGCGGTCCATGCTCACTCCTCCTAATGAGTTAGGAACCCTTTACTGTGTTTAGGTCCCTATTTAGAGCAGATGACACCTAAGGCTTCTTCTCTGAACTCTACGATTCAAGGTGAGACAGAAAGCTGGTAATGGGGCAGGTGGGGTGGGCCTAAGAAGAGTGAAGCTCACTGGAAGGATCTGAACTTTCCATTCCTCTACATGCCCTCTGCCAGTATCCTCTTGGGAACAACTCACCAATTAGCTGTTTAAGAATTTTCCTTAGGGCAAAGTACTGCCGGGGGAAATTGCTGAAGTTCTTTTCCAGCTCTATGGATACTGAAGTCACCTCCATGGTCTTCACCTTCTCACATCTAGGAAGGATGGGAGATAAAGAAAGAACAGGGTCAGGGGAGCTAAAGCCAACGGAATATGTAAGTGGTATTATCTTTACTGAAAAGAAGAACCAGACCTCTCCAACTTCCCTTCCTCCTTGAAGATAGCTGTTTTATTCTTTTATACTCAGAGAGCTATGTGGTTCCCTTGACAGATCTGTATCTTAAGAATGAGTCTTACATTTCATGCAAATGGACAGTTACCCCTCCCCTACTCATACTCCTGTGCTGCCACCTTGTCTGACCACAGCTCCGGGTACACAGCTGTGTACTACAAGTACACAGCCACCTATAGACATAAGCAGAACGTGGCTCTCGCTGCTCTCAAAAGGGAGGTGAAGATTTATCACTCCCAATGGCGCATCCTTCCCCGTATCCAATTCCGCGTACACTGTATGACTTCCCCTTTCTTACTTCCTCCAAGTCATTACTAAACCCAGTCTCTAAGCCATGACCCAACCCAGAGAGACAGAGTCACTTACTTTTCTAGGGTACTTTTCACATCCTAGAGAGAAAGAGAAAAGAAAGTAAGATTGGTCCTAGAATTCATGGAACACGATGGCAAAAAGGTTCTCCCTCTTCTCTACAGTTCTAGATCTGCAAACTAGGCCCCAGGCAAACTGAGGATCCCAGTCCGAGGGACCTAGTGCATGTCTCTCATGGAATGCCATAACTGCTGGTCATATCAAAGCGTGGTAATATCACTTCAAAATGGTTTCCTGTGTTTGACTTTGTTCCTCAAAGACACTGCAGGCTCCTTGCAAGGAAGAGGTGGTGTCTGCTTTTTCTTTGTCCTCCAAATCCAACCACACACCTTTGCATCATGAGGATCAGTACAGACAATTCCAGCCTCGTGGCACAGGACATTCCCACTGTGATCCAGACTCCCTTGTCTAGAGCACTGGTTAATGAACACTAATTTATACCAGTCCTGATTTGAGACTCCTTGGGATCCAGATGACAAACACAATGAATCTCACCCTGAAGAATTTCCAGTTTAATGCGGTTAGCAAAGCACACACAAATGAAGACACAGGGATAGATTCTAAGCAACATAAATGTACATGTAAATGTGCAGTGATACCTCACTGACTCAAATGCCAGTGATCTCTTCTGAGATAAGAGATCCGCTTACCATAGTAAGACGATTTTAAGCGTTTTAGAGGTAGCAACAGACTGACTACAACATAAACACATTTTGAGTATCCTTTATATTATAAGCCCACCCCCTTTGGGCACTAGGTACAGTAAGTTCTAGGACTGCAAAGTAATGGTAACTGCATTTACAAAATTTTGAGTGCACAGTGTATCTCTAAGTAGAACAGACTTCTATTTTCTGAAAAGAATGATCTTTTTTTTGAGTGTAAATTATATACATTAAAAAAAAGATTTATGTGTATGAGTGTCTTGCTTGCATGTATATATTGTATGTATGTGCACCAGGTGCGAGCAATGTCTGAAGAGGCCAGAGATGGTGTAAGGACCCTGGAGCTGTAGTTAGAGGTTTGTGAGCTGCCATGCGGGTGTCGAGAACTAAGCCTGGTCTTCTTCAAGAGAAGCAAGTGCTCTTGACCACTGAGCCATCTCTCTAGCTTCAAGCACATAATTTCTGAAAAGACAGAAGGATATTAAGGATGTAAAAAAAAATTAGGCTTGGTGTGGTGGTATATGCCTTTAATACCAGCCCTCAGAAGACAGAGGCAGGTGGATCTCTGTGAGTGAGGCTAGCCTGGTCTACAAGGTGAGTCCAGGACAGCCAGGGCTGTTATAATAGAACAGCCCCGTCTAGAAAAACCAAAAAAGAAAAACTAACAAACAACACCCCCCCAAAAGGGGAAAAAACCCAACTAACTACCCCAAAATCAAAAAAAAAAAAAAAAAAAATCAAAAAAAAAAAAAAAAAAAAAACCCAAACAAAACAAATGGAAGGGATGATAGAAACCTGAGCTGCCCCGCTCTAGAAAAATGCCCTTAGCACATACCTGGAAGAAAACCTTGGATTACAGAAATAGAGTAAGAGAGGGTGCACTCCATACTGACAGCACGGCCTGCACATAGCTAGATTGTATTTGACCTGAGGAACTATACAGGAGCAAAGGTCGAACCTTAAGCATCTCGAAGCCTGACTGTAAGCACTTGCCCTCCACCTCAGCAGCTAAGTGGGCAAGGTCCCGGCGCCTGTCCCCAAGGTGAGCAGCATTTTCTCGAAGTCGCTGTAGAATGTCCTGTTCTTCTTCCTCCAGTCGTGAAAGCAGTGTCTGCTGCTCTTCGTCCAGTCGCCTGTGCAGCTCCTCAAACTCCTTTAAGATCTGCTGCCGGCGGCTCTCCACCAGTCTCTGAGAACAAGGGAGGAGGCTATCAGGACCAGAAGGCACGAGGGGGTCTCCCAGATCCACCAGGCTCAGGACAGACTTCTTTGTCACTGGGAAGACTTTAACAGCACACTTGCTTCTCTTCCTGTAAGGGACACTGTTACCTGCATGACCCCAACAGACAACTCACAGGGCAAATCAGTGGATAGATTTAAATCAATCAGTACTTAGCTTTATAAAATCTGAAACGTGCTTTTGCTAACGGTACATACTTTTACTTCTAACAAACATCCTTGAAGCTTGAGAGTTTAGGACTCAAACAGCAGTTGGATCACTTTCTGAGGGTTATCAGCATGCCCTCCCCTAGGCCTTCCTGCAAGTGACCTTCCCCAGTATAGCAGTCTCAAGTCTTTTGACTGAAAGGGAAGCATCAACTCAGAAGAGTAGCAGAGTGGACTGAAAGATGCAGACAGAGAGAGAGGTTGGGCTCAGGCTCAAGAATAGTGGGTGACACACCAAAGCCTGTAGGCCTCAGAACGCAGCCATGGATCTGAAACTATGCCAAGCAGATGGCAGACTAGCTTTCATTACAGGGTCACTAGTTGCTGTCTCAGGCAGGCAATGGCACGATGCATTCTCACTTTTGTCCTGAATAGATTCTCAACATGTGTGGTATTATGAGCACTCTAATGAATTATATTCCTTAGCAGTATGTTTTTGGGGCCAGAGAGAAGACTCAGTGGTTAAAAATGCTTGCTTCCTGGGCTGGGTGTGGAGGCCCATGCCTTTAATCCCCGGAGGCAAATTCCTGAGTTGGAATCTCTGAGTTCAAGGACAATTTGGTCTACAAGGAGTCCAGATAGTCAGGGCTCTGTAACACAGAGAAACCCTGTCACTAAAAAAACAAACAAACAACAAACAAACAAACACTTACTTCTCTTCTAGAAGTCCTGAGCTTGGTTTCCAACACTCATACTAGATAGTACATAACTGCCAGTATCCCTATTTCCAGGGGACCCCATTTGTCAACTTCTGGTCTCTGAGAGAATGTACACACACACACACCGGAACACTGTATGTTGCCTCTCTTAGACTTCACATTGTCATCAAGAGCATGGCTGCTTGTGGTGTTGGGCTCACCTCTGCTCAGGAGCCAGTACTTGGTGAACTCATAGTGTCACATAAGCTGTAAGCAGGGAGGGGCTTTTAGGGAAGTCAGAATCAAATAGCCACATACTGGATTAGTAATTAAAATCACTTTTAACTGGGAGTGGTGTGTATAACTTTAATCTCAGTATTTAGGAGGCAGAGGCAGACAGATCTCTGAGTCCCAGGCTAGCCAGACCCACATAATGAAACTATCACAAAAAAAAAATTTAAAAATTACTCTCTGATGTTATTAGATATTGCAATCACTTTAGAATTATATAGATAGGCTATCTTATCTGGACTTTTACTTAAAAAATGTTGATTTCTGTATAGCTAATTAGAAACTCCATCCCCACCCAGGATGTACAATCTCACAAGCCCATACTGGCCTGTGCTGGCTGTGAATTTGTGATTTGGATATTGGGGTTCCAGCCCCAGCCTCCTCTGGTTACAGGTGTGAACTGTCATGCCTAGTTCACAAACTTGTGTTTCTGTCTGCTGTGTTGGGGAACGGACGCTATACCCTCAGCCTCTACACAGTTTAAAACTGTGCATTTTATTTTTGAGACAGGGTCTTCTGAAGTCTTGGCTATCCTCACTTGTAACCCTCCTGTCTTAAGTCTCCGGATTATTGGGATTAGATGTCCTCATCACCAAGCCTTGCTCCTACAAACTATTTTAAAAGAACAAGGGGGTAAGAAGGGGAGGAAGATGAATTCAAACAGTCGTGAAAGGAATGTTTTGAATTACACTCTTAAAGATCACTGAATAAAAATGAATAATTGAAAACAACAACTGTACTTTGGTTAAAACATTATCATGGTGAATGCCCTCCATATGTTCCCGTATTTCACCACTTGGTTCACAGTTGGTAGCCCTTGGGATCTTTGCAAAGGTTATAGAACCTTGTGGAGGTAGAGCTTTGCAGGAGGAAGTATGTCACTAGGGGGCAGGCTTTGCGGGTTTACCCTACTTCCTGTTTGCTCTACTTCCTATGTAGGGTAAAAATCTGATCAGCCGATCAGCAGGCTTCTTGTTCCTACAGGTATACCCTGCCTTCCCGGCCATTACAGACACCTCCAAAAGAGAGCGCTTCTCCCTTAGGTTTCCTTTTTTTGCCCTGACATTTTATCAGAACCTGCACAGGTGGAGGCTGAGGAGGGGACAGACATTCTGGCAATGAATCGGCATTACATTAGCTCACTTAATTATAAGGATGTACTTCTGAGCCAAGTGTTATGGTGCATGTGTTTAGTCTCAGCATCTGGGAGGCAGAGGCAGGTGGATATTTGTGAGTTTGGAGTCAACTTGGTCTACATATTGAGTTCTGGGCCAGTGAAGGTGAGACTCCATCTCAAAATGTGGTTCTCTGGGGCTGGAAAACTACAAAGCATTGGGTGTTTGCTCTTCTAGAGGACCTGAGTTTGAATCCCAGCATCCACATGGTACTTGCAACCATTGGTAACCATGGGAAAATATCCATACACACACACACACACACACAGAATAATTAAAACCAACCAAACAAAATGTTACTGAGCAGTTCTGCGAGCTCTTGCTCAGCTCTCCCTGTATCTTCTGTGAACTCTCTTTCCTTCAGCACCTCTAAGTTCCCAGCACTGCACTCTTAGGAGATCCCCTTTCCTTGCTTGGGAGTAGGAAGAGAATAGCGGGCAAGGACTCCGTGGACTTAACAGGAATAGCATGTTTCATCTGTTAATTTAAAAAGTACCTCTTCTTGTATATCTAATGTGTGTAAGAGTGGGTGAGCACGTGGGGCACAGCGCACATGTGGAAGTCAGATGTTAACTCTGTGGAGTCATTCATCTCTTTCTACCCCCACGTAGGCTTCAGGTCTTGATGCGCACACAGCAAGCACCTCTATCCAGTGAGCCATCTCCTCAGAACTTTACTCAGAGAAAGTAGAATCCCTCCAGTGTTTCCTGGCAAGCCTGACGAGATAGCACTGTGAGAGACAGGCAGCTTTCCCCTGGCTGTCAGATGAACTGAAGGGAAACGGGCAGCCAAGCTTTACCTTGAGCTCCCCCGGCTTCTTCTCTTCGGAGGCTTTGCAGCAGGTGATCTCCTGCAGCTTCTGTTCCAGGGGCTCCAGGCACTTCTGAAGTTTCTCCTGAGGGTCGGGAGCAAGCAGGAGACGTGATAGTTGGTACATCCATTACTCAAGAGGTTAACCTTTTGCTGTTGATATAGATTCTTCTTTTTAGTCACGTGAATGTGTTTGCTTGAGTGTGTGCGTATGTGTGTGTCACTGCCCAGGGAAGCCAGAAGAGTGCATCAGATGCCCTGGAACTGAAGTTATAGGCTAGGGAACAAACTCAGGTGATCTGCCTGAGTGGCCCACTTACCTGCTAAGCCATTTCTCTACCCCTGATTATTCTTCCCTTGAAGCACTTAGGTCAAACCCATGCCCCCAGCATGCTGGGCGGGCGCTCTACCACTGAGACGCATTCTCCACTCCACCGTCATTCACTGTCTGCCCTTGCATCACTTCTTCATCCAACTCCCTTCCTTGTCAGAGCTAGAGATGTCATGTGGATGTTTCATAGATCCCCCTTTCTCTGGCACTAGTCACCATCATGCTTGTGGCTTACCTGATTTTCCTCCCCTGAACCTAGTCGTCTGGCTGTCATCGACTGGGTCTGCTCCCATGCTGTTCTCTTATGGACAACTGAAGTTACCTGGGTTTTCGTTTGCTTGTTCTGGGGGTGCTGGGGATCCATGAAAGGTGTGTATGATAGAACAGTCTCTAGTACCAGGCTACACCTTCCTCCTGCCAGAAGCTGCCTTCTGCACTTTTATTATTGTTATTTTATGATCAGGTTTCCAGCAGTCCTGACATGGAGTCACGAATAACCAACTTCTGATCCTTCTGCCTCCTCCATCTGAGTGTTGGGATTACAAGTGTGTTGTATCACCACGCCTGTCTTGATACCCTTTTAAACCCGTGCCTCTATTCAAATCTAACTACTTAGAAACAAAATAAATCTTGATTGTAAATAACCTTAAATATTTTTCAAGACTTTGTTAAGCAGAATGTTAAGCAGAATCCTAGGCAGTACCATCTTTGATTTTTATTAGTAAAATATTTACCATGTGCCCTCACTAGTGATTTAAATGTTAAATGCTGTTACCCATTCTATGGGAAGATGCAGACTGGCTCAGCACAGTTTGCTGGATATCAGTCTCAAGTGGTTTTAGCTACCTCCAACAAATGGGGAAAAGAACTACTTCCTAAGTAAAAAGGCTTAAATCAAAATCTTTTTTAGTTCTTCTAAAATATTTTTCAGATCATGTGGTTCCACTCATTTATTTAAAATCTGATATATTTGGAAGACTCAATATTATTGCAGTAAGTTACAGAAATTTTAGGGTACTCCTCACTGTTCTCAATGGAGGACAACTGACCAGATGTATACAGTCAGGAAGGGACTACTCAGAGTATATTCTCAGCTGCCCTCCCCAACCCCCAACCCTAGCATCATGGGCCTGGCTGCCTACCTTGTATTCCTGTGTAGCATCATCCATCGGCACGACGGTGTGGGGCCGGTGGGTATGAGAAATTGCACATATTAGACAGACAGCCTCCTGGTCTTCATAGCAGAAAAGGCTAAGAGGTTCGTGGTGCTGGGAGCAGAGGCTTTCATCTCTGATCTTCCGCTTGACCGTCTGGAGCTGCTTGGCGATTTCCACCATACTGCCTAGCTGTCGGTTAGGCCGGAGACTCCGGTATCGGGATGTCTTCCGACAGACAGGGCAAGGGAAGTCCCGCTCTAGGTCTTCCCACCAGCGGGTAATGCACGCTTTGCAGAAGTTGTGCCCACATTCAATAATAACTGGCTCCTTCAGATACTCTAGGCATACAGAACAGCTTGCTTCCACCTGCAGGTTCTCCAGAGCAGCGGCTGTGGAGGCTGCAGAGGCTCCAGCCTCTAACAGACTTGTCTCTGCCATTATAACTTGGAGGCAGGGAGAGAGGAAAGAAGTGTTAGTTGGAGGGTTATTTTGTTTCCTGACATTAGCTCCCAGTAAGCCATAGGTCTAGATGAAGCCCCATCTTGGTATTCTCCCATTTCCACCTTTTCATCTGTTGGTCTATTTACAGTGTGTGTGACCTCTCCCCATCACTGTTATTATTATTTTATTATTATTTTGAGTCAGCAAATATCAGCAGTGCCCAGAATTTCTTTACCTCTGCTTTTTCAATACCAGCAATGAAAAGGAGCCTGATATGGCGACTGAAACCCATTTCCCTAGCCATTTTTGAGGTCAAGGTAGGGGGACTGTCATTAGCTGAAGGCCAACGTAGGCTACACAATGAGTTCTAGGTTAGCTTGAATTACACAGATCTTATTTCTACAGGGAGGGAACCATGGGAAATGAGATATGTCACATAAGCCAAAGTATTAAGATTTTAGCTGGGCATGGTGGCTCACTGTGAGGCAGGAGGATCAATACAAGAATAAGGCTAACCTGGGCTGTAGAGTAAGATTTGTAAAACAAATAATATATCTACATATCTATTAAAACTGACTATCAGCCCTAGAACTCATTACTACTTTAAAGAACTTCATATATAATTACTGCATCGATTTCAAAGAACCCCAAGCTACTTCTTCTAACGTCATAGGAAGTTTATTGTTTTAGAGTCTAGCCTTGATTGTCTGCTGTTCCTCTTAATGAGTTACACTACAGTAACACACTGTTTCAGGGAAAGCATGACATGGTTCTTCCTTTCCCCAAACTAGCCCAAAGGAAGAACGCTCTCTTCTTGAAGATGCTCCTGTCACTCACCGCATTTCTATTTGTGTGCAGCTGGGATGGCTGCAAAGCAACAAATACATATCAGCTCTAAGGAAGCACCATTGAGTGCATTGAGGGCAGCAGCTTCTTGGAGAGAGAGCTGGCAAGTACATTCTAAACATTCAGTGGTGACTGCAGTCTTTCAACGTCACTACTGATAACTAACTCCTTAGATAGTCAGTGATTAGGAAGGAAATTAGCCAGGTATGGTTAATACTAGGTAGGTAGCGCATGTACCGAGGAGGCAAAGGCAGGAGCCTCAGGAACTCGAGGCCAGCCTAAATTAAATATAACCAATAAATAGTTATTGGTCTCAATAAATGAATAAGTGTATGGAAAGAGACAACCAAAGCTCTCCATTCTTAAGATGTCAATACATAAGTAAGCTAATTTATCTGGTCCCATAACCCCCTACTTTCCTTCTGTCCCAAAAGGGGCCCCCCAAAAAGGAAGGAAATTTGATAGGTCTACCCATCGACAGAAAAGTGCCCATGTAATGAATTGGGGCAACAATGATTATTTCTGTATACTGGTGGTACAAATGGAAGGATTTTAAGTAGGAGTTGGTAACTTATCCTCTTTTAATGGAGAAAAGAATTGATCCAGATAAGTACAGTTGGATGATTTCTTTCTTCTCTGCCCATTAGAATCCAGTTTTGACTAGTGACTTAGCCTCCTCCTCCTCAATCCTACAGATAAGTGGCATCCTCACCTAAAACTGAACCATATTCACACTTGAGAGACCTGCATGTATCTAATTAGCAAATAGATGGTATGAGAGAGAAACGGGCTCAAGGATAGTGAAGAACGGAGAGGATTTGGAGCTGGGGGTGGTGTGGTGGTGGTGTAGAGGGCAGCCATAATATGGCCTTGTGCTCCTCTGGCTTGATCCTTCCTCCCACTCTCCATTACTCGATCTCAGTGTAAGTAATCGCGTCAGAGACGTCCACGTTTTGCCTTTAATCACTATTGGGTACCACCTCAGGAGCCTCTTTCAAGCACTGGCCACAACTCTGTCCCACCCGTTCTCCATCTTCTCCAGCCATATCGGGAGCATGAGGACCAGAGTGAGGGAGCATACGTCGTGCTTGGCAGGGAGGAACGGATGCGTGTCTAAGTGAGGGAGAGGTGTGACGTGAAGGTGGGATGCCCGCTGCCATGTCGCAGCCCAGACCCGCGATGACTGCGTCAGTTTCACCCGGGGAGACCAAAGGCAGCGGGACAGGGGAACGGCGGGGTAGCCAAGCAACGCCGGACGCGCTGACGTCGCCGGGGCGGCAAACGTCCTCCGGGCCCGAGGCGGGCGGAGGCAGCTGTGGTTGCGCGCCGGCCGGCTGACGTACTCGCCGGGCGTAGGGCCGCGGCGAGAGGAGCCCGCTCGCTGGAGCCGGCTGCGGGACCCTTGTGGCGGCGGCGCAGCACCTACCTTCCCGGCTCCGGGTCCCGGAGTGCCGGGCGCGGAGCCGCCGGAGCACTGCCTCCCTCCTTCCTCCTCCCCTCACCCCCGCCCCGCGGCGCGACACACAATACTCGCCGGAAGCGGAAGCCGCGCTGCGGCGATGGAAGACAGCTGCGCGGCGCCGAGCCGCCGTGCCAGGGCCTAGTCGGGCCCGCGGCGGGTGGCGGGCGGAGAGCCGGAGGCGAGGGCCTGCGCGGCTAGTTTACCGGGCGAGAGGGAACCCGCCGCTTCCCGTGGCTGAGGTGCTGGCGCCCAGGTGACCAGAGCGGTCCCCCGGAGACTGAGGGCCGCGCATGCGCGTGGCGAGACGCCGAACCCCATGGCGGGCAGCGCGCCGTGGCTGGGCTGGCAGAGCTGCGCGGTCAGTGAGCCCGCAGAGGCTCAAGCTGGTCCTCGGTGGGGCTGGGAACCGCAGAGGCCTGGGCGGCTACGGGTTGTGGGCGTTGGGCCACACTTTCCCGGTCTCCGGGTCAATTCTGGGGGAGGGTTGCTGTTTAAGGCGGCGGTGTATTACGTGGCCGACCTGAGAGTCTATGCTGGCACGTCACTTCCGACTGGCTGAGGTTTGGCAATTTAACCGGCAAGCTGTAGTAGGTGAGTTATCTTGGCTGCAGACCGAGGTGCGTCTTTTCCCCTCCTCCGGTTGGGTGATGTATTAGCCAGGGGTTCTCTAGAGCTACAGAACCTAGTGAATGTTTCTCTCTCTATAATTAATCGTGATGACTTACAGGCTAACCCAACAATGGGCAGCTGTGGATGGGAAGTCCAAGAATCTAGTAGTTGCGCAGTCCCACGTGGCTAGTTCTTTCAGCTGGTCTTCTGTAGAAGTAGGTTCCGACAGATGTGCTGGCAAGTAAGTGCAAGCCCGTGAAGAAGAGAATCTTCCTTCTTCCTATGTCCTTATGTAGACTTCCAGCAGAAGGCGTGGCCCAGATTAAGGTGTGCACCACCTTGTTTGGATTTGGGACTTGCTTTCTCCCGGGCTGACTTTGAACTCAGAGAACTCCTTGCCCCAGTCTGGGATTGAAGTCGTGTACTGCCTTGCCTGGTCCTAAACTTAATGGCCACTGTACCTCAAGATCTCCATGTCAAGATCCAGGTCAGAAACTTGTGTCTTCCAGCCTCAAGATCTGGATCACAGGTGAGCCCTCCAATTCTGGGTTGTAGTTCCTTCCAGATAGTCAAGTTGACCACCAGGAGTAGCCACCACAGCTGACATTAGCGAAACGCTTTCCCTGGCTGGAGCTGGAGTGTAGAAAACCGGTCTAGTTCGGTGCTTTGCTGCCCCTGCATCTAGGATGCCAGGAGGACCAAATCCTGTGCTCAGGAAACACTGGGTGGGAACCAAAGCCTGCTTCTTTCTCTTTGAAGACCTTGCTTAAGTTTCTCTGGGAGAGCAGATGGAGCTTATGGATAGACTCCAGACTTGCACATTGGCCTCCTTGTTGTGTTTTATAAAAAGATAAGGAGAGAAGGAGTGTGTTTGGTGGAGGTGTAGTCAGGTGTGGGAGGAGGGGTGCCTCTGCAGGCCCATGCTGCCGCATCCCTCCCCCCTGAGGGACCAGCCACGATGACGATGGCATAGTATAGAATAGAGTTTATTCAGGGAATGGGGAGGGGATTTGAGAGGGTAGTAGAGACGGAGAAAGGTGGGGGGGGGGAGGGGGGAGAAGAGAGCAGAGAAGAGAAGAAAGAGAAGTAGAGGCCAGCCGTGAGTGCCATGAGCACGTGGGGAGAGAGGAGGAGGCGAGTGGTGAGAGAGGGGGAAGAGGCAGGACAGGACAGAGTAAGAGCAAGAAGGCAAGAGAGGTAACTGGGGCAGAGCCTAGACAAAATGCTAACGCTTGTTGTTTTTGGAAGTGTCATAAACCTGTCATGGTGAAGATTTTTGTGGAGGGGATGAGTTGATGTGGAGGGATCGTCTGCTGGTACAGATGTAATGGACTCAGGAGGAGTCAGTGCTAGGATGCACATTGACACTACTGGATGCATAGGTAGCTTGTCCCTCTGTTGTGAGACAGACCTTTTCTGGGGAGATAAACACGTGTCTGCTCATCTCAACAAACTGACACGGACCAAAGTATGCCTACCACTGAAGTCCGATGTGGTGAAGCATGAGTTTTACTGGGGTTATTTAGAGGAATATGGGTGAGGAGTTACTTACAGGAACAGAAATAACTCAAAGACAACACGGTGTCACCAAAGTCCACCCCCGTGTAGTTGACAGCTCACATAGCTGGAAACCTGGAGCACACTGCACAGATGAAGAGGCTGAGGGTGTCTTTCCGGCTAGTGTGCGCATCTTCCAGGCTGCTTGTTCTTATTTCTTCCAGTCGTCATCTGCTTCTGCTGGGCTCACCTGAGAGTGGCTCTCGGCAGTGTCTACTGTTAATGCCCTCGGGAGGAAGGGATTTTGGACTTCTGAAGCTGTCAGGAGTTGTTTCTTAAGGTGCTTCCCTGTAGCACTTCACTTCTCTTTAGAATGTCTTGTTGCTTTACATCTCTGTAAACCCCTTGTTTTAGGAAGTTTCCCTCCATGATGCAAGGTTTTAATCTCAGAGGAAGCCACTACAAAACACTCTCTCTCCTTCCTGCAACAGTTGGCATTCATCATATTTGCGTGTATTTGAATGCGTGCCCTCCTTTCAGAGGAAGTGATCCTTCTTCTGTTTTAGTTCTTCACAAACACGGTGCAGTTCTGGCTCCTTTGAGGTAGCATTTTATGTAGTCAAGGCTCACTAGGAAGCTCGATCCTTCTGCTTCACCTCAGTACTAGAGAATTACAGGTGTTGACTACTACACCTGAGATGCATATTTAACCCCTCATACTTAAAGAGTTCAAAACTGTTTTAATGTCAGAAAACAGGCAGTGTCTGAGGTCAAAGATTTAGGACCACAAATGTCAAATACAACAAATTGACTTTAAAAAAATTGTCTTTACTGTTGTTTTTTGTTCTGTTGTTTTGTTGTTTTTGCTCTGCTTTCATTGTAGCCAGTGATTTTAAGAGTAAATTTGATAGATATCAATTTTTCCTCCACTTCATTTTGTCATATTTGCCCATAGGGATTATAAACTGCAGCAGTTGCTACAGTTAATAAACACCTTATTTAAAACAGAGTAGCATGAAACTAGTCTTTTATCACTGTCCCTTAAAAATATCCCAGTGTGGCCTTTCCCATTGTATACCTTTCTGTTAGGAGGACTTGTCCCCTCCCCTTTTAATCTTGTATCTTTGAGAATTTTCTATCATCTGCCCCCTGTCCCTATCTTTCTTTTGAGTGTCCTTTGAAGTGTTTGGAGGAAAAGGCAAATAGGTTTGAATTACCATTGTGTCTGGGGTTCCCAGAAGTTCTTACTGTACGTAATGTAGCAGTTCATAAATACATAATAAGTAACACTCCAATCAACTCAACATGTTCCCTGTTGCACCGTGGGCCCTCCCACGAGTGATGCTCACACCTGGTCCCTAGGAGCTCTTTTTCTGCCTTGGGAAGTTGGGTGGTGGGGATTTCAGTCTACTTGGACAGCTCTCTGAAAGGTTAAAGAGTTAGGGTTGTCTTGGTGATTCGGTTTTTCTTGTCTTCAGGATAGCAACAGTGTTTTGTCAAGCTTTGTGCATTGCCAGGGAAACTCCAAAATAAAAAACCAAAACAACAGTGTGTCGTACTATATGGAGCTGTTACATTTTTCAGTGAAGGGCTTCATTTCATAGAAATATTTTCCCCTGAGTTTGAATGTGTATCTTTACATCTGAAGCTTGGTGGCCATGTGGATATCTTAAAGTGCTGCCAGCCTTGGCTGATTCAGCGTCTTCAGGTTTCACTTTCATGAGCTGCATATTTCTTGACTTTCTTTCAAGATTTCCTGCAAGGTTTATGCCTTTTAAAATTGCCCTGCTCCTTGGTCTTTGGCTAAACAGACTTTTACTTCTGAGCTAGTTCCATGTTGGAGTTTGAGACATCCTCCCAAGGAAGGGATTTCTGATGCACTTTTTCAGCTTTCCCTAGACTTTGGGCAGGGGTGTGCCTAACGGTAATGCCAACCATTGTAATGATTTCCTCATATTTAATGTTGCTTTCAAGCCCTCAGATTGGTGAACCAGGTCACATTTCCACGCTGGTCTCTTCTCCAACCACAGCAGCTTCTCATGGTTGAATCCCTAATTGCTGAGAGGTTGTAAGGCTTAGTTTCTGGTATATCATGTGCAAAGCTCTTAGATTTCAGTAAGTATATGGTAGGGTGTGTTTCAGCTCTTCTGGAAAGAAGAGGCAAAGCCAGGTGAGATCAGTGGCAGGGACAGCGTGAAATGGTGGTGCGGAGGAAGCAGAGAGATAGGATATATTTGGTTAGTGTCCAAACAGATATCAGGTCCTGGAATCTCAGCTTTGGTCCCTTGATGTTCCTTTCCCTCTAGTTAAATAAGGGCCTCTCGGTAATTTCAGTGGTCTTTGGGCAACACATGTTAATATATCCTAGACAACTTCCTCTGTTTTGGCCAAGAAAGTACTTCAGGATGTGTGTGCATTTTATAGGGTGCTACTCTGTCCTGTTTAACAATAGCTTGCTTCTCCATCCTAATTGACCACTTAGCTGTCAGTTTTTCTAGCACTTAATCCATCTGAAAGAAATACATCTAATGTAAAGACGTGACCATGTAAATTGCTGTTTAGCAGCCTTTAGTGACTGCTTTATCCAAATATGTGCAAATACAGGCTCTTTCATCATTCAGGTTAATGAGCTGCCACGTTTCCTGCCATGGTGAGGAGTCCAGGTGCAGCTTTAGATTTTTCTCGTTACACTTGATTGTTGATCTCACTGGACTGCCCCATGTGTCTGAGTACCAGGATGCTTGTGAGTTGTTAAAAGGACCCAGGTCTCTCCCTAAGTCCAGTCCCAACTGTTAGGCATTTGAATTCCAGAATGCCTGTTGAGCAGTCTTTAGAGGAGACACTTCAGGGCCTGGGAATCCTGTTCTATGCCCTTGTTACTGTAGGAGACCATCAGGAGACCAGCAGGATCCAGACCAACCTTGTCACAAACATGGGCTCTCTCACTTGACAGCTGACTTTCAGCAGGTTGTAGTGACATCCTTGTGATTGCTGTGCACAGGAAAGCTGTGACTCCTGCTTTCCGTGCCTTCTGGATGTGGCACTGGAATGAGGCAGTCTGCTTTGGTGTGGGCTCTAATCCCAGTGCTGACACTGGAGCACAGGGCTCTGTCCTTGTTCTTTGTATCTCTGTAGCCATCACTCCCTTGGTGCCCTTATCACTTCCTTAGGTCTAATACCTTTCATATGTGTCCCACCCAGATCCATTTCTCCAGCCCAGACATTGTTCCTAAGTGTCCCTCTGCCAACCTCCCACCTAAGCAAAATATTAGTGGACATTTCAGCTCAGTATCTCCTAAACTGTCTGCCACATCCCTTCCTCACATATGCCATTGGCAGTCTTTCCTTTTTTCCTGGTGGCATCTCTATCATTTTTCTGGCACAGTCTGCATCCCTGTATAATTCCTTCCTTGTGCTTTGATAGAGCTCATTAGGAAGAGCTCTAGGTCCATCTACAGACCAGGTCCACATTATTTCCAGCATCTCCACTGCTTTTGCTGGGAGGAGGGACTGACATTTCTTTTTTTTTTTTTTTTTAAAGGTTTATTTATTTATTATATGTAAGTACACTGTAGCTGTCTTCAGACACTCCAGAAGAGGGCGCCAGATCTCGTTATGGATGGTTGTGAGCCACCATGTGGTTGCTGGGAATTGAACTCCAGACCTTTGGAAGAGCAGTCAGTGCTCTTAACTGCTGAGCCATCTCTCCAGCCCCGGGACTGATATTTCTATCCTTGTGGAATTTACTGCAGTGTCACAGTTCTCTTCTTAGGATATAACCAGGATAATCCTTTACACAGTAAAGTTGTTCAGGCTAGAGAGATGGCTCAGAGGTTGAATATACTGACTGTGCTTCCAGGGGTCCTGAGTTCAATTCCCAGCAACCACATGGTGGCCAACAGCCATCTGTAATGTGATCTTGGTGCCCTCTTCTGGCGTGCAGGCAGAACACTGCACATGATAAATAAATAAATAATTATATTTTTTTAAAAGAGCTAATAGAATTTAATGCTTGGGAAAAAAAGTTGTTCTGTGTTTTGCTCAAAATTCCATCCCTCAAAGGGTTAATTCCCCCCCACCCCCCAAGTCAGGGTTTCTCTGTGTAGCTCTGGCTGTCCTGGAACTTATTCTATAGACTAGGCTGGCCTCAAACTCAGAAATTCGCCTGCCTCTGCCTCCCAAGTGCTGGGATTAAAGGTGTGCCCCTTCCCTCAAAGAAAGAAAGCTAGTAACCCCTGTCTGCCCTATGATGTCAATAACTACCTCCTGGGCATAATTTATAATCAAATGAATTACACTACTTATCTATTTCTTCCTGTTATACAGGTTGAATATGTTGTTGCTAAAATTTTTTTCTTTCTTTTTTTTTTTTTTTTTGACTCAGGATCTTTTTATTTCATAAAAGAAAAAAAAAAAAAGAGAGAACCCAGCCACAATAATATCGATTATAACTTCAAAATCTCCCTTTCTTAAAAAAATGGTAATAAATTTAGATTTAAAGGGACATAAATTCGGAGATATATTTAGTTCACCTTCTCACCATGAATTTCAAATAAGATGGTGATTTTTTTTTTTTTAAATTGGGTATTTATTTCATTTACATTTCCAGTGCTATCCCAAAAGTCCCCCACACGCTCCCCACCATTGCTAAAATTTCTAATCGCCAGAGGCTTTAGTGAGTTGTAATCTTTCTGGTAGGAGTTCTTGCTTTGATGTTGATAGTTGCTGATCAAAGTGTGTCTGCTTAAAGTTGGGGTAGCTGTGGCCTTTGATTGAAACTGGGTCTCATTTTGTAGCCCAGGCTAGCCTCAAGTTCAGGATTCTCCTCTTAGACTTTCCAAGGTCTGGGGCTGTACTACTGTGACAAGCTAGGTGATAGAAGTGGACAAGACAGAATAATGTTGCTACATTAACTAAGTCTTCATTTCACAAAAGATTTCTCCTTAACAGAGCTAGGTATGGTGGTGCATATCTATAATCCCAGCAATCAAGATGCTGAGGCTGGAGGGTTGCTGTGAAGTCAGCTTGGGCTACATAACAAGGCTTTTCTTTTATCCCCATCACACCCCTCACCTCCATGGTGTGTAATGGTGTTTAGTGTCCTTTTACCCACAGCCTTACTCATTCTGGAGGCAGTGATGGAGTTCTCCAGAGATTCATAATTGGTTAGGTCCCTGAGAACATTTTTGTTTGTTTGTTTGTTTGTTTTTGAAACAGGGTTTCTCTGTGTAGCCCTGGCTGTCCTGGAACTCACTTTGTAGACCAGGCTGGCCTCAAACTCAGAAATCCACCTGCCTCTGCCTCCCAAGTGCTGGGATTAAAGGTGTGGACCACCACGCCTGGCTCTGAGAACAATTTTATTGTGGCATCACAATGCTTAGCCATAGAGCATTGAAGTTGCATATCTATCACACCCAAGGCTTAGAGACATCACCCAGCTTGCACAAAGAGAAGGAAAGAGCCAGATGGAGTAGGGTTTTGTATAGGTATGGAACGTTCTCTTCTGGAGAGAGGCCACTGGAAGCTCTTGAAACTGTCAAGATTTACAAAAGACTTCCCCAAAGATTACATAAGCTGTCAGGCTTGCTGGGGAGAAGAGAATCTCCAGCCAGCCACATTGCCGGTTGTTTGGGTGGGAATGATAAGGATTCGGCTTGTGCTGGGGTGGAGTTTTCAGGGATGCTTTTGCCTTTGAGCCATCCATGGTTCTGTAAGTAACCCTCAACAATACTGTGAACACCCAAGCAAACTCACTGGTTCAGTGCGCTGCATTTCCAATCGAAAGCGGTTGGCTGCACTGTAACACTGAGCTGATATTGCACCAATGGGATCATCTTTTGTCTTTCTTGAACGAATAGATGCCCAATCTAGAACGAATAGATGTCTGTTCCTCTTTTCTCAAGACACACAACAGTTCGATTTCTTTCTCCTCTTCTTTCTACTCTTCTTCACTTCTAGTCTTTTTTTTTTTGTTTTTGTTTGTTTGTTTGTTTGTTTTTTAGACAGGATTTCTCTGTGTAGCCCTGCCTGTCCTGGAACTCACTCTGTAGATCAGGCTGGCCTCGAACTCAGAAATCTGCCTGCCTTTGCCTCTCAAGTGCTAGGATTACCAAACTTTTCTTTTTTACTCTTTCATATTTTTCTTTGTTTTCCTTTCCCTTTCTCATTTCTTTTTCCATGCTGTTATTTCCCTTTGATTTCCCTCCTCTAACCTATACCTTCTCCTCACCGAAAGATGGCTTTCATGTTTCTTGTGCAACTCCTGTTGTTTTTGCTGTCGTTGGCATGACACCAGAATGGTGCAGCCACCTCTGATCTAATCAGACCACTTGTTTTGGAGCACAGAGCTCAGTCAGCACTGTTTTTCTCTCCTGTAACCAACATTTTATTTAGCTTTCATGAATTGAAATGGCTTTAAGTGTCATTAATTTGATGCCACTCCTTGCAGCTCTCTAGTTTCATCTTCAGTATTTTTAGACCATCAACCTGGCCACCTCATTTAATTTTTTTCTTTAATTTTTCTCTTATTTATTTGTAGCTCGAGTCTATAACCGAGTTTGGACTTGAATAGCTGAAGCTCCTGCCTCAGTGTGTATGTGTCCCGTCACATCTGTCTCCTTCCTTCATTGTTCCTCTTTTTCCTCTTGGAGATGGGGCTCTTTTTATATAGGTTGAGCTAAGTTTCTGAGCTTAAGTGATCCTCCCATTCAGTCCCCAAACAAATGTCAGAATCTCAGGCCTGTACCATCACTCCAGACCCCATGCTTCCCTTGGGCATCTCTGATCAATCACGTCTACAGCAAGCACCTGCCATTTCCTCTGTGCACATGAGGCCCTTCCAGACTCTGGAAGGGAGATGCCTAGGGAGACGGTGTCTCTCAATTACACCATGACGTCAGTGTCTTCTGTTCCTCTCTGTTTGTACCATAGAACCAATGCACTGATAAATACTGTAAGGCCTATCTTCAAACTGTGTAGAGAATTCAGTCCCTTTTGCTGTTTCACTTGCTCACTTGCCAGTTGAAGTGGCTGTCATGTCCAGCCTGAAAGGCCAGACTGTGCCCTACACTTTTCCCTTCCACCTCACTCAAATGCCCTTGCTTTAAGCAAGGATGCTTTTATTATCTTCCAGACCCATAAGACCTGACTATACCTCACATCTCTCCATAAGACTACCTAACACATGCCTGGAGCCACTTTCTCCCTAGAACATAGAGGCCGGTGTCCTGTGGTGTAAGCACTGGAAGATCCTCTTGCTTATTAACAACATATCAATAGCCACAAATAACAAACACAGCAACAACTTCCTGAAGACACCTGACAGATTCCTCCACATCCTTCAGATCTTTACAGTCCACCTTCCCAGTGGGGCCTATGCTGAGCACCCCAGTAAAATAATAACATTCCTTGTTCCACATTTTGTAGTACCCATCACCTAGCACTTCACATGTCCTGTAGGAACACTTTCTGTGCTTGAGTGTCTTCTGTCCTCCTCTAGAACATTGCTAGTCATACTGGCCTTTTAGACCTTTGGTGTATCCTGCTATAAAAGTTGTTTGCCATGTAGATGATGAGCAGCTGTGGCACAAAGTTTTCATAGACTGGGCACTCATCTTGGGCTACTCTAACAAGTGCTGTAAACCAGCACCCTCATGGAGGTCTGAGGACAACTTTGGGAACTGTTTCTCCGTCCACCATCAAATGATTGAATGCAGCAGACCCTTAGGCTTGGCAACAAGCACCTTTACCCACCGAATCATTACCCCAGGGACTTTTATTTTCCTTAGAAGAGATGATCCTTGATTAATGGACTGTACCTTCCAATCAAATAAAAACCTAAGTCACATTATCGTTTTTGGTTTCATCTTTTTCTGCATGAATATGTGTGTGCTGTGTGCATGTGCATGGGTATGTGTGTTCAGATGTGTGTGTGAGTAATGTGTATGTGGGGACCAGAGTTGACACTGAGTGTCTTCCTCAATCAGAATTCCCATTATTTGTGAGGCATGGCCTCTCATTTTATCCAGAGCTCACTGACTATCCAGTCTATCCAGCCAGTTTGCCCTTGGATTTCCTCAACCTCCAATCCCAGAGGACCATGATTGCTGTTGGGGATCCAGCTGTGCCCACTGGCTTTTATATGGGTTCTGGAGATCTAAATTATCCTCATGCTTGCTCAGTGAATGTTTTATCTGCTGAACCATCTTCCTAGGCCTTTGTTTTGGCTTTTTGAGACAGAGCCTTATGTGACTCAGTGTTGTGCAGTCATATCCTCTAAGGAAGTGCTCCCTGTGAGTGGAGGAGGGAGACTCATAAGACTCAGGAAGCTAATGGAGTTTACAAGCTCAGGAGGCTCCTAAAGCACATAGGGTTCAGTAGCCTCTTTCCCTGTTCATAAAAACAGTAAGCAATTGCTGGGAGAGGAGACTTTCTGGCTGGCTAAGCTGCCTATAAGTTGGGCTTTTGGTGCTGAAGCTGCCCTGGAATCATTCACGTTTTTGTATTGAACCTTCACCCAGGCTTCTGTAAGTGACCCTGTTGTACAGGACTATTTTCCCAGCCAAACTGTCTTCATGAGTTAATGAATATCGAGGAGCATAGCTGCATCCTCACAAACCAACCAGCTCATTTGTGCCTCCTCACAAACGAGCACGCAGCTGGGTTTGTTGACTGTTGACATTACCTCATAGATGGAGGTGGCCATTGGTTCCTCAGCTGAGTATCCAGCCACTTCTCTCAGCCAGTAGTATGCAATTGTGAAGTCTTAGTTATTGTCCTGTTATTGTGAAGAGACACCATGACCACAGCAACGTTTAAACAAGAAATCATTTAACTGGGGGCTTGCTTACAGTTTCATAGGCTTGGTCTATTATCATGGTTCAGAGTACACTGGCACACATGGTGCTGAAGAAGTAGCTGAGAGCTACATGCTAACCTGCAGGCAACAGGCAGAAAGAGACCAGGCCTGGCATGGTCTTTTGAAACCTCAACAGTCTCCCCTTCTCCCCCCCCCCCCCCCAATAACACACTTCCTCCAGCAAGACCATGCCTTTTAATCCTTCTAATCCTTTCAAAGAGTCCCACTGCCTGGTGACTAAGCATTCAAATATATAAACCTATGGGGGTCCATTCTGATTCAGAGCTCCACATCTGCTTTTATTACACATAGCCTTGGGGGTCTCAGGAGGGGCTGCAGTATATAGGCTGGGGAATATAGAGGATGGGGAAAGGAATCCATCTCTGGAAGGTAGAGACCATCCAGTCTATACATTAGATTTACCTACACTCCTGTCAGCAACCTCTCATACAAGCTCTGTAAATAAGCTCAAGAAAAATATTAATTCCTCACAGAGATTCAATCTTTGATTTGTCATTGACACTCTTTGAGAACAGGGGTAGGCATTGCTTAGTCCCCCACCAGGAGAAAGTTTTCCCAACAGATGTCCAGTTTACAGGAGTAAATAAAACTGTGTTCACAGGAGACTTAAGACAGATGTCTCTCAACAGAGGAATAGATACAGAAAATGTGGTACATCTATGCAATGGAATACTACTCAGCTATTAAAAACAATGACTTCATGAAATTCATAGGCAAATGGATGGAAATAGAAAATATCTTGAGTGAGGTAACCCAATCACAAAAGAATACACATGGTATGCACTCTGATAAGTGGATAGTAGCCCAGAAGCTCAGAATACCCAAGATACAATTCGCAGACCACATGAAGCTCAAGAAGAAGGAAGACCAAAGTATGGATACTTCTGTCCTCCTTAGAAGCAGGGACAAAATACACATGTTCAACAAGGAAGAACAAATTTACAGCACATTGGAGCCTAAAGGTCAGTCTCTGATGGAGGTCAGCCAGACCTGCACCTCCTGGATCAGGAGAGATGACTGGGGAAGACATACAGGTCAGCATGGAGAGTCTGGGCTGAACTCACTTCCTTAGTCATACTGACAGGAAACAGAGACCTGGACATAGATGCCAGCCATTGAAAGAAAAGTCAGGACCCTTTGAAGTCACAGAAGGCAGGTATATCACACTATAGAAGGAAATAATGAAGAACAAATTCTGATTGGTGATTGTTAAACCATGATACCAAACAAGCATCTATACTAACAATAATTCCAGTCTAGCAAGTGACCCCAGCGCAGGAATATGTTCTCTGAGTACTTCCTATCCTACTGGGAGAGATGCATAAGATCTCTGGGCACTGTCCATTCGTATGGCAGTACAGCATAAGACCTGTTAAGGGCCCACAGCAATAGGGCCCAGAGAGAAAATGTGTGAGCACACACAATGGTTACCTGTCTTCCCTATTGCAAGGGGCTCAGGAACCAACTTCCATTTAATTACTGGCAGCTGAAATATAGGTGCCTCTTTCCCACCTGTGGGAAGAACACAGCCAGTGAGAGACTCTGGAAGCA
Organism: Mus musculus; assembly: GCF_000001635.26. Classification (NCBI taxonomy): domain Eukaryota; kingdom Metazoa; phylum Chordata; class Mammalia; order Rodentia; family Muridae; genus Mus; species Mus musculus. Next base: position 2,589,466 of record NT_187027.1, read on the forward strand.
GTAATATTGTGGGAGTGGAAAAATCCCTTGGTCAAGCCCCAGGGAAGTTTCTTGAACTGTGACTGCACCTCCATAGATGTAGGAGGAAACACAATGGAAGATTGTATGTAAAGAGGACTTAATGGCCTTCTGTAGGTCTGGTCTCAGCAGGGACCTTCTCTGTGGCATCTCTCTGTCTGTGAGGAATCAGAATCAGGTCTCCATCACCTCCATCAAGAGGCAGTGAATCTATATTTCCTTTATGATTTATGATAGAGTTAATGTCAGCACACAAGCCCCAGTGCCTTAGTGGATACATCTTTCCTCTAATGAGGCAGGCTACTTTTATATTTTGGCCTTGAGATCACTAGGGAGACAAGAAATTAGACCCTTCCCCTTTCTTACCTTTATTTCTTCCACACCAGAAAAACCACCACAGTTCCTACCAGGAAAGTTCCAAGAACCAGGCCGATGAGAATTGCTATGATGGGGATGGTTTGTGGAGGCTCTGAGGAGAGAAAGGAAGGAAGAGTGAGGAGTCTGACCCTAGCTCTCAACCCTGATCCTGCTCTAGTTCATCAAAGAGCTCACACAATTCCTGACAGCAGTGTGTGTGCTCACACCCACTCCTTACCCCATTTTAGAGTGAGAGGCTCAGGTAACCCTTCATGGTGCACATGACATGTGTATCTCAGCTCTTCTCCAGAGGGAACCACCACAGCTGCCCACTTCTGGAAGGTTCCATCCCCTGCAGGCCTGGTGTCTGGCAGCTCCATGTCCTGGGTGTAGTTTTTCCCATCTCTCTTCCAGGTCAGGGTGATGTCAGCTGGGTAGAAGCCCAGGGCCCAGCACCTCAGGGTGACATTCCCTTCAGGTCTTACATGGTGGGTCACATGTGTTCGGGGGGCATCTGAGGGGAACAATTGGAAAATTCAGGTATTTTGCACTTCTCTGGGGGCCTGAGCAGTGCTCATGGGACCATCCCTGGAAAGGATGGGAGACTTGGATGAGGGAGGGAGCAGAGTCCACACAGAAGCCTACACTCAGGATCTGGATGATCTATTCCTTGGATTATTTTACAATAACCATGAGCCAACACAGAACAGGAAATTCTAGACAAATAGACTTCTCTTTTTGATTGGGGAGGGGGTCTAGGGACTCAGCAACCCTGGAGTCAGACTTTAAATGTCATTGTGCAAGGACAGTGATCCGGCCTGAGAGAGGCCATGATACACAGTGCAGATGGAAGGGAACTGCTGTTAATGGACACACTGAACTGTCCTGGGAGAAGGCTGAATCCTCTGGAGAGTCCCTCTCTCACGTTGAGTCAGGACACCGAGGAGCTCTCTTTCCCCTTTGATGCAAGACAGTGTAAGCATTCCAGCTGCTCCCTGCTGAGGAGGAGGCCTCAGGGAGGCAGGAGCTCCAATGTCAGAAAGCAGAAGGGGTTGTCAAGGGCCTCTCACCAGAGCGCAGCAAGGTCTCCTTTCCGAGGTCCAGGCATCTAAGAAGCCTTTCTGTGCACTCCCCTAGCAGGTAGGTCCTCCAGCCTTCCGCTGCGCCTACATTCACCAAGTCTGTCTTCAGGAACCCAGCTGCCTCTCCCTGTGCTGTCCAGGAACTCAGGTCCTCATTCAGGTTGATGAACTCATAGCCGTAGTAGGTGAGCCGGTAGAGACCGCCGAGGAAGCTCCCATCATTATCCACATTGCAGCCAAACACTTCCTGCAGGGTGTGATATTCTGCCCCACCCCCATTAAGTCTCTGGTCACTGTGAGGCTTCTCTTCCATCCCGGGATTTGTCCCCAACTAAACCCCTAACCAGATCACAGTCTGTGGTTCTCTCAGGTCAAGGTCTCCAGGGGTCCCTTTGACTATGGCTGAATCTATGATTTGGGGACCTAGAGTGGAGCTTATTGGGCCAAACCAGGGGGACATTGAGGGCTTATGACCTCAGCCCTGAGATGACTTACCCTCATTGCTCTGTTCATTGTAGATCATCATGTACCTAAGAAGTCTTTCGTTTGTCAGTGACAAGCGCAGGACTTGTGCTGTCTCCTTCTCCCAATATTCAGGTGGCTCCTGCTCCATCCATGCAGCCCGAGGTTGCATCCTTGCAGTCGGTTCTTTGCTGTCAAATCCCTGATACTGTATGGAGTCTACATAGCCGACCTGGATGATCCGGGGCTCCAACGTGCCATGCTTCAAAATCACAGTATTGAAAGTCTGCAGCCAGTGTGAGCCTGTGGGTGGGGCACATTGAGACCCTGCCTCTTCAGCTTAGACCCAGAGCAGGTTGGTAGGGAGCAGAGCGGGGTGGTGGTGTGTGTCTGTGGACCTGAGATGCAGGAGAGGGTCAGGGTGATCCAGCTCGGGGATCAGGGAGGGTCTGGTTATGCAAGGGAGAAAGTGCAGAGATGAGGATTTCAAGTGCTGTGTTCTGCTCCCCCAAAGTCCAGTTCCCTCCATGCCCGGCACCCACCTGCACAATACTGGGTCAGGTCCAAGGCCACCAAGAGGAGGAGGAAGTTGCAGGGTCCAGGGTTCATCTTTCAAGATGAGTGGAGTCTCAATGGGGACTGGTATCTCTTTATAACCCTGATGTGGCAGATGCCGATTGGCTTCTCTTAGATTTCCCAAGGGTAGTGACATAGACCTGATGGAGTGGGACTTCAAGAGATTAATTCCTGGTGGTCAGTGATTTCTAGAGTCCTGCTTCCCCATCTTGCACCCACTTCTGCAACCTGGTATTCTGGCATCTGTGTCTAAGCACAAGTCTATCTTTCTGGTTCGGGTCACAACATCCTTGAGTCCTTGACTAGAGGCCAGTAAGTCAGCAGTTGTCAAATGTTTCAATGTCAGAATCTCAATACATGCTTAGACTTTGTTTACCCTTCTGTGGTGACTGTGCATGTGTGGATTATAGCAATCCATGTCTATCATGATAGGAACCGGAGGTTTTGAGAGTTTTGATTCAATGTATATATTGATAACTAATTGCATGTAAGGTGAATGAGAAGAGAAAGAACAATTTTCCGAAACGAAATGATGCTGCCAGAAGAACTTTTTGGATATTTAATATTTTTTTGGAGTCCTTATTTTCAGCTTCCCCACTGTAGATCATAGGATTTTGTATCTTCCTTCTAGAATTTTTTTTTAATATTTGAAACAGAGAAAAATGCAGTTTCACAGATATATTTTAGGAGAAACAATCTTAAGATTCCGTTTTATTTGTATGTATTTTGGTGAGTCTCTTTGTGTGTGCAAAGAACTCATAGGTTCCAGAAGAGGTAGTCAGAAACCCTGGATCTGGAGTTAAGGAACATGTGACCTTCCAGACTCAAGTGCTGGGAAATCAGCTCTGGTCCTCTGCAAGAGCAGCAAGGGCCTTTCATGTTAGTTTTCTTTTGAAACAGCATCTCAGTATGCAGCCTGGCTGGTCTGGGAAGTGGCTATGTAGACCAGGCTGGCCTAGCACTCAGAAATCTATGCTACTGGCTCCAAAATGCTCGGAATAAAAGGACTTTGCCAACCAAGTGGGTAATTGTTAATTTTTCACATTGATAAGTCACTAAATGGGCACAGGTGGTACTTCCTTAAGGTTGTTCACGCTGAGGACAGCAAACATCATTGAATCCTTTATTATTGGCTGCATTCACATCCACAGGAGAATCTTGCACACTGAATGGATGCCAAGTTAATGAATGTTACTTTGAAGTAGGACATTCTTTGACAAAGTCCTTTCAGTAAAATTTTCAAAACCTCAGTCATCGGCCGGGCGTGGTGGCGCACGCCTTTAATCCCACCACTTGGGAGGCAGAGGCAGGCGGATTTCTGAATTCGAGGCCAGCCTGGTCTACAAAGTGAGTTCCAGGACAGCCAGAGCTATACAGAGAAACCCTGTCTCGAAAAACCAAAAACAACCAAAAACCAAAAACGAAAACCAAAAAAAAAAAAAAAAACCAACCAAACAAACAAAAAAACAAAACCCCCCAACAACAACAAAAAACAAACCACCCTTAAGTTGTCAGTGAAGAAGTCACAAGTCAAGTGTCCAAAATCACTGATGTTATTTTGGGAGCTTAGATATTATCTTTGTTGTAGTCAACTAGGTAAGGGATCAGTTGCTGATGAATGGAATTTTTTTGTTTGTTTTTATGCTGTGGGAGGAACAATACATTTCTAATCATATTGCCAAGGAGTTCAGGCTGGGCAGGAAGAAGAGCTCCACCAGCCCCGTGTGGCTGCAGATGCAGGTTCCACACTTTGGAGAAATAGTTGTTCCTTAGGCAGGTCCTTTATTCAGCTATCTGGAATGAGACCCACTACCTATAAATGAGGGATGTCTAGACTGGCTGCTGTACAGTTCTGTGCAGTTTACAAGCACCTCTATTAATGTCACTTGTAAGCACCTCTGTCCATGCCACTTCCAGTGATGTGACTCTGAGTTCAGTCCTGGCTGGTCACAATTCAGTCCTGGTTGGAGGATCTGGGCTCAGGGCTGGAAATGCTGCTCTGAGATGTCAGCTTCCAGTATTCTGCAGCCTATGATTTGCCTGGAGGGGAGGATTTCCTTTTGGGAGTCTTGGAACAAGCTTGAGCGATTCCCTAGTGATCACCTGTTTTGTTTTCTGATCTCTTATTAATGGCCTTCCCACTGCTGCTGGCATATGTGACTCAGTGCATTATCCAAAGCAGTGCTTCTCACCCTTCCTAATGCTGGAACCCTTTAATACAGTTCCTTGTGGGAAGCCGCAAAAGCCATTACAAGATGGCGCTGGTTTCTTTATGCCGACGCCCATGAATTTGGGTAAACAACCAATGTGCGCATGTGCATAAGAGTTTTTTACTGAGTCACTGCTTGGCCCGATGCATATTAATGAGGTACTGGTAGCATAATCAATCAGGTATGGACACGTCACTCCTAGGCCTATATAAGCAGCGCCATTTCTGGGCTTGGGGTCTTTCGCCTATGTAGTCCATGCTCTCCCAATAAACGTGTTGCAGAAGGATCCTGTTGTGGCGTCTCACTTGCTGGCAAGTCGGGCATCCCACAGTTCCTCACGTTGTGGTGACCCCAACCATCAAGTTGCCTTTTTTGCTACTTCATAACTGTCATTTGTATTTTAATCTCAATGTAAGTATTTTTGGATACACAGGTTTGCCAATGAGGTAGCAACGCACATGTTTAGAACCACTGATTTAAAGTGCTATGGTTAGGTCATTGTTGAGAACTACGTCATAATTAAGTGTGTAAGTCTATGGAATCCTTATTTCTCTGATTTTGTTAAATTGACCTGGATTTCATGAACATGAGACTATTACAGTGACTCTTTATAGCAATAAAAATCCTAAGACAGTGTAAAATACTATTTAATACTAAAAATATTCTCTAATAGAATTCTTCTAATGTAGAAGGCAATGGTGGTGCATGCCTGTAACACTTGTCATTGGGAAGCAGAGGAGTTCAAACCTTCCTGAACTAGAGGGGATTCATTTCTTTTCTTTTTTTTTTTTTCTTGGTTTTTCGAGACAGGGTTTCTCTGTGTAGCCCTGGCTGTCCTGGAACTCACTTTGTAGACCAGGCTGGCCTCTAACTCAGAGATCCGCCTGCCTCTGCCTCCCAAGTGGTGGGATTAAAGGCGTGCGCCACCACACCCAGCAGGATTCATTTCTTAAAGAGCAAAAGCATTGACAAAAATTCACATAGCAATTAAATACTTCCTGTCTACAAATCTCATCTGAAACATTACTGCAATTTTTTCCCCCACACACATAAGTGGACACAGTTCAGATTGTCTCCGGAGAGCTAGGTGTCAAGGCACACCCAAGCAAACCCAGCATTTGGAAGGTTCAGGCAGGAGGATCAGGAGTTCAAGACCATGGCGGAGGGGAAGACACAGTCTCTTTCTGATGGAATCTCCAGAGAATGAACTGGGGAAAGTTAGTCAACAGCTGTCAGAGGAGGCGAGCAATGACCGGAAATCTCTAGCTTATTTACAAAGAAATACAGGAAATAATACAGAGCAGACCAGGGAAGAGTCCTGTCCTGTACTTAAGTCTAACCCTCATGGTAGGATCCTGCAGATGAACTTGGTGGGTAGGCAGCAGTCACAGACCTCCATTTTTCTCCCCTGTTCTGAGAACAGGAGAGTGGCACCTCCCTTCTCTGCAGCACTGAGTACACGTCTAACACTCCGTAGAAACATTAAACAAAACCGGATAGGGCTGGGACACTCGGGAATAACACATGGAAACATCTGCCAGGAGTAAGTGAGGGTGGCTTGGATAAAAACTATCAGAAGCAGTGTGAGATGGCAAGAATCATGTACCTTATTAGCAAAGTAGAAAAGGAAACAGTAGAAAGCAGAAGGGAAAAGTCCAGAATTCATAAAGGGGGAACTGTGGGCCTAGCGAGCACACACACTGAATAGAAGTGATCAGAGCTATGGTAAAGACAGAAGGATCCTTAAAAAAAAAATCCATTGTGCTCCCAGTAACAGATATTTTAATTCTGGAGAGAGGGAGCAAGATAGACAAGAATGTTACAAGCAGACATAGCAGGAGAGATAGTGGAAAACACTCTCTGCTCAGTTCTCAACCAGAGCAGTTTAGTTTTTTTTTCAAAGACCTCTACTGAGCTGGTGGTTTGTTAGCCCCAGCCCCTCCAGTAACCACTCTCTCAGGACAGTCAGAGCATTGGAATATATGCTGACACCTGGCCAGATGGAAAACACAGGAAGGAAGAGGCTTTAAATCAGACAGTGCAGATTTCAGTGTGGTAGACAACTTGTCAGACCCAGAGTCTGCACAGACCATTGACACGGGTTCCATCCAGTTTAAGTGTGTGCTCACAAGATGACAGGAAGATCCTTATAGAGGTCCGGTCATGTTTCAAAATGAGACTGTAGAAGACATGTCCAGAGTGTCAGTAGCATATGAGAACTGACTCATGGGGGGTGCCTAGAGGTGGAACCTCTACCTTCTGTGGTGTCAAACTGTGAAGGATTGCCCAGGGGCACAGTATACTCCCAAAGGCATCAAGGCTGCAAGCAGCAAGAAGGTGAGATTTCATTTTGTCTTTATGTCCTACAGGACTGCCTGTCGCCCCAGCTCATCTAACCCTCCTCAATTTATGATACATTTGGTTCTACAAGGCTGCTGTCTTGTCACAGCAGGCAATGCATTCAGCCCAGGGTAAGCCAGTTCTACAAGGACATCACACTTCATTTTTTTGTACCAGGTTTTACTCATGTTTTGTACATGAATCAACCACCTACCATGGTAAGAGATATCAAAACACTAGACAAATGCATATCTTCAGTAAGGAAGTGTGACTTTGTAGTTCAGTGAAAAGAAAAGTTTAGTTAGTGATGGAGATTTCTAAGCCAGCCTCTTCTGAGAGGGAGAGATGACAGGGAAGCAGACACATGTCAGTGTAGGGAGGGCTCAGTGTTGTGGCCTGTCCTGGAGACAGTCCCTCCAGCATGTCCCAGAGCCTCCTCTGTATCTGGAACACAGCAACAAGCCTCTGGCAAAAAAGATTTAATCTAGGCAACAGCTGTCTTCACACCCATTGTGTTCTGCAGGGAGGGAGCAACTGAGGTACAGGAAGTCTTTCTCATTCTGTATGACCATTGCTTTCCATTTCACGCCCTGCCATGCAACAGCTACAGAGCTGGGAAGCTGCCCCATGCCACAGATGCAAACTGTGGCACCAAGATAAGATCAACCTAATAGAAGATATCCCTGTGAACACAGTTGTGGGAAAACGATGCTGCAACTACATAGGACCCAAGAAATGGATATGGGTAAGAAAGCCTGGGTCCTTAATCTCTGAGATATTAAATGGTGGAAATAATGTGGGTGCTTGAAAAATTCCCATGTACAGGAAGGTACAGAGTTTTGGGCTGTATATTTGTGCCTTGTGGATCTTTGGAAGGTCAGTGTGGTGTCATAGAGAGACACAGGAGAAATTTTGAGTGGAGTTCATAAGAGATCTGTCAGTAGTGCATTATCTTTTTCACTTCTTGCCATTGTATACTTGGCATCCTATGAACATGGCCACTGACAAAGCAGCCAACTCCACCCAAAAGTTCTTGATCCTATTAGGATCTGTGTGGTCTCTGATAACCAGAAAGCTGCACATTAGTGCAATTGGACTCAGCACACCAGTCGAAGACCGTGACGTGACTAGGCAGTGAAACTGAATTCAGCAGCATAGATCGACATGTCAGGGAGATAGGTAGGCCTTTGTTTTCTTTTCCTTCTTTGACTCTGGCATCCAGATCAGCATCTGGGCTAGGACTCAGCTGGATGTTGTCAGCAGGACAGGTATGGTGATCAGGGTAAACAACTTGTCCCAAGACACTGCTCCTAGGATATATGGGACTAGAGCTGAATCTGTGGTCAGGAAGCCAGGCTATGGAGGTTTGTCCCCTATAATTAATCTTTTCAAGACCCCTCAGGTCTCTGTATCTCCCAGTGTGTACTCTAAGAGAAGCCAATCAGCCTCTTCCAGAAGCTCAGAAATGTATTGTAAATGAAAATCATTCTGGACTAAACTTGTACCATCACTTAGGAGGAAGACTCTGTTACCTGCAGTCCTCCTCTTGCTGCTGGCAGCCATGCTGGCCTGAACTCTGAGATATTAAATGGTGGCATCTGAGTATTGGAACTGAGAGAAAGAATCTCATTCTGAAGCCACAAGGATGCTGTGCATCACCACCACAGACAAGGGGAGCATAGCTTTGGCCCTGTTCCTTCCAGCAACTCCAGGCTTCCCCTTTAGGCTCCCCTTGCCTGGCTTCTTGTATCATCCAGGTCCAGAGCTGGGCTTCCTGTTCACCCCACAGCCTAGTGAACTTTCTCAGGTGCCAGGAGGAGGGCAGGGTCCCATTGCATGTTGGTTTTAGGCTCCTATGAGCTGTGTTATTTCTATGCCCTTTCTCCTGAGGCTGCCCTCCTGGAGCCCTGGGTCTCATTCATTCTTGAGCTGTGTTTCAGGCATGCAGATTGTGGGAAGCAATAGAGATTTTGGACTTGCTCTTCTACTACAGGCTGAGCAGAGATGATGAGTGTCATTAGCTGGATTACAATAGACTAGCTAGACAGGAGTATCTGAAAAATGGCTTTGGCCCTTGATCTGGCTGAGTCCTTAATGGAAAATATTTTCTATAATCTCTCCTGTTGTGGTTATTTTCAATGTTTTTACCTTTTTTCCCTTCCCTTCTCCATTAATTAATAAATATTATTCATTTTTATTATGTGTGTGACTTTTTCCTCCTGTATATATGTCTAAGCACCATGATGGTATCTGATGGCTGTGGAGATCAGAAAATGGCTTCACATTCCCTGTGTTTGGAATTAGATGGTTGTAGGTTGATGTGCAGGTGCTAGGAATTGAATGCAAGTCTCCTGGAAGAGAAGTCAGTGCTCTTTATTACTGGGGCATCTGTCCAGCCCCTAATTATTATTATTTATTATTATTATCTAATTATTTAGATCCCCAAATAATTCTTCCTGAAAACCTATAGCAGTATTCTGGAATTCTTTGTCTTAAACAGGCTTCCGACCATTACTTCTCACAGGATGGACATTTTATAGACGCACTGATCTCCATTCATGAAATGAGCACTTCCTTTTGTTCTGGTTCATGCACTTTCCTTCTTAACTTTACTAATATATTTAGAGATATCTGTAGATCATTTCTAATTCACACAGCTATTACTGAAGTTGCATTGACTTTTCTATTGCACATTTTACTGGACTATCCTTGAGTGTTATGTTGTCCTCCATCCTTAGGAAGTGGGTATCCCTGCCTCCTCTTTTTTTGTTTTCTGTATCTACATGCTATGAGACCCAGCATCAGTACTGAATATGATTCTGTGGTCTTTATTCTCAGGATGTCTCTAGTTCCTGACAGCAAAAGGAGTATGTCTTTGATGGACCTCAAAGCCCTGGACACTTGAGCACATACAACTTAAGGGTGATACTATCATCAGAAGGTTTAGTGTCAGAGCTTGGTTTCTGACAACAGTAATGAGAAAAGATCTGACAAAACAAACAAACAAAAAACAATGAAAGAGATAGATGTGGTAATATTTAGGAAAAGAAATTTATGAGATGTGGTCATAGTTGAAAGAGAAGTGAGCCAGTACTGAGACTCCCTCAGGTCCTCCAGGTTCATCTTTAGGATTTTGACATGAGTTTCAAGATTAAATATAGAAATTAGTAGATTCCCTTTTCCCCATTTTATAGTTCTTCCCTTTTAAAAATTTTTCTTCATTCATAAACTGGAGGTTTCTGGGCGTCACTCACCTCTTCTGCTGGCAGTTACCTAATTAGTCCCAGGTTATTCTATGGAGGTTCCTTCACTCTGTGCATATGTGTCCTCCCATACCATTGTTTGCCGATCCTTGAACTTCTGACTTTCCTACCTCTACTTTTCATGTGTTGGCATTACAAGTGCATGCAGTGATACAAAAGCCTTCTTTGAAGTTCTATAGTATTTCCACTTATCCATGTCTATAAGGAATGGCAGGAATTTAGCAAGTAATGTAGTCTGGTAGTAAGTGTATACTTTCAGTGTGCAATTTTGCTTTGGTTTTTGTTGTGTTGTGGTTATTGTTGTATTGGTTTAGGATCTAGTGTAGCTTGTCATGGTCTTCATCTCCTGGTATTTATGTCTCTTCTTTCAAAGTGTTGGTTTGGAGGCATGAAGTGACCATGTGTTGTTCCAAAATATGACTTTTATAAATACAATGTTAAAACATTTTTCATAAAAAAGAAAAGATATTGAAGAATTTTTTTGAGCAGCATTAGCCTCCATTTTATGGAATCCATTCGTAAAAGAATCAATGGCAAAACATTAGATTTGTTTACACTGGGAATGACAGGAACAAGGATCATGCTAACCTCCCAACATTTGGGTATATCACCAGCTCTGGACTCCTGTCCACGAGGTCTGAATAACGTGGCAGGAAACTACACACAAGAAATTCATTAAAACGAGGACTTCTCTAAAATAGAGAACCCTACTGCCAATGACAGTCAAAGCTTCTGGTTCTCCTCCTACTACCCACCCTGCACTCCTTTGGAATATAATTATTGAATATATTTTCTGGTCTCTCTAATATACAATGCAAATCAATCAATAGCCCTCTGATCCCTCTCTATTCAGCTAAAACAGGGATACATTTTTAGCCCTCAAAGGGATACTTGTAATTCTGGACACTTGAATTCTTCACCATAAATTTAACAACTTCTTACACTTAAAATTTTTTATGGGAAATTTGTGGTGATATGGAAATAGGTGTTGAAGGATGATTTTGTGCAGTGTGCTTTCAAATTCTGTTTTCTGTACCCAGATACCTGGTTGTAGCCCCAACTTTGGTATTGTCACTATTATGAAGTTTCACCTGACTCAGTATTTTATAAAATGTTTTCCATCATGTTCTTCATGGACAATAATCTTAGAACTGAACACCCAATAGTTGTGCAGGAAAGGCAAAGGGCTGCAATTTCAGGCCCAGAGTGAGTGTGTGGTGGGGGTCAAATGGGGATATAGATAAAGCAGCAGGGAAGAGCTTGGCTAAGAAGGCAGATATCAGGCCACATGGCTGAGAAGGGGTCTAGTCCAGAATTCCAGGATTAGAATAGCTCAGAATTTGCCCAACTATTGTACCTAAAGTTACTAATAAATATAAAGGTCTTTATGCAGGCTTGCAATACTGATTTTTTTTTTACAATTTACAACTGACTTACTTGATCATTTTTAAATGTTCGAGTACTAAAACCTTTAAGGTCTTGGTCATACCTTGACCTCCTTTAAAAATTACATTTATGGACACAGTACATATGTGATGTGCAATGCTCTCCAATGGATGTAGATGCAGTAGACATCAAATGATCCAGTGATGTTGCCAGTCCACAGGGAAGACAACCTTGAAGAAGTGCCATATGTGGCAATTTAGTAAAGTATCAAAGGCAAACTCTACAATGGGTCCCGTGGAGTGGATCCTGCCATTCATCACTAAGTTTTAATGACTTTGAGTGCATGGGCATTTTGTCATTATGCATGTCTCTGTACCCCAAACTCTGTAAGAAAGGAGGCTGGGGTCCCTGTAGACTGGATGGAGAGTTGTGAGCAGCCATGTGTATAGTAGGAATTCAACACAGTTTCCCTGGAAGAATAGCCAGTCCTCCCTCTTACCTGCTGATCTGTCTCTCTAGCCCATATCTATTAAGCTCAGCATAGAGAGGGCAGATGCAAAGGGATCTTGGTGTTCCAGGCCAGCTTGAGCTTCATAGCAAAGCCCAGGCCAGGGCAGTTTATATAACTATACCCCATCTCCAAAGAGTATCCTGCTGGTAGTAACAAAAACATTTAATTAGTTTATAAAATTATTTAAATTTCTTAAAATAATTTTTATTCCAATTATTTAATACTTGTAAAAATATTCTGTGTCTGCTGAGATGGCTCAGCAATGAAAAGCACTTGCTGTTCTTGCAAAAATCTAGAACTGAATTTCTTGCATATACATGCAAGTCACAACCATCTCTAACTACACTTCCAGTATTTGTGGTGACTCTTTTTCTTCCCTTTTTCTTTTCTTTTTTTTTTTCTTTTTTCTTTCCTTTTTTTTTTTTTTTTTTGGTGTCTTTGAGACAGGGTTTCTCTGTATAGCCCTGGCTGTCCTGGAACTCACTTTGTAGACCAGGCTGGCCTTGAACTCAGAAATCTGCCTGCCTCTGCCTCCTGAGTGCTGGGATTAAAGGCGTGTACCACCACGCCCGGTGACTCTTTTTCCTATTACACACTCATAAACATACACAGAAACAGAGACACAGAAATAGGCAGAGACAGTGACAAACATATAAACACACACACACAGATATAGCTACAGATACAGACACACACACACACACACACACACATAAAAATATGTACAGCTTACATGTTTCTGTTAAGCATGGTTCTGTTAATTTTCTGAAATTAAGTAGAAAGCTGTTTTAAATGAATAAACACCCTATTAATTGATGGAAAAGTTAAAGTTCCTTGCCAAAATGTAAATTTCAAAAATATTATCTATTCTATCCACCATCATTATGCCTTGAAAATGTGTAATTTTCTTTTAAAATATCATTCTTACATGCAAGTAGTTACAATATCTTCAAAAAGCCTAATGTCTCAAACTCTCAGTTCATGGCATGGTCAGTATGACTTAGTAAAATCCACCTAGGAAGAATTACCTTGAGGCCCATTCACTTTGTAAGTGAGAAGAGATCCTGTCATGAAAATGATTGGGCATTGCTGACTTACTCTCCCCCAAGCTGGACTCAGAAGGATGTTGTCAACAGGACCAGCACAAGCTTTGGGGTAAGCATCAGGTCCCCAGACACTGCTTCCAGGATAATAGTCCACAGAGGTGGGTCTGAGGTGGGAAACAGGACTCTAGAGATGCGGCACCCAGGAGTTCATCTTTCCATTACCCACCCACCTGTCCCTGTCACTTCCATAGACAAGTCTAGGAAGGGCAAGCAGCCTCCCTGATGTCAGGTGTATGAAATGAAATGGGAAATGTTCACAGTCAGCCTCTACTCATCATCCAAGTTGAGTCTCAACCAAAGAGTCTCTGTGTTGGACTGGAGTGGTGGGTGGTGCATCCTTGACTGTATCAGAGTGGAGAAGTTGAGCTCAGGACAAGCAAGGAAACATGCAGTCATCTCTCTATGGTTTTTCCTTTTATTGAAAATAGACTTTTTTCTTCCATAGTATATTCTGATAAGGGTGTCCCCTTTCTCTACTCCTCCCAGTTTCTTCCCATCTCTCCAACCATCTGGATCTACCCACCTTTTGTACCTTTTTAGAAAACAAACAGGCTTCTTAGGGATAATGATACGGTAAATAAAATATTATTGTTGTGGTCTCCGAGTCCACCACGGTCAGCGGAGTGATGATCTGTGGGAGGCAAGCAGGTAGTTTGTTTTAACAAGTCTAAGAACATAAAGTATTGGTTGAAACTTAAGGAGTCTGACCCCAATAGTTTATTTCAGGCGTATTTAAACAAAACACAATTTGGTAAAAATTTTCCTGGTGACAATTGACCCAATCATCTCTGCACAATAAGCTTAAGATGGGACTGTTGGGTTTGTGGGTTCAGGAGTTGCCCACAAACCACATGGAAACCAATCTCAGTAAGACAGCGATGATTTATGGAATATACACCCTAATACTGATCGATCAGGGCCACAGCTCAGTATCTGGGTGCTGAGCTATGATGCTGAACATCTCTCAGGGCCGGCTTATGAAGGAAAAGCCACAGCGAGCTCATGCACAGGTGCAGGATGTGCTGCCTGGTGGTCGGCTCTGACGCAAGCTGTTTTCCCTAACCAGACAGAACAGGTCTAACTGACCATTATTCTGATTGGTCCTCAGTGGAGCTTACAGACGTGGCAATTCTTTTTTTTTTTTAATTTATTTTTTTAATTAGGTATTTTCTTCATTTACATTTCAAATGCTATCCCAAAAGTCCCCCCTCCCCTCCCCTCCCCCTCCCACTTTTTGGCCCTGGCGTTTCCCTGTACTGAGGCATATAAAGTTTGCAAGACCAAGGGCCTCTCTTCCCAATGATGGCCGACTAGGCCATCTTCTGCTACATATGCAGCTAGAGACACGAGCTCCGGGGGTACTGATTAGTTCATATTGTTGTTCCCCCTATAGGGTTGCAGACCCCTTCAGCTCCTTGGGTACTTTCTCTAGCTCCTCCATTAAAATTAACAAATATCAGGAATATAATGACAGAACATAACAAGCTAGGTTGAGTTCAGCAAAACCCTGCTCTATGTCAAGTTATTTTTCTGGGTCAATGACAGGGAGGCATATTGCAGCAACAATATGAAATAGCTGGCAGGCATGGAACAAAATGTCTACAGTTATTCTAGAGGGGCAGACCTTACAGTGACGACATCAAAACTCTTGGTAAACTACATATGATATCTTCCATAAAGATTGTTTTTATAGATTGACTCTGTGTGACACCTTGCCTGCAGTCAGTTGTGTAGGCATTTTCTTCATCAATGGGGGCCTTACAGTCTGTGGAGAACAATCCATACTCTTGGCAACAGCCTGGCTCATTTGGGGGATACCCTTGGGACCTTTTTGGCTAACAACTCAATTAGACAAATTCCCATACCAGAAGCTTCATTTGATGACAAGAAATGTGAACTTGGGCCTTTGTCTTCCCCACTGTTTGGTGATTTCATTTTTATTTCCCTCATATATGTAAACATTTTAAGAATCTTATGTGTTAGGTTTCCATACTACCCCAAAATAGCCTTTAGGTTTAGCTGTCTCTCCATGAATTCCCTCCCTTATCCTCCTCTCCTTCTACTTCCCCACTAGATTCTCCAGTTCCAGCTCCCCATCCATCCACGACTGTTTATTCTGCTTCCACTAACTATTTGCTCCCACCCCTACTTCTTTATTCTGTCGAAGTAGAAATTTTAGGGTTCTTTGGAAAGTCAGTTGTGTCTGATGGTGTTTTTCTGGGGCAAACATGTGAAGAACATTTCTCTGAAGCAATCACAGATGAAAGGATATTTTGCTAAAGCAAACATGGGAAAGAACACATGATGGATTCTTTGCTAATGACATGCATGCTTTGGTCTGCCTCACATTGTCTAATTGAGTTCCTTTTGTCATGACTCAATGTCATGTCATGACCATAAGAGAGAAATTCACAAGAAAACTTGTGGTGGTATGTCGACAGCTTCTTGACGATTGGCATACTCATGCTGATTGGCAGAATAATATCAACTGAGTGTGATTCACTGCTGAAGCAAGACAGGCGGTCAGGGAAGACCCATGGAGGATATGTGATTTTTGGAGTGAGTATAAATAAGGATCAATGGTCTGTGAGAAGAGATTAGCTTGCTTGCAGAGTGCTGTTCAACTCTTGTCAGTCTCCAGTTTTCACTGATCTTTCTGATGTTGTTGTTGCAGAAAACATTTCCTCGAATTCCTGTTTGTCCTTGTCCAGCTTACTTGTGACATTTCAGCTGAGGCCTGGCACTTCTGCTATGTTGTGTCACTTCTGCTGATTGTGTTTGCTATCCCTACTCTACTGAACTGTATTGCTGGGATTTCCATGAAGTGTTGGTGAGTGTATCGAGCTGCCACTGGTGAGCTGTGAACTGAACTGCTGTTTTCCTGACAATAAATGGGATTTGCCCAATGAACCATTTCTAAACTCGTCTTCTTCCCCCGCCCCCCATATCCTTTCTCTTCCACTATGTCACGTGGATTGTGTGCTAGAAGGGAGATTAAAGCATGTAAGAACCATCATTAAAAGTAGGCATTGAAAAAAAATTAAATTTGGGGAGGAAAAATAAAAGAAAAAAATTAAATTTTCACTCTATCACTTGTTTTATAGATTGTTCTAAACAGTGCGAGATGCAATCTCAACGTAGTTTTGATTTACATTTCTCTGATGACTAAGAATGTTGAACATTTCTTTAAACAATCATTTTCTTTCCTCTTTTGAGAATTCTCTGGACTCCATTTTAAAATTCAGTTTTTTCTTTATATCTCATTTTTTGAGTTTTATTTTGTCTATTAGCCTTCTATCAGATGTGTAGATGGTAAATATCTTTCACATTTTGTAGGCCAACACTTTGTCTGAATGATAGTGTCCTTTGTCTTATAGAAGCTTTTGTGTTTCATGAGGTCCCAGTTATTAATTGTTGATCTTAGTTCCTGTGTTATTGGTGTTGTTTAGAAAGTCATCTCCTATGCCAGTACATTCAAGGCTATTCCCCACTTTCACTTTTATCAGGTTAAGTGTGTGTAGCTGGTGTTTGCTACTTTGTGAGTTCTTTCTCCCACTCTCTCAATTAGGGATTTCCTGCTGTGGAGAGACACCATGACCAAAGCTACTCGTATAAAGGACATTATTTAACTGGGGCTGGCTTACAGGTTTAGAGGTTCAGTCCATTATCATCAAGGTGTAAGCATGGCAGTGTCCAGGTAGATATGGGCCTGGAGGAGCTGAGAGTTCTATATATTCATCCAAAGGTAGAGAGGAGAAGAGAATTCATTTTAGGAAAGATTCCTGCTATTAATAAGTTTTTCTGTTACTATTAAACATATATCAATCACTAGATATTAGCTCACCCTTTTTGAGCATATCTCTGCAGATCTACAAAGAGGTACTGTCTTGTAGTGATGCTATACAGCCAAATAGATTATTTCTTAATTCATAATGATATGTTAGGTTCATTTGGTTTATAACACGAGTTAGCTGCAGCATTTCTCTGCTTAGTTTTTGTCTGGATGACCTGTCTGTTGGCAAGAGTCAAGTAGGGAAGTATCTCACTATCAGTGTTTGGTACAATATGTGATTTAAGCTGTACTAATGTTCTTTTATGAGTTTGAGTTGCAATATACTTGGGCCATATGCATCAAAAATTGCAATGTGCTCTAAGTGGACATTTCACTTGATGAGTATATATACCCTTTAATTAGTTTTGTGTTGAAGTCTAGTTTGTCAGATATTAAAATGGCTATACCAGCTTTCTTCTTAGGTCTATTTGCTTAGAATATAAATTTTCACCCTTTTTACCCTGATGTCCATCCTTGATGTCAAGATGTGTTTCTGTTTCTTGGATGTATTGGAAGGTTGCATACTGTTTTTATATCCATATTGTTGAGACCATTGATATTGAGAGATAATGAGCGGTGTTTTTGATTCCTGTTATTTCGTTGATGGTAGTGATTGTTGTTGTTGTTGGTGTTGGTGTGTGTATTTGTTTCTTATTTATTTATTTATTTATTTATTTATTTATTTTTCGAGACTTGTTGGTGGTGTTGGTGTGTGTGTTTCTTATTTATTTATTTATTTATTTATTTATTTATTTATTTATTTATTTATTAGTTTTTCGGGACAGGGTTTCTCTGTATAGCGCCGGCTGTCCTGGAACTCACTCTGTAGACCAGGCTGGCCTCGAACTCAGAAATCCGCTTGCCTCCCGAGTGCTGGGATTAAAGGTGTGTGCCACTACGCCCAGCTGTGTTTCCCCTTTACTGATTTGCTGGTTTGGCATTATTTATTTTTGTGTGTGGTTCTTTATTTCCTGTGTGTTGATTATTTATTTCTTAGGTGTGGTTGGCTCAAGTTTTCCTTATCTTACTTTCTTTAGAGGTTGATTTTTAGCTAGATATTGCTTAACTTTTTTTGTGGTTTCTTGAGATAGGGTTTCTCTGTATAGCCCTGGCAGGCCTGGAACTCATTCTGTTGATCAGGCTGGCCTTGAACTCACAATTTCACCTGCCTCTTCCTCCCAAGTTAAACTTTAGTTTTATCATGGAATGTTCTTCTTTTCCCCAAATGCTGTGATTGTTATTTGATTGATACTTTTTTCTTATAGTAGTCTTAGACTGGCACTTGTGGTGTCTTCAAGTTTTAGAACATCTGTACAGGCCATTCTGGGTTTTAGAATCTTCATTGGCAATGCAGGTGTTATTCTAATAGGTCGGCCTCTGTATGTAACTTGGTATTTTTCCCATCCTCCTTTTAATGTTTTTCTTTGTTCTGTTATGTTTATTGTTTTGATGGTTATGTGACAAAGGGACTCTCTTTTCTAGCCCAGTCTATTTGGTGTTCAGGATGCCTTTTGCACCTTTATAGGCATCACCTTCTTCAGGTTAGGAAAATTTTCTTCTATGATTTTGTTGGAAATATTTTCTGTGACTTTGACCTGTGTTTTCTTTTGGTTTTTGGAGTCACAATCCCTCTGTGTATTGCTGGCTGTCCTGGAACCCACTGTGCAGACCAGGCTGGTCTGGAACTCAGAGAGCCACCTGCCTCTGCCTCCCTAGTACTGGACCTGAAGGTGTGAGCCATTCCTACCAGCTTGACCTGTGTTTCTTCCCCTTTTAAAATTTCTATTATTCTTAGATTTGTCTTTTCATGGTGTCCTGGATTACCTGAATGTTTTGTGCCAGGATATTTTCAGATTTAATGTTTTCTTTACTGAAGGACCTATTCTGTCTAGGATTTTGCTGAAACCCCTTAGATTCTCTCTTCCATTCTTGCTATTCTGTCAGTGAGGTTTGCCTCTCAGGTTCCTGTTAGAATTCCTAAATTATTTACTTCCATATTTCCCTCAGTTTGGGGTTCCTTTCTTGATTCTGTTTCTACTTTCAGGTTTTGAACGGTTTTATCCATTTCCTTCCACCATTTCTGTTTTCATATATTTCTTTAAGGGATTAAGGGATTTTAAAAAATTATTTTCCTGTTAAGAACCTCTATTCTACAAATAAAGGGAATAAAGGCTATCTTAAGATCCTGTGTGTGTGTGTGTGTGTGTGTGTGTTTGGGTGTTTGGGCACACATACTTTAGCTGTGTTGTAACACTTAGTGTCTGCTGTGCTAGAGTTGTTAGGCTCTGTTGGATTTACGTCCCCCGGGCTGTTACTGATTTGTCTTTATGCTGGCATATGGGTATCTGGGTTTGGAAAGATCATATTTTAGGTACCTATATCTGGTCTTTGTTGTTTGAGTGTTTTGTTTTTGTTAATATTTCTGTTTCATGTGAGACATAGTGACTGTGTATCACCTGATAGGGATTACTTCTAGAATCCAGATAGATGTAGCCACTGGGGATTCTAGGTAAAATGTATTTCTAGGTATTGGGAGCTGACACTTAGGAGTAAGGAAGGGCTAGGAGGGGGTGGGCTGTGTGTGTGGGGTCCACAGGAGGGAGGAAAGTAGGGTGTTTCATTGGGATCTGCTTATCCCCTGGTAATAGATGTAGAAAGTGAGGAGAGGCCACAGAGAAGAAGATCTGCAACAGAGGTGGAGATGAGAATGATGGGTCAGACTTGGAGTAATAGAGGAGTTATGTAGATCTGAAATTAGCCTCCATGCTTTCCTGGTGAAAGTGGCCTGCAGATTCCCAAGGAATGCCTGTTGACTTTGGGGACTGGGATAAGCCATGAGTGGGAGAGAAAGAAGTTTGGAGTAGAAGATTTGTGTGGTCCACTGTAGAAAGGGGGTAGACCAAAAGGGGAGTCACAGTAGATGGTTGACTGTGGAACTGGGAATGAGCCTGGGGAATTGGATTTTGGGGAGGTGCGTTAGAGGTGAAGATCTGTAGTTAGCCTATGTGTTTCCCAGGCTGGATTCTCTCTTCTTGATGTACTAGCCATTTGCAGATCCTTCCTTGACTTCCTTGCAATGATGGAGGGAGACCTGGAATTGTAACCTGCACTAATCCTCTTTATCCTCTACGTTGCTTTTTAAAATTTTTTGGATTTTTTACTTTGAGGTTATAATATAATTAATTGCATTTCTCCTTTCCCTTTTCTCTACACCATAAAACTCTCCCATTCATTTCCAAGTGGATGTTTTTTAAAATTTACTGTTATTATGTGCCTGCTCCGTGTGTGTATGTTCCACATTCAACACATACCACACACACACACACACACACACACACACACACACACACACGCTCACACACACACATGCTCTTATATATTACCTGCTCAGCCTATATAACAGTATTCGTATATATGTTTTCAACCTGCCCATGTGGTATTGGATAACCACTTGATGCTTTCCTCTGTGGAAGACTATCCCTCCCACTCCCAGATTTCCTTAGGTGCCTGTTGTTCTTTGTGGAGGACTGAGGCCTCCTGGACTTTTCTTTGGTCACTTTGTCATGAATATTGGCATTGTCTCATTCAGCCCAGGTTTGAGCAGACATGTAGTTGGGATTTATGGATACAGCTTCTGATATTCCTAAGAGGTGCTCTATCACAGCAAACTCCCCGTCTCTTCCATTCTTCCCACCCCTTCTCTGTTTGAATATATGTTCTTACATGCGGGAGAGTCTAAGGTGCTCTTTTTCTTGTTAAACTTTTGTCATACCCACTAGATTAGTGTCTTTATTCTAGGTGCCTCCAACAGCAAAGGAAAGTCCATTCTCTGCTGAATAGGTAGTCAGATTTCCCCATTTCCAGTGTCTTGATTATTCCAGGAATAGTAGTGTGTGAAAGACTGCTCACAATATAAGTGTCTAGAACTAATTAATATTAATAGCTATTCCAGAATTTAGCATGGCCTTACCTGTGTTCAACACCTGCTCTACATCTAGAGAGAGGTGGGTTTTTCTAATTAACCTAAGCATTAAAAATCCCTTGTTTATTAACTCCCACAGAGTTCAAAGAAATTTGCATGCATAGGTGTTCCTCATGCATGCTGCTAGCTCTTTTAAACCATTTGATTTAGGCTCCAAAGTAATCATAATTTAATCTTTGTATGGTAGCAGATTGTGAAGAACGGTCATAATCGTACACTTAATGTCATCATATGTTCATAAGTCTGCGTATCAGAATTTAAACAATCTTTGAAATTTATTAATGTCTCTTTAATATACTGATTACAGAGCAAAAAACCATCCAAAGAGCTTCATGAGCACTGCAGTGTCGCAGTACCATATTTATAGGTTTGTGATCTCCCTCTGGTTTTTGTTTGCTACAAGGTTCAGGTATTGCTCTCATTGTGGGAGAAAGTATTTATGCTGCATCTCAGCTACAAAAATGATCCTGAGCCCTTAGTGATCTGTTCTTTGCCAGCTGACCCTGAAGCTCGGCCAGTAGATGGCAGTAGAGCAGCATGAAGGGAAAGCATGGGTTTTCCTTGTCTCTTAGGCTCCTGCCAGGTGCCTGCAAAATAAGCCTCCAGCATCTGCTCCCATAGCACAGGAAGCAGCTGCAGCACCCAGTGTCTGCAGTACACAGTGACTCCAACAAACAGCAGCTTCCTCAGATGCCCTCCAGGGGTTTCACTGTGGAGTGGCCTGCTGTGAACAGGTTTTGGTTGGACTCTACTATATTAGAAGTCCTCCATTGAAGTCCTTTAAATCCTCTTCTTAGAAAGGATGAGGGAGTAGTTCTTTTTTTTTTTTAATTTATTCTTTTTATTAGATATTTTCTTTATATACGTTTCAAATGCTATCCTGAAAGTCCCCTATACCCCTATATGTTCCACATATAGGGTGGCAGACCCCTTCAGCTCCTTGGGTACTTTCTCTAGCTTCTCCATTGGGGGCCCTGTGTTCCATCTTATAGATGACTCTGAGCATCCACTTCTGTATTTGCCAGCCACTGGCATAGCCTCATACCAGACAGCTATAACAGGGTCCCTTCAGCAAAATCTTTCTGGCATATGCAATAGTGTCTGGGTTTAGTGGCTGATTATGGGATGGATCCCTGGGTGGAGTTCTCTGGATAGTCCATCCTTTCGTCTTAGCTCCAAACTTTGTCTCGGTAACTCCTTTCATGGGTATTTTGTTCCCTTTTCTAAGGAGGAATGAAGTATCCACCTATTGGTCTTCCCTCTTCTTGATTTTCTTTTGTTTTGCAAAGTGTATCTTGGGTGTTCTATGTTTCTGGGCTAATATCTACTTATCAGTGAGTGCATATCTAATGACTTCTTTTGTGATTGGGTTACCTCACTCAGGATGATATCCTCCAGATACATCCATTTGTCCAAGAATTTCATAAATCCACTGTTTTTAATAGCTGAGTAGTACTCCACTGTGTAAATGTACCATATTTTCTGTATCCATTCTTCTGTTGAGGGGCATCTGGGTTCTTTCCAGCTTCTGGCTATTATAAACAAGGCTGCTATGAACATAGTGGAGCATGTGTTCTTATTACCATTGGAATTTCTTCTGGGTATATGCCCAGGAGAGGTATTGCTGGATCTTCCGGTAGTATTATGTCCAATTTTCTGAGGAACCTCCAGACTGACTTCCTGAGTGGTTGTACAAGCTTGCAATCCCACCAGCAATGGAGGAGTGTTCCTCTTTCTCCACATCCTTGCCAGCATCTGCTGTCACCTGAATTTTTATCTTAGCCATTCTGACTGGTGTGAGGTGTAATCTCAAGGTTGTTTTGATTTAAACGCAGACACTATTGCATACGCCAGCAAAATTTTGCTGAAAGGACCCTGATATAGCTGTCTCGTGTGAGGCTAGGCCAGTGCCTGGCAAATACAGAAGTGGATGCTCATAGTCATCTATTGGATGGAACACAGGGCCCCCAATGGAGGAGCTAGAGAAAGCACCCAAGGAGCTGAAGGGGTCTGCAACCCTATAGGTGGAACAACAACATGAGCTAACCAGTATCCCCAGAGCTTGTGTCTCTAGCTGTATATGTAGCAGAAGATGGCCTAGTTGGCCATCATTGGGAAGAGAGGTCCTTTGGTCTTGTAAACTTTATATGCCCTAGTACAGGGGAATGCCAGAACCAAGAAGTGGGAGTGGGTGGGTAGGGGAGCAGGGCGGGTGGAGGGTATAGGGGACTTTTGGGATAGCATTTGAAATGTAAATGAAGAAAATATCTAATAAAAAATTGAAAGATAAATAAATAAATAAAAAGAATCTACTTTGAACTTAGCTCTCTTTTTTCTTTTTCTTTTTCCTTTTAAAATTTTTTTCTGTTTTTTAGTTTTTCTTTTTTTATTAGCTATTTTCTTTATTTACATTTCAAATATTATCCCCTTTCCTAGTTTCCCCTCTGAAAATCCCCTATCTCCTCTCTCTTCCCCCAACTCCCAAACCAAGCCACTCCCATTCCTTCCTGGCCCTGGCATTCCCCTATACTGGGGCAAAGAAAGTTCACAGGACCAAGGGCCTCTCCTCCCATTGATGACTGACTAAGCCATCCTCTGCTACATATGCAGCTAGAGCCACAAGTCTCACCATATGCTTTCTTTGATTGGTGGTCCCAAGGAGCTCCAGGGGTACTGATTAGTTCATATTGAGGTTCCTCCTATGGGACTGCAAAACCCTTCAGCTCCTTGGGTACTTTCTCTTGCTCCTTCATTGGGGACCCTGTGCTCTGTCCACTGGATGACTGTGAGCATCCACTTCTGTATTTGCCAGGCACTGGCAGAGCCTCTCAGGAGACAGCTGTTATCAGGCTCCTGTCAGCAAGCTCTTGTTGGCATCTGCCATAGTGTCTGGGTTTGGTGGTTGTTTATGGGATGGTTCACCAAGTGAGGCAGTCTATGGATGGTCGTTCCTTCAGTCTCTGCTCTGAACTTTGTCTCTGTAACTTCTTCCATGGGTATTTTGTTCCCCCTTCTAAGAAGGATTCCGAGTTTCTGGGCTAATATTCACTTATCACTGAGTATATATCATGTGTGTTCTTTTGTGATTGAGTTACCTCACTTAGGATGATATCCTCCAGATGCATCCATACTGAAAGTCTTTAGTTGTGCAGAAGAGATGTAGGCATTGTTTCATTTGCTTATCTTGGGTCTGAGGAGAGAAAACAAGGGGAAATAGGAGAGAGTGAAAAAGGGAGAAGAGACTTCTTGAGGTGGGTAGATCATGAAAGCCTGGCTCTGAGTGCCAGCCAGTTGTAGTAGGAGAGGCTCAGATGGAACATGGGAAGTCGTATCTCCAGGTTATTGATAGAGAAGTAGATAAAATAGCATAGAAGGTTGATATCTTCCCAGCTCTTGTGCTTTTAAGGCTTATCATGAACATAAGTGTTTTGTGTCTTTTATTTGGGAGCTAAATAATCAAAGGTGTTTAGAATCCTCCCAATCAATTTTAACGACCCTACACAGCCATACCTGTCTAGTTGTTCTATCCATGTGAACACCAGTGAGTTTGTGTGGGTTTTGTAGACTAGGACAAGGTCACCCCTATCAAGGCCATATTGAAACAGCACCCTGCCAAGCCCTTTGCACAAGTGATGCTATGTTAGAGGCTCCATTCTGACCTAAGAATCCAGCATGGAGACCCCTAACACCTGCCAAAATGAGAGCAAAACCAAATCCATCATAGTCCATAGGTCTGGGAAAGTGCCTGACTATACTCATGTTACATTTGGCCTTTGTAGCTCCATTCTTTGCTAACAGTTCTTGCTAACCGAAGGGTGTCAACCAGGATTTGTATGTGTGTGTGTGTGTGTGTCTGTGTGCATAAAAACCTTTTGGCTATATCATTTGGGCCAGTTCACTCTATAGCTATGCCCAGACTTTCTTTATACATCTGATATCCAGGCTCTGATATTACAAACAGAGAGAGTGTCTTAGAGCCCTCTGTCCTGAACAAAAGCCATGAGGATCAGGGCTCACAGACACTGAGTCTGCAAAGTAAGACAATATTAGTTAAGGCTCTCTATAGAAACAGAACATGGAATAAATATATGTTTGTATATGTTATGTGTATATATATGTATGTATGTGCATTTTTGCATATGTATATATGAGTATGTGCATGTGTGTGTGTATTTATATGTAGGGAGTGACCCTGTTTAAATGTTACCTGCCTTGTCAACCATAAGTGCTTACTTACAAATTTTTGGCCCTAGTGGAAAAGTACTAGCTTAGTTGAGATTTCTGTGGGAAACGTTGAGGCCCCTGTAGGAAAGTACTATCCTCAGTTAAGAACAAATAGCTATAGATCTTGTGGACAGGACCTAGCAACTCATTCTGTTCTGTTCCTCCTGCTGAACTTTTTACCTAGCCAATATCCTGCTTTTGGGAACAGGTGGGTTCCCCCAGAATCAAAGCGATTCTGCGTCATCCCCCTCCCCATATCCTGCTTCTGTGGGCATAAAACCTGCCTGGGAAAAATAAAATTTGTCAGTTTGATCAGAGGGCTTTTTTTTTTTTTTTTTTTTTTTGACTTGCTGTCTGTTCTTTGTGTTTCCTTGTTCTCCAGTCTCTCCACAGGTGTTTCCCCAGACCCTGTTCAACTGTCCTGCGGGTCGGGACAAACTGGTGCCTGAACCCCAGGAGATCACAGAGGAGAGAATGCCGCTCTTCATTGGAGGGTAGGCCTACCTCTCATCTTGAGAAACGCCAGAAAGTGACTTTGGTTCCACATGACGCCACTGAGCAACCTATCTTGAGACAGTCTGGGAGGAATAAATAAAGGGGCGCAGATCTTAGGAGAAATACGGTAAGACATGCCACCCCCCCCCCCTTTTTTTTTTTTTTTGAAACGGTCACTTTTTGTGATAGGGCTCAAGGAGTCACTCAAAACGCAAAGAACTAGGGTTAATAAAAAGTATTTAATATAATTTTTAGATTTTGTGTGAGATATTTGTCCATGGTTCCCCCAAAAGGGAACAATTGATGAGAAACACTGGCGCAGAGTTGGCGATTGCTTTAAAGATTATTATGAAGCATTTGGATCTACAAAGATACCCGTTACTGCCTTTAGCTACTGGTTCCTCATTAATGATAGTTTTAGATTCCCAGCATTTAGTGTCCGAGGGGGAGCGATTTGTTAAGGAATCCGCCTCTCCCCATCCTCCACCACCGCAGTCGCTGGAAGAGCAGTTTCTTAAAAAACTGGTCCCCTGTCCTCTGCTAACCTAGCGATTCATACAGTGCCGCCTTCCCCTTTAAGGGAAGGATCCTTGCCCGCTTCACCCTCTGTAAGTGATGTTATGGATCTTTCCTTGCCTCCACTTATGGAGGAAATTAGGATGGCTGACCTTTATCCTTCCCTCATTAATTTTGGTAACGAGCTGCTACCCGCTGAGGAGGAGGCTCTCATAGGAGAGGTAGCTCCACCCAAACCCGCCACAATCGCCCTGGCTCCTCTGCTGAGAAATGTTGCTACACTCCCATCTTTCTGCCACTACCCTTTGGGATTTTAGATGCAGTTTTTGATCCGTCTGCCATGTCCAGTGCCCGCCATCAGTTAATTGCTGAGGTGGCATTTCTGCGCAACATGGTAGAAACCGGAAATGAGCAAGTGCGGCTGCTCAGAGCTCTCCAGCAATTAGAGGATGAATGGCTTGATCTAACACCTCCCCACCCCGCCCCTGCACCTGCCTTTCATGTGCACCTACAGTTGCTGCTATCCTGGAGCAATGTGTCTTCCTGAGATGTGTTCTGTGCAGGCTGTGTCAGTCGCTCCAAATCACATCGTATTTGACCTGACTGACATTAATTTGAATATTGTGGATTTCTTTTCTGCTGCCTTTTCTGCTGGCAGTGAGTTCCAGGGCCAGCTGTGTTTCCCCTGCATAGGGTAATAGGAGTTACTAAGGGGAACTGTTTGCGAAGCTACCTCGGCCCCTAGGTATTGTTTTTTAGAATTTTTCTAATTTTTAGCAGCTGTCCTGAGATTCTTGAGTTTGAAGACATTTAAAACCCCTGCTCTGTAAGCATCCTCCTCCACAGCTAACTGGCTGAGCCAATCCAAAGGTCCCTCCCTCCCTTCTGCTCTGTTTGCAGCTGCTGCTTAATGATCCCCTTATACAATTTGTTAGGATGCATTCCTTGGTTTTCCCCAAAATTTGACTCCTTGAAGGCTCATTGGTGTTTACAGATGGTTCCTCAATAGGCAAAGCTGCCTTTGTTGTATAAGATCGGGTTACTTCAATGCAGTCCCCATATTCCTCTGCCCAGCTGGTGGAATTGTTTGCAGTCCTTCAGGTTTTTAAAATGTTACCAATGACCCCATTTAATTTGTATACTGACAGTGCTTACCTGGCTCATTCTACTCCTGTTTTAGAGACAATCCCTTATATTAAGCCTGCTTCCACTGCTTCCAAATTATTTGTGGAGATTCAATCCCTAATTATTAAAAGGACAGTGGCTTTTTTTTTGTGGGACATTTGAGAGCCCATTCTGGCCTGGGTAGTCCTCTGTCGCATGGAAATGCCCTGACTGACGAGGCCCCTTGTGCAGCATTCCCTGCCCTACTTGATTCCATAGATTTGGCTAACCAGGCTCATGCTTTGCATTATTTAAATGCCTCTACCTTAAGCCAAATGATCAAGATTTCTAGAGATCAAACAAGAGAAATTGTTAAGTCCTGTGGTGGATGCACCACTCTGCTGCTGGTTCCTCACCTGGGAGTTAACCCTTGGGGACTCATCCCTAATGAACAATGGCAGATGGATGCTACCCATTTTCCCTCCTTTGGAAGGTTAAAATATGTGCACGTTATAGTTGATACCTATAGTGGATTTATACACACATCTCCCCTTTCTGGAGAGGCATCGCATGATGTGATAACACATACTTTACAGGGCATGTCTGCCATAGGAAAATCACAGATCATTAAAACTGACAATGGCCCCAGTTATACAGGAACCACGTTCCAACAGTTTTCTTCCCAGTTTGATATTAAACATGTCACTGGTCTTCCCTATAATCCTCAGGGCCAGGGCATCATAGAACGAGCCCATCAGACTCTAAAAAATATGCTTCAGTGGTTGACTGAAGTTACAGATGCTTATTTCCCCCTTGACACCCCGAAATGGGCTTAATTATGCTCTCTTTGTTCTTAACTTCTTGTCCCTGGATAATGAAGACAGGTCGGCAGCTCACCTCCTGTTGCATCCTAAGTCACAAGATTCTCACAATGGAAAGATCCCTTCACTGGACAGTGGAAAGGACCAGATCCCATCCTTATATGGGGACGAGGGTCTTCTTGCATTTATGACAAAAAATAAATAAATAAAAATGCTGGCCCAAGATGGCTACCAGAGAGACTACTAAAAGCTGTAAACCCGTCTGTGTCCAGAATGGAGCAATCATCTCCTCCTGAGACAAATCTCTTTTCTTTTTCAGATGCTGCTCCAGACGAAGATACTCATGATCTTGTGGCTGACTAGAATAACCACCAACCTTCAACTGCCTCCCACCCCCAAATCTCCTAATCATAGACACCTCCTTTGGAATTACACTTGGATGGACCTCTCAGAGAGAAATGATGTTGTTTGGACCCCTTGTAAGACCTCTACCAATTTGACTCATTCTTTTTACAGCAGGGAGGACTGTGTGCAGCTCTTAAGGAAGAGTGTTGCTTTTATGTAGATAAAACAGGAATGGTTAAAGAGAGCATGAGAAAAGTAAGAGAAGGCTTAGAAAAAAAGACAGAGAGAAAGAGAGAGAAAAAGAAGAGAGCTGGTATAAAAATTGGTTTTCAACCTCTCTGTGGTTGTCAATCTTATTTCCTTCCATTTTGGGACCGTTAGTTGGATTGTTTTTGCTTCTTTCTTTTGGTCCCTGGGCCCTTAATGGACTTACCAGTTTTCTGAAACATCAGATAGATGATTTGGCAGCAAAACCTATCCAAGTATATTATCATAAGTTAGCTACTGAGGACCAAGAGATTGGAGACGAGGTTGTTATTCCCTCCAGGGTGTTCCCAAAGGCCATCTCCACCCAACCTAAGGAAGGCGACTCCAGCCCCAGCACCAAGTAGCAAGGGGCCATCCAGAACCCCTCTGACTGGTGATCTAAGTTTTTGCTTGGGCTGTGAGGCAAAGCACTGCAAGGGAATGTAAAGCAAAAACTAAAAACATTTTTCTGGGTTCCCTGAGGGACAAGCCTGACTGCATAGGGGTTGATATACAAAAATTATCCCCTCTCCAGGAAAAAAGACATCAGGATAAGTATGGTCCCCATGCTTCACTGGACAACACCAGGAGGATGGGAGCCATTACAAGATCCCCTTTAGTCACTTGAGGTCAGGCCTCTATCCTTGCCTTAGCAAAGAATAAAATCGCCATGGTCCTTCTATACTAAAAGGAAGGGGGAGATGGGAGCCACCCTGTTTAAATGTTAACTGCCTTATCAGCCATAAGTGCTTACTTACAAAGTTTTGGCCCTAGTGGAAAAGTACTAGCTTAGTTGAGATTTCTGTGGGAAACGTTGAGGCCTCTATGGGAAAGTACTACCCCCAGTTAAGAACAAATCTATAGATCTTGTGGACAGGTGCCTAGCAACCCATTCTGTTCTGTTCCTCCTGCTGAACTTTTTACCTAGCCAATATCCTGCTTTTGGGAACAGGTGGGTTCCCCCAGAAACAAAGCGATTCTGCGTCACCCCCTTCCCCATATCCTACTTCTATGGGTATAAAACCTGCCTGGGAAAAATAAAATTTGTCAGCTTGATCAGAGTTGTTTTTGACTTGCTGTCTGTTCTTTGTGTTTCTTTGTCCCCCATTTTCTCCACAGGTGTTTCCTCAGACCCTGTTCAACTGTCCCCTGGGTCAGGACATGTATATAAAGGGGATTTATTAGAATGTCTTTAAGGCTGTGGTCCAGCTAGTCTAATAATTACTGTCTCGTTAAGGAAAGTATAAGAATCCAGTAGATGTTCAATTCATGAGACTGGATGTTTCAGTGGGTCTTCTGTATACACCAGAATCCTGCTGTAGACTCTAATG
This sequence comes from Mus musculus, assembly GCF_000001635.26. Taxonomy (NCBI): domain Eukaryota; kingdom Metazoa; phylum Chordata; class Mammalia; order Rodentia; family Muridae; genus Mus; species Mus musculus. Next base: position 2,619,673 of record NT_187027.1, read on the forward strand.
CTAGTGAAGGAATGGATTCTAACCAGAGTGAGGGGAGGCAGACAAGAGCAGAAAACATTCCTTCTTTCATGTTCTTTATAGGGGTTTCCAGCATAAAATTTGGCTCAGTATAAAGATGTATCTGCCCAATTTAGGAGATCCAAATTAAAAGTGTGTCTTCCCCACATGCCAAAGTTGACCCCAGACCAGCATCCTGTGTCCTGGGTGGACAGAGCAAGCCCAAGACAACCCCTGCTCAGTGCCACACAGAGGTAGGGCATAGCCCTCCTAAGATGTCCCAGCTCTGACTAAGAAAAGCAAGTGCATGGTGGAGAGATGAAAGAGAAAAAGAAGCAGAAGGATGTGTGAACAATGAAGGGAGCCAGAACTGGAGACTGGAGGGTAGTGAGGAACAGCCTGATATGAGTAGCTGGTGATGTATGGCCATGTTGAAGTCCTGGCCCAAGTTCTGTTAAGGGCATGTCCGGAATCATGGCCCTGCAGGAGAGGGGATATATTTCCATCAATAGCTAGTGGGTATCCCTGGTCTGGGATGCCACCTGGGACCATGTTGATGTCTGAGGGCCCTGTGGATCTGGCCATTATTGCCTGGGAATCCTGAGAGAGCTGTCCTAAATGTCTGAGAGCAGGAAAACTGTCCCTGCACCTCAACAGCTGCAGTACTCAAGAGAGCAGGCCTCATACCTCTCCCAGGAAGCAGTTTTCTGGCCATTTGTTTGCAGGGGATGTGGGTGAGCAGGCACCAAATATGTGAGCTTGGGAAAGCTGGCTCTGCCACACATCTGCCATGCAGTGGTGTGGTTGAAGGAAAGAGGCCCTCCCTTTATCTCTTGCCACCTATGGCAGGTGGGAAGAGCTGGCTCTGTTCCTCACTAGCTGCAATTTTTGGCAAACTAGGCCCTGCACCTTGCCTGGACAATACAATAGAGCCCTGCTGGCATGGGTGCAGGAAAACCTGCTCCAAGGGCATGAATGCAGGAGAACTAACTGTCTCTTGCTGGTATAGCCCCTGGTGTGTTAGATGTGGGCAGTGATGGAGAGCCTGTCCTAATGGTGATGGTGCAGAATATCTGGCAGTTTAACTACCAACTCAGATAAGACCAAAGCAAAGATCCAGGGCTTTGAGTTGGCCCACCCCAACATGTATTCCATCTATGAAGCACGTGAAGGTGTTGACCAACAGATCTCAAGCTGCAAGATCTTCTTGACACAGGTCAACAACACGGTATCCAACAGGATTCCTGGTGAAGACCCAGTATTGATAGTATAGCAGAAGCCAGAGGTTTTGACCCACACTAATGGCCAATTACAATGAAATATTGCAAATAAAAAAGTATGGACAAATATACCATGAGACACATTGTGATACACTACAGTTTCCACAATGGGCTTCTTTCCCTCTTTTTCTTTTAGGAGGGAGGGTTTGCATGGAAAGAGGGTGGGTATGAATGGGATTGTGGTGCGTGTAGTGAATTTCAGAATGAATAAGTAAAAAGTTAAATAAAAAGTGGGTCTTTCCACCTCAAGATTTAGTGAGGAAGAGGAGGAGGAAGAGGAAGAAGAAGAAGAAGAAGAAAAAGAAGAGGAGGAGGAGATGAAAAAGAGCAACAACAACAACAACAAGGAGTTTGACAAGGACAAGAAGAAGAAACAAACAAGTAAACACACATTTGCCACAAGTACCTAGTCCCTTTGGTTTCAATTAATTTCTGATATAATTTTGACAGTCACAAATAGTTATTAAGTAAATATCTTAAAACTTACAGTTCCTAATGCAATCAATATAAACTGATACAATACACATGAGCATAATTATTATTGAGATCTACATAAATCCTAAGCACGTATGGGCATTTTTCCATGAACTGGTTGAGAATTACTGACTTATTGGGTACTGTGCTGGGACTCCCAAGGGCTTGTGAACAGGACCAGGAGGACATGGATCTGGTTAAAGAAATTAATTTCCAAACACTACTCCCAGGATTCTATGCCTAATTATTTGGTCTGTGTGAGGAAGAAAGCTGTAGTGATTCCTAGTTCCCTGAAGCTAATCTTTCTCTTATACAATACCTGTGCCTCTCACTCCTATTGGGAAGTGTTAGAACACTATGTAGTGCAGTTCTGACTCAAAGAGCCAGAAGGATGGTTCAGTGGTTAAGAGCAGTTCCTGAGTATCTGAGTTTGGTTCTCAGCATGCTTAATAAGGCAGTTTACAACTCTCTCAAATACCATCTCCTAGGGCTCCACTGCCTTCTTCTACCATCCAAGGGCACTGTATTCCTGTACACAAATACTCATCTCCCACCTCTCTCTCTTTCTCTCCCTTACACATAGTCACATACACAGAAGGAGACATATACACAACACAAACACACACATAAACACACACACACACAGACACACACACACACACACACACACACACAATTAAAGGGCAGAAAGATATCTCAGTTGTTAGGAGCACTTGCTACTTGTCATTTGGTAAGAGCACTGGTTGTTAATTTCCAGGGGACCTGTGTTTGGTTTCTAATGTCTCCATGATAGGTCACAGCTGTCTGTAACCCCAGTTCGAGGGGACCTGAGGACCTCCTCTGACACCCATGGGCACTAGGCATACAAGTGTTACAGAGACAAGCATACATGCAGATAGATCAACCACAAAAATAAAACAATTCACTCTGTGGATCTTCAGATGGTGAAGGGGAAGGGTTGGAGGTGACAGGCAAAGCAAAAGAGTGATAGCCAAGCAACCTGGCCAGCGTTGTTTCAGAGAGTCCTTCTGGTCAGCAGGAACAGTGGCAGACCCAGCCTGATGTAGGGTAGAGACTGCTCCATGCTGCATGTGTAAGGACTTCTGTTTAGAAATTGTAGAGGAATTTTAATTCAGCAATATGGTTAGTCTGGCAAGGGATCCTATTCAAAGATATAATCAGGCTGGAATGCAGACACACCATTAGTATACACCTTTTATCCCCAGCAATGAAGGAAAGATTAGTTTGTAGAAGTAAGTAACCATGTTTGAAAGTGACATCTAATTGAGGGCCAGACAAAATGATGAATTAGAGAAAGACTTGAAAGAACAAGATATCTCAGTTGTTAGGAGCACTTGGTACTTGTTATTTGGTAAGAGCACTGGTTGTTATTCCAGAGAACTTGTGTTTGGTTTCTAATGTCTCCATGACAGTTCTCAGCTGTCTGTAACCCCCATTCCAATGAAGGAAAGATTAGTTTTAGTAGTAAGCAACCATGTTTGGAAGTGACATCTATATGAGGGCCAGACAGAATGATGAAATAGAGAAAGCTTTGAGAGAACAAGTCTGAAATAGGATATGCTCAACTCTCATGAGAACAGCAGCAAGAGAGAAAAGTGTGGTGTGTGTATTGCAGTTTTACCATGACTGTTTTACAAAGTTAGATTACAGAGAGAACAAACAAGACACAGGTGAAGACAGAAGTAGCCAGAGAATGAGAAGGAGCCAGAGGATTCAGAACAGATCGCCAAAGTTAGTACGAGGCCAACAAAGCAATTCAGTCAGAAGCTGAGGAAAGCCACATTGATTCAGTCAGCTTAGAAGATTAGATTGTATGGAGACTGGAAGCTTTCAGGCCTAGGCCTAGGGAATAGTTATAAAAGAGAAGGACAGCCTCTGGGCTCAGACCAAGCCAGGAATTCCCACAGCTTGTGTCCAGCTCCAATCGTATCTTGTCATCTGGGGAAATAAAAGTTTCATTTACAAGAAACCTCTACTTAAGTGAAAATGGGACTCTAGACTTGGAAAGAAAAAAAATTAAGACTACCAGTATGAATCAAAGTTCAGGTTTATTAGGAAGAGACATTAACAGAGAAATATGAAGTTGAAGAGAAAGAAAAGCACTCAGAAAAAGTCAGAGAAGACCCAAATAATGAATTTCAACTCCTGAAGACAGAGTTTCTATTTAATTCATCTTGCTTTGATTGGGTTTACTCATTAAATAAACTATAGGAAAAAGTCATACATTAAAAAATTACCCAAATCCTCATGTTAAAGATGACAGAATAAATGTACAGCTTACTGTAAACTAAAGGTCAGTTTTTGCTGGAGGTCTCCCAGACCTGTCTCTTTTTGACAGGATACAGACACATGGACATAGGTGTCAGCCATTGAAAGAAAAGCCAGGAGTTTTTGAAGTCACAGAAGGTTTGTATCTCACTCTATAGAAGGAAAAATGAAGAACAAATTCTGATTGGTGATTGTTAAACCATGATAGCAAACAAGCATCCATACTAACAACAATTCCAGTCTAGCAAGTGACCCCAGCTCAGGAATATGTTCTCTGAATATTTCCTATCCTACTGGGAGAGATGCATCAGATCTCTGGGCACTGTCCATGCCTATGGCAGTACAACATAAGACCTGTTAAGGGCCCACAGCAATAGGGCCCAGAGGGAAAATGTGTGAGCACACACAATGGGTTCCTGGCTTCCCTTTTGCAAGGGGCTCAGGAAACAACTCGGACTTAATTACTGGCAGCTGAATTATAGGTGCCTCTTTCCCACCTGTGGAAAGAACACAGCCAGTGAGAGACTGTGGAAGCAGTAAAGTTGTGGGAGTGGAAAATCTCCTGGTCAAACCCCAGGGAAGTTTCTTGAACTGGGACTTGCAGCTCCGTGGATGCAGAAGAAAACACAATGGAAAATAGTAAATAAAAGGACTTAGTAGCCTTCTGTAGGTCTGTTCTCAGCAGGGACCTTCTCTGTGACATCTTTCTGTCTGTGGGGAATCACAATCAGGTCTCCATCTCCTGCATCAAGAGGGCAGTGGACCTTTCTATATTTCCCTTATGCTTTATGATAGAGTTAATGTCAGCACACAATTCCCAGTGCCTGAGTGGATACATCTTTCCTCTAATGAGGCAGGGTTCATTTATAGCTTGGTCTGCAGATCTGTAGAGAGACAAGCATTCAGACCCTTTCTTACCTTTATTTCCTCCACACCAGAAAAATCACCACAGTTCCCACCACCAAGGTTCCAAGAACCAGGCCGATGAGAATTGCTATGATGGGGATGGTGTGTGGAGGCTCTGAGGATGGAAAAGAAGGAAGAGTGAGGAGTCTGACCCTAGCTCTCAACCCTGATCCTGCTCTAGTTCATCAAAGAGCTCACACAATTCCTGACAGCAGTGTGTGTGCTCACACCCACTCCTTACCCCATTTTAGAGTGAGAGGCTCAGGTAACCCTTCATGGTGCACATGACATGTGTATCTTAGCTCTTCTCCAGAGGGAACCACCACAGCTGCCCACTTCTGGAAGGTTCCATCCCCTGCAGGCCTGGTGTCTGGCAGCTCCATGTCCTGGGTGTAGTTTTTCCCATCTCTCTTCCAGGTCAGGGTGATGTCAGCTGGGTAGAAGCCCAAGGCCCAGCACCTCAGGGTGACATTCCCTTCAGGTCTTACATGGTGGGTCACATGTGTTTGGGGGGCATCTGATGGGAACAATTGGAAAATTCAGGTATTTTGTACTCCTCTGGGGGCCTGAGCAGTGCTCATGGGACCATCCCTGGAAAGGGTGGGAGACGTGGATGAGGGAGGGAGCAGAGTCCACACAGAAGCCTACACTCAGGATCTGGATGATCTATTCCTTGGAATATTTTACAATAAACATGAGCCAACACAGAACAGGAAATTCTAGACAAATAGACTTCTCTTTTTGATTGGGGAGGGGGTCTAGGGACTCAGCAACCCTGGAGTCAGACATTCAATGTCATCGTGCATGGACAGTGATCAGGCCTGAGATGGAAGTGAACTGCTGTTAATGGACACACTGAATTGTCCTGGGAGAAGGCGGAATCCTCTGGAGAGTCCCTCTCTCATGTTGAGTCAGGAAACCTAGGAGCCCTCTTTCCCACTTTGATGCAAGACAGTGTAAGCATTCCAGCTGCTCCCTGCTGAGGAGGAGGCCTCAGGGAGGCAGGAGCTCCAATCTCAGAAAGCAGAAGGGGTTGTCAAGGGCCTCTCTTACCAGAGCGCAGCAAGGTCTCCTTTCCAAGGTCCAGGTATCTAAGAAGCCTTTGTACACACTCCCCTTGCAGGTAAGTCTTCCTCCGTTTTGCTTCACCTGCATCCTCCCACCTGCTCTTCGCGTGTTGAGCTCCCTTGCCCTCTGCAGTCCAAGAGCTCAGGTCCTCATTTAGGGTTAAGTAATCATAGCCATAGTAGGTGAGTCGGTAGTGACCGCCGAGGAAGCTCCCATCATTAGCCACATTGCAACCATATACTTCCTGCAGGGTGTGATAACCTGCCCCACCCCCATTCAGCCCCTGGTCACTGTGAGGCTTCTACCCCCCCCCCCGGGATTTTGTCCCCAACTAAACCCCTAACCAGGTCACAATCTATGGTTCTCTTGGGTCTAAGGTCTCCAGGGGTCCCTTTGTCTATGGATGCATCTCTGACTTGGGGACCTAGAGTCGAGCTTATTGGGGTCAGATCATGAGGACATTGAGATGTCATGACCTCAGAGCTGAGGTGACTCACCATCCATTTTGTGTCCATTTTTTTTCACCATTAACCGAAGAACTTGTCTCTCTACCTGTGACAATTCCAGAACTCTTGATGTCTCCTTTTCCCAATATTCAGGTGGCTCCAGCTCTATCCATGCAGCTCGAGGTTGCATCCCTGCAGATGGGTCTTTGCTGTCAAATCCCTGATACTGTATGGAGTCTACATAGCTGACCTGGATGAACCGGGGCTCCAACATGCCAGGCTCCAAAATTACAATGTTGAAAGTCTGCAGCCAGTGTGATCCTGTGGGTGGTGCACATTGAGACCCTGCCTCTTCAGCCTGGACCCAGAGCAGTTTGGAAGAGAGCAGAGCAGGGGTGGTGGTGTGTGTCTGTGGACCTGAGATGCAGGCGAGGGTCAGGGGTGATCCAGCTAGGGGATCAGGAATGGTCTCGTTAGACAAGGGAGAAGATGCAGAGACAAGGATTCCAGGTGCTGTTTCCTGCTCCCCCAAAGGCCAATTCCCTCCAGTCCCGCACCCACCTGCACAATAGTGGTTCAGGTCCAAGGCCACCATCAGGAGGAGCAGGAGTGTGCAGGGTCCAGTGTTCCTCATCCTCTCTGATGAGTGGAGTTTCAATTGGGCCCGGTATCTCTTCACTTTACAACCCGATGTGGCTGATTCTGATTGGCTTCTAGTAGGTTTCCCAAAGGTAGTGACGTAGACCTGATGGGGTGGGTCTTGGACCAATTCCTGGGTGTAGGGGATTTCTAGGGTACTGCTTCCCCACCTTGCACCAGTTCTACACTTTGTATTGTGGCATCAGTGTCTAAGCACTTGTCTGTCCTCCAGTCCAGGTTACAACATCCTTGAGTCCTAGCCCAGAGGCCTGTAAGTCAGCAATTGTCAAACATTTCAATGTTAGAATCTCTGTACATGCTCAGACATTGTGTAGCCTTCTGTGCTGATTGTGTTTGTGTGGATTATATCAATCCATAACTATCATGGTAGGAACTGGACATTTTGAGATTTTTGATTCAATGCAGATATTGATAACTATTTGCATGTAAGGTGAATGAAAAGAGAAAGGACAATTTTCTGAAATGGAAAATGCCATCCTATGATCGTTTTGGATATTTAACATTTCTGGGAGTCTTTATTTTCATCTTCCCCACCACAAATCATAGGATTTTGTGTATTCCTTTTAGCACTTTTTTTTAAAATATTTGAAACACAGAAAAATGCAGTTGCACAGATATATATTCCGAGAAACAATTTGAAGACTTCCTTTTATTTGTATGTGTTTTTGTGTGCCTCTGTGTGTATACAAGGTACTCATAGATTTTAGAAGAGATAGTGGGAAACCCTGGATCTGGCATTAAGGAACATGTGACCTGCCTGACGCAAGTGCTTGGAAATCAACTGTGGTCGTCTGCAAGAGCAACAAGGACCTTTCATATTAGTTTTCTTTTGAAACAGCATTCCAGTATGTAGCCTGGTTGGTCTGGAAGTGGTTATGTAGTCCAGGTTGGTGTAGCACTCAGACATCCATACTACTGGCTCCAAAATGCTCAGAATAAAAGGAATTTGCCCACCAAGTGGGTAATTGTAAATTTTTCTCATTGATTAGTCACTAAATGGGCACAGGTGGCCAAGGACATCAAACATCATTGATTTTTTTTTTCATTATTAGCTGCGTTCATATCCAGAGGAGAATCTTGCACATTGAATGGATGCTAGGTTAATGAATGTTCTTTTAAAGTACAATGTTCTTTGACCAGGTACTTTATGTACAATTGTCAAAAAGTCAGTCATTAACATGGCCAAATATTTTCCATAGAAAACTTGGGAAGCTTTAAGAAGCCCTTAAGTTGACTGTGATGAATTCATGTACTCAAAATCATTAATGCTATCTTGGGAGCTTAGATATTATCTTTGTTGTAGTCAACTGGGTAAGGGATCAGTTGCTGATGAATGAACTTTTTAAAAATTTTATGCTGTGGGAGGAACAATACATTTCTAACTAGACTGCAAAGGAGTCCAGGCTGGGCAGGAAGAAGAGCTCCACCAGCCCTGTGTGGCAGCAGATGCAGGTTCCACATTTTGGAAAAATAGTTGATCCTTAGGCAGGTCCTTTATTCAGCTATCTGGAATGAGATCCACTACCTGTAAATGAGGGATGTCTAGACTGGCTGCTGTACAGTTCTGTGCAGTTTACAAGAACCTCTGTCCATGTCACTTGCAGTGATGTGACTCTGAGTTCAGTCCTGGCTGGTCACAATTCAGTCCTGGTTGGAGGATCTGGGCTCAGGGCTGGAAATGCTGCTCTGAGATGTCAGCTTCCAGTATTCTGCAGCCTATGATTTGCCTGGAGGGGAGGATTTCCTTTTGGGAGTCTTGGAACAAGCTTGAGCGATTCCCTAGTGATCACCTGTTTTGTTTTCTGATCTCTTATTAATGGCCTTCCCACTGCTGCTGGCATATGTGACTCAGTGCATTATCCAAAGCAGTGCTTCTCACCCTTCCTAATGCTGGAACCCTTTAATACAGTTCCTCATGTTGTTTGACCCCCAACCCTCAAATTATCCTTTTTACCACATCATAAGGGTCATTTGTATTCTAATCACAATGTAAGTATTTTTGTATATAGAGGTTTGCGAAAGCAGTTGTGACCCACATGTTTGAAACCACTTATCTAAAATGCTGTGGTTAGGCCTTTGTTAAGAGCTAGATTATAGTTAATTGTGTAAATCTTTAGAATCCTTATTTCTCTTTGATTGTGTTAAATTGACATGGAATTCATGAACATGAGGCTATTAGAGTGTGTCTTCATAGCAATAGAAAACCTAAGACATTGTAAAATATCATTTAATATTAAAAATACTCTCTAACAGAATTCTTCTAATGTAGAAGGCAATGGTGGTGCATGCCTGTAACATCTGTCATTGGGAAGCAGAGGATTTCAAGCCTTCCTGAACTAGAGGGGATTCATTTCTTTCTTTTTTTTTTTTTTTTAGACTTTTAAAACCAACCTTTATTTCTGCACTTTATGCTATATAGATCATCCATCTTCCCCCTTCATTATTATACATTTCCCATGGTATTGTAAGTTCTAAAATATCATTGAGATTATTATTTTTTTCTTTTTTTATTACGTATTTTCTTCAATTACATTTCCAATGCTATCCCAAAAGTCCCCCCCCCCCCCACTCCCCTACCCACCCATTCCCATTTTTTGGCCCTGGCATTCCCCTGTACTGGGGCATATAACATTTGCCTGACCAATGGGCCTCTCTTTCCAGTGATGGCCGACTAGGTCATCGTTTGATACATATGCAGTTAGAGTCAAGAGCTCTGGGGTACTGGTTAGTTCATAATGTTGTTCCTCCGATAGGGTTGCAGATCTCTTTAGCTCCTTGGATACTTTCTCTAGCTCCTCCATTGGGGGCCCTGTGATCCATCCAATAGTTGACTGTGAGCATCCACTTCTGTGTTTGCTAGGCCCCGGCCTAGTCTCACAAGGGACAGCTATATCACCGTCCTTGCAACAAAGGCTTGCTAGTGTATGCAATGGTGTCATCGCTTGGAGGCTAATTATGGGATGGATCCCTGGATATGGCAGTCTCTAGATGGACCATCCTTTTGTCTCAGCTCCAAACTTTGTCTCTGTTACTCCTTCCATGGGTGATTGTTTCCAATTCTAAGAATGAGCAAAGTGTCCACACTTTGGTCTTCGTTCTTCTTCAGTTTCATATGTTTTACATATTGTACCTAACAACATAAACTTTGGGATTCATTTCTTAAAGAGCAAAAACAAGGACAAGAGTTCACATTGCAATTAAATACTTCCTGTCTACAAATCTTATCTGAAATGTTACTGCAATCTTTTCTCCACACACATAAGTAGACACGTTTCAGATTGTCTCAGGTGAACTAGCTGTCCTGGTACACTAGCAGGAGGATCAGGAGTTCAAGACCATGGAGAATCATGGTGGAGAGGAAGACACCGGATCGCTCTGATAGACTGTCCAGAGAATGAACTGGGGAAATTTAGACAACAGCAGTCAGATGAAGTAAGCCAAGGCTAGAAATCTCTAGTTTATTTGCAAAGAAATAAAGGAAATGAAATAGAGCAGATCAGGGAAGAGTCCTCCTGTTGTGTACTTTAGGATCCTGAAGATGAATTTGGTGGGTAGGCAGCAGTCACTGGCTTCGTTTTTCTTCTTCCCTGTTTTGAGAAAAGGAGAGTTAACCTTCCTCAATGAAGCACTGAGCACAGGTCTAACTCACTGTAGAAGCATGATGGGGCTGGGACACTCGGGAACACATGGAAACATCTGCCAGGAATAAGTAAGGGTGGCTTGGATAAAAACTATCAGAAGCAGTGAGTGATGACAAGAATCATGTACCTTATTAGCAAAGTAGAAAAGGAAACAGTAGAAAGCAGAAGGGAAAAGTCCAGAATTCATAAAGGGGGAACTGTGGGCCTAGTGAGCATCCATACTGAATAGAAGTGCCCGGAGCTAAAGATAGAAGACCTCTGAAAATTCTATTGTGCTCTCAGTAACAGATATTTTTATTTTATTTTCTTCATTTACAATTCAAATGCTATCCCAAAAGTCCCGTATACCCTCCCCTCTGCCCTGCTCCCCAACCAACCCACTCCTGCTTCCTGGACCTGGCATTCCCCTGTATTGGGGCAAATTATCTTTGCAAGACTAAGGGCCTCTCCTCCCAATGATGGCCAATTAGGCCATCTTCTACATATGCAGCTAGAGACATGAGCTCTGGGGATACTGGTTAGTTCATATTGCTGTTCCACCTATAGGGTTGCAGACCCCTTCAGCTCCTTGGGTACTTTCTCTAGCTACTCCATTGGGGGCCCTGTGTTCCATCCAATAGATGACTGTGAGCATCCACTTCTGCCAGGCACTGGCATAGCCTCACACGAGACAGCTATATCAGGGTCCTGTCAGCAAAATCTTGCTGGCATATGCAATAGTGTCTGGGTTTGGTGGTTGATTATGGGATGGAACCCCAGATGGGGCAATCTCTGCATGGTCGTTCCTTCCATCTCAGCTCCAAACTTTGTCTCTGTAACTACTTACATGGGTATTTTTTTCCCCATTCTAAGGAGGTACAAAGTATCCACACTTTGGTCTTCCTTCTTGAGTTTCATGTGTTTTGCAAATTGTATCTTCGGTATTCTAAGTTTCTGGGCTAATATCCACTTATCAGATACTGCATATCAAGTGAGTTCTTTTGTGATTGAGTTACTTCACTCAGGATGATGCCCTCCAGATCCATCCATTTGCCTAAGAATTCCATAAATTCATTGTTTTTAATAGCTGAGTAGTACTCCATTGTGTAAATGTACAACATTTTCTGTATGTCCTCTGTTGAGGGACATCTGGGTTCTTTCTAGCTTCTGGTTATTATAGATAAGGCTGCTATGAACATAGTGGAGCATGTGTCCTTATTACCAGTTAGAACATCTTCAGGGTATATGCCCAGGAGAGGTATTGCTGCATCTTCTGGTAGTACTATGTCCAATTTTCTGAGGCCGCCAGACGGTCTTCCAGAGGTGTCATACCAGCTTGCAATCCCACCAGCAATGGAGGAATGTTCCTCTTTCTCCACATCCTTGCCAGCATCTGCTGTCACCTGAATTTTTGATCTTAGCCATTCTGACTGGTGTGAGGTGGGATCTCAGGGTTGTTTTGATTTGCATTTCCCTGATGATTAAGGATGTTGAACATTTTTTCAGGTGCTTCTCAGCTCTTCGGTATTCCTCAATTGAGAATTCTTTGTTTAGCTCTATGCCCCCCACCTTTTTCTTTTGGGCACAGGGTTTCTCTGTGCCATCCTGGCTGTTCAGGAACTCACTCTGTAGACCAGGCTGGCCTCGAACTCAGAAATCCACCTGCCTCTGCCTCCCAAGTGCTAGGATTACAGGCAAACACCACCACTGCCTGACCTATGCCCCATTTTTTAATGGGGTTATTTGATTTTCTGGAGTCCAGCTTCTTGAGTTCTTTGTATATATTGGATTTTAGTCCCCTATCAGATTTAGGATTGGTAAAAATTCTTTCCCAATCTGTTGGTGGTTTTTTTTTTTTGTCTTATTGATAGTATCTTTTGCCTTACAGAAGCTTTGCAATTTTATGAGGTCCCATTTGTCAATTCTTTATCTTACAGCACAAGCCATTGCTGTTCTGTTCAGGAAATTTTCCCCTGTGCCCATATCTTCGAGGCTTTCCCCCACTTATTACTCTATATGTTTTAGTGTCTCTGGTTTTATGTGGAGTTCCTAGATCCACTTAGACTTGAGCTTTTACAAGGAGATAAGAATGGATCAATTCGCATTCTTCTACATGATAATAGCCAGTTGTGCCAGCACCATTTGTTGAAAATGCTGTCGATTTTTCCACTGGATGGTTTTAGTTCCTTTGTCAAAAATCAAGTGACCATAGTTGTGTGGGTTCATTTCTGGGTCTTCAGTTCTATTCCATTGTTCTACCTGTCTGTCATTGTACCAGTACCATGCAGTTTTTCTCACATTGCTCTCTAGTACAGCTTGAAGTCAGGCATGGTGATTTCCCCAGAGGTTCTTTCTGTTCTTTCTTTCTTTCTTTCTTTCTTTCTTTCTTTCTTTCTTTCTTTCTTTCTTTCTTTCTTTCTTCCTTCCTTCCTTCCTTCCTTCCTTCCTTCCTTCCTTCCTTCCTTTCTTTCTTTTTCAATTTTTTATTATATATTTTCTTCATTTACATTTCAAATGCTATCCCCAAAGTCCCCTATACCCTTCCCCCCCAACCTCCTCCCCTATCACCCACTCCCATTTATTGGTCCTGGTGTTCCCCTGTACTGGGGCATATAAAGTTTGCTATACCAAAGGGCCTCTCTTCCCAATGATGGCGGACTACCTATACAGCTAGAGACAGGAGCTCTGGGGGTACTGATTAATTCATATTGTTGTTCCACTTATAGGGTTGCAGACCCCTTCAGCTCCTTGGGTACTTTCTCTTACTCCTCCATTGGGGGCCGTGTGTTCCATCCAATAGGTGACTGTGAGCATCCACTTCTTTATTTTCCAGGCACTGCATAGCTTCACAAGAGACAGCTATGTCAAGGTTCTTTCGTCAAAATCATGCTGACATATGTAATAGTGCCTGGGTAGGTGGCTGATTTTGGGATGGATCCCAGGGTGGGGCCATCTTGGCAGTCTCTGTATGGTCCATCCTTTCATCTCAGCTTCAAACTTTTTCTCTGTAACTCTTTCCATGGGTATTTTGTTCGCCATTCTAAGGAGGAATGAAGTATCCACGAGTTGGTCTTCTTCTTGATTTTCTTGTGTTTTCCAAATTGTATCTTGGGTATTCTAAGTTTCTGGGCTAATATCCACTTATCAGTGGATATCAAGTGACTTCTTTTGTGATTGGGTTACCTCACTCAAGATGATATCCTCTAGATATATCCATTTGCCTAAAAATTCCATAAATTCATTGTTTTTAATAGCTGAGCAGGACTCCATTGTGTAAATGTACCACATTTTCTGTATCCATTCCTCTGTTAAGGGACATCTGGGTTCTTTCCAGCTTCTGGCTATTATAAATAAGACTGCTATGAACATAGTGGAGCATGTGTCCTTATTACCAGTTGAAACATCTTCTGGGTATATGCCCAGGAGAGGTATTGCTGGATCTTCCGGTAGTGCTATGTCCAATTTTCTGAGGAACCACCAGACTGATTTCCAGAGTGGTTATACAAGCCTGCAATCCCACCAGCTTTGGGGGAGTGTTCCTCTTTCTCCACATCCTTGCCAGCATCTGCTGTCACCTGAATTTTTGGTCTTGCCATTCTGACTGGTGTGAGGTGGAATTTCAAGGTTGTTTTGATTTGCATTTCCCTAATGATTAAGAATGTTGAACATTTTTTGAAGTGCTTCTCAGCCCTTAGGTATTTCTCAGTTGAGAATTCTTTGTTTAGGTCTGAGCCCCATTTTTTAATGGGGTTATTTAATTTTCTGAGTCCAGCTTCTTGAGTTCTTTGAATATATTGGATATTAGTCTCCTATCAGATTTAGGATTGGTAAAAGTTCTTTCCCAATCTGTTGTCCTTTTTGTCTTATTGACATTATCTTTTGCCTTACAAAAGCTTTGCATTTTTATGAGGTCCCATTTATCAATTCTTGATGTTACAGCACAATCATTGCTGTTCTGTTTAGGAATTTTTCCCTTGTGCCCGTATCTTTGAGGCTTTTAAAACCCCACTTTCTCCTCTATTAATTTCAGTGTCTCTGGTTTTATGTGGAGGTCTTTGATCCACTTATACTTGAGCTTTGTACAAGGAGATAAGTGTGGATCAATTCACATTCTTCTACATGATAACTGCCAGTTGTGCCAGCACCATTTGTGGAAAATGTCATTTCTTCCACTGGAGGTTTTAGCTCACTTGTCAAAGATCAAGTGACTATAGATGTATGGGTTCATTTCTGGGTCTTCAATTCTATTCCATTGATCTACCTGTCTTTCACTGTACCAGTACCATGCAGTTTTAATCCCAATTGCTTTGTTGTACAGCTTGAGGTCAGGCATGGTGATTCCACCAGAGGTTCTTTTATTGTTGAGAATAGTTTTTGCTATCTTAAGTTTTTTATTATTCCAGATGAATTTTCAAATTGCCCTTTCTAACTCAGTAAAGAATTGAGTTGGAATTTTGATGGGGATTGCATTGAATCTGTAGATTGCTTTTGGCAGGATAGCCATTTTTACTATATTAATCCTGCCATTCCATGAGCATGGGGGATCTTTCCATCTTCAGAGATCTTCTTCTATTTCTTTCTTCAGAGACTTGAAGTTCTTATCATACAGGTCTTTCCTTTCCTTAGTTAGAGTCACACCAAGGTATTTTATATTATTTGTGACTATTGTGAAGGGTGTTGTTTCCCTCATTTCTTTCTCAGCCTGTTTATTCTTTGTGTAGAGAAAGGCTACTGATTTGTTTGGTTAATTTTATATCCAGCTACTGCACTGAAGCTGTTTATCAGGTTTAGGAGTTCTCTGGTGGAATTTTTAGGGTTAGTTATATATACTATAATATCATCTTCAAATATTGATATTTTGACTTCTTCTTTTCCAATTTGTATCCTCCTGATCTCCTTTTGTTGTCTAATTGCTCTGGCTATTACTTCAAGTACTATATTGATTAGGAAGGGAGAAAGTGGGCAGCTTTGTCTAGTCCCTGATCTTAGTGGTATTGCCTTAAGTTTCTCTCCATTTACTTTGATGTTGGCTACTGGTTTGCTGTATATTGTTTTTATTATGTTTAGGTATGGGCCTTCAATTCCTGAACGTTCCAAGACTTTTATCATGAAGGGGTATTGGATTTTGTCAAATGCTTTCTCAGCATGTAATGAGATGATCATGTGGTTTTTGTCTTTGAGTTTGTTGAAATAGTGGATTACGTTGATGGATTTCCATATATTAAATCATCCCTGCATCCCTGGGATGAAGCCCACTTGATCATGATGGGTGATGGTTTTGATGTGTTCTTGGATTTGTTTTGTGAGGATTATATTGAGTATTTTTGCGTCAATAATCATAAGGGAAATTGGTCTGAATTTCTCTTTCTTTGTTGGGTCTTTATGTGGTATAGGTATCAGAGTAATTGTGGTGTCATAGAATGAATTGGGTAGAGTACCTTCTGTTTATATGTTGTTTAATAATTTGAGGAGAATTGGAATTAGGTCTTCTTTGAAGGTCTGATAGAACTCTGCACTAAACCCATCTGGTCCTGGGCATTTTTTGGTTGGGAGACTATTAATGACTGTTTCTATTTCTTTAGGGGATACGGGACTGTTTAGATCATTAATCTGATACTGATTTAACTTTGATACCTGGTATCTGTCTAGAAAATTGTCCATTTCTTCCAGGTTTTCCAGTTTTGTTGAGTATAGCCTTTTGTAGTAGGATCTGATGATGTTTTGAATTTCCTCTGGTTCTGTTGTTTTGTCTTCGTTTTCATTTCTGATTTTGTTAATTAGGATGTTGTCCATTTGCCCTCTAGTTAGTCTGGCTAAGGGTTTATCTATCTTGTTGATTTTCTTGAAGAACAAGGTCCTGGTTTGGTTGATTCTTTGAATAGTTCTTTTTTGTTTCCACTTGGTTGATTTCAGCCTTGAGTTTGATTACTTCCTAGAATGAATTGGGAAGAGTACCAATTTCAGTCTTCTCCTCTTGGGTGAATTTGCTTCCTTTTGTTCTAGAGATTTTAGGTGTGTTGTCAGGCTGCTTGTGTGTGCTCTTTCTAGTTTCTTTTTGGAGGCACTCAGAGCTATGAGTTTTCCTCTTAGGACTGCTTTCATTGTGTCCCATAAGTTTGGGTATGTTGTGGCTTCATTTTCATTAAACTCTAAGAAGTCTTTAATCTCTTTCTTTATTTCTTCCTTGTCCAAGGTATCATTGAGTAGAGTGTTATTCAGCTTCCATGTGAATGTTGGCTTTTTATTATTTATGTTGTTAATGAAGATCAGCCTTAGTCTATGGTGATCTGATAGGATGCATGTGATAATTTCAATATTTTTGTATCTCTTGAAGCCTGTTTTGTGACCAATTATGTGGTCAAGTTTGGAGAAGGTACCATGAGGTGCTGAGAAGGTATATCCTTTTGTTTTAGGATAAAGTTTTCTGTAGATATCTGTTAAATCCTTTTTTTTCCCATAAATTCTGTTAGTGTCTATGTGTCTCTGTTTAGTTTCTGTTTCCAGGATCTGTCCAATGATGAGAGTGGGTTGTTGAAGTCTCACACTCTTATTGTGTGAGGTGCAATGTGTGATTTGAGCTTTACTAGAGTTTCCTTAGTGAATGTGGCTCCCCTTGCATTTGGAGCATAGATGTTCAGAATTGAGAGTTCATCTTGAAAGCTTTACCTTTGATGAGTATGAAGTGACCTTCCTTGCCTTTTTTGATAACTTTGGATTGGAAGTCAATTTTATTTGATATTAGAATGGCTACTCCAGCTTGTTTCTTCAAACCATTTGCTTTGAGAACTGTTTTCCAGCCCTTTGCCCTGAGGTAATGTCTGTCTTTGTCCCTGAGGTGGGTTTCCTTTATGCAGCAAAATGTTTGGTCTTGTTTGTGTAGCCAGTCTGTTAGCCTATGTCTTTTTATTTGGGAATTGAGTCCATTGATATTAAGAGATATTAAGGAAAAGTAATTATTGCTTCCTGTTATTCTTGTTGTTAGAGTTGGGATTCTGTTCTTGTGGCTGTCTTCTTTTAGGTTTGTTGAAGGATTACTTTCTTGCTTTTTCTAGGGCAGAATTTCTGTCCTTGTGTTGGAGTTTTCCCTTTATTATCCTTTGAAGGGCTGGATTCATGGAAAGATATTGTGTGAATTTGGTTTTGTCATGGAATACCTTGTTTTCTCTATCTATGGTAATTGAGAGTAGCCTGGGCTGGCATTTTTGTTCTCTTAGGGTCTGTATAACATCTGTCCAGGATCTTCTGGCGTTCATATTCTCTGGTGAGAAGTCTGTTGTAATTCTAATATGTCTGCCTTTATATGTTACTTGACCCTTTTCCTTACTGCTTTTAATATTCTGTCTTTATTCAGTGAATGTGATGTTCTGATTATTATGTGTGGGGAGGAATTTCTTTTCTGGTCCTGTCTATTTGGACTCCTGTAGGTTTTTTTTTTAATGTTCATGGGCATCTCTTTCTTTAGGTTAGGCCCCAAGAAATGGGTAAAGGTAAAAAGCCTGGGTCCTTAATCTCTGAGATATTAAATAGTGGCAATAATGTGGGTGTTTGAAAAATTTAAAAGTTTCCCAGGTACAGTAAGGTACAGAATTTTGGCTGCATATTTGTGTCTTGAGGATGTTTGGAAGGTCAGTGTGGTGTTACAGATAGACACAGGAGAAATTTTGAGTGGAGTTCATAAGAGATCTGTTAGAAGTGCATTATCTTTTTCATTTCTTGCCATTTGTACACTTGGCATCCTATGAACATGGACACTGACAAAGAAGCCAACTCCATCCTAAAGTTCTTGATCCTCTTAGGATCTGTTTGGACTGTGATAACCAGAAAGCGGCACGTTAGTGCAGGTGGCCTCAGCACACCAGTCAAAGACCATGACGTGACTTGGCAATGAAACTGTAGATCAGCAACAGAGATGGATATGTCAAGGAGATAGGTAGGCCTTTGTTTTCTTTTCCTTCCTTGATTCTGGCATCCAGATCAGCATCTTGGCTAGGACTCAGATGGATGTTGTCAACAGGACAGATATGGTGATCAGGGTAAACAACTTGTTACAAGACACTCCTCCTATGATATCTGTGACTAGAGCTGTGGTCAGGAAGCCAGGCTATGGAGGTTTGTCCCCTACAATTAATCTTTTCATGACCCCTCAGGTCTCTGTACTTCCCACTGGGTACTCTAAGAGAAGCCAATCAGCCTCTTCCAGAAAGCTCAGAAATGTATTGTGAATGAAAATCATTCTGGACTAAACCTGTACCATCACTTAGGAGGAAGACTTTGTTGTTACCTGCAGTCCTCCTTTTGGACAGCCATGCTTGCCTGAACTCTGACTCTGGTAAGTGAGTATTAGAACTGAGAGAAATAATCTCATTCTGAAGCTAAAAGGATGCTATGCAGCACTACCACAGACAAGGGAAGCCTAGCCTTGGCCCTGTCCCTTCCAGCAACTCCAGGCTTCCTCTTTATACTCCCTGTGCCTGGCATCCTGCATCATTCAGGTGCAGAGCTGGGTTCCCTGTTCGCCACCCCCCTAGCCTAGTGAACTTTCTCAGGTGCCAGGAGGAGGGCAGGGTCCCATTGCATGTTGGTTTCAGGCTCCTATCAGCTGTGTTATTTCTATGCCCTTTGTTCTGAGGCTCGTCTCCTGGAGTCCTGGGTCCAATTCATTGTTGGGTTATATGTAAGCCATGCAGATTGTGGGAAACAATAGAGATCTTGGACTTGCTCTGCTACTACAGGCTGAGCAGAGATGGTGAGTGTCACTAGATAAATAACAATAGACTAGGTAGACAGGAATATCTGAAAAATGGCTTTGGCCTCTGATCTGGCTGAATCCTTAAGGGAGAATATTTTCCATAATCTCTCCTGTTGTGGTTATTTTCAACGTTTCTATCTTTTGCTCCCCCCTTCTCCATTTATTAATAAATATTATTCATTTTTATTATGTGTATGACTTCCCTCCCTCTATGTATGTCTAAGCACCGTGATGGTATCTGGTGGCTGTGGAGATCAGAAAATGGCTTCACATTCCCTGTGTTTGGAATTAGATGGTCGTCTATTATTGTGCAGGTGCTAGGAATTGAATGCGAGTCTCCTGGAAGAGCAGTCAGTGCTCTTTATCACTGGGCCTTTTGTCCAGCCCCCAGACCCCCCAAATAATTCTTCCTGAAAACCTATACCAGTATTTTGGAGTTCTTTGTTTTAACCAGGCCTCTGGCCATTACTTGTCACAGAATGGGTACTTTATAGACACAGTAATCTCCATTTATTAAATGAGCATTTCCTATTGTTCTGGTTCGTGTACTTTCCTACTTAACTTTACTAATATATTTAGAGATGTCTGTGGATCATTTCTAATTCAGACAGGTATTACTTGTAGCCGCCAGCGGCCACACTAACTGGGTTCCTGAGTGGGAGGCTGGAGCTGTATGGGAGAGAACGATGAGAGAAACAATGGAGGCCAAGACACGTTTCTGTTCAAGTTCCCCAAGTTTACTAAGAGTCTGTGCTTATAAAGAGGGGAGGTCCATCCCCTGCAGATCTATTCTTGATGCCCATCACCAGCCTGTAGGTGATCTGCTGGACAGAAGTGGTTTGGCAAGTAGGTGTAAATTACTGGATTGCTTGCAGTCTCTGGAATATCTCAAGGGCCTCTCAGCAGGTAGCAGTGTCTAGGAGAAGAGCAGTGGAAGGCTCCACCCCAGGTGGTCTCATACTCAGTGGCAGCGAGGTCTGAATTACCCTGCTTCAAGGCTGGGGGAGGCTACAATTAGTGAAGTTGCAGAGACTTTTCCATTACACATTTTCCTGGACTATCCTTGAGTGGTATGTTGTCCTCCATCCTTAGGAAGTGGACATCCCTGCCTCTTCTGTTTTTGTTTTCTGTATCTACATGATATGAGGCCTATCTTTGGTACTGAATATGATTCTTTGGTGTTTTTTCTCTGGATGTCTGTAGTTCCTGACAGCAACAGGAGTATGTCTGTTAGACATAGATATAGTAAAATTTAGGAAAAGTGATTCATGACATGTGATCATATTTGAAAGAGAAGTGAGCCAGTACTGAGACTCCCTCAGGTCCTCCAGGTTCATCTTTAGGATTTTGACATGAGTTTCAAGATTAAATATAGAAATTAGGAGATTCCCTTTCCCCATTTTATAGTTCTTCCCTTTTAAAATTTTTTCTTCATTCATAAACTGGAGGTTTCTGGCCGTCACTGTCCTCTTCAGATGGCAGTTACCTAATTAGCCCCAGGTTATTCTATGGAGGTTCTTTCACTCTGTGCATGTGTGTCCTCCCATATCATTGTTTGCCGATCCTTGAACTTCTGACTTTCCTACCCCTACTTTTCATGTGCTGGCATTACAAGTGTAAGCAGTGATACAAAAGCCTTCTTTGAAGTTCTATAGTATTTCCACTTATCCATGTCTATAAGGAATGGCAGGAATTTAGCAAGTAATGTAGTCTGGCAGTAAGTGTACACTTCCATTGTGCAGTTTTGCTTTGGTTTTTGTTGTGGTTATTGTTGTATTGGTTTAGGATCTAGTGTAGCTTGTCATGGTCTTCATCTCCTGGTATTTATGCCTCTTCTTTCAAAGTGTTGGTTTGGAGGCATGAAATGACCATGTGTTGTTCCAAAATATGACTTTTGTAAATACAATGTTAAAACATTTTTCATAAAAAAGAAAAGATATTGAAGAATTTTTTTGAGCAGCACTAGCCTCCATTTTATAGAATCCATTCCCATGTAAAAGAATCAATGGCAAAATATTAGATTTGTTTACACTGGGAATGACAGGAATGGAGGATCATGCTAACCTCCCAACATTTGGGTATATCACCAACTCTGGACTCCTGTCCACCAGGTCTGAATAACGTGTCAGGAAACTACACACAAAGAAATTCATTAAAACGGGGACTTCTCTAAAATAGAGAACCCTACTGCCAGTGCCACTCAAAGCTTCTGGCCATCTTACTACTACCCACCCTGTACTCCTTTGGAATATAATTATTGAATATATTCTCTGTTCCCTCTAATTTACAGTGTAAATAAATCACTATCCCACCAATCCCTCTCTATTCAGCTAAAACAGGGATAAATTTTTAGCCCTCAAAGGGATACTGGTAATTCTGGACACTTGATTTTTTTCAAATTTAACAACTTTTTACACTTAAAAAAATTTATGGGAAATTTGTGGTGATATGGAAATTTAGGTATTGGAGGATGACTTTTTTTTTCAATTTTTTATTAGATATTTTCTTCATTTACATTTCAAATGCTATCCCGAAGGTCCCCTATACCCTCCCCCTGCCCTGCTCTTCTACCCACCCACTTCCACTTCTTGGCCCTGGTGTTCCCCTGTACTGAGGCATATAAAGTTTGCAATACCAAGGGGCCTCTTTTCCCAATGATGGCCAACTAGGCCATCTTCTGATACATATGCAGCTAGAGGCATGAGCTCCAGGGGGTACTGGGTAGTTCATATTGTTGTTCCACCTATAGGGTTGCGGACCCCTTCAGCTCCTTGGGTGCTTTCTCTAGCTTTGGAGGATGATTTTGTGCACTGTGTTTTCAAATTCTGTTTTCTGTACCCAGATACCTGGTTTTAGCCCAGACTTTGGTATTGTCACTATTTTGAAGTTTCACTGGACTCAGTATTTTATAAAATGTTTTCCATCATGTTCTTCATGGACAATAATCTTAGAACTGAACACACGATAGTTGGGCAGGAGAGGAAAAGGCTGCAATTTCAGGTCTAGAGTGAGTGTGTAGTGTGTGTGTGTGTGTGTGTGTGTGTGTGGAGTGTCAAATGGGGATATAGATAAAGCAGCAGGGAAGAGCTTGGCTAAGATTGCAGATATCAGGCCACATGGCTGAGAAGGGGTCTAGTCTAGAATTCCAGGATTAGAATTGCTCAGAATTTGCCCAGCTATTGTACCTAAAGTTATTAATAAATATAAAGGTTTTTATGCCAGCTTATAAAACTGATTTTTACGATTTACAACTGACTTTCTTGATCATTTTTATTTAAATGTGTGAATACTAAAACCTTTAAGGTCTTAGTCAAACCTTGACATCCTTTAAAAATTACATTTATGGACACAGTACATATGCCATGTACAATGCTCTCCTATGGATGTAGATGCAGCAGACATCAAATGATCCAGTGATGTTGCCAGTCCACAGGGAAGACAACCTTGAAGAAGTGCCATATGTGCCAATTTAGTAAAGCATCAAAGGCAAACTCTACAATGGGTCCAGTGGAGTGGATCCTGCCATTCATCACTAAGTTTTAATGACTTTGAGTGCGTGGGTATTTTGTCATTATGCATGTCTCTGTACCCTAAACTCTGTACAAAAGAGGTTGGGGTCCCAGTAGACTGGATGGAGAGTTGTGAGCAGCCATGTGTATACTAGGAATCCAACACAGTCTCCCTGGAAGACCAGCCAGTGCTCTTATCTGCTGATCTATCTCTCTAGCCCATATCTATTAAGCTCAGCATAGAGAAGGCAGATGCAAAGGAATCTTGGTGTTCCAGACCAGCTTGATCTTCATAGCAAAGCCCAGGCCAGGGAAGTTTATATACTCAGTATCTGGGTGCTGAGCTATGATGCTGAACATCTCTCAGGGCCGGCTTATGAAGGAGAAGCCACAGTGAGCTCATGTACAGGTGCAGGATGTGCTGCCTGGTGGTCGGCTCTGACGCAAGCTGTTTTCCCTAACAGACAGAACAGGTCTAACTGACCATTATTCTGATTGGTCCTCAGTGGAGCTTACAGTTGTGGAATTTCTTAAAATTAACAAACTTCAGAGCATACAGAACATAACAAGCTAGGATGGGTTCAGCAAGACCCTGCTCTATGTCAAGATATTTTTCTGGGTCAATGACAGGGAGGCATATTATAGCAACAATATGAGATAGCTAGCAGGCATGGAACAAGATGTCTACAGTTAGTCTAGAGGGGCAGACCTTACAGTGACGACATAAAAACTCTTTGTAAACTACATATGATATCTTCCATAAAGATTGTTTTTATAGATTGACTCTATGTGACACCTTGCCTACAGTCAGTTGTGTAGGCATTTTCTTCATCAATGGGGGCCTTATAGTCTGTGGAGAACAATCCATACTCTTGGCAACAGCCTGGCTCATTTGGGGGATACCCTTGGGACCTTTTTGGTTAACAACTCAATTAGACAAATTCCCATACCAGAAGCTTCATTTAATGACAAGAAATGTGAACTTGGGCCTCTGTCTTCCCCACTATTTGGTAATTTCATTTTCATTTCCCTCGTATATGTAAACATTTTAAGAATCTTATGTGTTAGGTTCCCATACTACCCCAAAATAGCCCTTAATTTTAGCTGTCTCTCCATGTATTCCCTCTCTTATCCCCCCTCTCCCTTCCTCTTCTCCACTGGATCTTCCTGTTCTAGTCCCCCATCCATCCATGACTATATATTCTGCTTCCATTAACCATTTGCTCCCACGGGATGGATTCTTTGTTAATGACATGCATGCATTGATCTGCCTCCTCTTGTTTAGTTGAGTTGCTTTTGTCAGGACTCCATAAGAGAGAAACGCACAAGAAAACTTCTGGTGGTATGTTGACAGCTTCTTGATAATTGGCATACTCACGCTGATTGGCCGAGTAATATTAACTGAGAGCGATTCACTGCTGAATCAAGATTGGTGGTGAGGGAAGACCCATGGGGGATATATGATTTTTGGTGTGAGTATAAATAAGGCTCTACAGTATGTGAGAAGAGATTGGCTTTCTTTTTTTTTTTCATTTTTTATTAGGTATTTAGCTCATTTACATTTCCAATGCTATACCAAAAGTCCCCCATACCCACCCACCCCCACTCCCCTGCCCACCCACTCCCCCTTTTTGGCCCTGGTGTTCCCCTGTACTGGGGCATATAAAGTTTGCAAGTCCAATGGGCCTCTCTTTCCAGTGATAGCCGACTAGGCCATCTTTTGATATATATGCAGCTAGAGTCAAGAGCTCCGGGGTACTGGTTAGTTCATAATGTTGTTCCACCTATAGGGTTGCAGATCCCTTTAGCTCCTTGGCTACTTTCTCTAGCTCCTCCATTGGGAGCCCTGTGATCCATCCATTAGCTGACTGTGAGCATCCACTTCTGTGTTTGCTAGGCCCCGGCATAGTCTCACAAGAGACAGCTACATCTGGGTCCTTTCAATAAAATCTTGTTAGTGTATGCAATGGTGTCAGCGTTTGGATGCTGATCATGGGGTGGATCCCTGGATATGGCAGTCTCTACATGGTCCATCCTTTCATCTCAGCTCCAAACTTTGTCTCTGTAACTCCTTCCAAGGGTGTTTTGTTCCCACTTCTAAGGAGGGGCATAGTGTCCACACTTCAGTCTTCATTTTTCTTGAGTTTCATGTGTTTAGGAAATTGTATCTTATATCTTGGGTATCCTAGGTTTTGGGCTAATATCCACTTATCAGTGAGTACATATTGTGTGAGTTCCTTTGTGAATGTGTTACCTCACTCAGGATGATGCCCTCCAGGTCCATCCATTTGGCTAGGAATTTCATAAATTCATTCTTTTTAATAGCTGAGTAGTACTCCATTGTGTAGATGTACCACATTTTCTGTATCCATTCCTCTGTTGAGGGGCATCTGGGTTCTTTCCAGCTTCTGGCTATTATAAATAAGGCTGTTATGAACATAGTGGAGCATGTGTCCTTCTTACCCGTTGGGGCATCTTCTGGATATATGCCCAGGAGAGGTATTGCTGGATCATCTGGTAGTACTATGTCCAATTTTCTGAGGAACCGCCAGACTGATTTCCAGAGTGGTTGTACAAGCCTGCAATACCACCAACAATGGAGGAGTGTTCCTCTTTCTCCACATCCACGCCAGCATCTGCTGTCACCTGAATTTTTGATCTTAGCCATTCTGACTGGTGTGAGGTGGAATCTCAGGGTTGTTTTGATTTGCATTTCCCTGATGATTAAGGATGTTGAACATTTTTTCAGGTGCTTCTCTGCCATTCGGTATTCCTCAGGTGAGAATTCTTTGTTCAGTTCTGAGCCCCATTTTTTAATGGGGTTATTTGATTTTCTGAAGTCCACCTTCTTGAGTTCTTTATATATGTTGGATATTAGTCCCCTATCTGATTTAGGATAGGTAAAGATCCTTTCCCAATCTGTTGGTGGTCTTTTTGTCTTATTGACGGTGTCTTTTGCCTTGCAGAAACTTTGGAGTTTCATTAGGTCCCATTTGTCAATTCTCGATCTTACAGCACACGCCATTGCTGTTCTGTTCAGGAATTTTTCCCCTGTGCCCATATCTTCAAGGCTTTTCCCCACTTTCTCCTCTATAAGTTTCAGTGTCTCTGGTTTTATGTGAAGTTCCTTGATCCACTTAGATTTGACCTTAGTACAAAGAGATAAGTATGGATCGATGCGTATTCTTCTACATGATAACAACCAGTTGTGCCAGCACCAATTGTTGAAAATGCTGTCTTTCTTCCACTGGATGGTTTTAGCTCCCTTGTCGAAGATCAAGTGACCATAGGTGTGTGGGTTCATTTCTGGGTCTTCAATTCTATTCCATTGGTCTACTGGTCTGTCTCTATACCAGTACCATGCAGTTTTTATCACAATTGCTCTGTAGTAAAGCTTTAGGTCAGGCATGGTGATTCCACCAGAGGTTCTTTTATCTCTGAGAAGACTTTTTGCTATCCTAGGTCTTTTGTTATTCCAGATGAATTTGCAAATTGCTCCTTCTAATTCGTTGAAGAATTGAGTTGGAATTTTGATGGGGATTGCATTGAATCTGTAGATTGCTTTTGGCAAGATAGCCATTTTTACAATGTTGATCCTGCCAATCCATGAGCATGGGAGATCTTTCCATCTTCTGAGATCTTCTTTAATTTCTTTCTTCAGAGATTTGAAGTTTTTATCATATAGATCTTTCACTTCCTTAGTTAGAGTCACGCCAAGATATTTTATATTATTTGTGACTATTGAGAAGGGTGTTGTTTCCCTAATTTCTTTCTCAGCCTGTTTATTCTTTGTATAGAGAAAGGCCATCAACTTGTTTGAGTTTATTTTATATCCAGCTACTTCACCGAAGCTGTTTATCAGGTTTAGGAGTTCTCTGGTAGAATTTTTAGGGTCACTTATATATACTATCATATCATCTGCAAAAAGTGATATTTTGACTTCCTCTTTTCCAATTTGTATCCCCTTGATCTCCTTTTGTTGTCGAATTGCTCTGGCTAATACTTCAAGTACTATGTTGAAGAGGTAGGGAGAAAGTGGGCAGCCTTGTCTAGTCCCTGATTTTAGTGGGATTGCTTCCAGTTTCTCTCCATTTACTTTGATGTTGGCTACTGGTTTGCTGTAGATTGCTTTTATCATGTTTAGGTATGGGCCTTGAATTCCTGTTTTTTCCAAAACTTTTATCATGAATGGGTGTTGGATCTTCTTAAATGCTTTTTCTGTATCTAACGAGATGATCATGTGGTTTTTGTCTTTGAGTTTGTTTATATAATGGATTACATTGATGAATTTTCGTATATTAAACCATCCCTGCATCCCTGGAATAAAACCTACTTGGTCAGGATGGATGATTGCTTTAATATGTTCTTGGATTCGGTTAGCGAGAATTTTATTGAGGATTTTTGCATCGATATTCATAAGAGAAATTGGTCTGAAGTTCTCTATCTTTGTTGGGTCTTTCTGTGGTTTAGGTATCAGAGTAATAGTGGCTTCATAAAATGAGTTGGGTAGAGTACCTTCTACTTCTATTTTGTGAAATAGTTTGTGCAGAACTGGAATTAGATCTTCTTTGAAGGTCTGATAGAACTCTGCACTAAATCCGTCTGGTCCTGGGCTTTTTTTGGCTGGGAGACTATTAATAACTACTTCTATTTCTTTAGGTGTTATGGGACTGTTTAGATGGTCAACTTGATCCTGATTCAACTTTGGTACCTGGTATCTGTCCAGAAATTTGTCCATTTCGTCCAGGTTTTTCAGTTTTGTTGAGTATAGCCTTTTGTAGAAGGATCTGATGGTGTTTTGGATTTCTTCAGGATCTGTTGTTATGTCTCCCTTTTCATTTCTCATTTTGTTAATTAGGATTTTGTCCCTGTGCCCTTTAGTGAGTCTAGCTAAGGGTTTATCTATCTTGTTGATTTTCTCAAATAACCAACTCCTCGTTTGGTTAATTCTTTGAATAGTTCTTCTTGTTTCCACTTGGTTGATTTCACCCCTGAGTTTGATTATTTCCTGCCGTCTACTCCTCTTGGGTGAATTTGCTTCCTTTTTTTCTAGAGCTTTTAGATGTGTTGTCAAGCTGCTAGTATGTGCTGTCTCCCGTTTCTTCTTGGAGGCACTCAGAGCTATGAGTTTCCCTCTTAGAAATGCTTTCATTGTGTCCCATAGGTTTGGGTACGTTGTGGCTTCATTTTCATTAAACTCTAAAAAGTCTTTAATCTCTTTCTTTATTCCTTCCTTGACCAAGGTATCATTGAGAAGAGTGTTGTTCAGTTTCCCCGTGAATGTTGGCTTTCAGTTATTTATGTTGTTATTGAAGATCAGTCTTAGGCCATGGTGGTCTGATAAAATACATGGGACAATTTCAATATTTTTGTATCTTTTGAGGCCTGTTTTGTGACCAATTATATTGTCAATTTTGGAGAAGGTCCCGTGAGGTGCTGAGAAGAAGGTATATCCTTTTGTTTTAGGATAAAATGTTCTGTAGATATCTGTCAGGTCCATTTGTTTCATAACTTCTGTTAGTTTCACTGTGTCCCTGTTTAGTTTCTGTTTCCACGATCTGTCCATTGATGAAAGTGGTGTGTTGAAGTCTCCCACTATTATTGTGTGAGGTGCAACATGTGCTTTGAGCTTTACTAAGGTGTCTTTAATGAATGTGGCTGCCCTTGCATTTGGAGCGTAGATATTCAGAATTGTGAGTTCCTCTTGGAGGATTTTACCTTTGATGAGTATGAAGTGTCCCTCCTTGTCTTTTTTGATAACTTTGGGTTGGAAGTCGATTTTATCCGATATTAAAATGACTACTCCAGCTTATTTCTTCAGACCATTTGCTTGGAAAATTGTTTTCCAGCCTTTCACTCTGAGGTAGTGTCTGTCTTTTTCCCTGTGATGGGTTTCCTGTAAGCAGCAGAATGTTGGGTCCTGTTTGTGTAGCCAGTCTGTTAGTCTATGTCTTTTTATTGGGGAGTTGAGACCATTGATATTAAGAGATATTAAGGAAAAGTAATTGTTGCTTCCTGTTATTTTTGTTGTTAAAGTTGGCATTCTGTTCTTGTGGCTGTCTTCTTTTAGTTTTGTTGAGGGATTATCTTCTTGTTTTTTCTAGGGCGTGGTTCCCGTCCTTGTATTGGTTTTTTTTCTGTTATTATCCTTTGAAGGGCTGGATTCTTGGAGAGATAATGGGTGAATTTAGTTTTGTCGTGGAATACTTTGGTTTCTCCATCTATGGTAATTGAGAGTTTGCCTGGGTATAGTAGCCTGGGCTGGAATTTGTGTTCTCTTAGTATCTGTATAACATCTGTCCAGGCTCTTCTGGCTTTCATAGTCTCTGGTGAAAAATCTGGTGTAATTCTGATAGGCTTGCCTTTATATGTTACTTGACCTTTTTCCCTTACTGCTTTTAGTATTCTATCTTTATTTAGTGCATTTGATGTTCTGATTATTATGTGTCAGGAGGAATTTCTTTTCTGGTCCAGTCTATTTGGAGTTCTGTAGGCTTCTTGTATGTTCATGGGCATCTCTTTCTTTAGATTTGGGAAGTTTTCTTCAATAATTTTGTTGAAGATGTTTGCTGGTCCTTTGAGTTGAAAATCTTCATTCTCATCCACTCCTATTATGAGTAGGTTTAGTCTTCTCATTGTGTCCTGGATTTCCTGGATGTTTTGAGTTAGGATCTTTTTGCATTTTCCATTTTTTTTGATTGTTGTGCCGATGTTCTCTATGGAATCTTTTGCACCTGAGATTCTCTCTTCCATCTCTTGTATTCTGTTGCTGATGCTGGCATCTATGGTTCCAGATTTCTTTCCTAGGGTTTCTATCTCCAGTGTTGCCTCACTTTGGGTTTTCTTTATTGTGTCTACTTCCCTTTTTAGGTCTAGTATGGTTTTGTTCAATTCTATCACCTGTTTCGATGTGTTTTCCTGTTTTTCTATAAGGACTTCTACCTGTTTGGTTGTGTTTTCCTGTTTTTCTTTAAGGACTTGTAACTCTTTAGCAGTGTTCTCCTGTATTTCCTTAAGTGAGTTATTAAATTCCTTCTTTATGTCCTCTACCATCATCATGAGAAATGCTTTTAAATCCAGGTCTACCTTTTCAGGTGTGTTAGGATGTCCTGGACTGGGCGAAGTGGGAGTGCTGGGTTCTGATGATGGTGAGTGGTCTTGGTTCCTGTTAGTAGGATTCTTACGTTTACCTTTTGCCATCTGGCAATCTCTGGAGTTAGTTGTTATAGTTGTCTTTGTTTAGAGATTGTTCCTCTGTTGCTTTTGTTACCCTCTATCAGCAGACTTGGGAGACTAGCTCTCTCCTCTGAGTTTCAGTGGTCAGAGCAGTCTCTGTAGGCAAGCTCTCCTCTTTCAGGGAAGGTGCACAGTTATCTGGTGTTTGGACCTCCTCCTGGCTGAAGATGAAGGCCCAAAACAAGATCTTTCCCAGAAGCTGTGTTGCTTTGGCCAGGAAGGTGGCCGGTTGTCTGGAGCCGAAGATGACGCAGCCTCAGAAGCTCTGTGGCTCTCGCCAGGAAGGTGGTCGGTTGTCTGGAGCCGAAGGTGGCACTGCCTCAGAAGCTCTGTGGCTCTCGCCAGGAAGGTGGCCGGTTGTCTCGAGATTGGCTTTCTTGTAGAGTGCTGTGCAACTGTTGTTGGTGTTAAATCTTCAGTGGTTTTTTTTTTTTAATTTTATTTTTATTTATTTATTTATTTATTTATTTATTTATTTATTGCCAGAAAACTTTTCCTGGCATTCCTGTTGGCCCTTGTCCAACTTGTGACAATTTGCCTGAGGACTGGCTGTTCTGCTAGATTGTGCCACTACTGCTTATTGTGTTTGCAGTCCTGACTACTGAATTGGACTGCTGGTATATTCATGAACTGTTTGTGAGTGGATCGAACTGTCACTGCTGAGATGTGAATTGAACTGCTAATTTCCTGACAACACAAATGGGATTTGCCTAAAGAACCATTTCTAAACTCGTCTGCTTCCCCCCATATCCTTTCTTTTCCACATGCCAGGTGGGTTGTGGGCTAGAAAGGAGGTTAAAGCATTTAAGAACCATCATAAAAAGTAAGCATTGAAAAAAACTAAATGTGGGGAGGAAAAATAAAAGAAAAAATTAAATTTTCACTCTATCACTTGTTTTATAGATTGTTCTAATCAGTGCGAGATGCAATCTCAAAGTAGTTTTGATTTACATTTCTCTGATGACTAAGAATGTTGAACATTTCTTTAATCAATCATTCGTCTTTCCTCTTTTGAGAATTCTCTTACCCCATTTTAAAATTCAGTTGTTTTCTTTATATCTCATTTTTTGAGTTCTATTTTGTCTTTTAGCCCTCTATCGGATGTATGGATGGTAAATATCTTTCACATTCTGTAGGCCAACACTTTGTCTGAATGATAGTGTCCTTTGTCTTATAGAAGCTTTTGTGTTTCATGAGGTCCCAGTTATTAATTGTTGATCTTAGTGTCTGTGTTATTGGTGTTCTGTTTAGAGAGTCATCTCCTACAGCAATACATTCAAGGCTATTGCCCACTTTCACTTTTATCAGGTTAAGTGTGTGTAGCTGGTGTTTGCTACTTTGTGAGTTCTTTCTCCCACTCTCTCAGTTAGGGTTTTACTGCTGTGGAGAGACACTATGACCAAAGCAACTCGTATAAAGGACATTATTTAATTGGGGCTGGCTTACAGGTTTAGAGGTTCAGTCCATTATCATCAAGGTGTGAGCATGGCAGTGTCCAGGTAGATGTGGGCTTAGAGGAGCTGAGAGTTCTATATCTTCATCCAAAGGCAGAGAGGAGAATTCATTTTAGGAAAGATTCCTGCTATTAATAAGCTTTCCTGTTATTACTAAACATATATCAATCACTAGGTATTAGTTCACCCCTTTTGAGCAGATTTCTGCAGATCTACAAAGAGGTACTGTCTTGTAGTGATGCTATACAGCCAAATAGATGACTTTTTTTTTTTTTTTTGAGACAGGGTTTCCCTGTCTGTCTGTCCTGGAACTCACCTTGTAGACCAGGCTGGCCTTGAACTCAGAAATCCACCTGCCTCTGCCACCCGAGTGCTGGGATTAAGGGCGTTCGGCACCACTCCTGACATAGATGACTTCTTAATTCTTAATGATATGTTAGGTCCATTTGGTTTATAACACCAGTTAGCTTCAGCGTTTCTCTGCTTAGTTTAGTTTTTGTCTGGATGACCTGTCTGTTGGCAAGAGTCAAGTAGTGAAGTCTCTCACTACCAGTGAGTGGAACAATATATGATTTAAGCTGTACTAATGTTCTTTTATGAATTTGAGTTGCAATATATTTGGGCCATATGCATCTAAAATTGCAATGTGCTCTAGGTGGACATTTCATTTGATGAGTATGTGTCTCTTTTGATTAGTTTTGTGTTGAAGTCTAGTTTGTCAGATATTAAAATGGCTATACCAGCTTTCTTCTTAGGTCTATTTGCTCAGAATATTTTTTCCTCCATTTTTACCCTGATGTCCATCCTTGAGGTTAAGATGTGTTTCTGTTTCTTGGATGCATCAGAAGGTTGGATACTGTTTTTTATATCCATATTGTTAGTTTGTGTCTTTTTATGGGGAATTGAGACCATTGATATTGAGAGATAATGAGCAGTGTTTTTTTGTTTTTTTCTGAGACAGGGTTTCTCTGTGTAGCCCTGGCTGTCCTGGAATTCACTTTGTAGACCAGGCTGGCCTCGAACTCAGAAATCCGATTGCTTCTGCCTCCTGAGTGCTGGGATTAAAGGCATGTGCCACCACGCCAGGCACATTATTTATTTCTTGTGTGTCTTCTTTATTTTTTGTTTGTGGATCATTTATTTCTTAGGCGTGGTTGGCTCAAGTTTTCCTTCTGTTAATTTCTTTAGAGGTTGATTTTTAGCTAGAGATTGCTTAACTTTTTGTGTGTATGTGTTTTTTTTTTGTTTGTTTGTTTTTGTTTTTGTTTTTGTTCTTTTTTGTTTTTTGTTTTTTTGTTTTTTTGAGACAGGGTTTCTCTTTATAGCCCTGGCTGTCCTGGAACTCACTCTGTCTATTAGGCTGGCCTTGAACTCAGAATTCCAGCTGCCTCTGCCTCCCAAGTTAAACTTTGGTTTTATCATGCAATGTTTTTCTTTTTTCCAAGTACTATAATTGGTACTTGGATGATACTTTTTTCTTAGTATAGTAGTCTAGGCTGGCACTTGTGGTGTCTTCAAATTTTAGAACATCTGTCCAGGCTGTTGTGGGTTTTAGGATCTTATTCGGGAATTCAGGTGTTATTCTAATAGGTCTGCCTCTGTATGTAACTTGGTCTTTTTACCCATCCTCCTTTTAATGTTTTTCTTTGTTATGTGAAGTTTAGTGTTTTGATGGTTATGTGACAAAGGGACTTTCTTTTCTAGCCCAGTCTATTTGGTGTTCAGGATGTCTTTTGCACCTTTATAGGCATTATCTTCTTTAGGTTAGGAAAAATTTTCTTCTATGATTTTGTTGGAAATATTTTCTGTGACTTTCACCTGTGTTTACTTTTGGTTTTTGGAGGCACAGTCCCTCGGTGTATTGCTGGCTGTCCTGGAACCCACTATGTAGACCAGGCTGGTCTGGAACTCAGAGAGCCACTTGCCTCTGCCTCCCTAGTACTGGACCTGAAGGTGTGAGCCACTCCCACCCGGCTTGACCTGTGTTTCCTCCCCTTCTTTTATTTTTCTTATTCTTAGATTTGTCTTTTCATGGTGTCCTGGATTACCTGAATGTTTTGTGCCAGGATATTTTCAGATTTAATGTTTTCTTTACTGAAGGACCTATTCTGTCTAGGATTTTGTTGAAACACCTTAGATTCTCTCTTCCATTCTTGCTATTCTGTTAGTGAGGCTTGCCTCTCATGTTCCTGTTAGAATTATTTACTTTCTATTCCTAAATTATTTACTTTCATATTTCCCTCAGCCTAGGGTTCCTTTTTTGATTTTATTTCTGTTTTCAGGTCTTGAACTGTTTTATCCATTTCCTTCCACCATTTGTGTTTTCATATATTACTTTTGTGATTTTTAATATTAATTTCCTCTTAAGGACCTCTATCCTATTAATAAAGGCTATCTTAAGATCGTGTGTGTGTGTGTATACAGGCGTATACACTTTAGCTTTGTTGTAACATTTAGTGTCTGCTGTGCTAGAGTTGTTGAGCTCTGTTGGATTCCCACCATCCTGGCCGCTACTGATTTGTCTTTTTGCTGGTATATGAGTATCTGGGCTTAGAAAGATCATATTTTAGGTACTGATTTCTGGTCTTCATTGTGTGAGTATTTTGGTTGTTTTTGTTTTTGTTAATATTTCTCATTCATGTGAGACTGTAGTAACTGTGTATCACCTGGTAGGGATTACTTCTAGAATCCTGATAGTTGTATCCACTGGGGATTCTAGGTAAAATGTATTTCTAGGGATTGGGAGCTGACAATTAAGAGTAAGGAAGGGCTAGGAGGGGGTGGGCTGTGTGTGAGGGGTCCACAGGAGGGAGGAAAGTAGGGTGTTTCATCGGGATCTGCTTATCCCCTGGTAATAGATGAGGAAAGTGAGGAGAGGCCACAGAGAAGAAGATCTGCAACAGAGGTGGAGATGAGAATGATGGGTCAGACTTGGAATAATGGAGAAGATGTGTAGATCTGAAATAGCCTTCATGGTTTCCTGGTGAGAGTGACCTGTAGATTCCCAAGGAATGCCTATTGACTTTGGGGACTGGGATAAGCCATGAGTGGGAGAGAAAGAAGCTTGGAGTAGAAGATCTGTGTGGTCCACTGGAGAAAGGGACAGACCAAAAGGGGAGTCACAGCAGATGGTGGACTTTAGAACTCAGAATGAGCCTTGGGAATTGGATTTTGAGGAGGTGAGGTAGTTAGCCTATGTGTTTCCCAGGCTGGATTCTCTCTTCTTAATGTACTAGCCATTTGCAGATCCTTCTTTGACTTCCTCCAATGATGGAGGGAGACCTGGAATTGTAACCTGCACTAATCCTCTTTATCCTCTACGTTGCTTTTTAAAAATTTATAGATTTTTTTAACTTTGAGATTATAATATAATTAATTACACTTCTCCTTTCCCTTTTCTCTAGCCCATAAAACTCTCCCATTCATTTCCAAATGGATGGTTTCTTTTTTTTTAATTACTGTTACATGTGCCTGCTCCACGTGTGTGTATGTGTGTGAATGCGCAGACACGCGCGCGTGCGCATGCTCCACATACCACCCCTCCACTCCTATATATTATCTGCTCAGCCTATATAAAAGTATTCGTATATATGTTTTCAACCTGCCCATGTGGTAATGGATAACCACTTGATGCTTTCCTCTGTGGAAGACTATCCCTCCCACTCCCAGATTTCCTTAGGTGCCTGTTTGTTCTTTGTGGATGACTGAGGCCTCCTGGACTTTTCCTTGGTCACTTTGTTATGAATATTGGCATTGTCTCATTCAGCCCATGTTTGGGCAGACATGTTGGTGGGATTTTATGGATATAGCTTCTGATATTCCTAAGAGATGCTCTATTACAAAAAACTCCCTTTAGCTTCCATTCTTCCCACCCCTTCTCTGTTTGATAATATTTCCTTACATGCAGGAATGTCTAAGTTGCTCCTTTTTTTGGTTAAACTTTTATCACATCCACTAGATTAATGGCTTTATTCCAGGTGCCTCCAACAGCAAAGGAAAGTCCAATCTCTGCTGAATGGGTAGTCAGATTTCCCCACTCCCAGTGTCTTGGTTATTCCAGGAATAGTAATGTGTGAAAGAGTGCTCACAATATAAGTATATAGAACTAATTAATATTAATAGCTATTCCAGAGTTTAGCATGGCCTTACCTGTGTTCAACACCTGCTCTACGTCTAGAGAGAGGTGGGTTCTTCTAATTAACCTAAGCATTAAAAATCCCTTGTTTATTAACTCCCACAGAGTGAAAAGAAATTTGCATGCATAGGTGTTCCTCATGCATGCTGCTAGCTCTTTTAAACCATTTGATTTAGGTTCCAAAGGAATCATAATTTAACCTTTGTATGGTAGCAGATTGTGAAGAATGGTCATAATCGTACATTTAATGTCATCATATGTTCATGTCTGTGTATCAGAATTTAAATAATCTTTGAAAATTATTAATGTCTCTTTAATATACTGATTACAAAGCAAACAAAACAAAACAAAACAACCCCAAAACAATCCAAAGAGCTTCATGAGCACTGCAGTGTCGCAATACCATATTTATAGGTTTGTGATCTCCCTCTGGTTTTTGTTTGCTACAAGGTTCAGGTATTGCTCTCATTGTGTGAGAAAGTATTTATGCTGCATCTCAGCTACAAAAATGATCCTGAGCCCTTAGTGATCTGTTCTTTGCCAGCTGACCCTGAAGACTAGACAGTAGATGGCAGTAGAGCAGCATGAAGGGAAAGCATGGCATTTCTGTGTCTCTCAGGCTCCTTGCCAGGTGCCTGCAAAATGAGCCTCCAGCATCTGCTCCCATAGCACAGGAAGCAGCTGCAGCACCCAGTGTCTGCAGTACACAGTGACTCCAACAAACAGCAGCTTCCTCAGATGCCCTCCAGGTGTTTCACTCAGGAGTGGCCTGCTGTGAATAGGTTTTGGTTGGACTCTACTATATTAGAAGTCCTCCATTGGGGTCCTTTAAATCCTCTTCTTAGCAAGGAAAAAAAATTAAAATCACAGATCCTCTTGTTTCTCATAGACTAACTGTAATGATTAATCTTTTTGTCATGGTGAATGGATTTAGGGTCATCTATGAGACAAACCTTTGGGCATGCCTTCAAACGCATTTGCAGAGAGGTTTAACGAAAGGAAGGTGACGCTATAATCCTATACTGTAGCCCTAGACTAAATACAAGGGGGGGGGGGAAGCCAGGTGAGCACTGCATCCCTGGTTCTCAGTCTCCTGATTGGCTGAGAGCAGAGCCAGCAGCCTCCCATGCTGCTGCAACAGAGATGCTATACTGAAGTGGAAACTTAGGGATTCTTTGGAAAGTCACTGTGTTGGCAGATGCTGCTTTGGTGGGGCAAACATATGAATGAATGCTTTCCTGAAGCAGATATTAGGAAAAATATGGTTTGCTGAAGCAGACACGAGAAGGAATGTTTTTTTTTTTTTTTTTTTTTTTCTGAAGCAGACACAGGTGAAAGGGAGTTTTGCTAGAGCAAACATGTGAAATGATGGAGGATTCTTCACTCATTCCACACATGTATTGATTCATCTTACATGTGTTGTGGAGCTCCTTTCGTCTGTCAAGAGTCTATAGAGAGAAATGCACCACAAACTCCTGGTGGTGTGCTGGCAGCTTCTTCTTTTATCCTTAGACTCCAGCTGATTGGCAGAGTGATGTCAGCTGATAAAGACTAGAGTGAAGATTTTCTAAGACAGACTCATGTGCGAAGGCAAGACACTTGATGGCTGGGGTGGGGGAGTATACATGGGACTCAATCTACGATGAGAGGGACTTGTCTGTAGAACTAGCTTTGCAACACTTCTTGATCTTCAATTTGTTAAGAAAGGCACAGGTGAGAACTTCTAGTGTTCCTGGTTGTCCTAATCTCTCCTGATGACTCGTGTCAATTTGGCTGAGTCCTGGCTGTTCCTGCAAAGTTTTCTACATGTTCTGATTCCCGTTTTGTATCCAGACTCTACCAAACTGGGCTGCTGGTAGATTGTTGAAGTATTTGCAAGCTGCTGTTGCTGACTTGTGAACTGAACTGCTTACCTGACAATGTAGGTGGGATTTGCTCTAAATAGCAATTTCTAAACAGGACCACTTTGCCTGAATCCTAATAACCTTTCTTTCCCACTCCCTCTGGTGGATAATGGGAAGAAAGGAGGTTAAAACACTTAAGAAACATTTTAAAAGTTAGGGTTAGAAAAATTTAAGCCTACACCATATCATCTTGTTTCCCCTCCCATTGCAGAGTGTTCTTTCCAACTGTGATCCAAAATAAGACTGTTATCTTAGGCTGTTCTTGTCATATATTTTGTTGTACCAACAAGAAACATAACCAATTTTTCTGAATGCAACTATTTTTCTGATCTCCAATTTCCAGCGTCAGGATAAATTAGCTCAAGATTCACTCTTACTCTCCCAAGGTACATTTTTCATTCATGCATTATTAAAGATTAGTTGCAGGTCTGAACACTAGGATCTAGGATGACATAGCATTCTTTGGGAATTTCTCTGGTTGTCATGACAAATCTGAGGAGCAGCAAGTGCTCTTGTTCACTGAGGCATCTCCCCACCTCCAATGTTTTGTTTTGGTTAAATGAGACAAGTTCCATGGATCCTGATACCATATCTGTCTTATGCTTTCTGGAGATGAAATCCAGGTATTTCTGTGTGTTGGACAAAGCACTATACTAATTGAGCTACATTCTAGCCATCCTCTCTCCTGCTGTCTCTGCTTTAAACTATATGATTTCTGTACCACAACTCTTTCTCTCATCCTATAGTTCATAAGATGAATTAAGTACCTGTCTTCTGTGGACCCCAGCAAAACCTGATAAACCCTCAGTAAGTGCCTGACACCTTTTAAAGTTTTATTTTACTTTGCATGTATGGATATTTTGCCTGCATGTTTGCCAGTGTACCACATGCATGTAGTACCACAGGAGACCAGAAGGTGGCAACAGACATCCTGGAACTGGAGTTACAGACTGTTGGAGTAAACTAAGATACTGACTGATACATTGAATTACTTAATAGTTTATGTAAAGCACTGAGTGATACTCAGTTATAAGATTAACTTCACTTGCCACCTGGAATAGAATGACATGGAGAAATAGCTGAAACAATGCCTCATTGCCCTTAAGATCCTGCTGCCTCACAAATTGTGAAATTGCTTGTCAGCCTCACCTTGTGGTCTTAGAGTACAAAATGAGAATGCAAACCAGAAATAGGCCTTTTTAGGAGCTATCCTGGTTTTAAAATCCACCGGTGCCTATGCCTCTCTTGCGCTCTGGTGTTGGTGTGCTTTGTCCAGAGATTCCCACTAGGCTGTGTGTCACAATGTAGGTGCTGGGAATTAGACCACAGTTCTCTGGAGGATCAGCCAGTGCTGTTCAGCTGAGTCAGCTCTCCAGCCCCACCTGACACCTTTACAACCCTCACACAGTGACTGTCTCACCTTCACACCACTAGGATAGCTTTTTTTTTTTTTTTTTTAAAGACAGGCCACTTATCCCACTTTATTTCTTAGATATATTTCGATTGAAGTAGAATTGCAACATCTCTGCTTGCCTCCCTCTATACCTTCTCAGTTACTCTCCTTCCAACCCATTCCAAGTTCTTCCTCTTAATAGCTTCTTTTTCTTTCTCCATCATTGTTACCTATGTCTGTGTAGGTAACAATGTATGTGTGCCTGTGTTTCCACAAACAGGTATATGAATGCAACATGCTGAGTCTGTTTTGTTGTTTGTGTGTGTATGGTTTCAGGGCTGACTGCTATCCACTGGCCATCCAATAAGAGGCTCATTGGTGGAGAGGCTAATTCTAGCTCAGCAACCATCAGTTGCCTGCAATTCTTCGTCTAGGGGATGGGCCCCACAGAAGTTCCCTCTTTCATCTTTGTTGCTCTTGAATCTGTCTTGTCTATGCAGTTATTTCTAGGAGAGACTGTTTCCCACTAGACCTCCTGCTGTTCTGGTTTTTGTAATCTTTCCATCCTTTCTGTACAGGGGCATAAATGCAGGAGCTCTAATGTTGATATATCAGTGGGGACTGGCCTCCCCAAGATCTGTTGATCTCTGTGCTGTGTGCAGTCATGATTCTCTGTGTCAGTCTGTTTGCTTCTTTGATGAGGGTTGGTAACTATGGTTATCCACAAAATATGAGTCTCACACAAAGAGTGCAACTATTTTCATTGACTGTTTCATTTACATAGTAACACTGATATATTTATTAGGAATATGTTTAACTTTAATTTTAGGTTTACCAATTTGTTTGTTCCAGCCTTTCACTTGGAAGGCTCCATGACCCTTATCTGTGGAAGTTATTTCCCAGTTCTTCCTCCAACCCCCAGGCTCTCAGAAATAAAACTCAGAATCAAAATAAATTTACACATGCTTTGACAATATAGCTAGGCTCTTCTCTGGCTAGATCAAAACTTAGAGTAAACCATTTATTTTAGTCTACATTTTTGCCACATGGCTGGTTACCTGTTCTCAGGTATCAAGCATCCATCTCTTTACACCTTCTCCAGGAAAATTTCCTGCCTGGCTCTAGCCCAGAATTTTCTCTTCTCCCAGATGTTCCATTTTCAATTTCCTGCCTAAGCCAAAGATCAATAGATTTATTATTGACAAGTGCCACAACCATAGAGACACAATATATTATCTCTCAACCTATCAATCAAAGTGAATTAGAAAAATTTTGTGAAGTAGCATTATAATGAAAGTTGTTTTTATAGCTGTTCAATATTTTTAAAAAGTTGTTTTGCAATAGTTTCTCAGTAATTATATTATTAATACTTTATTAATCAGAAGTATTCTTATTCAATAAAATGAAGAGGAAGCCTGGACTAGCGAAAAAGCTCATTGGTTAAGAGTCCTGTAAGGTTGGCCAGCAGATATTGAGCACTGTGTGCTGTAGAGAAATAGCATGAGGTGACTGCTGCAGCCTACTAGCTGTGAGGTGACTTAAGGATATCTGTAAATCCCAGCACACTGGGACACTGAGAAAGCAAACTTTCTTAGCAGAGAACACTGATGTCCGCCAAGTGAGCTGCATGCCTGAGGAAGTGGCCTCCATGATCATTTTTTCATGAGACAGTTTGTTTTAGTTAATCTAGGAAACCCATAATAGCTTTGGACTGCTGACCGATTTCTCAGTCTGCAAGGAGATTTGGGTCACCTTGAACCCAGATAAACTATGGCTTCAGAAACAGAAGCTGGTGAGAATTGGAATCTGTGGGCAATCTTTATTCTGTTTGCCTATAAACAATGCTGGAATATTCAAGAAAGCACAGTTACTCTGTATCTCCTGTGTCCTGATTAATGTGACCTAATTATCCAAGGGACCCCAACACACTAGATATTGACAGTGTGCCAGGAGCTCAGGCAACATGGCATGGCTTTCTGGAGAAGTCTCTATCACCTTATGAAGTAAGAATTTACTTTGTACCTGGCTCTCTTCTTTTAGCCAAGAAATTCTAGGACTTCTTTAGAATAAAATCCAACTTCTAAATCATTTTTTTGTTGAAGTATTATTGACATGTGAAAAGCTGTTCTAATTTATTTTATTAATTTGTTAATTTTATCAATGCCTCATTAGGCACCTTGGATGTTCTGGAACTTGCTGTGTAGACAAGGCTTGGGACACAATCACAGGGATTCACCTGCTGCTACTTCTGCCTCCCAAGTGCTGGGAGTAAGGGTCCACTGTTGAAGTTAGGTTGTTTGCTATAGATTGTAAAGCTAAATACTGGCCCCCAAGATTGATTGCCCCCAGGTGGATAGATCCTCAGGGACAAAGGAATCCACAATACACCATGTGATGCTCTGTCACTTTGTTCCTTATTTAAAACACTAGATTAAATAAACATAGGAAAGCCTGTAGTTGTGCAGAAGAGATGTAGGCATTGTTTCAGTTGCTGAGCTTGGGTCTGAGGAGAGAAGAGAGGGAAAAATGGTGAGAGAGAAGAAGGGAGAAGAAGACATCTTGCGGTGGGTAGATCATGAGAGCACGGCCCTGAGGGCCAGCCAGCTGGAGCAGGAGCAGCTCAGATAGAACACGGGCAGTCATATCTACAGGTCATTGATAGTGAGGTAGAAAAAATAGCATAGAAGGTTGATATCTTCCCAGCTCTAGTGATTTTAAGGCTTATTATGAATGTAAAGGTTTTGTATCTTTTATTTGGGAACTAAATAATCAAAGGTGGTTACAAACTCCCAGTTAATTTTAACCACCATACACAACCATGCCTGGATAGCTGTTCTATTCATGTGTACAAATCAGTGAGTTTGTGTAGATATTGTAGACTAGGACAAGGTCACTCCCATCAAGGCCAAATTGAAACATTACCCTGTCAAGCCCTTTGCAGAAGTGATACTATGTTAGAGGCACCATTAAGACCTAAGAACCCAGCATGATACCCCCAACACCTGCCAAAATGAGAGCAAAAACCAAGTCCATCATAGTCCATAGGTCTGGAAAAGTGCCTGACTATACTAATGTTACATTTGTCCTTTGTAGCTCCATTCTTTGCTAACAGTTCTTGCTAACTGAAGTGTGTCAACCAGGATTTGTATGTGTGTGTGTTTGTGTGCATAAAATACTTTTGGTTATATCATTTGGTGAAGTTCCCTCTATGGCCATGCCCAGACTTTCCTTACACATCTGAGATACAGGCTTTGATATTACAAAGAGAGAGAGTCTCTTAGAGCCCTCTGTCCTGAACAAAAGCCATGAGGATCAGGACTCACAGACACTGATCCTGCAAAATAAGACAATATTAGTTAAGGTTCTCTATAGAAAGAGAACTTGTGGAATAAATATATGTTTGTATATTTTATGTGTATATATATATATATATATATATATATATATATATGTGTGTGTGTGTGTGTGTGTGTGTGTGTATTTGCATATGTATGTGTGAGTGTGTGCATGTGTGGATATAAAGGGTATTTATTAGAGTGTTTTACAGGCTGTGGTCCAGCAAGTCCAAAAAACACTGTCTAGTTAAGGAAAGTACAAGAATCCAGTGGATGTTCAAGTCATGAGACTGGATGTTTCAGTGGGTCTTCTGTATACACCAGAATCCAGCTGTAGACTCTAATGCTAGTGAAGGAATGGATTCTAGCCAGAGTGAGGAGAGGCAAAAACATTCCTTCTTCCGTGTTCTTTATAGGGGTGTCTTCCCCCCATGCCAAAGATGACCCCCAGACTACCATGCTGCGTCCTTGGTGAACAGAGCAAGCCAGAGATGACCTCTGCTCAGTGTCACACAGAGGCAGAGCATAGTACTCCTGAGATGACCCCAAATACCCAGATACCGCCCCAGGTGTGACTAAGATAAGCAAGTACATGGTGGAGAGAAGGAAGAGAAAAAGAAGCAGAAGGATGTGTGAACAATGAACAGAGTCAGAACTAGAGACTTGAGAGTCGTGAGGAACAGCTATTTTTAGTTCCTGGCCCATGTTGCTGTAGAGCGTCATATCCGGATTCCTGGCCCTGCAGGAGAGGGAATATATTACCATCAATAGCTAGTGGATATCCCTGGTCTCGGATGCCACCTGGGGCCATGTTGTTGTCTGAGGGCCCTGTGGATTTGGCCATGTTGACCTGGGCATCCTGAGAGAGCTGGCCTAAATGCCTCAGAGCAGGAAAGATGGCCCAGCACCTCAGCAGTTGCAGTACCCAGGAGATCAGGCCACATACCTCCCCCAGGAAGCACAGGTTACTGGTAGTTTGTCTGCAGGGACTGTGGGTGAGCATGTCCCAAGTGTGTGAGCATGGGAAAGCTGGCTCTGCCACACATCTGCCATGCAGTGCTGTGGTTGAAGGAAAGAGGCCCTCTCTTTATCTCTTGCCACCTGTGGCAGGTGAGGAGAGCTGGCCCCAAGGTCATGAGGCTGGCTCTG
Source organism: Mus musculus (assembly GCF_000001635.26). Lineage (NCBI taxonomy): Eukaryota > Metazoa > Chordata > Mammalia > Rodentia > Muridae > Mus > Mus musculus. The sequence goes on from NT_187027.1 coordinate 2,663,277, forward strand.
TTCCTCACTAGCTGCAATTCTTGGCAAACTAGGCCCTGCACCTTGCCTGGGCAATACAATACAGGCCTGCAGGCAAACCTGCTCCAAGGGCATGAATGCAGGAGAGCTAACTCTGTCTCTTGCTGGTATAGCCCTTGGTGTGTTAGCTGTGGGCAGTGATGGAGAGCCTGTCCTAATGATGATGGTGCAGAATATCTGGCAGTTTAACTACCAACTCAGATAAGACCCAGGCCAAGGTCCAGGGCTTTGAGTTGGCTCACCCCAACATGTGTCCCATCTATGAAGCACATGAAGGGCTTGACCAACAGATCTCAAGCTGCAGGATCTTCTTGACACAGGTCAATCACAAGGTATCCAACAGGAGTTCTGGTGATGATCCAGTAGTAGAAGCCTGAGGTTTTGACCCAGACTAATGACTCATTCCAACGAATATTTGCAAATAAAGAAGTGTGGACAAATATACTGTCAGACATATTGAGATACACTACAGTTTCCACAATGAGCCTCTTTCTCCCTTTTCCTTTTAGGAGCGAGAGTTTGCAAGGAAAGAGGGTGGGTAAGGAGGGACAGGAGAGGAATGGGATTGTGGTGCATGATGTGAAATTCAGAATGAGTCAGTAAATTGTTAAATAAACAGTGAGTCTTTCCACCTAAAGACTTAGTGAGGAGGAGGAGGAGAAGGGGGAGGAGGAGGAGGAGGAGGAGGAGGAGGAGGAGGAGGAGGAGGAGGAGGAGAACAACAACGAGAACGACAAGAACAACAAGAGGAAGCAAACAAGCAAACACACACCTCCCAAGGTTACCTAGTCCCTTGTGTTTCAGTTAATTTCTGATGTAATTTTGACAGCCATGAATAACTAACTTGATGGACCTGGGTCACTGAGTCCCATGTTTGTCCTCAGATTACGGTTATTTGATATCGTCTTTAATGAAGTAAATATCTTAAGACTTGCACTTCCTAATGCAGTCAATATAAATTGATACAATACACATGAGCATAATTATTATTGAGACCTACATAAACCCTAAGCATGTATGGGCATTTTTCCATGAACTGATTGAGAATTACTGACTTATTGGGCACTGTGCTGGGACTGTCCAGGGCTTGTGAAAGGACCAGGATGACATGGATCTGGTTAAAGAAAGTAGTACCCAAACACTACTCCTAGGAGAATTCTATGTCTAATATTTGGTCTGTGTGAGAAATAATGTTGTAGTGATTCCTAGTTCCCTGAAGCTAATCTTTCTCTTATACAATACCTGTGCCTCTCACTCCTATTGGGAAGTGTTAGAACACTATGTAGTGCAGTTCTGACTCAAAGAGCCAGAAGGATGGTTCAGTGGTTAAGAGCAGTTCCTGAGTATCTGAGTTTGGTTCTCAGCATGCTTAATAAGGCAGTTTACAACTGTCTGAAATGCGATCTCCTGGGGCTCCACTGCCTTCTTCTACCATCCAAGGGCACTGTATTCCTGTACACAAACACTCATCTCACACCTCTCCCTCCCCCCCCCCCTTACACAGTCACATACACAGAAGGAGACATATGCACAACAAAAGTATACACATAAACACACACACACACACAGACACACACACACAATTAAAGGGCAGAAAGATATCTCAGTTGTTAGGAGCACTTGGTACTTGTTATTTGGTAAGAGCACTGGTTGTTATTCCAGAGAACTTGTGTTTGGTTTCTAATGTCTCCATGACAGTTCTCAGCTGTCTGTAACCCCCATTCCAATGAAGGAAAGATTAGTTTTATAAGTAAGCAACCATGTTTGGAAGTGACATCTATATGAGGGCCAGGCAGAATGATGAAATAGAGAAAGCTTTGAGAGAACAAGTCTGAAATAGGATATGCTCAACTCTCATGAGAACAGCAAGAAGAGGGAAAAGTGTGGTGTGGTATGAGGTGTGTGTATTGAAGTTTTACTATGACAGTTTTACTAAGTTAGATTATAGAGAGAACATGCAAGGCAGAGGTGAAGACAGAAGTAGCCAGAGAATGAGAAGGAGCCAGAGGACTCAGAACAGATCGCCAAGGTTAGTATGAGGACAACAAAGCAATTCAGTCAGAAGCTGAGAAAAGCGGGATTGACTAAGTCAGCTTGGAAGATTAGGTTGTACGGAGGCTGGAAGCTTTCAGGCGTAAGCCTAGGGAATATTTAGGACAGAAAAGGACATGCTCTGGTCTCAGTCCAAGCAACATATTCCCACAGCTAAGGTTCAGCTTTCATCTTATATCATCATCTGGGGAAATAAAAGTGTCATTTACAAGAAACCTCTACTTAAGTGGAGATGAGTTTCTTCCCTTGGGAAGAAGAAAATTTAAAGACAACAAGAATGAATCAAAGTTCAAGTTTATTAGGAAGAGAAATTAACAGATTTAAATATGAGGTTGAAGAGAAAGAATGGCACTCAGAAAAAGATAGAGAAGACCCAATGACTGGATTTCAACTTCTCAAGACAGAATTGCTATGTTATTCTTCTTGCTTTCATTGGGTTTACTCATTAAATACACCATAGGAAGAAGTCACACAATAAGTAATTAACAAAATCCTCTTGTTAAACATGGAAAAATAAATTTACAGCTCATTGGAAACTGAAGGTCAGTTTCTGATGTCCGTCTCCCAGACCTGCCTCTCCTGACAGGAGACAGAGACCTGGACACAGGTGTCAGCCATTGAAAGAAAAGTCAGGAGCTTTTGAAGTCCCCTAAGATTGCATCTCACACAATAGAAGGAAATAATGAAGAACAAATGCTGATTGGTGATTATTAGAACATGATACCAAATAGGCATCCATACCAACCATAATTCCATTCTAGCAAGTGGCCCCAGCTCAGGAACATGTTCTTCAAGTATTTCCTATCTTACTAGGAGAGATGCATCAGATCTCTGGGCACTGTCCATGCCTATGGCAGTACAGCATCAGACCTGTTAAGGGCCCACAGCAATAGGGCCCAGAGGGAAAAATGTGTGAGCACACACAATGAGTATCTGTCTTTCCTAATGCAAGGGGCTCAGAAACCTACTCTTACTTAATTACTGGCAGACCATTTTTTTCAATTTTTATTAGATTTTTCTTCATTTACATTTCAAATGCTGTCCCGAAAGTCCCCTATACCCTCCCCCTACCCTGCTCCCCTACCTGGCAGAAAAATTATAGATGTCTATTTCCCTAATGTGGGAAGAGGGCAGCCAGTGAGAGACTGTGGAAGCAATAAAGTTGTGGGAGTAGAAGAATCTCCTGTTCAAACCCCAGGTAAGTTTCTTGAACTGTGATTGCACCTCCATAGATGCAGGAGAAAACACAATGGAAGATTGTATGTAAAGATGACTTAATGTCCTTCTATAGGTCTGGTCTCAGCAGGGACCTTCTCTGTGGCATCTCTCTGTCTGTGGGGAATCAGAATCAGGGCTCCATCACCTCCATCAAGAAGCAGTGGATCTATATTTCCTTTATGCTTCATGATAGAGTTAATGTCAGTACAAGCTCCAGAGACTGAGTGTATACATCTTTCCACTAATGAGGCAGGGTACCTTTATACCTTAGCCTTGAGATCTCTAGGGAGACAAGGACTCAGACCCCAATCCCTTTCTTACCTTTATTTCTTCCACACCAGAAAAATGACCACAGTTCCCACCACCAAAGTTCCAAGAACCAGGCCGATGAGGATTGCTATGATGGGGATGGTTTGTGGAGGTTCTGAGGAGAGAAAGGAAGGAAGAGTGAGGAGTCTGACCCTACCTAACAACCCTGATTCTGCTCTGGTTCTTTAAAGAGCTCACAATTTTCCCAACAACAGAGTATGTGCTCACACCCACTCCTTACCCCATTTCAGAGTGAGAGGCTCAGGTAACCCTTCATGGTGCACATGACATGTGTATCTCAGCTCTTCTCCAGAAGGAACCACCACAGCTGCCCACTTCTGGAAGGTTCCATCCCCTGCAGGCCTGGTATCTGGCAGCTCCATGTCCTGGGTGAGGTTGTTCCCATCCCTCTTCCAGGTCAGGGTGATGTCAGCTGGGTAGAAGCCTAGGGCCCAGCACCTCAGGGTGACATTCCCTTCAGGTCTTACATGGTGGGTCACATGTGTTCGGGGGGCATCTGAGGGGAACAATTGGAAAATTCATGTATTTTGCACTCCTCTGTGGGCCTGAGCAGTGCTCATGGGACCATCCCTGGAAAGGGTGGGAAACTTGGATGAGGGAGGGAGCAGAGTCCACACAGAAGCCTAAACTCAGGTTCTGGGTGAGCTATTGTTTGGAATATTTTACAATAACCATGAGCCAACTCAGCGCAGGTAACTCTGGGTCTCCCTCTAGACAAATAGACTTCAGGTTCTGACTGGGGAAGGGGTCTAGGGACTCAGCAACCCTGGAGTCAGACATTCAATGTCATCGTGCATGGACAGTGATCAGGCCTGAGATGGAAGGGAACTGTTGTTAATGGACACACTGAACTGTCCTGGGAGAAGGCTGAATCCTCTGGAGAGTCCCTCTCTCATGTTGAGTCAGGAAACCAAGGAGCTCTCTTTCCCCTTTGATGCAAGACAGTGTAAGCATTCCAGCTGCTCCCTGCTGAGGAGGAGGCCTCAGGGAGGCAGGAGCTCCAATGTCAGAAAGCAGAAGGGGTTGTCAAGGGCCTCTCTTACCAGAGCGCAGCAAGGTCTCCTTTCCAAGGTCGAGGTATCTAAGAAGCCTTTGTACACACTCCCCTCGAAGGTAAGTCTTCCACCTTTCTGCCTCACTCATATTCTCCCACCTGTTCTTCATGTATTCAGCTCCCTTGCCCTCTGCAGTCCAGGAGCTCAGGTCCTCATTCAGGGTTAAGTAATCGTAGCCATAGTAGGTGAGCCGGAAGTGACCGTGAAGGAAGCGCCCATCAGTAGCCACATTGCAGCCATATACTTCCTGCAGGGTGTGATAATCTGCCCCACCCCCATTCAGCCCCTGGTCACTGTGAGGCTTCTTACCCTCCCCCTCCCCCCAGGATTTTGTCCCCAACGTAACCCTTAACTAGATCACAATCTGTTGTTCTTTCTGGTCAAAGGCTTCCAGGGGTCACTTTGTCTATGGATGCATCTCTGACTTTGGGGACCTAGAGTGGAGCTTATTGGGGTCAGACCATGAGGACATTGATTTGTCATGACCTCGGAGCTGAGGTGACTCACCGTTCATTCTATGTTCATATTTTTCTATCATGAAGTAAAGAATTCGTCTTTCTATCTGTGACAATAGCAGAATTTTTGTTGTCTCCACGTTCCAATACTTAGGTAGTTCCTGCTCCATCCATGCAGCCCGAGGTTTCAAAATAGCCATTGGTTCTTTGCTGTCAAATCCTTGATACTGTATAGAGTCTACATAGCCAATGTGGATGAACCGGGAATTAATCATGCCAGGCTCCAAAAATGCAATGTTGAAAGTCTGCAGCCAGTGTGAGCCTGTGGGTGATGCACATTGAAATGCTGACTCTTTAGCGTGGACTCAGAGCAGGTTGGTAGGGAACAGAGCAGGGGTGGTGGTATGCCTATGGACCTGAGTTGCAGCAGAGGATCAGGGGTGATCCAGCTAGGGGATCAGCGAGGGTCTGGTTAGGTAAGCAAGAAGATGCAGAGATGAGGATTTCCGGTGCTGTTTCCAGCTCCCCAAAGTCCAATTCCCTCCAGTCCCTCACCCACCTGCACAATACTGGTTCAGGTCCATGGCCACCAAGAGGAGGAGGAGTGTGCAGCATCCAGGGTTCCTCATCTTCTCTGATGAGTCAAGTCTCAATCAGGACCAGTCTGTCTTCACTTTATAACCTGATGTGGCTGATGCTGATTGGCTTCTCATAGATTTCCCAAAGGCAGTGACGTAGACCTGATGGGGTGGGTCTTGGAGAGATCGATTCCTGGGTTTGGGGGATTTCTAGGGTACTAATCCCCCAACTTGCACCAGTTCTACAGCTTTATATTCTGGCATCATTTTCTAAGCACTAGTCTGTCCTTCTGGTCCAAGTTACAACATCCTTGGTTCCTAGCTCAGAGGCCTGTAAGTCAACAATTGTCTAACATTTCAATGTTAGAAACTCTGTACATGCTTAGCCTTTGTGTAGCCTTCTGTGGTGACTGCTTGTGTGGATTATAGCAATCCATATCTATTATGGTAGGAACCGGACACTTTGAGATTTTTAATTCAATGTAGATATTGATTACTATCTGAATGTAAGGTGAATGAAAAGAGAAAGGACAATTTTATGAAATGGTAAATAACACCCGAAGATTGTTTTGGACATTTCACATTTCTGGGAATCTTTATTTGCATCTTCCCCATCTTCCCCACCACAGATCATAGGATTTTGTGTCTTCTGTTTTATATATATATATATATATATATATATATATATATATATATATATATATGAAATGCTAAAAATGCAGTTGCACATGTATATTTTCCGAGAAACAATATTAAGACTCAGTTTTATTTGTATGAATTTTGTGTGTCTCTGTGTGTATTTCAGGGGCAGGTACTCAAAGATTCCAGAAGAGGTAGTCAGAAACCCTGGATCTGGAGTTAAGGAACATGTGGCCTGCCAGACTCAAGTGCTGGGAAATCAGCTCTGGTCGTCTGCAAGAGCAACAATGGCCCTTCATGTTAGTTTTCTTTTGAAGCAGCATCTCACTATGTAGCCTGGATGGTCTGGAAGTGGCTATGTTTATCAGGCTGGCCTAGCACTCAGAAATCTATGCTACTGGCTCCAAAATGCTCAGAATAAAAGGAATTTGCCCACCAACTGGTTAATTGTAATTTTTTTCCTCATTGATAAGTCACTAAATGGGCACAGGTGGTACTCCCTCAAGGTTGTCTACACTGAGGGCATCAAACATCATTGAATCCTCCATTATTGGTTGCATTCACATCCAGAGGAGAATCTTGCACACAGAATGGATGCTAGGTTAATAAATGTTATTTCAATGTACAATGTTTTTTGACCAAGTCCTTTACATACAAATTGTGAATAGGTCAGTCATTAATATGGCCACATATTTTCCATAGAAAACTTTGGAAACATTAAGAAGCTCTTAAATTGGCTGTGAAGAAATGTTATCTTGAGAGCTTAGATATTATCTTTGTTGTAGTCAACTAGGTAAGGGATCAGTTGCTGATGAATGGAATTTTAAAAAATTTTATGTTTTTGGAGGAACACCTCATTTTTAGTTGTTCCTTAGGCAGGTCCTTTATTCAGCTATCTGGAATAAGATCCACTACCTGTAAATGAAGAGAGTCTAGACTGGCTGCTGTACAGTTCTGTGAAGTTTACAAGAACCTCTGTTCATGTCACTTGCAGTGATGTGACTCTGAGTTCAGTCCTGGCTGGTCACAATTCAGTCCTGGTTGGAGGCTCTGGGCTCAGGGCTGGAAATGCTGCTCTGAGATGTCAGCTTCCAGTATTCTGCAGCCTATGATTTGCCTGGAGGGGAGGATTTCCTTTTGGGAGTCTTGGAACAAGCTTGAGCGATTCCCTAGTGATCACCTGTTTTGTTTTCTGATCTCTTATTAATGGCCTTCCCACTGCTGCTGGCATATGTGACTCAGTGCATTATCCAAAGCAGTGCTTCTCACCCTTCCTAATGCTGGAACACTTTAATACAGTTCCTCATGTTGTTTGACCCCCAACCCTCATATTACCTTTTATGCTACTTCATAACTGCCATTTGTATTTTAATCTCAATGTAAGTATTATTGAATACAGAGGTTTGCCAAGGCAGTTGCCGACCTCTGGTTTAGAACCACTGATCTAAAAGGCTGTGGTTAGGCCATTGTTGAGAACTAGACTATAGTTAATTGTGTAAATCTTTGGAATCCTTATTTCTTTTTGATTGTGTTAAATTGACATGGAATTCATGAACATGAGGCTATTACAGTGTGTCTTCATAGCAATAGAAAACCTAGGGCAGTGTAAAAATACTATTTAATATAAAAATACTCTCTAACAGAATTCTTCTAATGTAGCAGGGAATGGTTGTGTATGCCTGTAACACGTGTCATTGGGAAGCAGAGGATTTCAAGCCTTCCTGACCTAGAGGGGATTCATTTCTTAATGAGAAAAAACAAGGACAAGAATTCACATTGCAATTAAATACTTCCTGTCTATAAATCTCATCTGAAATGTTACTGCAATCTTTTCTCCACACACCTAAGTAGACACACTTCAGATTGTCTCAGGTGAAATAGCTGGCATTGCACACTGGCATGAGGATCAGGAGTCAGGACCATAGAGATCCATGGTAGAGGGGAAGACACAGGGTCACTCTGATAGACTGTCCAGAGAATGAACTGGGGAAATTTAGACAACAGCAGTCAGAGGAGGTGAGCCATGGCTAGAAATCTCTAGTTTATTTTCAAAGAAATAAAGGAAATGATACAGAGCAGACCAGGGAAGAGTTCCCCTGTCTTGTACTTTAGCATAACCCTCATGGTAGGATCCTGCAGATGAACTTGGTGGGTAGGCAGCAGTCACTGACCTTTTTTTTTTTTTTTTTTTTTTCCTCCCCTGTTTTGAGAACAGGCGAGTGAACTTTCTCAATGAAGCACTGAGGACAGGTCTAACTCACTGTAGAACCTTTAATGTAGTACTGTAGAAGCCTTAAACTAAGCAGGATAGGGCCAGGACACTCAGGAACACATGGAAAAACATGCCAGGCATAAGCCAGGGTGGTTTGGATAGAAACTATCAGAAGCAGTGAGTGTTGTCAAGAATCATGCACCTTATTAGCAAAGTAGAAGAGGAAATGTTATAAAGCAGTAAAGGGGGAAAGTCTAGAATGCATAAAGGGGCGACCGTGGGCTTAGCAAGCGTCCTCACTGAATAGAAGTTACCAGAGCTATAGTAAAGACAGAAAATTCCATTCTGCACTCAGTAACAGGTATTTTAATTCAGGAGAGAGGGAGAAAGATAAATGTTGCAAGTAGACACAGCAGGAGAGATAGTGGAAAACACTCTCCACTCTGTACCCAACAAGCATAGTTTTTTTTTTTTTTTTTTTTTTTTTAAGACCTCTACTGAGCTGGTGGTTAGTTAGGCCCAGTCTCTCCAGCAACCACACTCTTAGGGGAGTCAGAGCATTGGAATATGTGCTGAAACCTGGCAGGATCGCATACACAGGATGGAAGAAGCTTTAAATCAGACCATGTAGAATTCAGTGTGGTAGAAATCTGTCAGGCCCAGAGTCTGCACAGACCATTGACACAGGTTCCAAGAGTGTGCTCCCTAGATGGCAGGAAGATCCTTACAGAGGTCAGGCCATGTTTCAAAGTGGGACTGCCAAAGACATGTCTAGAGTGTGAGCAGCATCTGAGAACTGACTCATGGGGGGTGCTTAGTGGTGGGACCACTAACTTCTGTGGTGTCAAACTGTGAAGGATTCCTCAGGGGTGCAGTAGACATCTGGGAACCCAGGAAGGATTCCCAAGGGCATCAAGGCTGCAACCAGCAAGCAGGTGAGACTGCATTCACATCCACCCACTCCTACTTCCTGGCCCTAGCATTCCCCTGTATCGGGGTATAGAATCTTTGTAAGACCAAGGGCCTCTTCTCCCAATGATTGTTCTACCAGGCTGCTTTCTTGTCACAGCAGGCAATATATTCAATGCAAGAACGCAGGTCCTACCAAGACATCACACTTTATTTTCTGTATCAGGTTTTACTCATGCTTAATACATGAATCAGCCACCTACTATGGTAAGAAATATTAAAACACTATAAACATGTGTATCCTCAATAAAGAAGTGTGACATTGTAGTTCAATGATAAGAAAAGTTTAGTCAGTGATGGAGATTTCTACGTCAGCCTCTGCTGAGAGAGGAAGAGATGTCTGGGAAACAGACACATGTCAGTGTAGAGAGAGGTGAGTGTTGTGGCCTGTCCTGGAGACATTCTTGTAGCAAGTCCCAGAGTCTCCTCTCTATCTGTGACACAGCAACAAGCCTCTGGCAAAAACATTTAATTTAGGCAACAGCTGTCCTCACGCCCATTGTATTCTGCAGGGAAGGAGCTACTGAGGTACAGGGAATCTTTCTCATTCTGTATTACCATTGCTTTCCATTTCACACCTTGCCCTGCAACAGCTACAGAGCTAGAGAAGCTACCCCATGCCACAGATGCAAACTGTGTCATCAAGGTAAGATCAGACCTAATAGAAGATGCTCCTGTGAACACAGAAGTGGGCAAAGGATGCTGCAACTACATAGGATCCAAGAAATGGATATGGGTAAGAAAGCCTGGGCCATTAATCTTTCAGACATTAAATGGTGGCCATAACATGGGTTGTTGATAATTTTAAAATGTTCCCAATGAATGTACAGAGTTTTGGGCTGAATGTTTGTGTCTTGAAGCTGTTTGGAATGTCAATGCGGTGTCACTGAGGGACACAGGAGAAATTTTGTGTAGCCATCATCAGGGATCTGTGTGTAGTACATTATTGTTCTCACTTCCTACCACTTGCACACTTGGCCTCCTATGGACATGGCATGCATAGCCACCGAAAAAGCAGCTAACTCTATCGTGAACTTCTTGATCCTCTTAGGATCTGTGTGGTCTCTACTCACCAGAAGCTATGGATTAGTGAAGGACACCTCGCCACACCAGTTTAAGACCATGACATAAGAGTAGGCAAGGAAACCCCAGATCAGCAAGAAGATGATCATACCAGGGAGTTTATAAGACTTTGTTTTCTTTTTCCTTCCTTGATTCTGTCAGCCAGATCAGAATCTGGATTAGGAATCAGATAGGTGTTGTCAACAGGACAGGTACAGGGACCAGGATAAGAAACTTGTCCCAAGACACTGCTCCTAGGATATCAGGGACCAGAGCTGAATCTGCAGAAGGAAGCAAGGCTCTAGAAATGTGTCCCTTATAGTAAATCTTTTCATGACCTTTCATGTCTCTGTATGTCCCACTGGGGACTTTAAGCAAAGTCAATCAACTTATTCCAGAAGCTCAGAAATGTATTGTGAATGGAAATCATTCTGGACTAAATTAATACCATCATTTAAGAGGAAGACCTTGTCACCTCCAGGCTTCCTCTTGCTGCTGGTAGTCATGCTGGCCTACTCTCTGACTCTGGCAAGTGAGTATTGGTACTGAAATAAAGAATCTCATTCTGAAGCCACAAGGATGCTGTGCAGCACTACCAACACAGACAAGGGAAGCCTAGCCTTGGCCCTGTCCCTTCCAGCAACTCCACGATTCCCCGTTAGGCCCCATGTGCCTGGCTTCCTTTACTATCCAGGTCCAGAGCTGTGTTCCGTGTTCACACCCCCCCCCCAAGCCTAGTGAACTTTCTGAGGTGCCAGGAGGAGGGCAGGGTACCACTGCATATTGGTTTCAGGTTCCTATGAGCTGTGTTATTTCTATGCCCTTTATTCTGAGGCTGGCCTCCTGGAGCCCTGGGTCTCATTCATTCTTTAGTTGTATGTCAGACATGCAGATTTTGGGAAACAATAGTGATCTTGGACTTGCTCTGCTACTACAGACTGAGGAGAGATGGTGAGTGTCAGTAGCTAGGTAGCAATAGACTAGGTAAGGCTGGCGAGATGGATCAGCAGGTAAGAGCACTGACTGTTCTTCCAAAGGTCCTGAGTTCAAATCCCAGCAGCCACATGGTGACTCACAATCATCTGTACTGAGATCTGATACCCTCTTCTGGTGTGTCTGAAGACAGCTACAGTGTAGTTTTGTATAATAATAAATAAATCTTTTTAAAAATAGTAAGATTTAAAAAATTAAAAAAAATTAGAGTAGCTAAACAGGAGTATCTGAAAAATGGCTTTGGCCCTTGATCTGGCTGAGTCCTTAAGGGAGAATATTTTCCATAATCTCTCCTGTTGTGGTTATTTTCAATGTTTCTATCATTTGCTCCCTTCCTTTTCTCCTACATTAATTAATAAATATTATTCATTTTTATTATGTGTATGAATTTCCCCCTGCATGTATGTCTAAGCACCATGATGGTATCTGGTGGCTGTGGAGATCAGCAAATGGGTTCACATGCCCAGTGTTTGATGGTTGTATATTGTTGTGCATGTGTTAGGAATTGAAGGCTAGTCTCCTGGAAGAGCAGTCAGGGCTTTTTTTTTTTTTTTTTTTCTTTTAAATCACTGGGTCATCTGTCTGTCCCCCAAATAATTCTTCCTGAAAACCTATAGCAGTATTCTGGAGCTCTTTGTCTTAAACAGGCCTCCAGCCACTACTTCTCACAGGATGGGGACTTTATGCACACACTCATCTCTATTTATGAAATGAGCATTGACTTTTGTTCTGGTTTGTGTAATATCCTACTTAACTTTACCAATATAATTTGAGATGTCTGTAGATCATTTTAAATTCAGACACCTATTACTGAAGTTGCAGAGACTTTTCCATTGCACATTTTACTGAACTATTCTTGTGTGTTATGTTGTCCTCCATCCTTAGGAAGTGGGCATCTCTGCCTCCTCTGATTTTTTTTTTTTCTGTATCTACATGGTATGAGGCCCATCTTTAGTATTGAATAGGTATCTGTGGTCTTTCTCCTCAGGTTGTCTCTAATTCCTTACAGCAACAGGGGTGTGTCTTTGATGGTCCCAAAACCCTGGGTCTTTGAGCACACACAATTTTATTTTTCAATTTTTATTAGATATTTTATTCATTTACATTTCAAATTCTATCCTGAAAGTCCCCTATATCCTCCCCCTACCCTGCTCCCCTACCTACCCACTCCCACTTCTTGGATCTGGCGTTCCCCTGTACTGGGGCATATAAAGTTTGCAAGACCAAGGGGCCTCTCTTCCCATTGATGGCTGACTAGGCCATCTTCTGCTACATATGCAGCTAGAGACATGAGCTCTGGGGGTACTGGTTAGTTCATATTGTTGTTCTACTTATAGGGTTGCAGACCCCTTCAGCTCCTTGGGTACTTTCTCTAGCTCCTCCATTGGGGGCTCTGTGTTCCATCCAATAGATGACTATAAGGATTCACTTCTGTATTTGCCAGGCACTGGCATAGCCTCACAAGAGAGAGCTATATCAGGGTCCTGTCAGCAAAATCTTTCTGGCATATGCAATAGTGTCTGGGTTTGGTGGTTGTATATGGAATGGGTCTCTGGGTGGGGCAGTCTGTGGATGGTCTTTCCTTCTGTTTTAGCTCCGAACTTTGTCTCTGTAACTCCTTCCATGGGTATTTCGATCCCCATTCTAATACGAAGTGAAGTATCCACACTTTGGCCTTCCTTCTTCTTGAGTTTCATGTGTTTTGCAAACTGTATCTTGGATATTCTAAGTTTCTGGTCTAATACCCACTTATTAGTGAGTGAGCACAGACAATTTAAGTGTGCTACTATCATCAGAAGGTTTAGTGCCAAAGTCTGCTTTCTGACAATTTTAATGACCAAAGATCTGCAAATACAAAACAAAATAAGACAAAAAAACCCAAACAAACAAACCAATGAAAGAGACACCTATAGTGAAATGTAGGAAAAGGAATTTATTAAATGTGGTCATATCTGAAGGAGAAGCAAGCCAGTTACGAGATTCTGTCAGTGTCTCCAGGTTCATTTTTAGAATTTTAACATGAGTTTTAGGGTTAAATATAGAAATTAGGAGTTTCCCCATGCCCCCTTCTGTAGTTCTTCATTTTTAAAAAAATTTCCTTAATTCATAAACTGGAGATTTCTGGCCATCACTCACCTCTTCTGATGGCAGTTGCCTAATTTGTCCCAGGTTATTCTATGGAGGTTCTTTCAAGCCGTGCATGCGTGTTCTCTCACATCATTGGTCGCTGAACCTTGAACTCCTAATTTTTCTACCCCTACCTTTCATGTTCTGGCATTACAGGTGTGTGCAGTGATACAAAAGCCTTCTTTGAAATTGTAAAGTAATTCCACTAATCCATGTCTATAAGAAATGGCAGGAACTTATCAAGTAACATAGACAGTTATTAAGTGTTCACTTTCAGTGTGCACTTTTGCTCTGGTTATGATTGTGTTGTGGTTATTGTTGTATTGACATACATGGATCTCATGTAGTTTCTCATGGTCTTGGATGAGAGTCATGAAATGACCATGTGCTGTTCCAAAATATGACTTTTGTAAATACAATTTTAAACAACATTTTTTCATAAAAATTAAAAGGTATTGAAGAGTTTTTTTGAGCAGCCTTAGCCTCCATTTTATGGAATCTATCCCCACCTAACAGAGTCAATGGCAAAACATTAGATTCGTTTACATTGGGAATGAAAGTAATGGGGGATTATGGTAACCTACAAACATTTGGGTATGTCACCAGCTCTGGACTCCTGTCCACCAGGTCTGAATAATGTAACAGGAAACTACACAAAGAAAATCTTTAAAATGAGGACTTTTCTAAAATAGAGAAAAACCCTGACATTGCCATTCGAAGCTTCTGGTTCTCCTCTCCCTGCACTCCTTTGGAATATAATTAATGAATATATTCTCAGGCCCTCTAATGTACAATATGAATCCATCCATAGCCCACCAATCCTTCTCTATTCAGCTAAACAGGGATTAAAAACTCAACCCTCAAAGGAATCTTGTAATTCTGGACACTTCAATTCTTCACCATAAATTTAACAACTTCTTACACTTAAAATTTTTATGGGAAATTTGTGGTGATATTGACTGTAGGAAGATGATTTTGTGCACTCTCTATTCAAATTCTGATTTCTGTACCTAGATATGTGGTTGTAGTCCAGATTTTGGTATTGTCACTATTATGAAGTATCACCAGACTCAGTATTTTAAAAATATTTTCCATCATGTTCTTCATGGACAATAATCTTAGAACTGAACACATGATATCTGGGCAGGAGAGGAAAAGGCTGCAATTTCAGAGCCAGAGTGAAGGTGTGTGTGTGTGTGTGTCAAATGAGGATATAGATAAAGAAGCAGGGGAGAGCTTGGCTAAGAAGGCAGGTAACAGGCCACATGGCTGAAAAGGGGCCTAGGCCAGCATTCCAGGATTAGAAGAGCTCAGAATTTTCTCAGCTATTGTACCTAGTGTAATTAATAATTATAAAGGTCCTTATGTCATTATTCAGAGCAAGGGAAAGCCTATAAAACTGATTTTTTTTTTTTTTACAATTTACAAGTGACTTTCTTGATCATTTCTATTTATATGTGTGAATACTTAAACATTTAAGGTCTTGGTCAAACCTTAACCTCCTGTTTTTTTTTTTTTTTTTTTTTTTGACTTTCGAGACAAGGGTTTCTCTTTATAGCTCTGGCTGTCTTGGAACTCACTTTGTAGACCAGGCTGGCCTCGAACTCAGAAATCCACCTGCCTTTGCCTCCCGAGTGCTGGAATTAAAGGCGTGTGCCACCATGCCCAGCTTCTTAACCTCCTTTAAAAATAACATTTATGGACACAGTACATATGCCATGTACAATGCTCTCCCATGGATATAGGGGCAGAAGACATCAAATGAGCCAATGATGTTGCAAGTCCACCGGGAAGACAACCTTGAAGAAGTGCGACACATGCCAATTTAGTAATGCATCAAAGGCAAACTCTGCAAGGAGCCCAGTGGAGTGTATCCTGCTTGGGCATCTTGTCATTATGCAGGTCACTGTACCCCAATCTCTCCAGAAAGGAGGTTGGGGTCCCAGTAGGCTGCAGTCATAGAGCGTTTTGAGTAGCCATGTGGATACTAGGAATCCCACACGGTTTCCCTGGAAGACCAGCCAGTGCTCTTACCTGCTGAGATATATTTCTCTAGCCCAGACCTTTTGCCATTAAGCTCAGCATAGAGAAGGCAGATGCAAAGGGATCTTGGTGTTCCAGACCACCTTGATTTTCTTTTTTTTTTTTCTATTTTTATTAGGTATTTAGCTCATTTACATTTCCAATGCTATACCAAAAGTCCCCCGGACCCACCCACCCCCACTCCCCTACCCACCCACTCCCCCTTTTTGGCCCTGGCGTTCCCCTGTACTGGGGCATATAAAGTTTGCGTGTCCAATGGGCCTCTCTTTCCAGTGATGGCCGACTAGGCCATCTTTTGATACATATGCAGCTAGAGTAAAGAGCTCCAGGGTACTGGTTAGTTCATAATGTTGTTCCACCTATAGGGTTGCAGATCCCTTTAGCTCCTTGGCTACTTTCTCTAGCTCCTCCATTGGGAGCCCTGTGATCCATCCAATAGCTGACTGTGAGCATCCACTTCTGTGTTTGCTAGGCCCCGGCATAGTCTCACAAGAGACAGCTACATCTGGGTCCTTTCAATAAAATCTTGCTAGTGTATGCAATGGTGTCAGCGTTTGGATGCTGATTATGGGGTAGATCCCTGGATATGGCAGTCTCCACATGGTCCATCCTTTCATCTCAGCTTCAAACTTTGTCTCTGTAACTCCTTCCATTGGTGTTATGTTCCCAATTCTAAGGAGGGGCATAGTGTCCACACTTCAGTCTTCATTCTTCTTGAGTTTCATGTGTTTAGCAAATTGTATCTTATATCTTGGGTATCCTAGGTTTGGGGCTAATATCCACTTATCAGTGAGTACATATTGTGTGAGTTCCTTTGTGAATGTGTTACCTCACTCAGGATGATGCCCTCCAGGTCCATCCATTTGGCTAGGAATTTCATAAATTCATTCTTTTTAATAGCTGAGTAGTACTCCATTGTGTAGATGTACCACATTTTCTGTATCCATTCCTCTGTTGAGGGGCATCTGGGTTCTTTCCAGCTTCTGGCTATTATAAATAAGGCTGCTGTGAACATGTGTCCTTCTTACCAGTTGGGGCATCTTCTGGATATATGCCCAGGAGAGGTATTGCTGGATCCTCCGGTAGTACTATGTCCAATTTTCTGAGGAACTGCCAGACTGATTTCCAGAGTGGTTGTACAAGCCTGCAATCCCACCAACAATGGAGGAGTGTTCCTCTTTCTCTACATCCACGCCAGCATCTGCTGTCACCTGAATTTTTGATCTTAGCCATTCTGACTGGTGTGAGGTGGAATCTCAGGGTTGTTTTGATTTGCATTTCCCTGATGATTAAGGATGTTGAACATTTTTTCAGGTGCTTCTCTGACATTCGGTATTCCTCAGGTGAGAATTCTTTGTTCAGTTCTGAGCCCCATTTTTTAATGGGGTTATTTGATTTTCTGAAGTCCACCTTCTTGAGTTCTTTATATATGTTGGATATTAGTCCCCTATCTGATTTAGGATAGGTAAAGATCCTTTCCCAATCTGTTGGTGGTCTTTTTGTCTTACTGACGGTGTCTTTTGCCTTGCAGAAACTTTGGAGTTTCATTAGGTCCCATTTGTCAATTCTCGATCTTACAGCACATGCCATTGCTGTTCTGTTCAGGAATTTTTCCCCTGTGCCCATATCTTCAAGGCTTTTCCCCACTTTCTCCTCTATAAGTTTCAGTGTCTCTGGTTTTATGTCAAGTTCTTTGATCCACTTAGATTGGACCTTAGTACAAGGAGATAAGTATGGATCGATTCGCATTCTTCTACATGATAACAACCAGTTGTGCCAGCACCAATTGTTGAAAATGCTGTCTTTCTTCCACTGGATGGTTTTAGCTCCCTTGTCGAAGATCAAGTGACCATAGGTGTGTGGGTTCATTTCTGGGTCTTCAATTCTATTCCATTGGTCTACTTGTCTGTCTCTATACCAGTACCATGCAGTTTTTATCACAACTGCTCTGTAGTAAAGCTTTACCGCTAACCGAATCCAAGAACATATTAAAGCAATCATCCATCCTGACCAAGTAGGTTTTATTCCAGGGATGCAGGGATAGTTTAATATACGAAAATCCATCAATGTAATCCATTATATAAACAAACTCAAAGACAAAAACCACATGATCATCTCGTTAGATGCAGAAAAAGCATTTGACAAGATCCAACACCCATTCATGATAAAAGTTTTGGAAAGATCAGGAATTCAAGGCCCATACCTAAACATGATAAAAGCAATCTACAGCAAACCAGTAGCCAACATCAAAGTAAATGGAGAGAAGCTGGAAGCAATCCCACTAAAATCAGGGAGTAGACAAGGCTGCCCACTTTCTCCCTACCTTTTCAACATGGTACTTGAAGTATTAGCCAGAGCAATTCGACAACAAAAGGAGATCAAGGGGATACAAATTGGAAAAGAGGAAGTCAAAATATCACTTTTTGCAGATGATATGATAGTATATATAAGTGACCCTAAAAATTCTACCAGAGAACTCCTAAACCTGATAAACAGCTTCGGTGAAGTAGCTGGATATAAAATAAACTCAAGTCAATGGCCTTTCTCTATATAAAGAATAAACAGGCTGAGAAAGAAATTAGGGAAACAACACCCTTCTCAATAGTCACAAATAATATAAAATATCTTGGCATGACTCTAACTAAGGAAGTGAAAGATCTGTATGATAAAAACTTCAAATCTCTGAAGAAAGAAATTAAAGAAGATCTCAGAAGATGGAAAGATCTCCCATGCCCATGGATTGGCAGGATCAACATTGTAAAAATGGCTATCTTGCCAAAAGCAATCTACAGATTCAATGCAATCCCCATCAAAATTCCAACTCAAGTCTTCAACGAATTAGAAGGAGCAATTTGCAAATTCATCTGGAATAACAAAAAACCTAGGATAGCAAAAAGTCTTCTCAAGGATAAAAGAACCTCTGGTGGAATCACCATGCCTGACCACCTTGATTTTCATAGCAAGTCCCAGGCCAGGGTAGTTTATATAACTATATCCCATCTTCCAAAAATTCTAATGATATTAATAAAAAATTAATTTGTTCATAAATTAATTTAAATTTCTTAAAATAAAATTTTATTATAATTTTTGAATATGAAGAAATATAATCTCCTGTGGCTGCTGAGATGACTCAGCAATGAAAGGCACTTGCTGTTCTTGCAAAGGACCAGAACTGCATTTCCAGCATAGACTTGCTAGCCACAACCTTCTCTAATTACACTTCCAGTATTTATGGTGACTCTTTGTCATATACATGTATCTGAATATTCTATTACTGCCCCCTGACACACTAATAAACATCCACAGAGACAGGGACAGAGAAATAGACAGAGACTGAGACAAAGGGACAAACAGATGCACACATACACATAGAAATAGATATAGAGATAGAGATAGAGACAGAGACTGACAGACAGACAGACACACACACACACACAGACACACACTAACAAAGACATAAAAATATATATAGCCTACATGTTTCTGTTAGGGTGAATTTTCTTAAATTAAATAAAGAGCTGTTTTAGAATAAGAAACAACCCACTAACTGATGGAAAAGATAAAGGTCCTTGCCAGAATGTAAGCATCAAAAAATAAAATGTGTATTCTATGCAACATAATTATGCATTGAAAAATAGTTAATTCTCTTTTAATATGTCATACTCATAAGCAAGTAGTTACAATATCTTCAATAAGCCCAATGTCTCAAAGCTCTCAGTTCAAGGCATGGTCAGTATGGTTTGATAAAATCCACATAAGCAGAATTACATTGAGGTCCCTTCACATTCTAAGTGTGTAGAGATCCTGTGCTGAAAGACTGAGAATTGCTGACTTAGTCTCCCCCAAGCTGGACTCAGAAAGATGTTGTCAACGGAACCATCAAAAGGATTTACAGTAAGCATCAAGTCCCCAGACACTGCTTCCAGGATACCAGGCCACAGAGGTGGGTCTGAGGTGGAAAACAGGACTCTAGAGATGCAAAACCCAGGAGTTCATCTTTCCATTACCCACCCACCTGTCCCTGTCACTTCCATAGACAAGTCTAGGAAGGGCAAGCAGCCTCCCTGATGTCAGGTGTACGAAATGAAATGGGAAATGTCAGCAGTCAGCCTCTACTCATCATCCAAGTTGAGTCTCAACCAAAGATTCTCTGTGTTGGATTGGAGTGGTGGGTGGTGCATCCTTGACTGTATCAGAGTGGAGAAGTTGAGCTCAGGACAAGCAAGGAAACATGCAGTCATCTCTCTCTGTTTTTTCCTTTTCTTGAAAATAGATTTTTTTCTTCCATAGTATATTCTTATAAGGGTGTCCCCTTTCTCTACTCCTCCCAGTTTCTTCCCATCTCTCCAACCATCTGGATCTGCCCACCTTTTGTACCTTTTTAGAAAACAAACAGGCTTCTTAGGGATAATGATACGGTAAATAAAATATTATTGTTGTGGTCTCCGAGTCCACCACGGTCAGCCAATTGGTTGAAACTTAAGGAGTCTGACCCCAATAGTTTATTTCAGGCATATTTAAACAAAACACAATTTGGTGAAAAATTTTCCTGGTGACAATTGACCCAATCATCTCTGCACAATAAGCTTAAGATGTGACTGTTGGGTTTGTGGGTTCAGGAGTTGCCCACAAACCACATGGAAACCAATCTCAGTAAGACAGCGATGATTTATGGAATATACACCCTAATACTGATCAATAGAGCCACAGCTCAATATCTTGGGACTGAGCTATGATGCTGAACATTTCTTAGGGCCGGCTTATGAAGGAAAAGCCACAGCGAGCTCATGCACAGGTGCAGGATGTGCTGCCTGGTGGTCGGCTCTGACGCAAGCTGTTTTCCCTAACAGACAGAACAGGTCTAACTGACCATTATTCTGATTGGTCCTAAATAGAGGTTACAGTTGTGGTCATTTAGAATCTTATGTATTAGGTTTCCATACTACCCCAATACAGCCCTTAATTTTAGCTGTCTCTCCATGTATTTCCTCCTTCATCCCCCTCTCCCTTCCACTTCCCCACTAGATCCTCTTACCCCAGCATCCCATCTATCCATAACTATTTATTTTGCATCCAGTAACTATTTTCTCCCACCCGCATCTCCTTAGTCTATTGAAGTAGAAACTCTAAGGTTCTTTGCAAAGTCAGTTGTGTCTGATGGCGTTTTGCTGGGGCAAACATGTGAAGGAACATTTCACTGAAGCAGATACAAGTGAAAGAATATTCTGCTAAATCAAGCATATGAAAGAATATGTGATGGATTCTTTGCTAATGACATGCATGCATTGATCTGCCTTACATGGCATAGTTGAGCTCCTTTTGTGAGGACTTCATAGAGAGATATGTACCAAAAAAACTTTTCCTGGTATGTTGATGGCTTCTTGCTGCTTCTGTGTACTCAGGCCAATTGGCAGATTGATGTCAGCTGAGAGAGTCTCACTGCTCTGTTAAGACAGGTGGTGAGGGAAGCCCCATGGAGGATATGTGATGCTTGGAGGGAGTATAAAGAGGACTCAATGGACTGTGACTAGAGTTTGGCTTGCATGTAGAGTGCTATGCACCGTGTTGGTCTTGAGTCTTTGCTGGTCTTCACTTTGTTGCACAGAACTTTTTCTGGCATCCTGGTTGGCCCTTGTCCAGCTGACTTGTGTCAAGTAGGCTGAGGCCTGCCTGTTCTGCTAGGTAGGGTCATTGCTGCTGATTGTGTTTGCTGTTCTGACTCTACCAAACTGGGCTGCTGGAATATCCATGAATTGTTTGTGGGTGTATTCAGTTGCCTCCGCTATGTTGGGAACTGAACTGTTGATTTTCTGACAATGCAGATGGGATTTACTCCAAAGAACCATTTTGAAACAGGTTTACTTCCCCCATATCCTTTCCTTCCCACTACTTCTGGTGGGTGATGGATTAGAAGGGAGGCTAAAACATTTATGGACCATCTTTAAAAGCAGGCATTGAAAAAAATTAAAGTTATACTCTATCACATGTCTTATAGATCTTAGACCTTCTGACAGGTGTACGATGACATGTCAAAGTAGTTTTGCTTTGCATTTCACTGATGCTAAGAATGTTGAACTGTAGCTGTCTTCAGACACACCAGAAGAAGGTGTCAGATCTCATTATAGATGGTTGTGAGCCACCATGTGGTTGCTGGGAATCGAACTCAGGACCTCTGGAAGAACAGTCAGTGCTCTTAAGCACTGAGCCTTCTCTCCAGCAACATGATGCAAGGTCTTAATTGCACACCTAAAGTCACCATATGTTCATGCCACCATAAGTCTAGATGTCAGAATTTAAACAATCTTTGAAATGTGTGAATGCCTCTTTAATGTACTGATTACAAAGCAAAAGAGCCAAAGTACTTCATGAGCATTGCAGTGTAGCAATGCCATCATATTTTTATATTTATAGAGTTGTGATTTCCCTCTGATTTTTCTGTTTGATAAAAAGTCCAGGTACTGCTCCTGTTGTGTGATAAATTATTTATACTGCATCTAAGCTTCAGAAATGATCCTGAGCCCTTAGTGATCTGTTCTTTGCCAGCTGACCCTGAAGCTCGTCCAGTAGATGTCAGTAGAGCAGCATGAAGGGAAAGCATGGCATTTCTGTGTCTTGTAGGCTCCTTGCCAGGTGCCTGCAAAATGAGCCTCCAGCATCTGCTCCCATAGCACAGGAAGCAGCTGCAGCACCCAGTGTCTGCAGTACACAGCAACTCCAACAAACAGCAGATTCACTCGGGAATGGCCTGCTGTGAACAGGTTTTGGTTGGACTCTATCATAGCTGAAGTCCTCCCTTTAGGTTCTTTTTATCCTTTTCTGAGCAAGGCACAAATCAATCAATCAGTCTATCAATCAACCATAGCTCCTCTTGTTTCTTATAGACTATCTGTGATGGTTAATCTTCATAGTCAAAGTGTGTGGATTTACGGTCACCTAAAAGAGAAACCTTTGCAGGGAGGTTTAATTAAGGAAGGTGGCACTATAATCCTAGACTGTAGTCCTAGACTAAATACAAGGGAGTGGGGGTGGGGGTTGGGGGAGGGTCGAGGGGGAAGCCAGGTGAGCACTGCATTCCTGGTTCTCAGTCTCCTGATTGGCTGAGACCAGAGCCAGCAGCCTCATATCCTGATGCCACAGAGAAGCTATACTGAAGTGGAAACTTAGGGATTCTTTGGAAAATCGTTGTGTTGGCAGATGCTGCTTTGGTGGGGTAAACACACGAATGAATGCTTTCCTGGGGCAGATATTATTAAAAATACGGTTTGCTAAAGGAGACATGTGAAGGAACATTTTGCTAAAGCAGACACAGGAGAAAGGGTGTTTTGCTAGAGTGAACATATGAAAGGACTCATGATGAAGGATTCTTCACTAATTCCAGGCATATATTGATTCATCTTACATATGTTGTAGAGCTCCTTTCGTCCGTCAGGACTCTATAAAGGGAAATGCACCAAAAACTCCTGGTGGTGTGCTGGCAGCTTTTTGTTTTATCCTCGGACTTCAGCTGATTGGCAGAGTGATGTCAGCTGGTAAAGACTAGAGTGAAGATTTGCTAAGACAGACTCATGTGCTGAGGCAAGACACCTGATGTGATTTCCCTCTGATTTTTCTTGGGGTGGGGGAGTTATAAATAGAATTCAATGGACTGGGAGAGAGGCTTGCCTGTAGAAGTAGCTTTGCAACACTTCTTGATCTTCAATTTGTTGAGAAAGGCACAGTTGAGAGCTTCTAGTGTTTCTAGTTTTCCAAATCTCTCCTGCTGACTCATGTCAATTTAGCTGAGTCCTGGCTGTTTCTGCAATGTGTGCTACCACTGCTGATTGGTTTTTCGTATCTGGAATCTACCAAACTGACCTGTTTATAGATTGCTGAAGTATTTGTAAGTGTATTGAGCTTCTGTTGTTGACTCGTTAACTGAATTGCTTATCTAACAATGCAAATGGGATTTACTTCAAAGAACAATTTCTAAACATGTCCACTTTGTCTGAATCCTAATATCCTTTTTTTTTTCCACACTACCTCTGGCAGATGGTGGGATAGAAAGGAGGTCAAAGCATTTAGGAAATATTATTAAAAGCCAGGTTGAGAAAAATTTACGCCTACACTAAATCATCTTTTCTCCCCTCCCATGACAGACAGTTCTTTCCAACTGTGAGCCAAAATAAGCCTGTTATGTATTTATTTTATGTGTATGAGTACACCATTGCTCTCTTCAGACACACCAGAAGAGGGCATCAGATCCCATTACTGATGGTTTTGAGCCACCATGTAGTTGCTGGGAATTGAACTCAGGATCTCTGGAAGAGCAGTCGGTGCTCTTAACCCCTGAGCCATCTCTCCAGCCCTAAGACTTTTATCTTAGGCTGTTCATGTCATATATGTTGTTGTGCAAACAAGAAACATTACCAATTTTTCTGAAAGCAACTATTTTTCTGATCTCCAATTTCCAGTGTCAGGATAAAGTAGCTCAAAATTCACTATTAATCTCCCAGGGCACATTTTTTTCATTCAGTCATTATTCACAATAGGATCTAGGATGACACAGCATTCTTTGGGAAATTCTCTGGTTGTCAGGACAAACCTCAAAGAACAGCAAGTGCTCTTTTTCACTGAGTTATCGCCCCAGCTTCAATGCTTTTTTGTTGTTGTTGTTTGTTTGTTTGTTTAATGAGGTCAATGGAGCCTGATACCACATCTGGTTTATGCTATCTGGAGATGAAATCCAGGGCTTTCTGTGTATTGGGCAAAGCACTATACTAACTGAATATATATATATATATATATATATATATATATATATATATATATATATACCATAAGTGGTAGTTGGAAAGCCTAGATATGGATTTAAACTGCCAAACTCAAGTGCTGAGAAACTCTGGCCATCTGCAAGAGCAGCAAGCGCCCTTTATATTAGTTTCCTTTTGAAACAGCATCTCAGTATGCAGCCTGGCTGGCCTGAAAGTGGCTATGTAGACCAGGCTGGCCTAGAACTCAGACATCCATGCTACTGGTTCCAAAATATTTGGAATAAAAGGAATTTGCTCATGACATGGACTAATTGTAAATTTTTCTCATTGATAAGTCACTAAATGGGCACAGGCGGTACTTCCTCAAGGTTGTCCACACTGAGGACATCAAACATCATTGATCTTTTTCATTATTGGTTGCATTCACATCAGAGGAGTATCTTGCACACTGAATGGATGCTAGGTCAGTAAATGTTCTTTTAAAGTATGATGTTCATTGACCAAGTCCTTTATGAACAAATTGTGAAGAAGTCAGTCATTAATATAGCCACCCATTTCCCATAGAAAACTTTGGAAGCATTAAGAAGCCCTTAAGTTGACTGTGAGGATTCAAGTAATCAAAATCACTAATGCTATCTTGGGAGTTTAGATAATATATTTGTTGTAGTCAACTGGGTAAGGGATCAGTTGCTGTTGAATAGACTTTTTAAAAATTTTATGTTGTGGGAGGAACAATAAAATTTAACTACATTGTTTTGGAGATGAGGCTGGGCATGAAGAAGAGCTCTACCAACCCTGTGTGGCAGCAGATGCATGTTCAACATTTTGGAGAAATAGTTGTTCCTTAGGCAGGTCCTTTATTCAGCTATCTGGAATGAGATCTACTACCTGTAAATGAGAGGAGTCTGGACTGACTGTTGTAGAGTTCTGTGAAGTTTGCAAGCACCTCTGTTCATGTCACTTGCAGTGATGTGACTCTGAGTCCAGTCCTTGCTGGTCACAATTCAGTCCTGGTTGGAGGCTCTGGGCTCAGGGTTGGAAATGCTGCTCTCAGATATCAGCTTCCAGTACCCTGGAGCCTGTGAATTGCCTGTAGGGGAGGATTTCCTTTTGGGAGTCTTGGAACAAGCTTGAGCGATTCCCTAGTGATCACCTGTTTTGTTTTCTGATCTCTTATTAATGGCCTTCCCACTGCTGCTGGCATATGTGACTCAGTGCATTATCCAAAGCAGTGCTTCTCACCCTTCCTAATGCTGGAACCCTTTAATACAGTTCCTCATGTTGTTTGACCCCCAACCCTCATATTACCTTTTTTGCTACCTCATAACTGTCATTTGTTTTTTAATCACAATGTAAGTTTTTTTTTTTTCTTTTTCTTTTTGGATACAGAGGTTTGCCAAGGCAGTTGCAACCCACTTGTTTAGAACCACTGATATAAAAGGCTGTGGTTAGGCCATTGTTGAGAGCTAGTTTATTTGTTTTTTTTCTTTGATTCTGTTAAATTGACATATAATCATGTACATGAGGCTATTACAATGTTTCTTCATAGCAATAGAAAGCCTAAGACAGTGTAAAATATTATTTAATACTAGAAATACTGTCTAACAGAATTCTTCTAATGTGGGAGAACATGGTGGTGCATGCCTGTCATGCTAGTCATTGGGAAGCAGAGGATTTCAAGCCTTCCTGACCTAGAGGGGATTCATTTCTTAAAGAGCAAAAACAAGGACTAGAATTCACATTGCAATTAAATACTTCCTGTCTACAAATCTCATCTGAAATCTTACTGCAATCTTTTCTCCACACACCTAAGTAGACACACTTCAGATGAACTAGCTGGCATTGCACACTGGCATGAGGATCAGGAGTCAGGACCATAGAGATCCATGGTAGAGGGGAAAAACAGGGTCACTCTGGTAGACTGTCCAGAGAATGAACTGGGGAAATTTAGACAACAGCAGTCAGAGGAGGTGAGCCATGGCTAGAAATCTCTAGTTTATTTTCAAAGAAATAAAGAAATGATACAGAGCAGACCAGGGAAGAGTCCCCCCTGTACTGTACTTTAGCCTAACCCTCATGGTAGGATCCTGCAGATGAACTTGGTGGGTAGGCAGCAGTCACTGACGTCTTTTTTCTTCTTCCCTGGTTTGAGAACAGGAGAGTGAACCTTTCTCAATGAAGCACTGAGGACAGGTCTAACTCTTTGTAGAAGCTTTAAACAAATCTGGATGGGGCCGGGACATCGGGGAACACATGGAAAAATCTGCCAGGAATAAATGAGGGTGGCTTGGATGAAAACTATCAGAAGCCGTGTGTGATGGCAAGAATCATGTACCTTATTAGCAAAGTTGAAAAGGAAATATTAGAAAGCAGAAGGGAAAAGTCCAGAACTCATAAAGGGGGTACTGTAGGTCTAGCGAGCACCCTCACTGAATAGAAATGACCAGAGCTATGGTAAAGACAGAAAGGCCCCCTGAAAAATTCCATTGTGCACTCAGTAACAGATATTTTAATTCAGGAGAGAGGGAGAAAGATTGACAAATGTTGCAAGCAGTCACAGCAGGAGCAATAGTGGAAAACACTCTCCAATCAGTACCCAACTAGAGCAGTTTTTTTTTCAAAGACCTCTACTGAGCTCATGGTTTGTTAGCCCCAGAGCCTCCAGTAACCACTCTCTCAGGACAGTCAGAGCATTGGAATATGTGCTGACACCTGGCAGGATCGCATATAAAGGAAGGAAGTGGCTTTAAATCAGACAGTGCAGCATTCAGTGTGGTAGAAATCTTGTCAGACCCAGAGTCTGCACAGAGCATTGACACGGGTTCCACCCAGTTTAAGTGTGTGCTCACAAGATGACAGGAAGATCCTTATAGAGGTCAGGCCATGTTTCAAAATGAGATTGCAAAAGACATGTCCAGAGTGTCAGCAGCATCTGAGAACTGACTCTTGGGGTGTGCCTAGTGGTGGGACCTCTACCTTCTGTGGTGTCAAACTGTGAAGGATTGCCCAGGGGCACAGTAGACATCTGGGAATCCAGGGAGGACTCCCATGGGAATCAAGGCTGCAACCAGAAAGCAGGTGGGACTGAATTCTGTCTTTATATCCCACAGGACTGTCCATCTCCCCAGCTCATCTAACCCTCCTCAATTTATCATACATTTGGTTCTACAAGACCGCTGTCTTGTCACAGCAGGCAATGCATTCAGCCCAGTGTAAGCCAGTTCTACAAGGACATCAACTTCATTTTCTGTATCAGGTTTTACTCATGTTTAGTACATGAACCAACCACCTACCATGGTAAGAAATATCAAAATAGTAGACACATGTGTATCTTCAGTAAACAAGTGTGATGTTGTAGTTCAGTGCAAAGAAAATTTAGTCAATGATGAAGATTTCTAAGGAGCCTCTGATAAGGGAGGGCTCAGTGCCGTGGACTGTGCTGAAGACATTCCCCCAGCAAGTCCCAGAGCCTCCTCTACTCCTGTTATTCAGTAACAAGCTTCTGGCAAAAAAACCGATGGAACCTAAGCAATAGCTGGCCTCAAGCCCATTGTATTCTTCAGGTAGGGAGCAACTGAGGTACAGGAAGTCTTTCTCATTCTGTACGACCATTTCATCCCATTTCACACCCTGCCATGCAACAGCCACAGAGCTAAGGAAGCTACCCCATGCCACAGATTCAACCTGTGGCACCAAGATAAGATCAGACCTAGTAGAAGATGCCCCTGTGAACACAGAAGTGGGAAAACGACGCTGCAACTACATAGGCCCCAAGAAATGGGTAAGGGTAAATAGCCTGGGTCCTTAATCTCTGAGATATTAAATGGTGGCAATAATGTGGGTGCTTGAAAAATTTAAAATGTTCCCAGGTACAGAAAGTTACAGAGTTTTGGGCTGTATATTTGTGCCTTGTGGATCTTTGGAAAGTCAGTGTGATGCCATAGAGAGACACAGGAGAAATTTTGAGTGGAGTTCATAAGAGATTTGTCAGTAGTGCATTATGTTTTTCACTTCTTGCTATTGTATACTTGGCGTCCTATGAACATGGCCACTGACAAAGCAGCCAACTCCACCCAAAAGTTTTTGATCCTCTTGGATCTGTGTGGTCTCTGGTAACCAGAAAGCTGCACATTAGTGCAATTGGACTCAGCACACCAGTCAAAGACTGTGACGTGACTAGACAATGAAACTGAAGATCAGCAGCATAGATCGACAGGTCAGGGAGATAGGTAGGCCTTTGTTATCTTTTCCTTCTTTGACTCTGGCATCTAGATCAGCATCTGGGCTAGGACTCAGATGGATGTTGTCAGCAGGATAGGTATGGTGATCAGGGTAAACTTGTCGCAAGTCACTGCTCCTATGATATCTGGGACTAGAGCTGAATCTGAGGTCAGGAAGCCAGGCTATGGAGGTTTGTCCCCTACAATTAATCTTTTCATGACGCCTCAGGTCCCTACTTCCTCCTGGGTACTCTAAGAGAAGCCAATCAGCTTCTTCCAGAAGCTCAGAAATGTATTGTGAATGGAAATCATTCTGGACTAAATTAATACCATCATTTAGGAGGAAGACTTTGTTACCTGCAGTCCTCCTCTTGCTGCTGGCATCCATGCTGACCTAAATTTTTGACTCTGGCAAATGAGTATTAGAACTGAGAGAAAGAATCTCATTCCGTAGCCACAAGGATGCTGTGCATCACTACCACAGGCCAGGGAAACCTAGCCTTGGCCCTGTCCCTTCCAGCAGCTCCTGGCTTCCCTTTTAGGTTCCCTATGCCTGGCTTCCTGCATCCTCTAGGTCCAGAGCTGTGCTCCCTGTTCACCCCCAGCCTAGTGAACTTTCTCAGGTGCCAGAAAGTGGGCAGGGTCTCATGGCATATTGGTTTCAGGCTCATATGAGCTGTGTTATTTCTATGCCCTATCTTCTCCTCCTGGGTCCTAGGTCCAAATTCATTGTTAGGTTATATGTAAGACATGCAGATTGTGGGAAGCAATAGAGATCTTGGACTTGCTCTTCTGAGCAGAGATGATGAGTGTCATTAGCTGGATTACAATAGACTAGCTAGACAGGAGTATCTGAAAAATGGCTTTGGCCCTTGATCTGGATGTTTTCTTAAGGGAGAATATTTTCCATAATCTATCCTGTTGGGGTTATTTTTAACATTTCTATCTTTTGCTCCCTTCTCCTCTCCAGTAATTACTAAATATTATTTATTTTTATTATGTATATTTTTTTTCTCCCCTGTATGTCTGTCTAAGCACCAGGATGGTATCTGGTGGCTTTGGAGATCAGAAAATGGGTTCAGATCCCTGTGTTTGGACTTAGATGGTTGTATGTTGATGTGCAGTTGCTAGGAATTGAATGCGAGTCTCCTGGAAGAGCAGTCAGTGCTCTTTATCACTGGGCCATCTGTACAGCTCCCAGATCCCCCAAATAATTTTTCCTGAAAACCTATACCAGTATTCTGGAGTTCTTTGTCTTAAACAGACCTCTGGCAATTACTTCTCACAGGATGTTTACTTTATAGACACACTAATCTCCATTTATGAAATGAGCACTTCTTTTTGTTCTTGTTTGTATCATTTCCTACTTAACTTTGTAAATATATTTAGAGATGCCTGTAGATTATTTGTATTTCAGACAGCTATTACTGAAGTTGCAGAGACTTTTCCATTGCACATTTTATTGGACTATCCATGAGTGTTATGTTGTCCTCCATCCTTAGGAACTGGGCATCCCTGCCCCATCTGTTTTTGTTTTTCGTATCTACATGGTATGAGACCCATCTTCAGTACTGAATATGAGTCTGTGGTCTTTCCTTTCAGAATGTCTCTAGTTCCTGACAGCAACAGTAGCATGTCCCTGATGGTCCCCAAAGCCCTGGACCCTTGAGCACATAACACTTAAGGGTGATACTATCATCAGAAAGTTTATTGTCAAAACCTGGTTTCTAACAACTGTAATGAACAACTATCTGCCAAAACAAACAAACAAACAAACAAACAGACAGACAGACAGACAGACAGACACACAAACAGACAAAAAAAAACAATGAAAGACATATATATATATATTAAAATTCAGGAAAAGGAATTTATTAAATGTCATTTTTGAAAGAGAAGTTAGCCTGTTCTGAGACTCCCTCAGGTTCTCCAGATTCATTTTTAGAATCTTAACATGAGTTTCAGCATTAAATATAGAAATTAGGAGTCTCTCCTTTCTCCTTTATAGTTCTTCATTTTAAGAATTTTTCTTCATTCATAAATTGGAGATTTCTGGACATCATGTACCTCTTCTGATGGCAGCTACCTAATTAGTCCCAGGTCATTCTAAGGAGGTTCTTTCAGACTGTGCATGTGTGTCATCCCAATTCATTGGTTGCTGATCCTTGAACTTCTACCCCTACCTTTCATGTGCTGGCATTACAGGTGTGTGCAGTGATACAAAAGCCTTCTTTGAAGTTATAAAGTATATCCACTTATCCGTGTCTATAAGAAATGGCAGGAATTTAGCAAGTAATGTAGACTGGTATTAAGTGTACACTTTAGGTGTGCATTTTTTCTGGTTATTGTTGTGTTGTTGTTATTGTTGTATTGATTTAGGATCTCATGTAGCTTCTCATGGTCTTTGTCTACTGGTATTTTTATCTCTTCTTTCTTTTTTTCTTTTCATTTATTTTATAATTAGATATTTTCTTTAATTACATTTCAAATAACCCTTTCTGAAAATCCTCTATCTCATCTCCCCTCCCCCTGCTCCCCAACCCACCCATTCCTGCCTCCTGGCCCTGGCATTTCCCTATACTGGGGCATAGAACCTTCAGAAGGCCAAAGTCCTCTCCTCCCACTGATGGCTGACTAGGCCATCCTCTGCTACCTATACAGCTAGAGACTGAATCCCACTATGTGATTTTTTTGATTTGTGGTTTAGTCCCAGGGAGCTCTGGGGGTACTGATTAGTTCATATTTTTGGTCCTCCATAGGGTTGCAAACCCCTTCAGCTCCTTGGGTACTTTCTCTAGCTTGTTCATTGGGGACCCTGTGCTCTATCCAATGGATAACTGTGCACATTCACTTCTGGATTTACCAGGCACTGGCAGAGCCTCTCATGAAACTACCATATGAGGCTCATGTCAGCAAAATCTTGTTGGCATCTGCAAAAGAGTCTAGGTTGGGTGGTTGTTTATGGGATGGATTCCCAGATGGGACAGTCTCTGGATGGCAATTTCTTCAGTCTCTGCTCCAAACTTTGCTTTATAACTCCTTCCATGGGGATATTGTCACCCCCCCCCCCCCTTTTGGTTTTTCAAGACAGCGTTTCACTTTGTAGCCCTGGCTGTCCTGGAACTCACTTTGTAGACCAGGCTGGCCTCGAACTCAGAAATCCGCCTGCCTCTGCCTCCCAAGTGCTGGGATTAAAGGTGTGTGCCACCACTGCCCGGCATTGTTCCCCATTTTAAGAAGGATCGACGCTAGGGCTACATAGAGAAACCCTGTCTTGAAAAACCAGAAAATGAAAAAAAAAAAAAAAAAAAAGAAGGATCGAATTGTCCACACTTTGGTCTTCCTTCCTCTTGATTTTCATATGTTTTGCAAATTGTGTCTTAGGTATTCTGAGGTTTTGGTCTAATATCCACTTATCAGTGAGTGCATATCATGTGGGTTCTTTTGGGATTGGGTTACCTCACTCAGGATGATATCCTCTAGATCATCCATTTGCCTAAGAATTTTATTTATTTTATTTTATTTTTTTTACAGAAGTGCAGTTTTAATGTCAACTGTGAGTCCAGCCTATTTCCAGCCTCTTAGATGGGTAAAAAAATCTTTCTTAGCCTATGTATCACATGGGACACCATCAGCACATGATACCCCCAATGTCAGGACTTGCATAGTACTACCAAATGAGCAATGAGAGAATCAATGTGGATACCTGGGCACAAGACTCCTGAACCCAGTATCCACAGAGTCACAAATTTCACAATTATAGTACTGCTTGCAACAGCATCAGCAAGAGGCTGCTTCTGTGGAGTGAGGCCTTCTTCCTCTTCTAGGACTCAGAGGTGACCCCTGACCTGAGTCTGTCAGGCTCTTTGTATCCTGGGATGCTTGATGAGCCTTTGGTCCTGGTACTTTTATCTTGTGCATAGATGTTTTTCAAGTATTTCATCAAGATGGGTTTCATCCTTACAGTGGCCAGGCTTCATGGCTGCAGTCCATCTTCTAAGCCTGGGTCATCAGCTAGAATAATCTGTTCAGTATCAAGAGGCTGAATCTCCATTGTGCAAATGGGGTGTCCAAGAACCATTCTGAACACTTACTTAACAGTCAAAGAGTCAAGATCATCTTATTACATTTTGATAAAAGTTGCCTGGAAGCAGCTCATCTTGACCAGCAGAGACTCATTGATCCATTGACTGACATTGCTCCATCCTCCACCAGGATTGGCTTCTGAGGGCCCAGATATTATTGCCATCCACTGATGTCACATTTTCTGTAAAATGGATTCTCAGAGCTGCTTGGAAGGTTTATTCATGATGATAAATATTGGGATGAACTCTGCATCTAAAAGATGAGGTCCATGGTGAATTTCAGTTCTGTCTCTAAGGGAAGACCACCTTAACGGTGGTCTCTATTGGCTTTTGGATTTGTGTTGAACCTCTGAGTGTCTCATATAAAGAGTCATGCAAACTGCAACACCGTGACTCATCTTCTGGGAGGTAAGACTGTGAAGTTTTGTTAGTGATCCCTAGTAGCACTGAATTGGACCTACTCAAAGTAGTGCAGGTTAGCAGAAGGAAAATGGCATGAAAGCCTGAGCAGTCCCTAACCTTTCTTGGAGGGATGGGCTCCACACCTGGAAAAGGACCTGCGCAGGAGCTACCCAAGGCGGCACATGTGCTGAATGCATAGGTAAACCTTGAAGAACAGAGCCATGGGAGGCACTTTGCAGCTCTGCTCCTTGCTTGATCTGGAGCAGGCCTCTACAGACCTGGGAACACGTTTCTCCTTATTGGTAGCAGATCAGATGATGGAAGGAAAGGATAGCCAAGAAGACCAGGGTCAGTGTCCTGGGCAATCAGGATGAGGCTTTGTTTCCTTGAGCCTGGTGGCTGTGAAGATGTTCTACCAGCTACCCTGTGGTAGATAGGAGATGGTTTGAAAGACCAGCATGGTGATGTATGCCCAGGCTCCGAATGCCACTGTGGAGATTCTGGTGACACTGCAATCATCTCCTCTAGACAGGGCACACAGGATACACAGGAAGTAGGTTAGCAGCTTGGCTTCCCCATGTGGGCATCCAGGCAGCAATGTCAGACTTCACAGGGCTCAGCACACTCTGCCTGCCTGTCCAATGGAATTGTAGGGAGCCATTGAGGTGGTCCCTTTGTACTTTGACCATGATCACTCTGTCAGTTGTTAGGTCCCCAAGCAGAGTCTCAATCTGAATATGTTTCCCATGGACAACAGCTCCACAAAGCCCCTTTCACCCTGGCTGTACCCACAGTCTCTTGCTGATTACTGCTAGTTCAGTTGCATTAGGTACCTCCTAGGCATTCTCCAGCAGGATTTCTTCCCAAGGTGGTAAGCCAAGGAGCAGGGTTTAATCCAGCTGGTGTAGAAATATATCTGACCATCCCAGGAGGCCCTGGAAATGTACAGCTTTCTGATTTTTTCCTTTTCTTTTTTTTTTTTTTTTTTTTTTTTTTGGAAGGAACAATGTTTCAACAACTTTATTCTTTCTCCCATAGCTTATACATCCCAGAAAAAAATCTTTCAAGCAGTTACAATATAATTACATTTTAGTTTTCTTCTAGCGAATGACTATGAAAAAAGTATATTTTTTTCATAGAATCTAACATAGAAATAACATTACATAGTACAGATAAAGAAAACAAATTATTCCCAGAGGTGAGGTGCTAAATGCCAGAGACTGAATTTTTCTGGCCTTAGAGGAACTCAGGCAAACAGGTCCTCTACTGCAGCAAAGTGACTTAAACTTAAGAACGGGTAAATGTTTTATTATTAAATAGCAATCCTAAATATCTCCCAAGACCAAGTCCCCCACCCCACACTCTCCTTGCTCCTTGGCTACCTTCAAGAGAGAACCAAAAAGAAGAGCTAGGGCTGGCTCATACACATGCATGCATGTAGGCACGCATGCACGCGCACCAAAAAGGCTATTAGAAAAGTTTAAAACAATGAATATGATAGATGATGATTTAATATTGATGCATTTTTTAACTTTTCATTGATTCCTGTGAACTTCACCTCATGCATTCCAATCCCACTCATCTCCCTGTCCCTTCATATCTGCCCTGTGCCCTTGCAAACTCCCCTCCAAAAGAAATAAAATAAGATAGAATTTTTGTTTAAAGAAGCAAACAAAACCACAAAACCATCTTGTCTTGGAAGCAGTAGTGTATCACACAGTGTACCCTTGCCCATGCCACCCCACAGCAGACAAAAGGTGGGGTCAGCTCTCCTGTGCTCATGTCCTTGAGCCTGACTCATCTGCTTTCCTGTCACCAGAAAAGGCAAGGGGTGGGGCTGGCTCGATCAGCATAGTACCTCTGGCAGCAGTACAGACTACAGACCTCTCATGGCCTTTGGTGGTAAGTCAGGTCACAAACACTGACTTAGACCCCCGCTGCAGCAGGAACACAGGCCCTGTCCTGGTGGCAGCTTGGGCCTTGTCATATGCTGTTCCTCACCACTGTCTAGTCTCCATTTCCACCTTTCTCCACAGTGTACAACTCAGTCGGCTCTCCTTTCTCTTCCATCTTTCCCGTCTTTCCATCACACATTTGCCCATTGTATAGGTGCCTGTAACAGGTACTCAGGTGTCTCTCTTCTGGCCACATCAGCCATATATTGATAGTTTTGTACTAAAGGCTGTACATTAACTTTTTTTTTTTTTCTCCATTTTTTATTAGGTATTTAGCTCATTTCCAATGCTATACCAAAAGTCCCCCTTACCCACCCACCCCCACTCCCCTACCCACCCACTCCCCCCCTTTGGCCCTGGCTTTCCCCTGTACCGGGGCACACAAAGTCTGCGTGTCCAATGGGCCTCTCTTTCCAGTGATGGCCGACTAGGCCATCTTTTGATACATATGCAGCTAGAGTCAAGAGCTCAGGGGTACTGGTTAGTTCATAATGTTGTTCCACCTATAGGGTTGAAGATCCCTTTAGCTCCTTGGGTACTTTCTCTAGCTCCTCCATTGGGAGCCCTGTGATCCATCCATTAGCTGACTGTGAGCATCCACTTCTGTGTTTGCTAGGCCCCGGCATAGTCTCACAAGAGACAGCTACATCTGGGTCCTTTCAGTAAAATCTTGCTAGTGTATGCAATGGTGTCAGCATTTGGAAGCTGATTATGGGGTGGATCCCTGGATATGGCAGTCTCTACATGGTCCATCCTTTCATCTCAGCTCCATACTTTGTTTCTGTAACTCCTTCCATGGGTGTTTTGTTCCCACTTCTAAGGAGGGGCATAGTGTCCACACTTCAGTCTTCATTTTTCTTGAGTTTCATGTGTTTAGGAAATTGTATCTTATATCGTGGGTATCCTAGGTTTTGGGCTAGTATCCACTTATCAGTGAGTACATATTGTGTGAGTTCCTTTGTGATTGTGTTACCTCACTCAGGATGATGCTCTCCAGGTCCATCCATTTGGCTAGGAATTTCATAAATTCATTCTTTTTAATAGCTGAGTAGTACTCCATTGTGTAGATGTACCACATTTTCTGTATCCATTCCTCTGTTGAGGGGCATCTGGGTTCTTTCCAGTTTCTGGCTATTATAAATAAGGCTGCTATGAACATAGTGGAGCATGTGTCCTTCTTACCAGTTGGGGCTTCTTCTGGATATATGCCCAGGAGAGGTATTGCTGGATCCTCCGGTAGTACTATGTCCAATTTTCTGAGGAACCGCCAGACTGATTTCCAGAGTGGTTGTACAAGCCTGCAATCCCACCAACAATGGAGGAGTGTTCCTCTTTCTCCACATCCTCGCCAGCATCTGCTGTCACCTGAATTTTTGATCTTAGCCATTCTGACTGGTGTGAGGTGGAATCTCAGGGTTGTTTTGATTTGCATTTCCCTGATGATTAAGGATGTTGAACATTTTTTCAGGTGCTTCTCTGCCATTCGGTATTCCTCAGGTGAGAATTCTTTGTTCAGTTCTGAGCCCCATTTTTTAAGGGGGTTATTTGATTTTCTGAGGTCCACCTTCTTGAGTTCTTTATATATGTTGGATATTAGTCCCCTATCTGATTTAGGATAGGTAAAGATCCTTTCCCAGTCTGTTGGTGGTCTTTTTGTCTTATAGACAGTGTCTTTTGCCTTGCAGAAACTTTGGAGTTTCATTAGGTCCCATTTGTCAATTCTCGATCTTACAGCACAAGCCATTGCTGTTCTGTTCAGGAATTTTTCCCCTGTGCCCATATCTTCAAGGCTTTTCCCCACTTTCTCCTCTATAAGTTTCAGTGTCTCTGGTTTTATGTGAAGTTCCTTGATCCACTTAGATTTGACCTTAGTACAAGGAGATAAGTATGGATCGATTCGCATTCTTCTACATGATAACAACCAGTTGTGCCAGCACCAATTGTTGAAAATGCTGTCTTTCTTCCACTGGATGGTTTTGGCTCCCTTGTCGAAGATCAAGTGACCATAGGTGTGTGGGTTCATTTCTGGGTCTTCAATTCTATTCCATTGGTCCACTTGTCTGTCTCTATACCAGTACCATGCAGTTTTTATCACAATTGCTCTGTAGTAAAGCTTTAGGTCAGGCATGGTGATTCCACCAGAGGTTCTTTTATCCTTGAGAAGAGTTTTTGCTATCCTCGTTTTTTTGTTATTCCAGATGAATTTGCAAATTGCTCCTTCTAATTCGTTGAAGAATTGAGTTGGAATTTTGATGGGGATTGCATTGAATCTGTAGATTGCTTTTGGCAAGATAGCCATTTTTACAATGTTGGTCCTGCCAATCCATGAGCATGGGAGATCTTTCCATCTTCTGAGATCTTCTTTAATTTCTTTCTTCAGGGACTTGAAGTTTTTATCATACAGATCTTTCACTTCCTTCGTTAGAGTCACGCCGAGATATTTTATATTATTTGTGGCTATTGAGAAGGGTGTTGTTTCCCTAATTTCTTTCTCAGCCTGTTTATTCTTTGTGTAGAGAAAGGCCATTGACTTGTTTGAGTTAATTTTATATCCAGCTACTTCACCGAAGCTGTTTATCAGGTTTAGGAGTTCTCTGGTGGAATTTTTAGGGTCACTTATATATACTATCATATCATCTGCAAAAAGTGATATTTTGACTTCCTCTTTTCCAATTTGTATCCCCTTGATCTCCTTTTGTTGTCGAATTGCTCTGGCTAATACTTCAAGTACTATGTTGAAAAGGTAGGGAGAAAGTGGGCAGCCTTGTCTAGTCCCTGATTTTAGTGGGATTGCTTCCAGCTTCTCTCCATTTA
The DNA here is from genome assembly GCF_000001635.26 of Mus musculus. Classification (NCBI taxonomy): domain Eukaryota; kingdom Metazoa; phylum Chordata; class Mammalia; order Rodentia; family Muridae; genus Mus; species Mus musculus. The sequence continues at coordinate 2,701,254 of NT_187027.1, forward strand.
CTTTGATGTTGGCTACTGGTTTGCTGTAGATTGCTTTTATCATGTTTAGGTATTGGCCTTGAATTCCTGATCTTTCCAGAACTTTTATCATGAATGGGTGTTGAATCTTGTCAAATGCTTTTTCTGCATCTAACGAGATGATCATGTGGTTTTTGTCTTTGAGTTTGTTTATATAATGGATTACATTGATGGATTTTCGTATATTAAACCATCCCTGCATCCCTGGAATAAAACCTACTTGGTCAGGATGGATGATTGCTTTAATGTGTTCTTGGATTCGGTTAGCGAGAATTTTATTAAGAATTTTTGCATCGATGTTCATAAGAGAAATTGGTCTGAAGTTCTCTATCTTTGTTGGATCTTTCTGTGGTTTAGGTATCAGAGTAATAGTGGCTTCATAAAATGAGTTGGGTAGAATACCTTCTACTTCTATCTTGTGAAAAAGTTTGTGCAGAACTGGAGTTAGATCTTCTTTGAAGGTCTGATAGAACTCTGCACTAAACCCGTCTGGTCCTGGGCTTTTTTTGGCTGGGAGACTATTAATAACTGCTTCTATTTCTTTAGGGGATATGGGACTGTTTAGAAGGTCAACTTGATCCTGATTCAACTTTGGTACCTGGTATCTGTCCAGAAATTTGTCCATTCCGTCCAGGTTTTCCAGCTTTGTTGAGTATAGCCTTTTGTAGAAGGATCTGATGGTGTTTTGGATTTCTTCAGGATCTGTTGTTATGTCTCCCTTTTCAGTTCTGATCCTGTTAATTAGGATTTTGTCCCTGTGCCCTTTAGTGAGTCTAGCTAAGGGTTTATCTATCTTGTTGATTTTCTCAAAGAACCAACTCCGCGTTTGGTTAATTCTTTGAATAGTTCTTCTTGTTTCCACTTGGTTGATTTCACCCCTGAGTTTGATTATTTCCTGCCGTCTACTCCTCTTGGGTGAATTTGCTTCCTTTTTTTCTAGAGCTTTTAGATGTGTTGTCAAGCTGCTAGTATGTGCTCTCTCCCGTTTTTTCTTGAAGGCACTCATAGCTATGAGTTTCCCTCTTAGAAATGCTTTCATTGTGTCCCAAAGGTTTGGGTACGTTGTGGCTTCATTTTCATTAAACTCTAAAAAGTCTTTAATTTCTTTCTTTATTCCTTCCTTGACCAAGGTATCATTGAGAAGAGTGTTGTTCAGTTTCCATGTGAATGTTGGCTTTCTGTTATTTATTTTGTTATTGAAGATCAGCCTTAGTGCATGGTGATCTGATAGGATACATGGGACAATTTCAATATTTTTGAATCTGTTGAGGCCTGATTTGTGACCTATTATGTGGTCAATTTTGGAGAAGGTACCATGAGGTGCTGAGAAGAAGGTATATCCTTTTGTTTTAGGATAAAATGTTCTGTAGATATCTGTCAGATCCATTTGTTTCATCACTTCTGTTAGTTTCAGTGTGTCCCTGTTTAGTTTCTGTTTCCATGATCTGTCCATTGGTGAAAGTGATGTGTTGAAGTCTCCCACTATTATTGTGTGAGGCGCAATGTGTGCTTTGAGCTTTACTAAAGTTTCTTTAGTGAATGTGGCTGCTCTTGTATTTGGAGCATAGATATTTAGAATTGAGAGTTCCTCTTGGAGGATTTTACCTTTGATGAGAATGAAGTGTCCCTCCTTGTCTTTTTTGATGACTTTGGGTTGGAAGTCAATCTTATCAGATATTAGGATGGCTACTCCTGCTTGTTTCTTCATACCATTTGCTTGGAAAATTGTTTTCCAGCCTTTCATTCTGAGGTAGTGTCTATCTTTTTCTCTGAGATGAGTTTCCTGTAAGCAGCAAAATGTTGGGTCTTGTTTGTTTAGCCAGTTTGTTAGTCTATGTCTTTTTATTGGCGAGTTGAGACCATTGATGTTAAGAGATATTAAGGAAAAGTAATTGTTGCTTCCTGTTATTTTAGTTGTTAAAGGTGGCATTCTGTTCTTGTGGCTGTCTTCTTTTAGGTTTGTTGAGGGATTACCTTCTTGTTTTTTCTAGGGCGTTGTTCCCGTTCTTGTATTGGTTTTTTTCTGTTATTATCCTTTGAAGGGCTGGATTCGTGGAGAGATAATGCGTGAATTTGGTTTTGTCGTGGAATACTTTGGTTTCTCCCTCTATGATAATTGAGAGTTTGGCTGGGTATAGTAGCCTGGGCTGCAGTTTGTGTTCTCTTAGTGTCTGTATAACATCTGTCCAGGCTCTTCTGGCTTTCATAGTCTCTGGTGAAAAATCTGGTGTAATTCTGATAGGCTTGCCTTTATATGTTACTTGACCTTTTTCCCTTACTGCTTTTAGTATTCTATCTTTATTTAGTGCATTTGATGTTCTGATTATTATGTGTCGGGAGGAATTTCTTTTCTGGTCCAGTCTATTTGGAGTTCTGTAGGCTTCTTGTATGTTCATATGCATCTCATTCTTTAGATTTGGGAAGTTTTCTTCAATAATTTTGTTGAAGATGTTTGCTGGACCTTTGAGTTGAAAATCTTCATTCTCATCCACTCCTATTATCCGTACGTTTGGTCTTCTTATTGTGTCCTGGATTTCCTGGATATTTTGAGTTAGGATCTTTTTGCATTTTCCATTTTCTTTGATTGTTGTGCCGATGTTCTCTATGGAATCTTCTGCACCTGAGATTCTCTCTTCCATCTCTTGTATTCTGTTGCTAATGCTCAAATCTATGGTTCCAGATTTCTTTCCTAGGGTTTCTATCTCTAGTGTTGCCTCGCTTTGAGTTTTCTTTATTGTGTCTACTTCCCTTTTTAGGTCTAGTATGGTTTTGTTCATTTCCATCACCTGTTTGTATGTTTTTTCCTCTTTTTCTGTAAGGACTTCTACCTGTTTGATTGTGTTTTCCTGTTTTTCTTTAAGGACTTGTAACTCTTTAGCAGTGTTCTCCTGTATTTCTTTAAGTGATTTATTAAAGTCCTTCTTGATGTCCTCTACCATCATCATGAGATATGCTTTTAAATCTAGGTCTAGGTTCTCAGGTGTGTTGGGGTTCCCTGGACTGGGCGAAGTGGGTGTGCTGGGTTCTGGTGATGGTGAGTGGTCTTGGTTCCTGTTAGTAAGATTCCTCCGTTTACCTTTCGCCATCTGGTAATCTCTGGAGTTAGTAGTTATAGTTGACTCTGTTTAGAGATTGTTCTTCTGGTGATTCTGTTACCGTCTATCAGCAGACCTGGGAGACAGATTCTCTCCTCTGAGTTTCAGTGCTCAGAGCACTCTCTGCTGGCAAGCTCTCTTACAGGGAAGGTGCGCAGATATCTTGTATTTGGACCTCCTCCTGGCCGAAGAAGAAGGCCCAAAACAGGACCTTTCTCAGACACTGTGTTGCTTTGGCAGTTCCCAGGTGGTACAGACTCTCACCTAAGCAGACTAAATTCCTAAGTTCCTTGGAGTCCCGGGACCAAGATGGCGACCGCTGCTGCTGTGGCTTAGGCCGCCTCCCCAGCCGGGCGGGCACCTGTCCTCCGGTCCGGAAGGTGGCCGGCTGTCCCCGGCCCACACAGGGTGCTGCCTCAGCGCCTCTGTGCTTCTGCCTGTTCCAGAAGCTGTCAGGTTCTCTGGCGCACCCTCTCACCTGTTCAGACTAATTTCCTAAGTTCGGCGGGTCTCGGACCAAGATGGCGACCGCTGCTGCTGTGGCTTAGGCCGCCTCCCCAGCCGGGCGGGCACCTGTCCTCCGGTCCGGACGGTGGCTGGCTGTCCCCGGCCCACAAAGGGTGCTGCCTCAGCGCCTCTGTGCTTCCGCCTGTTCCAGAAGCTGTCAGGTTCTCTGGCGCACCCTCTCACCTGTTCAGACTAAATTCCTAAGTTCGGCGGGTCCCGGACCAAGATGGCGACCGCTGCTGCTGTGGCTTAGGCCGCCTCCCCAGCCGGGCGGGCACCTGTCCTCCGGTCCGGAAGGTGGCCGGCTGTCCCCGGCCCACACAGGGTGCTGCCTCAGCGCCTCTGTGCTTCTGCCTGTTCCAGAAGCTGTCAGGTTCTCTGGCGCACCCTCTCACCTGCTCAGACTAATTTCCTAAGTTCGGCGGGTCTCGGACCAAGATGGCGACCGCTGCTGCTGTGGCTTAGGCCGCCTCCCCAGCCGGGCGGGCACCTGTCCTCCGGTCCGGACGGTGGCTGGCTGTCCCCGGCCCACAAAGGGTGCTGCCTCAGCGCCTCTGTGCTTCCGCCTGTTCCAGAAGCTGTCAGGTTCTCTGGCGCACCCTCTCACCTGTTCAGACTAATTTCCTAAGTTCAGCGGGTCTCGGACCAAGATGGCGACCGCTGCTGCTGTGGCTTAGGTCGCCTCCCCAGCCGGGCGGGCACCTGTCCTCCGGTCCGGAAGGTGGCCGGCTGTCCCCGGCCCACACAGGGTGCTGCCTCAGCGCCTCTGTGCTTCTGCCTGTTCCAGAAGCTGTCAGGTTCTCTGGCGCACCCTCTCACCTGTTCAGACTAATTTCCTAAGTTCGGCGGGTCTCGGACCAAGATGGCGACCGCTGCTGCTGTGGCTTAGGCCGCCTCCCCAGCCGGGCGGGCACCTGTCCTCCGGTCCGGACGGTGGCTGGCTGTCCCCGGCCCACAAAGGGTGCTGCCTCAGCGCCTCTGTGCTTCCGCCTGTTCCAGAAGCTGTCAGGTTCTCTGGCGCACCCTCTCACCTGTTCAGACTAAATTCCTAAGTTCGGCGGGTCCCGGACCAAGATGGCGACCGCTGCTGCTGTGGCTTAGGCCGCCTCCCCAGCCGGGCGGGCACCTGTCCTCCGGTCCGGAAGGTGGCCGGCTGTCCCCGGCCCACACAGGGTGCTGCCTCAGCGCCTCTGTGCTTCTGCCTGTTCCAGAAGCTGTCAGGTTCTCTGGCGCACCCTCTCACCTGCTCAGACTAATTTCCTAAGTTCGGCGGGTCTCGGACCAAGATGGCGACCGCTGCTGCTGTGGCTTAGGCCGCCTCCCCAGCCGGGCGGGCACCTGTCCTCCGGTCCGGACGGTGGCTGGCTGTCCCCGGCCCACAAAGGGTGCTGCCTCAGCGCCTCTGTGCTTCCGCCTGTTCCAGAAGCTGTCAGGTTCTCTGGCGCACCCTCTCACCTGTTCAGACTAATTTCCTAAGTTCGGCGGGTCCCGGACCAAGATGGCGACCGCTGCTGCTGTGGCTTAGGTCGCCTCCCCAGCCGCGATTTTTTCCTTTTCATTAGGTTCTGCCTCCTGCTGCTTTCAGGGAGCCATTTTATTGGAGGATGTATGCTTCTTTTTTGTCTTGGGAGCCCGTGGGATACAGCAGAGTTGTGACAGGCAAGCCCTGATTCTCTTGCTCATTCTCTTGAAGCGGCTGATCTTTTGAGGGGGAAATGGTGTTTCCATGTCACACTGTTTAGTATATGTGCTGCCGAAGCAAGCACCCATGTCACACTCTTGATCAGGTGGCACAGTCACATCCTCCAATATGCTGTTGCCGACAGATGGGGCAGCCACAGCTCCAGAATGGAGGGCAAAGCTAGAACTGTTGCTTTTTTTCTCAGGATAGTGTAGAGCAATGGGAGGCATGGAGACACTTCTGGCCACCTTGTGTCCTGATAGTGCCAGGGAAACAGGCCTGTGCTCTCCTGAGGGCTGGATGTGGAGGAGGCTAAAGTTGGGCTCACTGGCCCTTCTCTTTAGGAGAAGACTAGAGATACAGGGATGTGCTGGTGGTGAAGGGGGTGGTGTAGGGCACTGATCCACAGGCTTGGCTGAGATGGTAGATGTATGCTCAAGCCCCTTGTCTACCTGTGCTTTTAGAATCAAATATGCCCCCATTGACTCATTATATTTTTTTCTTTGCAGGGATTCTAAGATCTCATTGGCATCAAATCCCATGCCACAGAGCATTTCAATGATGTTATAATCTGGATCGGTCACAGTTGGGTTATTTACCTCAGTTTTCTTGACCCACGGATGTCTCTCAATGTCTTCAATGGATGGCCTCATCTCTGGGGGAACTGTGAGGATCTGGTGTATTAGGTTTTCAAGTTGTCCAGAGACATGAGTTGGAATGTCATAGGTCCCGGTAGCTATATTTTCCTCCATCTCTTTCATGGTGCTTCCTCTGAAGGGGTAGTACCCGGTGGTGATAAAATAATGTAGCATGCCCAAACTCCACACATCTGCCTTCTTGCCATCATATGGCTCCTGTAGTACGAGCTCTGGGGCAAAACAGCTCTTGGTCCCACACTGCCGTTTCAGTAACATGCCAGATCTACATCTGATGGCCAGGCCAAAGTCTATAATTTTGACATTCCCCTCCTCATCCCTCAGGATATTCTGTGCTTTTATGTCCTGATGGACAATATCCTGGTTGTGGCAGTATTTTAGAGCTGACACTACCTGCCCAAATATTCTCCTGGCCTCTTCCTCGTGCATCGGGCCATCCTCCTTTATGATGTCAAACAAGTTTCCTCCTGGAATATATTCGGTAACGATATTAATGTGCTTAGATGTTACCAGCACCTGGAAGAGGCAGATGATGTTAGGATGCTGTAGTTTCTCTAATGTGGCTATCTCTGCACGGATTCCCCTGATGTTCTTCTTGCTGAGCTCTACCGTTTTTATGGCAACCAGTGCCTTGGTTTTCAAGTGACAGGCCAGTTTCACGGTGCCAAATGAACCATGGCCAAGAGTGAAAAGCACCTTGTACTGACTTCCAACATCCTTCTTTTTGGAGTTGCTGGCCATGAGGCTAAGTGTTCCCTGTGCTCTGGTGCACACAGGTTGTGAGGTACAACAACCCGACAACTGACAAACTAGATAGCTACGAAGGAGTCCCACAGGTCACTGAAACCAGCTTCCTGCTCTGTATGGACAAGAGAAACAGTCTGATCCACAGTCTTATGCAGTGGGCCCTCATTCTTCCATCACAGTGGCTCTTTGTGAGGTCAGAGCATGAAATGCACCAAGCAGAGAACGTTATATAACCCACAGTGGCCTTCCCACTCTCATGAAAACCCTCTATGAGCTTCTGCTTCAATGGATCAGAGAGACAGATGCTTATTTGTTTAGCAATTACAGGCAGCAGAGTGCCTCGGTGGCCTTTGTAGCTGGATTCTGAGTACGTCAATCCAACCATTTGGCCTTTTAAGGATTAGATTCCTTTTGGACAAGTGTTCTGCAGAGAGAGGCTAAGTCATCACAAAATGTAACTAGGAGCTTTTCTTTTCTTTTCTTTTTTTTAACATTTTTTTTATTATTAGGTATTTTCCTCGTTTACATTTTCAATGCTATCCCAAAGGTCCCCCATACCCACCCCCCCAATCCCCTACCCACCCACTCCCCCTTTTTGGCCCTGGCGTTCCCCTGTACTGGGGCATATAAAGTTTGCAAGTCCAAAGGGCCTCTCTTTGCAGTGATGGCTGACTAGGCCATCTTTTGATACATACGCAGCTAAAGACAAGAGCTCCCGGGTACTGGTTAGTTCATATTGTTGTTCCACCTATAGGGTTGCAGTTCTCTTTAGCTTTATTTTTTAATTGGGTGTTTATTTCATTTACATTTCCAATGCTATCCCAAAAGTTTCCTGCATGCTCCCCCACCCACGCACTCACACTTCTTGGCCCTGTCGTTCACCTGTACTGAGGCATATAAAATTTGCACAACTAATGGGCCTCTCTTTCAACTGATGGCCAACCAGGCCATTTTTCTGATACATATGCAGCTAGAGACACGAGCTCCGGGGGGATGGGTGGTGGTGGGGCAGGAGGTGGTGGTGGTACTGGATAGTTCATATTGTTGTTCCACCTATAGGATTGCAGTTCCCTTTAGCTCCTTGGGTACTTTCTCTAGCTCCTCCATTGGGGGCCCTGTGGTCCATCCAATAGCTGACTGTGAGCATCCACTTCTGTGTTCACTAGGCCCCAGCATAGTCTCACAAGAGACAGCTATATCTGGAACCTTTCAGCAAAATCTTGTTAGTGTATGCAATGGTGTCAGCATTTGGAAGCTGATTATGGGATGGATCCCCGGATATGGCAGTCTCTAGATGGTCCATCCTTTCGTCACAGCTCCAAACTTTATCTCTGTAACTCCTTCCATGGGTGTTATGTTCCCAATTCTAAGAAGGGGCAAAATGTCCACACTTTGGTCTTCGTTCTTCTTGAGTTTCATGTGTTTTGCAAATTGTATCTTATATCTTGGGTATCCTAAGTTTCTGGGCTAATATCCACTTATCAGTGAGTACATATTGTGTTAGTTCCTTTGTGATTGGGTTACCTCACTCAGGATGATGCCCTCCAGGTCCATCCATTTGGCTAGGAATTTCATAAATTCATTCTTTTTAATGGCTGAGTAGTACTCCATTGTGTAAATGTACCACATTTTCTGTATCCATTCCTCTGTTGAGGGGCATCTGGGTTCTTTCCAGCTTCTGGCTATTATAAATAAGGCTGCTATGAACATAGTGGAGCATTTGTCCTTCTTACCGGTTGGAACATCTTCTGGATATATGCCCAGGAGAGGTATTGCGGGATCCTCTGGTAGTACTATGTCCAATTTTCTGAGGAACTGCCAGACTGATTTCCAGAGTGGTTGTACAAGCTTGCAATCCCACCAACAATGGAGGAGTGTTCCTCCTTCTCCACATCCTCGCCAGCATCTGCTGTCACCTGAATTTTTGATCTTAGCCATTCTGACTGGTGTAAGGTGGAATATCAGGGTTGTTTTGATTTGCATTTCCCTGATGATTAAGGATGATGAACATTTTTTCAGGTGCTTCTCTGCCATTCGGTATCCCTCAATTGAGAATTCTTTGTTCAGCTCTGAGCCCCATTTTTTAATGGGGTTATTTGATTTTCTGGAGTCCACCTTGTTGAGTTCTTTATACATATTGGATATTAGTCCGCTATCTGATTTAGGATAGGTAAAGATCCTTTCCCAATCTGTTGGTGGTCTTTTTGTCTTACTGATGATGTCTTTTGCCTTGCAGAAGCTTTGCAACTTTATGAGTTCCCATTTATTGATTCTCGATTTTACAGCACAAGCTATTGCTGTTCTATTCAGGAATTTTTCCCCTGTACCCATATCTTCAAGGCTTTTCCCTATTTTCTCCTCTATAATTTTCAGTGTCTCTGGTTTTATGTGGAGTTCCTTAATCCACTTAGATTTGACCTTAGTACAATGAGATAGGAATGGATCAATTCACATTCTTCTACATGATAACTGCCAGTTGTGCCAGCACCCTTTGTTGAAAATGCTGTCTTTTTTTCCACTGGATGGTTTTAGCTCCCTTGTAAAAGATCAAGTGACCATAGGCGTGTGGGTTCATTTCTGGGTCTTCAATTCTATTCCATTGGTCTACTTGTCTGTTGCTATACCAGTACCATGCAGTTTTTATCACAATTGCTCTGTAGTACAGCTTGAGGTCAGGCATGGTGATTCCACCAGAGGTTCTTTTATCCTTGAGAAGAGTTTTTGCTATCCTAGGTTTTTTTGTTATTTCAGATGAATCTGCCGATTGCCCTTTCTAATTCGTTGAAGAATTGAGTTGGAATTTTGATGGGGATTGCATTGAATCTGTAGATTGCTTTTGGCAAGATAGCCATTTTTACTATATTGATCCTGCCAATCCATGAGCATGGTAGATCTTTCCATCTTCTGAGATCTTCTTTAATTTCTTTCTTCAGCAACTTGAAGTTCTTATCATACATATCTTTCACTTCCTTAGTTAGAGTCAAGCCAAGGTATTTTATATTATTTGTGACTATTGAGAAGGGTGTTGTTTCCCTAATTTCTTTCTCAGCCTGTTTATCCTTTGTGTACAGAAAGGCCATTAACTTGTTTGAGTTAATTTTATATCCAGCTACTTCATTGAAGCTGTTTATCAGGCTTAGGAGTTCTCTGGTGGAATTTTTAGGGTCACTTATATATATTATCATATCATCTGCAAAAAGTGATATTTTGACTTCTTCCTTTCCAATTTGTATCCCCTTGATCTCCTTTTGTTGTCGAATTGCTCTTGCTAGGACTTCAAGTACAATGTTGAATAGGTAGGGAGAGAGAGGGCAGCCTTGTCTAGTCCCTGATTTTAGTGGGATTACTTCAAGTTTCGCACCATTTACTTTGATGTTGGCTACTGGTTTGCTGTAGATTGCTTTTATCATGTTTAGGTATGGGCCTTGAATTCCTGATCTTTCCAAGACTTTTATCATGAATGGGTGTTGGATTATGTCAAATGCTTTCTCCGCATCTAATGAGATGATCATGTGGTTTTTGTCTTTGAGTTTGTTTATATACTGGATTACGTTGATGGATTTCCGTATGTTGAACCATCCCTGCATCCCTGGGATGAAACCTACTTGGTCAGGATGGATGATTGTTTTGATGTGTTCTTGGATTCGGTTATCGAGAACTTTATTGAGGATTTTTACATCGATATTCATAAGGGAAATTGGTCTGAAATTCTCTATCTTTGTTGGGTCTTTTTGTGGTTTAGGTATCAGAGTAACTGTGGCTTCATAGAATGAGTTGGGTAGAGTACCTTCTGTTTCTATTTTGTGGAATAGGTTGTGAAGAACTGGGATTAGATCTTCTTTGAAGGTCTGATAGAACTCTGCACTAAACCCGTCTGGTCCTGGGCTTTTTTGGTTGGGAGACTATTAATGACTGCTTCTATTTCTTTAGGGGATATAGGACTGTTTAGATCATTAACCTGATCTTGATTTAACTTTGGTACCTGGTATCTGTCTAGAAACTTGTCCATTTCATCCAGGTTCTCCAGTTTTGTTGAGTATAGCCTTTTGTAGAAGGATCTGATGGTGTTTTGGATTTCTTCAGAATCTGTTGTTATGTCTCCCTTTTCATTTCTGATTTTTGTTAATTAGGATGCTGTCCCTGTGCCCTCTAGTGAGTCTGGCTAAGGGTTTATCTAACTTGTTGATTTTCTCAAAGAACCAGCTCCTCATTTGGTTGATTCTTTGAGTAGTTCTTCTTGTTTCCACTTGGTTGAGTTCACCCCTGGTTTGATTTTTTCCTGCCATCTACTCCTCTTGGGTGAATTTGCTTCCTTTTGTTCTAGAGCTTCTAGGTGTGTTGTCAAGCTGCTAATGTGTGGTCTCTCTAGTTTCTTTTTGGAGGCACTCAGAGCTATGAGTTTTCCTCTTAGAAATGCTTTCATTGTGTCCCATAAGTTTGGGTATGTTGTGGCTTCATTTTCATTAAACTCCAAAAAGTCCTTAATTTCTTTCTTTATTCCTTCCTTGACCAAGGTATCATTGAGAAGAGTGTTGTTCAGTTTTCACGTGAAAGTTGGCTTTCTATCATTTATTATGTTATTGAAGTCAGCCTTAGTCCATGGTGATCTGATAGGATGCATGGGACAATTTCAATATTTTTGTATCTGTTGAGGCTTGTTTTTGACCAATTATGTGGTCAATTTTGGAGAAGGTACCATGAGGTGCTTAGAAGAAGGTATGTCCTTTTGGTTTAGGATAAAATGTTCTGTAGATATCTGTTAGATCCATTTGTTTCATAACTTCTGTTAGTTTCACTGTGACCCTGTTTAGTTTCTGTTTCCATGATCTGCCCATTGGTGAAAGTGGTGTGTTGAAGTCTCCCACTATTATTGTGTGAGGTGCAATATGTGCTTTGAGCTTTACTAAAGTTTCTTTAATGAATGTGGCTGCCCTTGCATTTGGAACATAGATATTCCGAATTGATAATTCCTCTTGGAGGATTTTACCTTTGATGAGTATGAAGTGCCCCTTCTTGTCTTTTTTGATGACTTTGGGTTGGAAGTTGATTTTATTAGATATTAGAATGGCTACTCCAGCTTGTTTCTTCATACCATTTGCTTGGAAAATTGTTTTCCAGCCTTTCACTCTGAGGTAGTGTCTATCTTTTTCTCTGACATGGGTTTCCTGTAAGCAGCAAATGTTGGGTCTTGTTTGTGTAGCCAGTCTGTTAGTCTGTGTCTTTTTATTGCGGAGTTGAGTCCATTGATATTAATAGATATTAAGGAAAAGTAATTGTTGCTTCCTGTTATTTTTGTTTTTAAAGTTGGCATTCTGTTCTTGTGGCTGTCTTCTTTTAGGTTAGCTGAGGGATTACCTTCTTGCTTTTTCCAGGATGTGGTTTCTGTCCTTGTATTGGTTTTTTTCTGTTATTATCCTTTGAAGTGCAGGATTCATGGAAAGATAATGTGTGAACTTGGTTCTGTTGTGGAATACGTTTATTTCTCCATCTAAGGTAATTGAAAGTTTGGCTGGGTATAGTAGCCTTGGCTGGCATTTGTGTTTTCTTAGTGTCTGTATAACATCTGTCCAGGCTCTTCTGGCTTTCATAGTCTCTGGTGAAAAGTCTGGTGTAATTCTGATAGGCCTTCCTTTATATGTTACTTGACCTTTTCCCCTTACTGCTTTTAATATTCTATCTTTAATTAGTGCATTTGTTGTTCTGATTATTATGTGTCAGGAGGAATTTCTTTTCTGGTCCAGTCTATTTGGAGTTCTGTAGGCTTCTTGTATGTTCATGGGCATCTCTTTCTTTAGGTTTGGGAAGTTTTCTTCTATAATTTTGTTGAAGATATTTGCTGGTCCTTTGAGTTGAAAATCTTCATTTTCATCTACTCCTAATATCCGTAGGTTTGGTCTTCTCATTGTGTCCTGGATTTCCTGGATGTTTTGAGTTAGGATCTTTTTGCATTTTCCATTTTCTTTGATTGTTGTGCCGATGTTCTCTATGGAATCTTCTGCACCTCAGATTCTCTCTTCTATCTCTTGTATTCTGTTGCTGATGCTCGCACCTATGGTTCCAGATTTTTTTCCTAGGTTTTCTATCTCCAGCGTTGCCTCACTTTGGGTTTTCTTTATGGTGTCTACTTCCCTTTTTAGGTCTTGTATGGTTTTATTCAATTCCATCACCTGTTTGGTTGTGTTTTCCTGCAATTCTTTAAGGGATTTTTGTGCTTCCTCTTTAAGGTCTTCTATCTGTTTAGCAGTGTTCTCCTGTATTTCTTTAAGTGAGTTATTAAAGTCCTTCTTGATGTACTGTACCATCATCATGAGATACGCTTTTAAATCCGGGTCTAGCTTTTCGGGTGTGTTAGGGTGCCCTGCACTGGGTGAAGTGGGGGTGCTGGGTTCTGATGATGGTGAGTGGTTTTGGTTTCTGTTAGTAAGATTCTTATGTTTACCTTTTGCCCTCGGGTAATCTCTGGAGTTAGTTGTTATAGTTGTCTCTGTTTAGAGATTGTTCCTCAGGTGATTCTGTTAGCCTCTATCAGCAGACCTGGGAGACTAGCTCTCTCCTCTGAGTTTCAGTGGTCAGAGCACTCTCTGCAGGCAAGCTCTCTTCTTACAGGGAAGGTGCACAGATAAACAGGGAAGGTGCACAGATATCTGGCGTTCAGACCTCCCCCCTGGCTGAAGATGAAGGCGCAAAACAGGACCTGTCCCAGAAGCTTTGTTGCTTTGGCCTGTCACAGAAGCTGTTAGCTTCTGTAGTCCACACTCTCACCTGTGCAGACTACTTTCGGAGGTTTCTCGGAACCAAGATGTCTCCCACCCTCGAAAAGGGGGCTGCCTCAGAAGCTCTGTGGCTCCGCCTGTCCCAGAAGCTGTTAGCTTCTGTAGTACACACTCTCACCTGTGCAGGCTACTTTCAATGGAGTCCTGGATCCAAGATGGCTCCCGCCGATGCAGAGGCAAAATGTCTAAGAATTTTATAAATTCATTGTTTTTAATAGCTGAGTAGTATTCCTTTGTGTTAAAGTACCACACTTTCTGTATCCATTCCTCTGTTGAGGGACATCTGGTTTCTTTCCAGCTTCTGGCTATTATAAATACGGCTGCTATGAACATAGTGGAGCATGTGTCCTTATTAGAAGTTGGAACATCTTCTGTGTATATGCCCAGGAGTGGTATTGCTGGATCTTCCCGTAGTACTATGCCCAATTTTCTGAGGAATCACCAATGGATTTTCAGAGTGGTTGTACCAGCTTGAAAGTCCACCAGAATGGGAGGAGTGTTCCTATTTCTCCACATCTTTGCTAGCATCTGCTGTCACCTGAGTTTTTGATCTTAGCCATTCTGACTGGTGTGAGTTGGAATCTCAGGGTTGTTTTGATTTACATTTCCCTGATAATTAAAGATGTTGAAACTTTTTTACATGCTTTTCAGCCATTCTGTTTTCCTCAGTTGAGAATTATTCGTTTAGCTCTGTACCCCATTTAAATTTTTTATTTATTTATTTATTTTTTGACTTCTCCATTTTTATTGAGATGTAATTGTCTTCAGCAACAGGATCTTACCATTAGTTTGTGAAGCGCAACCAACAGCCTTGTCAATAGCCTGAGATGTTTGGTGACTCTTGGCCAACAATCAAGTAGATATAGCCTACTGATGGCACTGGAGTTTTCTTTTCTTTTTTTTTTATTAGGTATTTTCCTCATTTACATTTTCAATGCTATCCCAAAGGTCCCCCATACCCACCCCCCCAATCCCCTACCCACCCACTCCCCCTTTTTGGCCCTGGCGTTCCCCTGTACTGGGGCATATAAAGTTTGCAAGTCCAATGGGCCTCTCTTTGCAGTGATGGCCGATTAGGCCATCTTTTGATACATATGCAGCTAAAGACAAGAGCTCCCGGGTACTGGTTAGTTCATATTGTTGTTCCACCTATAGGGTTGCAGTTCCCTATAGCTCCTTGGGTAATTTCTCTAGCTCCTCCATTAGGGGCCGTGTGACCCATCCAATAGCTGACTGTGATCATCCACTTCTGTGTTTGCTAGGCCCCGGCATAGTCTCACAAGAGAGAGCTATAACTGTGTACCCCATTTTTAATAGGGTTATTTGTTTTTCTGGTTGTCCAACTTCGTTACATATATTGAATATTAGCTCTCTATCTGATTTAGAATTGGTAAAGATCTTTTTCCCATCTGTTGGTTGCCTTTTTGTCTTATTGAAAGTGTCCTTTGCCTTACAGAAGCTTTACAATTTTATGAGGTCCCATTTGTCCATTCTTGATCTTACTGCACAAGCCAATGATGTTCTGTTCAGGAAATTTTACCCTGTGCCTATATCTTCGAGGCTCTTCCCCACTTTTTCCTCTATAAGTTTCAGTGTCTTTGTTTTTATGTGGAGTTGCTTGATCCACTTAGAATTGAACTTTGTACAAGGTGATAAGTGGAATAATTTGCATTCTTCTACATGATAAGCACCAGTTAAGTCAACACCATTTGTTGAAAATGCTGTTATTTTTCCACTGGATGGTTTTAGATCCTTTGTCAAAGATCAAGTGACCATAGGTCTGTGGGTTCATTTCTGATTCCTCAATTCTATTCCATGTATCTGTCTGTCAGTGTACTAGTACCATGCAGTTTTTATCACAATTGCTCTGTCGTACAGCTTGAGGTCAGGCATGGTGATTCCATTTGAGGTTCTTTTATTGTTGAGAATAGTTTTTGCTATCCTAGGTTTTTTTGTTATTCCAGATGAATTTGCAAATTGCCCTTTCTAACTCTGTGAAGAATTGAGTAGGGCAGCCCGGGAGGGAGTTGCCAGAGCATCTGCGGGAGCCATCCTGGTTCCCAGATTCCAGAGACTAGTCTGTGCAGGTGAGAGTGTGGACTACAGAAGCTAACAGCTTCTGGGATAGTCGGTAGCCACAGAACCAGGTTAAATAGAATTGCTATTATGGGGATGGTTTGTGGAGGCTCTGAGGAGAGAAAGGAAAGAAGAACAAGGAATCTGACCCTAGCTCTCAGTCCTGATTCTGCTCTGATTCTTTAAAGAGCTCACAATTTTCCCAAGAGCAAGGTGTGTGCTCACACCCACCCCTTACCCCATTTCAGAGTGAGAGGCTCAGGTAACCTTTCATGGTACACATGGCCTGTGTATCTCAGCTCTTCTCCAGAAGGAACCAACACAGCTGCCCACTTCTGGAAGGTTCCATCCCCTGCAGGCCTGGTGTCTGGCAGCTCCATGTCCTGGGTGTGGTTTTTCCCATTCCTCTTCCAGGTCAGGGTGCTGTCAGCTGGGTAGAAGCCCAGGGCCCACCTCAGGGTGACATTCTCTTCAGGTCTTACATGGTGGGTCACATGTGTTTGGGGGCATCTGATGGGAACAATTGGAAAATTCATGTATTTTGCACTCCTCCTGGGGCCTGAGAAGTACTCATGGGACCATCCCTGAAAAGGATGGGAGACTTGGATGAGGGAGGGCACAGAGTCAACACAGAAGCCTACACTCAGGATCTGGATGATCTATTCCTTGTAATATTTTACAATAACCATGAGCCAACTCAGAGCATGAGACTCTGGGTGTCTCTCTATGCAAAGACACTTCTTGTTCTGATAGGAAGGGGATCCAAGGGACTCAGCAACCCTGGAGGTAGGCATTCAATTTCATTGTGTATGGGCAGTGAACAGGCCTGAGAGAGGCCATGATGCCCAATGCAGATGGAAGAGACACACTGAATGTACACACTGAATGTACACACTGAACTGTCCTGGGAGAAGGCTGAATCCTCTGGAGAGTCCCTCTCACATGTTGAGTCAGGAAACAGAGGAGCTCTCTTTCCCCTTTGATGCAAGACAGTGTAAGCATTCCAGCTGCTCCCTGCTGAGACGGAGGCCTCAGGGAGGCAGGAGCTACAATGTCAGAAAGCAGAAGGGATTGGTAAGGGTGTCTCTTACCGAGCGCAGCAAGGTCTCCTTTCCAAGGTCCAGGCATCTAAGAAGCCTTTCTGTGCACTCCCCTAGCAGGTAAGTCCTCCAAATTTCTGTAATGCCTTCAGCCTCCCAGGAATCCCTCAGCGTTTGAGCTACCTTGTCCTGTGCATTCCAAGACCTCAGGTTCTCATTCAGGATGGTGTAATCATAGCCACAGTAAGTGAACCGATTGTGACCAAGAAGGAAGCTCCCATCATTGGCCACATTGCAGCCATACATTCCCTGCAGGGTGTGATATCCTGCCTCACTCACATTCAGTCTCTCATCACTGTGAGGCTTTTCCCTCTACTGGGATTTTGTCCCCAACTAAACTCCTAAATAGGTCACAGTTTGTGGTTCTCTCTGGTCAAAAGTTCCCAGGGGTCCCTTCGACTATGGCTGAATCTTTGATTTGGGAAACTAGAGTGGAGTTATTGGACCAGCCAAGAGGGCATTGAGGAATCAACCTCAGGCTTGAGATGACTCACCATCCAATCTGTGTTCATAGTAATCTACCACGAACTGAAGAACTCATTGGTCTGTGACAAGTACAGGACTTGTGTTTTCTCTTTTCCCAATATTCAGGTGGCTCCTGCTCCATCTAAGCAGCCCAAAGTTGCATCCTTGCAGTTGGTTCTTTGCTGTTGCTCCCTGAAACTGTATGGAGCCTACATAGCTGACCTGGATGACCTGGGCCTCCAACATGTCAGGCCCCAAATCACAATGTTAAAAGTCTGAAGCCAGTGTGAGCCTGTGGGTGGTGCACATTGAAACACTGACTCTTCAGCCTGGACCCAGAACAGGTTGGTAAGGAGCATAGCAGGGGTGGTGGTGTGTCTGTGGACCTGAGATGCAGGAGAGGGTCAGGGTGATTCAGCTAGGGGATCAGGGAGTGTCTTGTTAGGCAAGGGAGAAGATGCAGAGATGATGATTCCAGGTGCTGTGTCCTGCTCCCCAAAATGCCAAGTCCCTTCAAGCCCTGCAATAACCTACAGGATACTGGGTTAAGGGCCAAGGCTACCAACAGAGGAGAAGGAGTTTACAGGTTCCAGGGTTCCTCATTCTGTGACATGAATGAAGTCACAATCAGGGCTGGTATTTCTTGACTATAACCCTGATGTGCCTAATGCTGATTGGCTTCTCTTAGATTTTCCAAAGGTACTGAAGTAGACCTGATGGGGTGGGTCTTGGAGAGATTAATTCCTGGGTGTGTAGGGGGGGGGTTCTAGAGTCCTGCTACCCATCTTGCACCCAGTTTTGCATTCTGGTATCCTGGCATCCATTTCGAAGAACAAGTCTGTCCTCTGGTCCAGGTCACAACACCCTTGAGTCATTGTCCAGAGGCCAATAAGTTAGTAATTGTCAAACTTTTCAATGTCAGAATCTTTGCACATGCTTAGACTTTGTTTATCCTTCTATGGTGACTGTGCTTGTATAGATTATAACAATTCATACGATCATGGTAGGAACTGGAGGTTTCAAGTGTTTCGATTCAGTGTAGACACTAATAACTAATTGTATGTATGCCGAATAAGAAGAGTAAAAACTATTTTCTAAAATGAAACAGTGCTGTCAGAAAACTTTTTGTATGTTTAACATTTCAGGGAGTTCTGATTTTCATCTTCCCTTCCACAGTTCATAGTATTTTTTGTCTTCCTTTTTACAGTTTTTTTTTTTATATTTGAAACACAGAAAAATTCATTTTCACAAATATAATTTAGAAGAAACAATCTTTTTTTTAAAATATTTTTTTATTACGTGTTTTCCTCAATTACACATCCAATGCTATCCCAAAAGTCCCCCATTCCCTTCCCCACACTCCCCTACCCACCCATTCCCACTTTTTGGCCCTGGCGTTCCCCTGTACTGGGGCATATAAAGTTTGCATGTCCAATGGGCCTCTCTTTCCAGTGATGGTCGACTAGGTCATCTTTTGATACATATGCAGCTAGAGTCAAGAGCTCCGCAGTACTGGTTAGTTTATAATGTTGTTGCACCTACAGGGTTGCAGATCTCTTTAGCTCCTTGGATATTTTCTCTAGCTCCTCCATTGGGGGCCCTGTGATCCATCCAATAGCTGACTGTGAGCATCCACTTATGTGTTTGCTAGGCCCCGGCCTAGCCTCACAAGAGACAGCTATATCTGGCTCCTTTCAGCAAACTCTTGCTAGTGTATGCAATGGTGTCATCAGTTGGAGGCTGATTATGGGATGGATCCCTGGATATGGCAGTCTCTAGATGGTTCATCCTTTTGTCCCAGCACCAAACTTTGTCTCTGTAACTCCTTCCATGGGTGATTGTTCCCAATTCTATGAAGGGGCAATCTTAAGACTCCATTTTATTTGTATGTATTTTTGTGTGTTTCTGTGTGATTGCAAGGGGCAGGTACTCATATGTTTTAGAAGAGGTCATAGGAAACCCTGGATATGTAGTTAAGGAACATGTGATCTGCAAGACTCAAATGCTGGGAATCAACTCTGGTCTTCTGCAAGATCATCAAGGACCCTTCACATTAGCTTTCTTTTGAAACATCATCTCAGTATGCAGCCTGGCTGTCCAGGAAGTGTGGATGTAGACCAGGCTTGCCTAGCACTCATACATCCATCTGCTATTGGCTCCAAATTGCTGAGATTAAAGGAATTTGCCAACCAAATGGGCTAATTGTAAATTTTTCTCATGGATAAGTCACTAAATGAGCACAGGTGGTACTTCCTCAAGGTCGTCCACACTAAGGACATCAAACATCATTGAATCCCTCATTATTGGCTGCATTCACAGCCAGAGGAGAATCTTGCCCACTGAATGAATGCTAAGTTATTGAATGTTATTTTGAAGTAGGACATTCTTTGACCAAGTTCTTTAGTACAAATTGTCAAAACCTTAGTCATTAATATGGCCATATATTTTCCATAGAAAACTTTGGAAGCATTAATGAGCCCTTAATTTGACTGTGACTAATTCTTGTAGTCAAAATCACTAATGTTATCTTGGGAGCTTAGATATTATCTTTGTTGTAGTCAACTTGGTAAGGGATCAATTGCCAATAAATGGACTTTTTTTATGTTGTGCAAGAACAATACCTTTCTAACTATATTGCAAAGGAGTTCAGGCTGGGAAGGAAGAGGAGCTCTACCAACCCTGAGTGGCAGCAGACGCAGGTTCAATATTTTGGAGAAATAGTTGTTCCTTAGGCAGGTCCTTTATTCAGCTATCTGGAATGAGATCTACTACCTGTAAATGAGGAGAGTCTAGACTGGCTGCTGTACAGTTCTGTGCAGTTTGCAAAAACATCTGTTCATATCACTTGCAGTGATGTGACTCTGAGTTCAGTCCTGGCTGATCACAATTCAGTCCTGTTCTGATGCTCTGGGCCCATGGCTGGGAATACTGATATGAGATATTGGCTTTCAGCACTCTGCAGCCTATGATTTGCTTGGAATCGAGTTTTTCCTCTTGGGCATCTTGGAACAAGTTTGAGCAATTCCCTAGTGATCACCTGTTTTGTTTTCTGATCTCTTATTAATGGTTTTCCCATTGCTGCTGACATATGTGACTCAGTGGATTATCCAAAGCAGTTGTTTTCAGCCTTCAAAATGCTGGAACCCTTTAATACAGTTAGTTATGGTGTGGTGACCTCCACCCATCAAATTACCTTTTTGCCACTTCATAACTGTCATTTTGTATTTTAATCACAACGTAAGTATTTTTTGATACAGAGGTTTGCCAAGGCAGTTGTGATCCACAATTAGAGAGCCAATGATCTAAAAGGCTGTGGTTAGGCCATTGTTGAGAGCTAGGTTATAGTTAATTGTGTAAATCTATGGAATCCTTTTTTCTCTTTGATTCTGTTAAATTGACATGGAATCTATGAACATGAGGCTATATTGTGTGTCTTCATAGCAAAAGAAAATCTAAGACAGTGTCAAATATTATTTAATACTAAAAATATTCTCTAACAGAATTCTTCTAATGTAGCAGGACATGGTGGTGCATGCCTTGTAACACTATTCATTGTAAAGCAGAGGAGTTCAAGCCTTTTTGAATTAGGGTGATTTATTTCTTAAAGAGCATAAAAAATGACAAGAATTTATGTAGCAATTAAATACTTCCTGTCTACAAATCTCATCTGACTTGCCACTGCAATCTCTTCTCCACACACATAAGTGGACACAGTTCAGATTGTCTCCAGAGAGCTAGGTGTCAAGGCACACCCAAGCAAACCCAGCATTTGGAAGGTTCAGCTATGAGGATCAGGAGTTCAAGACCATGGTGGAGGGGAAGACACAGTCTCTTTCTGATGGTATCTCCAAAGAATGAACTGGGGAAATTTAGACAACAGCTGTCAGAGGAGGTGAGCAATGACCAGAAATCTCTAGCTTATTTACAAAGAAATACAGTTGTAATTCAGTGAAAATGAGTTTACTTATTGATAGGGTTTTCTAAGCCAGCCTCAGCTGACAGAGACAATTGGCTGGAAAACAGACACAGGTCACTGTAGGGAGGGCTCAGTGCTCAGGGCTGTTTGGGTTCCTCCCTTGATCACGTTGTTGTGATGAAAGACATATACCCGAACACAGTCAGAGAGATCAGTTGCAGAGTGACAAGCCAGAAGGTTTTCGAGTCACATGGGAGAGGGGAAAACTGGAACAATTACTCTATGGCACATTTGAATACAAGGCAGCTCTCCTTTAAAGAAAAGCACAGGGAATAATTTCACATGTCTGTGTGTGGTGACTCTCTGATGAACTCATCACATGCTCAAATTGTCCCTGACCTGAGAGTCAGGATAACACACGACATGTTCCTATGACCCCCCCACCCCCAAGTCCCACAGGCCCCTCAGGGTCACATCTTCATATAGCTTTGACAGGAGTCTCTATATCCTAGTCATTGCCTTGACTGGGATCTAGCAAAAACTGAGCTGAGGAAACCTGACAGGAGATGGAGCAGGTAATGTCAGCTTTAGCACTTCCATAGGCTCTGTCTGTTCTATCACAAATCCCACGACATCAGGCCTCACAGTACGTACTGTTGGCCTGAGCATAGATTACTCCATATTTTATCTTTGGAAAGAAAACATTTTATGAGAGGACCGTGAGGCTCCGGATTCATAAAGATCCAGTGGAGTCCCCTAGCTCTTATCTCAGAGAAGTTTCCAGATGTATAAGTGTAGACTCAGGGAAACATGTGAAAACAGAATGCAAGACTATATGTTAAGAGGACCAACTGTCCTCCTGGATGTTTGTTACCACTGGGGACCTTCTCCACAATCTCTGCTGGGAGTGAGGCCTGTATTACCTCCATCATTAGAATAATGAATCCATCAACCATTTCATTTACAATACAGTAAATCTCCACACACAGGCCCCAGCAGTAAGCCCCTATATGTGCAAACCACTTTCCTCTTGTGGGGCAGGTCATACCAATAGCTCAGGCTTGAAATCCCTGGGAGACTGGAACTCAGAGCCTGCCCCTTTCTTACTTTACTCCTCCTCTTCCATGACAGAAACATCACCACATCTTGGATAACCACAGCTTTAAGAAGAAGGGCAAGAACAATTGCCTTGATGGGGGACAATGGCTGATGTTCCCATTCCTCTGCCAGCTGACGCTGAGCTCATCAGTAAGGATCCCAGGGTCCAGCACTTCAGGGTGACATCACCTGCAGTTCTGTCCTATGTGTCTTTGGGTAAGTCTAATGAGAAAAACTGGAAGGTTCAGTCATTTTACATTCTGGGATAGAGGAAGGTACAGACTCTACAGAGCAGCTTCAACTCCCCATCTGGATACTCTATTCCTTGAAGCATTTCTGAATTATCATGAGCCAGCACAGAGGAGGAGGCTGCAGGTCTTTCTCTAGGAAAACAGATGGCTGGTCCTGGGTGGGTGATTCAGAGACTCAGTCACCCTAGAGTCAGAACTTGAAGGGAATTATGTCTGGTCAGAGATCAGGCCTTAGAGATGTCATGGTTCACCCTGGGATGCACATTGAAATGAAAGGCTGGGTGGCAGGCAGGCTAGTAGACATTTACTTAGTGTAATGGTGAACCCTTTGGTGAGTCCTTCTCATACTGAAACTGAAACCCCTGGAGCCCTCATCCCCCTTCGATGAAAGACAGAATCAAGGTTATCACAGGGTTCCTCTTATCTGTGAGCAGAGACCTCTCCTACAGAGTTTTCAGCTTTGTGTGGAGCATCTCCATGCACTTGGGTGGAACTCTCCATCTACTTTCCTCCTGGTAACTAACTCTTCAGTTGTATGCCAATCACCACAGTCTCTCTGGTACCTGAGCATCTGAGCAGTGTTGCTTTCTTCAGTGTAGGAGCTTATGCTCTTCTTCAGGGTGAGCTCTCTGTGACTAGGGCAGTCACACTCATAGCACCTTAAGGAAAAAACCCTTTTGTGGGCAATTCACGGCCATGCACATTCTTCAGAGTATGATATCCTAGTCCTGCCATTGATGTCAGAATTGCTGCCTGCCAGTGCCACACACACAAAGTCATACTTGCCTCCACACCATTAAGCCTTTTCAACCCTTAACTGCAGCTAAAACCCAGTGAGGTCTCAAGTCCCTCCAGGTTCCAGTGTATGGGTCAATTTGATGGAGCCTTACCCTTAAGTAGTGGAAATGGGTGACTTTGGTCTGTCTGTGGGAAGATGGAGGGGTCCTGACTTCTGAACTCAGATCACTCACCTGAAGAGCTTTAGGGTATAGAAGCTGAGAAATTTTCTCAGTTTTTCTTTGGAACACCTTGTGACTTTCAGGACACTCTGAGTCTTTCCCCACCAATATATGCCCCTCCTTATTCATGAAGGACCTCAGTGGCTCAGTCCTGTTTCTGTGGAATTCCACAAACTGAATTCTGCCTTCATAACATCTACATGAGGCCAACACTTGACAAGAGAGTATAGACATACTGCAGTGATTGTAAGCCTGGGGATATTGTGTGGTAAGACCCCATTCTTTTCCCAGAACACCATTGTTGAGGCTTGGACCAGGAGGAGAACAGGAGGCTCTGGGCGTGACTGAGAAGAGAACTCAGTAGGTGCCCCCAAAAAGTGGAGCAGGAAGGATGTGGTAGGGCAAATCGAGACATAGCTTCTCTGATGACTCATCCTCAATCCTTCCTGCAGTCTCATGACCCCACACTGCTGGCTTCAGGGTCATTGTCCCTGCAATTTGAGGAGCTGAGTGGACATGATGGAGGGCACATGATGTCATGGTCCTCATCCTGTGTGATAGGCAGAGTGTGAGTCCCCAGTGACAATGACAGTGTCTTTAGCTTGAGTTGTAGAAAGGTTAATTCATGGGAACAGCATTTCCAGAGCCCTGCTTCCTTAATTAACCCAGCGCTTAGGCCTAGTATCCTGGGAGCACTGTGTGTGGATGAGTGGCTTTTCCTGGTTCCTTGCCTTCTGCTTCTATTCACAATATCCTCTGGCTCCAATCCCAGATGCAGGTATCATAGACAGAATCAAAGTAGGCATGGGGAAGTGAGGACTATGTGTACTCCTGGTCCTTGATCCTGGGGTCCCTGTACTCTTATTCATTGTGCCACAATGTCATGTTGCTTTCTTGACTGGTCCAGGCCTTCTGTGCAAAGTCTTGGCTTCCTGGAACACAAGGATCTAAGGGAGATAAAGGGGATGAGAGTTGGCTGCTCTGTCAGAGGTCATGGAGACTGTCTTCAGAGGGCCTAGATTAGAAGTAGCATGAACTGAGAATGATAAAGTGATACTAGCAGGGCTCTCATGACCCTGAGCCCAGACATCTGCTCACTATCCCCCATGACACCAGCAGGATCCCTCCATTAACCTCCAACCTTAGGTATAGCACAGTCCTCCTCAAATGCAGGGTAGACTAAAAGACAGAGACTCTCTACCCTGTGAATTCAATGATCATAATCCACAGTTCTTTGTGGGGAGCCAGGCATCCTGCTCCTTGTCCCCAGCTTGGGTCTTATGCAGATGTAGACTCACCTTGTCACATCCATGACCACACACCCATTGTTCCTTGGTTCTGATGTGGTATTGGTGCCTAATTGTGGTGCCCAAGTTTGGTGTTGTGGCATGGGGCAGCTCCCTTGGCTGGGTAGCTGTGGCCTGGGCATGACTTGGAGATAGGAAGCAGCTGGAATGCTGGATGAGGAGGACTTCCTGTTCCTGAGATGTCCCCTCCCTTCTGACTACCTCACAGTGTAAGATCTTCTGTGCCTCAGATTTCTTCGCTTACCCAAAACTTGGTGCTGTACCCCATGTATGCAGGGGACTCTAGAACTGGTCAAGGTCTCTTGTCTTGAAGTAAGTAGGATGTCCCTCTTGTATTCACGAAAGGGACAATCCCCGCTATATTCCTGCTCCAGGTCTACCTTTAGCAGCCACAGCCTGCTCCTGAGATTTAGTCCTCAGTAACTGTTGGGGAGTCTGTCATCAGCCTGGCCCTGTTCCAGGCTCTGGGATCCAGCGAAAGAAAGTAGACAAAATTGTGTTCTTGGGTTTGGAGAGTTGAATTTGTGGCTACTATAGCTTGTTGAGATAGCAGTGTTCCCAGGTTCAGTTCCAAGCACTTGTGGGTGGCTCACAAACACCTGTTGCTCCAGCTCCAGGGATATCCAGTATGTCAGGTGTTATTGTGTACATCCTCATGCATATATTGACATACATATAAAAAAGAATAAAAATTAATCTTAAAACAGAGTGGGTTCACAATCAAGTTTTCTGTTATTTGTGAAATTTACAGATATGCTCTGTGATAGTTTGAGTGAGAAATGCCACGTCTAGGCTCAATTTTTTTGAACACCTGTTCTCAAGTTGGTGTCATCTTTAGGGGACATTCTAGGTCATTATGACTGAAGTCCAGCTGGATTTAGTGTCCCGAAAATCTTTCCCCACAGCATACACAGTGAGGCCCCAGTTCTTTTCCCAGTTCTTGTCTCTTCAGTTGACTTATTTTGGATGAATGGACAAGCCTAGTTTCTTTAGGGCTGTCAGACAGCAAACTTTCTTTGACCTTAACAACCAGGATGACAATACTACAGAGACTCCTGCAGTCCAGGGCCTCCAAAGACCTCATGGGACTGAAGTGGAATTTTCTGGATATGTCATATGATGCAGACTCATCTGGTGTTTTGCCAAGGCAAGAACTGTGGCAGGACACGTGATGTTTGGAAAGAGTATAAACAGACTCAATGGATAGTGGTGCTGCACTTGCATAGGTAGCTTTGCAATACTTCGTTGGTATTGTTTCTTCATCTTTGCTGATCTTTGCTTTGTTGAGAGAGGCATGGCAGGTGAGGGGGAGGGCTAGGAGGAAAGGAGGTAAGGGAAACTGTAGTGGGGATATATTATAGGAGAGAATAAATTAATGAATGAATAAATGTAGTAGATGGCACAATATATCTTTTTTCTAATAAATACTTTATGTGGGAAAAAGATTATGACATTTTAGGAAAGTGATTGAAACAATCATTCTGAGTGAAGGAATCCAAACCCAGAAAATGTGAATATTGCATGTTTCCTTCATTTGTGGACGTTAGCTTTGATGATTGATGTATGTGGGTTTCATTTTTAATACCTGCAGAGCTTAGGTAGCTAGGGAGGGGATGGGTGGGGGTAGGCCCCAGGCAACAGAAATAGAATGGTAGGCAGGAAGGAGGCAGACTATGAAGACTATGAAGATATTGATGCTTCAGGTTCACGGTTAAATGACCTTGAACAATCCCACCTGTGCCACTTTATTGAAGTGTCCATGTAAAGATCCACAGTGAGTCAGTGTGGGAGCTCATGCCTTTAAGCCCAGCACACTGAGTTAAGGTGCAGGTGTATTATTCAGTGTTGGATGTCAGCTGGGTTTACATAGAGAGTTCCAGGCCAGCCAGGGATACATGGTGAGACTCTGTATCAAAAAAACAACAACAACAACAAAAAACTACGTTCCTCTGAAGATGCTCATGAAAACAAATCCTCTTTGATCCGGGGAGAGGGCTCAGAAGTGAGGGTCACTGGTTGCTCTTGTGTATTTTGATCATTCAGGCTTCCCAGATCACAAGTTGCTGAAACTTCATGGTTTCTGTCGCCCTCTTTTGGCCATTAAAGGCAACTGTAATACTGGCAAGCAAACACAAGGTGAAGGTGGGGGACTGAAAAATGAATGTGTATAAATTATCCCTTTGACATATTTCTGTGAACAGGTACATTCCTGATTTTCAAAACATCCAGAAAGCTAAGCAAGGATATACAAATGGAAAAGGTGAGAACATGCACAAAAGTTAACATTCTAGTTATTATTTATCATATCACTGTAATTTGGAAAATAGCTATTTTTCTCTTGAAATAGTCTGCATACAATCAGATAATAAAATCTTCATAAAGCAAATGTCTCAAAATTATGAGTTTTTTTTTCGAGACAGGGTTTCTCAGTATAGCCCTGGCTGTCCTGGAATTCACTCTGTAGACCAGGCTGGCCTCGAACTCAGAAATCCACCTGCCTCTGCCTCCCAAGTGCTGGGATTAAAGCTGTGTACCATCACTTCCCAGCAATTCTGAGTTCTTAACATGGCAATTACGGATTGATATCCACAAAAGTATAATTACTATTGAAATCCATATTTCTCTTTTCTTTTTTTTAAAAAAAGTTATTTATTTATTTACTTATTTATTTACATTCCAAATGCTGTTCCCTCTTCCTGTCCTCCCTTGAAGAGTTCTTCCCCAAATCTCCCCTCCCCTTTGCTTCTGAGAAGGCAGCCTTCACCCTGCATCCCCCGACCCTGGTGCATCCTCTCCCACTGAGGTCAGACAAGGCAGCTCTTGGCTACATATGTACTGGGGGCCTTGGGACAGCCAGTGTATGATCTTTGGTTGGTGGCTCAGTCTTCGGGAGCTCCCAAGTGTCCAGGTTATTTGAGCTTTTGGTCTTCCTGTGGGTTTGCCATCTCTTTGAAGTCCTTCAACCTTTCCCCTAACTTTTCCTTAGGTGGCCCTGATCTCTGTCCAATGATTGTCTAATGTGGGTGTCTGCATCTTTCTCAGTCAGCAGCTGGGTAGAGCTTCTCAGAGGGCTACTATTCTAGGTTCCTGTCTGCAAGTATAACATAGCATCATTAATAGTGTGAGAGATTGGTACCTGCCCATGGGATAGATCTCAAAATGGACCAGTCGTTGGTTGGCCATTCCTTTAGTCTCTGCTCCATCTTTGTCCCTGCATTTGTCTTAGAAAGGACCAATTTGGGGTCATAAGTCTTGTAGGTAGTTTGGTGTCCCCATTCCTCCACTGAGTGTCTATTGGACGTGGTCTCTTCAGTTTCTGTATCCCCACTGTTGAGCATTTTGGCTAAGGCCACCTGGAGCCTCACTCATCTTGGGTCTCTGGGACTTCCTAGAGAATCCCCCAGCCCCAGCAACTGCAGATTTCCATTTATTCTCCTGGACCTTTGGGGCTCTCTTCTGTCTCTCCCCATGCCTGGCCCTGCCCCCCTTCCTGTCTCCCTGTCCTCTCTCACCCAGATCTCTTGCTCTCTCTGCCTCCCATGACTATTTAGTTCCCCTTCTAAGTAGGATTCAAGCATCCTCACTTGAACCTTCCCTCTTGTTTAACTTCTTTGGGTCTGTGTGGTGTATCATAGGTGTTCTGAACTTTTCAGCTAATATCCACTTATCAGTGAGTACATACCATGCATGTCCTTTTGTGCCTGGGTTATCTCACTCAGGATGATATTTTCCACTTCCATTTACTTTGTGTTTGCCTGTGAGTTTCATGATGTTATTGTCTTAAATAGCTGAGTAGTATTCCTTGGATATATTTTCTGTGTCCATTCTTTGATTGATGGACATCTGGGTTGCTTCCAGTTTCTGGCTATTATGGCTAAAGCTTCTATGAACATATTGGCGCACATGTCCTTGGGGTATGGTGGAGAATCTTTTGCGTATACACCCAGGAGCAGTTTAGCTGGGTCTTCAGGTGTTTCCAGCTTTCTGAGAAACTGCCAGATTGATTTCCAGAGTGATTTTCTGAGTTTTCACTCCCACCAGCAATTGAGGGGTGTTCCTTTTTCATCACATTCTCACCAATATGGGCTCTTAACTTGAGTTTTTTTTTTTATCTTAGCCATTTTGAAAATCCATATAATTTCTAGATCAGTGTAAAGATCCTGATGTCAAAGCATTTGATAAATGCTGACTTCCTGGCATCTAGGCATGTAGTTATAAGGACCATGAGGACAGACATCAGGTTAAAGCAATGTGTCCCCAGACACTGCTCTAAGGTAATGGGCCCCAGCATTGGATCTTATGCGGGGGAATCAGTACACTAGAGATGCTGCTCCCTGGAGCTAATTTTCCATTACCCAACACAACAGATCCCTGCCACTCACACTGGGCAGTTTTAGGGGAAATATTCAGCCTCACTGTGGTCTAGATTGTAAGTTAAAATGAGAGCAGTGCAGACTCAGCCGTGACCCAGCAGTCATGGTGATGAACCTTTGCCTTTCTCTCTCCCTGAAGCCAGTGGCTGCCTTGGCTTTGGGTGCTCTTATTCCTGCCCACCCCGAATCACCTTGCAGTATGCTGAAGAAATGTCTTCTCTTCCATGTCCCACATTATTGTGACAGCAGACATATGAGGAAGTGTCGGGTCCAGAGGGAAAATCCTCTGCAGAGCTGAGCAAGGGTGCCAGCTAAGAAGCTTCTCTGCTTTCCCAATCAGACCCTCCTCCTACCTCATCCAGGCAGGCCCCTGCCCTGGTCCTCTCCTGTTTTTTCACCTACTGGGTGTCTGGTCCAGCAGAGTCTGGTTGCCATCACTTGCCAACAATATCTCTGTTTCTCTACATCTTACTATACAAATCTGGGATCCTAAAGTTTTAGGTCATTATTTTTAGCTAAATCAACAACATTTACTTTGTGGTTTCACCCAGTGAGGGAGAGAGTACCAGGATACAGTCTGTGGTGGTTTGAATATCCTTGACCTAGGGAGTATTGCTGTAAGACCCCCTTTCGGGGACCCCCACTCTAGTCTCGGGAGAGAGAGTGCACCCAAAGAAACACGAGAATCTTCTTGCTGCAAACACATGAGGCAGTTTAATGACGGAGCTCCAGGTCGAAACATATCTCACGCAGGAGACAGTGGATTCGACCCCAAGGCTCGAAAGCTAGGGGTTTTTATGGGGTAAAGGGCTTAGGGGTGCGGAAATCAGCATAGCGACACACTATTGGCTTATTCAAACATCAGCAGAAAGAATATGTGCAGGAGTTCTGTGATTTGGATGTTTATCAATGCTAGCAGAGTATCTGGTCAGTTTGACTCAGTTCTGATAGCCCTGTTACGTCCTCACATTCCTCTTTATCTTTATGGTCAAGCTGTTCCCAGGAATGCTTTAACTATGGGCATGCCCAGGTTTGTTTTTCTTTATTCTCAGCCCCAGGCAGCCTCTAGGCTCACAAACAACCAGCAATTTCTGAGTATTTTATATGACTTACAGGTCTTGAAATGTCATCTTTCTTTCATTGCTATTTGGAGGTGTGGTCTTATTCGAGTAGGTATGGCTTTGTTGGAGGAAGTATGTCACTCTTGGGGTGGGCTTTTAGACCCTTCTCCTAGCCACGTGGAAGCCAGTCTTCTCCTGTTTGTCTTTGGAACAAGATGTAGAATTCTCTGCTCATTCTCCAGATCCATGCCTGCCAGGATGCTGCCATGTTTTCTGTCTTGATGAAAATGTTTGAAACTGTAAGCCAGCCCCAATTAGATGTTGTTCTTTATAAGAGTTGCCTTGATCACAGAGTCTCTTTATAGCATTAAAACCCAAACTAAGGCACAGCCAGAGGTTTAGATGGTGGAGAAAGAATAATGGAAGCAGTGCAGGCAGATTGTTCTTCAGCTTCTGTCTTATTCAGGATTTCTATTCCTGCACAAACATCATGATAAACAACAAGAAGCAAGTTGGAGGCAGGGAGGGTTTGTTTACTTACACTTCCATACTGCTTTTCATCACCAAAGAAAGTCAGGACAGAAATTTAGAAAATGCCTTACAACTAGATCTCATGGAGGCATTCCCTCAAGGGAGGCTCCTTTCTCTGTGATAACTTCAGCTTGTGTCAAGTTGATACACAAAACCAGCCAGCACAGCTCCCATCACTGAATGTGTTTGAGGATCCTGCTCCACTATGCCAAACAAAGGCAGGATCCAGAGTAACCTGGGTCATCATGCAAGATCAAGAGCCATCCTCATGGGCATCTCAAGCAGGGATGAGGAGGGGAGCAGCATTTGGGATGTAAATAAATAAAATAATTAATTCATAAAAGAACCATCTTCAAGCATGGGACCACAGCACCTCAGATCCCAGGCTCATGCTAATCTACCATATCTGTGTATCTACCAATATAGACTCCCTTCATCCAAATAGAGTGAAAGACATGCCTGGAACCTTCTCAAAAGGAAAGTTCCCTAAGTAAACAATATCTGTCCAAAGGTGAAACCTGCAGCCTTTGCCACACAGGGTAGGTAGATAACTTCATCCTGCTCACCAAGTAGGTATTTGCAACATATTTAAGAACCCTATGATATTTCTACTATAATATAAAGTGTCCCTTTTTTAACCCTTCTGCAGCCCACTACAGCAATGATAAACACTAAGCTCTCAGGAGAACATTTCCAGTTTGAATCCATGACCATAACCTTAACAAGTCAAATGCTTACAGATTCCTCTAGAAAAATTTGAAGTAATATTAGTAAATGAGATTTGATAATGTTTACTTACAAGTATGAACAAGGAAAGACTTCTGAATGTAACAACATTCTCCTTTTTAAAAGTAAATGAAATGGGGCTGGAGAGATAGCTCAACAGTTAAGAGCACCAACTGCTATTCTAGAAGTCCTGGGTTCAATTCCACATCATGGCTCACCATCATCTGTAATGGGACCCAATACCCTCTTTTTCTGGTGTGTCTGAAGACAACTAGAGTGTACACATCTACATTAAATAAGTAATAAATAATTAAAAAAACCTTAAAAATGTAAAATCCACAACATCCACCCTGTGAACAAGTCTCACCCAAGAGCATGGATACAGCATTCTACAGATTCAATGATGTTTCACATTGCAGACTGTAGGTAGCACCTGTGTCAGCCTAGTGACATATTAGAGGTCAAAATCTACATTTAACTAGGGTAGTGACCAATGCTTTTTAAAAAATTAATTAATTAATTAATTAATTAAATTTATTTATATGAGTAAATTGTAGCTATCTTTAGACACACCAGAAGAGGGCATCTGATCCATTACAGATGGTTGTGAGCCACCATGTGATTGCTGGGAATTGAACTCAGGACATATGGAAGAGCAGTCAGTGCCCTTAATCGCTAGTCATCTCTCCAGTCTGTGACCAATGCTTTTAATCTCAGCACTCAGAATGAAGAGGCATGTGGAGTCCTGGTGAGACTCAAAAAGAACAAGATGATCTGAAGGTGTTTATAGACACATTCCCCCTGTAGCTGGAGAGATGGTTATACTGTACAGAGGATCAGACTCAGAGTCTGAAGTCTAGGAGCTCACAACCATCTGTGCATTCTCCTCCAGAGTTTCTCGTCTGGCCTCCACTGACAACTCTAATTCCCAATATCCACACATACACAGACACACAATCAAACACATGAATAAAAAAGTGAGTCTAACAATATTCTACTTGTACATTTCTGTGAAGTTTCATTTTCAAACTACACATAAAATTAAAAGGTTAAAAAGAATCAGTATAGAAGGGATCTCTAGTGGGAAAGATGAAGACAAGGACAGCAGAAATATCAACATCTATTATTGTCACCATATCATTAGATTTTGGAAAATAGTTGTTACCTTTTGTAAACATAATTATTCATGTGTTTATTAGATGGAATGTCTCAGAATTTTCAATTCCCAACTTTGTGAATGTTGATTGCTATAAGCCAGACAAATATTTGTAAACAATTTGTAAGATTCTGTAGATATCCAGATAACTCAATGTTTGAAGCTTCCTGACTCAGTGACTTCTGACCTAGACTCAGAGGATATTGTGGCCAGAATGAGGGGGACAATATCAGGGTAAATAACTTTTTCTCTAGGATTCCAGGCTCCAGAGCTGGATCTGAGCTGTAGAGGCAGGGCCCTAGAGAGTTCTCTTCTAGGCATTCATTTTTCCATGACCCAACCAAATATCCTCTATCACTACCTTTGGGAATTCTTAAGACAAACCAATTAGGCTCCTCCTTTCAAGATTATGAAATGAACACATAATAGCAGAGTCTCTGTCTCCACTCTTCAAATAGGATGAAGATGTATGTCACAGATTCTCTCATGCTACTCTTGGCTGTGCTGACCCTGACTAGCCATCCAGAGGGTGAGTGGGGGTGTTCATAGAGAAAAGAACTCAATGTGAGAAAGAAAAGGACTCCATCCCAAGGGGAGCAGTACCAGGAAAGTCTGTCTTCTCCCTAGCCCAGACAGACCTCCTGCTACTTTCTCCATTTTACATGCTGCCCTGCCCCTTGTTCCCTAATCCCAGCTATCCTCAGTGGCCAGGTTGTTGAGCACCATGGGGTCCTAGTGTAGGGTCAACATCTAAAATTCCACTGTACCTAGTGTTACACTGTGTTTGCTTTTTCCAAATTCTCTTGCCTTGGCCTCACTTCCTGGAGCACCCGTTCATCACTGTTGACTTTGTGGATGATATACAGTTGGAAGAATCAACAGCAGAGCAGGGACTCAAGGATGGAACATGTGCACCATGGATGGATCAGTAGAAGTCAGAGTACTGGGAGGAGAAAACACAGGAGGCTCTGTGTTTTCAGAAAGTAACTTCAGAAACTGTTCCACATCTACAACAATAGCATAACTGGTAAGTGATCAGAAATCCCAAATTTATAGCTCTCCATGGGGTTGCCAGAGTTCCCCATGTCCAAAGTTTATCCTGGAAAATGCAACCCATCACTCAAGAGAGCCAAGGGGCACTCTCCTGAATTTCTGTGCACTTTAAGACCAAACCAGGCCACTTAGAAAGGACATAGGGGAGGGACTTAGTCTACTGAGGGCCTAATCAAGGGTTTTTGGCCTTTTGGAATGGCTGACAGAGGGGTCTTGTCCAGAATATCACACAATCCAGAGGAAGTATGGTTGTGATGTGTTGCCTCGAGGATACTTTAGTCATAATTCTTCAAAATAGCCTTCAATGACCACAATTACATCATGCTGAATTAGGGCCATCATTGGCAAATCAGTTGAGATGCTCAAACAAGTGTATGAGGAGTCAAATTATACACAGTTTGTGAAGACTTATTTGGAGGTTGGTAGGATTATGGGAAGGAGATTTTGCTGAGAACAGGTAAGGACAGAAACTGCCTGGCTTTTTGTGATAAATCTTTTGCCTATATGGCACTGGTTGCAGTATGAAGTCAAGCGAAGCCTGGGCTATGCAGAGTTGTTGCTGGGTCCACCTGGGCTTTCACATTGTACCTTACCACCTCTGTCTATTTGGTACTCCTTTATCCCTATTCTTTCAATGGATCATGTGGTCAAAAGATCTCAGGCAATTTTAGGACCTTGTCCAGTGTCTGTGCTGTTCTTTCATGTGGGCACTTAGCCTGTTCAGGCCTGAGTCTAATGTTAAATTGTGTCATGTTGCCATTCATGTTTCAACAGGAATTATACTTATTCTCAGATCTGTGTATGAGTCTGGTGTTTTCTGCTGTCAACTGTCACTGACAGTAGTAGGAACTGTTTCTCTTGTTGTCCCACAACAGATCTCTGTGCTATTCTATCACAGTTGATAGAGTCAAAGCATTGCTTGTGACAGCCCTGGGTTTATAACACCCAGCACATGGTATTACCAGCACAGAGGATCTTTCGTCAACAGGATGTTTGCGCGTTCATGATCATCCTGGGCTACATAACTGAGGACATGTTCCAAAATGAAAACTTAATAGTATATGGTGGACATACCTCGTCTATGCTAAAACCCAAACAAATTAATGTCAAGTCGTATTTGTATTTCATATAGAATGTTGGTTGATGTAAGGAAGGATATGTGAAAAAAAACCAAATTGGGCAATAACAGATAATTATTTAAATTCCTAGAGGATTAGACAGTAGTCATTAGAGCATGCACTTACCTTTCATGAAATGGGAAACTGTTCAAAATGGAGTTAAGTTATCCTGTTGTCCTATATTAAATCCAGTCTACAGAACAGGGCAGGGCAGACAGAAAATAATGAGTGCTGTAACTGAAATCAACAGCATTATCAGAAAAATGAACATTGTTGTGTAGACTTTGTATGTAATGTCTCTTGTGTAGAGATTTTGCTCTAGTTTCCATATACTACTGAGCAAGACAGACCATATTTGGGACCCTAAAACACATGTGAGTACTTCATCTTGCTTGGGTTTCTGAATTCCAGAGGCCTGAAGAGGTTCATGCACATGACAGCCCCCCCACTTGCTTAAGGATAACATCTTTGTAGTAGCATCCTCTAAAGAGGCAGGGAAGTCAGGTTTCTGAAGCATGTGATGGGTGCTTCGTGAGTGTACGTCTGTGGGACACGATTCCTGCCTCAAGAGAGAAGCACATTTCTATGTAAACTGTCAACAACGTGACACATCAGCAATCCTCTATCCAGTAGACAACATGAGATCCTCTATATACCCTGACCTCAGTAGGAGTCTCCTGGTTTTCCCTTCTCCACTTGAGGACTCAGCATACATAGTTCCCTTCTCTATCCTAGTGCTTACTTTAGGTATCCATGCTAACCTATCATCCTGGCCCAAACATAGAGGACCAGGGTCAAACCTTGAGCATGATTAGGGGCTCACATCTCTGCCTCCAGATTCACACTCCATGTGGGATTTCTATAACAAGGTATCCAGGCATGGGATCTGGGATGCCACTTAGTATTGAGGTTGGTCTGGTGCTGCTATGTATTAAATGATAAATATTTGCTCCAAATGCCTCATTGTCCACTAAGGAGTGAAATTTCAGGTATACCCACATGTGTTGTATAAACTTTGTCCCCAAATCTAAGCTATTCATTAAATAAAAGTGACTATACCAAATAATGTAGTGAACAGAGGTAAACAGGTTGTGAGCTATAGAGCTGGGAGTCTCAGGGAGGTACCACGAGGAGAGAGAAAAGGAGGCAGAAGAGGAAATCAAGAAAGAAGACAGATACAGGAGACAGCAGCCATGAGGCTAATTTGATCATGAGCATGTAGGCAGGAGAATTGGACCCCGAGGACAGGTTAACGAAGCAGAAATACCCTGGGGCAGACTCAAACAGCAAGTACTTGGGGAGTGAAGCTGAGAATCTAAGCAATCTAACATGTAGAAAAATAGATTATGGTTAATTCATCCAGTAATTATGCCAGAGCTGACTAGAAATACCATAGGACCCCGCCTCAATTATTGAGGGGCTGACCAGGGCATATTAATAACTAATAGAGCTTATTAAAATCCATTTAAAACTTAGACTTCAAGCTTTCAAGGCAAGGAAGTGACTCCTGAGATGAATGTCAGATCAGTGAATGGAAATATTGGTCTTGAAGATAATAGGAGGAACAGACTAGACTGTTGCCTAGGACTATGGCCAGACTCTACCCAAGTGCATGGCCTCCTAGCTTTGACATTAGAAATAGAGTTCTTTGAGGAATCACTGGGATAAATATCACAAGGATCAGAATTAACAAACCCTACAAGTCTCTTCT
This sequence comes from Mus musculus, assembly GCF_000001635.26. Lineage (NCBI taxonomy): Eukaryota > Metazoa > Chordata > Mammalia > Rodentia > Muridae > Mus > Mus musculus. The sequence goes on from NT_187027.1 coordinate 2,737,632, forward strand.
TTTTTTTTTCCTTTAGGTATTTAGCTCATTTACATTTCCAATGCTATACCAAAAGTCCCCCATACCCACCCACCCCCACTCCCCTACCCGCCCACTCCCCCTTTTTGGCCCTGGCGTTCCCCTGTTCTGGGGCATATAAAGTTTGTGTGTCCAATGGGCCTCTCTTTCCAGTGATGGCCGACTAGGCCATCTTTTGATACATATGCAGCTAGAGTCAAGAGCTCCGGGGTACTGGTTAGTTCATAATGTTGATCCACCTATAGGGTTGCAGATCCCTTTAGCTCCTTGGGTACTTTCTCTAGCTCCTCCATTGGGAGCCCTGTGATCCATCCATTAGCTGACTGTGGGCATCCACTTCTGTGTTTGCTAGGCCCCGGCATAGTCTCACAAGAGACAGCTACATCTGGGTCCTTTCGATAAAATCTTGCTAGTGTATGCAATGGTGTCAGCGTTTGGATGCTGATTATGGGGTGGATCCCTGGATAAGGCAGTCTCTACATGGTCCATCCTTTCATCTCAGCTCCAAACTTTGTCTCTGTAACTCCTTCCAAGGGTGTTTTGTTCCCACTTCTAAGGAGGGGCATAGTGTCCACACTTCAGTCTTCATTTTTCTTGAGTTTCATGTGTTTAGGAAATTGTATCTTATATCTTGGGTATCCTAGGTTTGGGGCTAATATCCACTTATCAGTGAGTACATATTGTGTGAGTTCCTTTGTGAATGTGTTACCTCACTCAGGATGATGCCCTCCAGGTCCATCCATTTGGCTAGGAATTTCATAAATTCATTCTTTTTAATAGTTGAGTAGTACTCCATTGTGTAGATGTACCACATTTTCTGTATCCATTCCTCTGTTGAGGGGCATCTGGGTTCTTTCCAGCTTCTGGCTATTATAAATAAGGCTGCTATGAACATAGTGGAGCATGTGTTCTTCTTACCAGTTGGGACATCTTCTGGATATATGCCCAGGAGAGGTATTGCTGGATCCTCCGGTAGTACTATGTCCAATTTTCTGAGGAACCGCCAGACGGATTTCCAGAGTGGTTGTACAAGCCAGCAATCCCACCAACAATGGAGGAGTGTTCCTACAAGTCTCTTCTAAGAGCAATAAGTGTCCTTGGACTCAAAGGACCTATTTTGTCCACAGGTGACAGTTATTTTATCTTCGATGAAATAATGGTCTCTCAAAATTTGGTACCCAGCATAGTCACTATGGAAGGATATAGACCAGATAAGCAAATTTACCTCAGAGATACACAGAACCTCTAAGTATGTGCAGACCTGTTGAGAGGTCTAGAATTGCTGATATATTGGCCTTTTAGGTGGGACTCAGAAGGAAGTTGTGACACAGGTCAGGAGAACATGGATCAGGGTAAAGCAACTTGTCCCCAGATCCTGCTCCTAGGATACAGAACCAAGAACTGTATTAGAGTGAGGAGGCAAGATCTAGAGTCCCTAGTTCCTAGGAGTTAATCCTTCTGTTACCCAGCTCAACATGTCTATCCTTCCTATTGGTAATTCATAGAGACAACTATCACCTAATGCAGATGAAGGTTATAAAGTAAGATGAGATCAGTCCTGACTCAGCTTGTACTCCTAAAGCAAAATGAGGACCCCTGAATCCTGAACTTTTCTGATCCATATCTCAGATCCAGAACCATATGCATGGACACAGAGTTAAGGAGGGAAAGAGCCTCTGTACAGAGGAGCCGTGGCTCAGATTGGCTGGTGTGTGTCACCCAGGAATGTGCATTTCTGCTTTAATTCACCTTGACTCTCTCTTTCTCCCTCTAGCGAACTTGGCTCTAAAGTATCACCAAATGTAACTAGCATTTGTTGAGGGCTCCTCCATAAAAATAGGAAATGGTACCATGTAGGATCCTTCAGAGAACTACAAAGAAGCTCAATCTGCAAACCCAACCTTGCATAGTATGAGTTGTGGAATAAGGCAAGATGGCTCCCTTTGCACAGTTGCAAAGGACAGTGTTCATGTGTGTGGGGAGGTGGCAAATGGGAGGTGAGAGGTCATCCACAGTATGGGTAAAGACAGGTCAGGTGAGTGTTTACCAGGGTGCTTAGCACGGACTCACGCGAAATGGAAATGTGCACTGTGAGGGAAGCTTTGAAGGATCTGAAGGATTCTTCTAGCTAGGTTCCAGGTCAGGAAGTTCCATTATTGTCCCTAAATCACCATTAGCTGGGGACCAAGTAAGCAAACACTTGAGCCTATCAGGCATATTTCTCATTCAGACCTTGTCCTGGTTCTTGTTTAATTTTTATCCATTTGACAAATGCCACCTTTATACAGGAATAGGAACATCAATAAAGAAAATACTGCCAGTAGATTGTCAATAACCAAGATTGTAAAGTATTTTCTAGATTTCATTGATATGGGAGGGCCTAACTCACTGCTGGGCAGGTGTTTCTAGATTATGTATGAAAGCAGGCTGAGCAGGCAGTAAACAGCAGTCCTCCAGGGAATGCCCCTGCCTCCATGTTCCTTCCTTGGGTTCCTGCACTAACTTCCTCACTGATGAAATGTGACCTGGGACTTTTTGGATGAAATAAACTCTTTTCTCCTCAAGTTGGTTTTGGTTTTGGTCTCGGTCTTGTTTTTTTGTTTTGTTTTTGTTTTTTGTTTTTGTTTTTGTCACAGCAATAGAAAATAAGACTAATATAAACCACCATTGTGCATATATGGCAACTTTACAACTACTCCAAACTTGTATTGAGAGAGAGAGCACTGGTTGTATGGGTAGTTTTGACTCCTGTGGATATTTCTCTCTCTCTCTCTCTCTCTCTCTCTCTCTCTCTCTCTCTCTCTCTCTGTGTGTGTGTGTGTGTGTGTCTGTGTGTGTCTCTGTGTGTATGTAGTACATACCAGTGGATTGGATATGCCTGTGGAATCCAGAGGAAGACCTCTAATCCAGTGGATTAGCTGTAATAATGGGAGAATGTGTGTGGCCCTTTGATCATACTGGGAAATGAACTCAGGATCCCCACACAAGCAGCAAGCACCTTTAAAAAACGAAGTCATCCTTCCAATCCCATGGTAGTGATTTTTGAGTTTTTTTTCTTTGTTGGATCCCATGGCCTAGAACAAGTTGATTCACCTGGCAGATTCTCCATTACTTACTGAGGGCTAAATCAGAGAAGCAGACCTCCTAAACGTGGTTAAGGAAAGGCAGGTTGTTTGAGGACCTGATAGAGATCTTCTCTGTGTGTGTTTATTGAGATATCCTGTCCTGCCCAGTCCTGGAGATCTTCCCCCTTACAAGTCCCACAGCTTAGTCTACACCTGGGATACAGCACCAAGCCTCTGGCAAAGGATGAAAACTGTGCCACATCTGACCTTACAGCACTTGGGTTCAGCAGGGAGGGAACAGATGAGGTAGAGGAGGTATTTCTCAATCTGCTTGACCACTGCTTCCTGTTTCTCAGCCTCCCATGCAACAGCTATAGAGCCGTTGAAGCTGCCCTAAGCCACAAAACCCATATGATGTCACCAAGTCAAGTTCAGACCTAATAAAAATAACCATGCGAACATAAATGTAGCAGGAGGTGGCTGCATCTCCACAGGATTCAGGAAAAGGATAAAGGCAAGAACACCTGGGTCCTTAATCTCTGACATATTAAATGGTGGCTATAATTTGGGTGGTTGATATTTTTAAAAGACTCCCCATGAATGTGCAGAGTGTTGTGGAGCAGGTCTGTGTCTTCAAGGTCTGTGGAAGGTCATCCTGGTGTCATAAGGTGAAGCTGGAAAATATTTTGAGTTGGGTTACATCAAAGATATATTCTTAGTACATTGTCTATCATAGCTCCTGACACTTCTACTCTTGGACTTTTAGAGATGTCCATGACCACTGACAGAGAAGTTAATTCCATCCTAAATTTCGTGACCCTTCTTTAGATCTTTCTTATTTGAGATTGCCATGAAGCCAAGGATTAGTACAGGTAGCTTGAGCTGGCCAGGAAAGGATCCTGATATAACAGTGAGGCAATGAAACCCCAGATCAGGAATGAGAGCTGGACGCTTCAGTGTGACATGTAGGCCTTTGCTTTCCTTTCCTTCTTTGATTCTGTCAGTCAGATCAGCATCTGGGGAAGGACTCAGGAGGATGTTGACAAGAGGACAGGTACATTGATCAGGGTAAGCGACTTGTTCCCAGACACTGCTCCTAGGATACCAGGGCAAATATCTGGATCTGAGGCTAGGTAGCAGGGCTCTAGAGATTCCTTACATGGTAGTTAATCTTCTTGTCACTGATCTTGCCAGGACATTCACATTTCAAATTCTTAGAGAAGCCAGTCAACCTCAACTGGATGAACAAAGTCATATAATAAATAAGGACCAGTGTGGCCCCTGACCAGATATGCTGTTTCTATTTTCTATGTGGTTTTCTCTAAGATTGGCCTCATGGAGCCTTGGCACGCATGCACACACACACACACACACACACACACACACACACACACACACACACAATATATATATATATATACATATATATATATACATATGTATATATATGCATATAGAGAGAGAGAGAGGAAGAAGAAGGAGGAGGGTAAGGAAGAGGAGGAGGAGGAGGAAAAGAAGAAGAACAAGAAGGAGGATGAGAAGGAGGAGGAGGAGGAGGAGAAGGAGAATAAATTGTAGTGTTTGGAGAGATAGCACTGAGGCTAAGAACTGTTGGCACTCTTGGATTGGTCCAGGGCTATTCATGCTTCCCTGTCTTTCAGAACAATATGTTAGTCAAGGTAGAGACATATCTCTATGCAAAACACTTATATGTATAAGTGAAAAAACAAATGTACTCTCAAAAGAGAGATCGTAAACTTTAAAGCAGCTCTTTCATTATATCAGACACTTGTCTTTTAATGCTCCTGTGAATGATGAGTTTTATAAGTAACTAATATGTCAATGAGATCTCATTCAGCAATATTTTAATTATAGAATGTATTGATGCAGACAAATATAGTTACCTCTGCAAATCCATACAGATACTCAAAACAACTGAGAGCAGGGGATCCTTGCTGTGTGAAACACACAGAGTGCCTTGGGCACTATCACCCTCAGCACCTCATAAAAACATAACAAACAAAATACCGTAATTAGTTACAGAGGCAAAGCTCGTAAACCAGCTCCTGAAGTTCTAGAGACTCCTCAGCTGCATGTCAAGTCCCTGTCCATCCCAGCCTACTCAATCAATATTTCACACAAAAAGAGAGAATTAAAATGTTGACATACTCCCAGTGACATAAAAAAATGAGAGTGAAAATGAAAAAAATTGCAGTGGGGTATGATGCCAGAAGAAGAGGGTGAGTGCAAATTCCCAGGTTGGAGTTTGCAGCTGGAGATCTCATGCAGGTGCCTCTACTCTGAAGGCCAGCACTGGGGATTTGCACATCTCTACACTGTCACTCTCCTTAGCTGTGTGGCTTGCTCTTGCCTGGACAATAATGATTTGAAGCTGGAACTCGTCCCCTTTGGGTGACAGGTTCGCAGAGTAGCATGAGGTACTGAACACTCAACAACAGTTCAGAGTGAATGACAGGGAAAAGTCACCATTCCCTCTCACCATTCCCAAAGATAAGAGTCACAGAGTCCCTTAGCTATTTTCTGCTGCTGGCAGCTGCCTTCCCCTTGACCCATGCTAGATCAGGCAACAAAGCAGACTGGAGGGCTATATTCTCTTCCTTTTCAAATATAAAATATGCTTGCACAGCAGCCTTTCCACCCTCCCAGGAGAACATTAGGATTATTTGAGCACTTAAAATTCTCATGATATACTTAACAACTCCTTTTTAATTTTTCTCTGTATGCTTGGTTGCATGCTTCTTGATTTTTGAGACAGGCTCTCTCTTACTACATTGTCTTGGCTGTGGCCTGAACCTCACTCACTGCCTTAAGCAGGATGTCCTTGAACTCTTAGTGATATGTCTACTTTTTTTTCCCATTTTTTATTAGGTATTTAGCTCATTTACATTTCCAACGCTATACCAAAAGTCCCCCATACCCGCCCACCCCCACTCCCCTACCCACCCACTCCCCCTTTTTGGCCCTGGCGTTCCCCGATATGTCTACTTTTAAAAGTGCTCAGATTAAAGGCATGTGCCACCACTAGTGGCATTTAACATCTTAATACCTATAAATTTTTCCATTGTAGTTTGTGTTAGTATGAACAACTGTAATTTGAACACTCTCAGTGATATCTCGCTGTGTGTGTCTGTCTACCTGTTTTTTGGTCTGCTCATTACACCTGTTTGTGTGTGTGTTTTGGTATGTGTGTGTTGATATTTTAGTGTAGGAAGGTTTCATAGGCTTACTTGGGGCTTCATCCTTTAGCATGCTGTTCACATACTTTCAAACAAATGTGTCTCGCTGAACTCATCAAGTCATCTAGACTTGTTAGCAAGCCACCTGCAGAAGCCCTGTCCCACTTCCTTGATTCAGGGAGTAGACTACTTCAGGTCAACTTCCCAGCATTTTAGTTGGGTCCTGGGGGTCACTTTGAACCCTACATCTGCTTCAATGCAGATGGGATGCTCATGTCAGGAAAGATTTTCCACACAATTCTGAAGACCTTATCAGACTACCTCGAAGTCTCTAAGCAGACGGGGGCATTTTCATTCCTACCTGTTCTCAGCAAAATCTCCTCCCTATAGTCCATCTGTGTGAGGAACAACTCTTTCTGGTTCCCTTCAGGGAAGACTTTAGCTTCCTTGCTAAACTGTCCCCCTCCCAATTACTCCTGAGGATCTCAGCTGACTTATTGACTTGTCCAAGTGCTTTTTCAGAGATGTAATGTTGACCATTATAGGTTAATTCACAGTATCCTTGGTTGTAGTACCCACCACAGAACACATTGCAGATTATGTGATAGCCTAGGCAAGACCTCTCTCTCAGCCATTCTCACTGGGTTCATTTATTGGTAGGACCCTCCAATGAGTACACACCCCACCCAGGTACTTTTCTAACCTTCAGATTTGGACTTAAACCAGAACAGTGGCTCTCTGGATTCTAGAGTCTCCATGGATAATATTTTCTGGGGTAAAGACATGGTGCCTAGGGGGAACCCCTTGGGGGTCTGCAAAGTTTGGATTTCTTGTGCAGTTAACTCAACAGTTGCATTATGGCTGTTGAGTTGGAACACTTTCTTTTTTTTTTTTTTTGAGGTTTATTTATTTATTTATTTATTTTAAAAATCCAAGTTAACATGATGCTATGCCAAAAACCAAACCAAAAACAAAACCAAAAACAAAACCAACAAAACAAAATAAAACAACCCCTAAGGAAACATAAGAAACAAACCTTGCACAGTCTACAGTCTATGTAAATACCCTGACTAAAATGTCGGTTGTGCTATGCAATTCCATGTCAATGCAGAAATGAATCGAGTTGATGTACTGTTGTTGTTTTTAAGGTCTTTAGCACATTTGTTTCTAAATATCACCTTGCTTTGAAATGATGAGTAATTGCTACCAAATCACAAATCACCACAAATCCATTTCACTTTAGTCTGAATAAAATCCAGCACAAATGTATTACTTTGTTCTGGGCATAATGACTCAGTGTCTTTCTTGCGAGCTTTCTTCTTCTGGGCAAACCACAGTTGAAGTTGTCATTCCAGACTGTCTCATTCCAGAAAGAGACAGTGCAGTCTGTCTTTGTTTTTGTTTTCTTTTTAAGTCTACAGATCTGGCTGGGACACCTCTTTCAGACATGTAGTTGTGGCACCTGATCGATCACATTTGAAATAGAAGTGCTTTAAACATCAGCCAAGTTTGGTGATCTGGAGGTCCCCGTTGATCTTCATGGTATCAATTGCAGATAATGTTTGAATACAATGATAAAAATCAAAAAGTTTGTGTCCATCCACAAACACTCTGAACCGTGGTGGTGGCAAAGAATCTCCACCCTGAATAGCTGGTCTGGGATGAATGGAAAGTAAGGGACTGCCGACTACTGCTGACTGCTCTTCCGCCTCTTTCTCCTGAGATACAAGAGGAGCTGCAGGTCTGTGAACACAGCTTCGAGTTCAATCGCCACATTGGCAGGAGGATCTTCAGGGTCACCAGAGGTCAAGCCGACGGCAAAGCTTTCGGGGGTGAGATCTACGATGCCCATCACTAATGCCTTCTTTTTTTTTTTTAATATTTTTTATTACATATTTTCCTCAATTACATTTCCCAAAAGTCCCCCATACCCTCGCCCCCCACTTCTCTACCCACCCATTCCCATTTTTTTGGCCCTGGCATTCCCCTGTACTGGGGCATATACAGTTTGCGTGTCCAATGGGCCTCTCTTTCCAGTGATGGCCGACTAGGCCATCTTTTGATACATATGCAGCTAGAGTCAAGAGCTCTGGGGTACTGGTTAGTTCATAATGTTGTTCCACCTATAGGGTTGCAGATCTCTTTAGCTCCTTGGGTACTTTCTCTAGCTCCTCCATTGGGAGCCCTGTGATCCATCCAATAGCTGACAGTGAGCATCCACTTCTGTGTTTGCTAGGCCCTGGCATAGTCTCACAAGAGACAGCTACATCTGGGTCCTTTCGATAAAATCTTTCTAGTGTATGCAATGGTATCAGCGTTTGGAAGCTGATTATGGGGTGGATCCCTGGATATGGCAGTCTCTAGATGGTCCATCCTTTCGTCTCAGCTCCAAACTTTGTCTCTGTAACTCCTTCCAAGGGTGTTTTATTCCCAATTCTAAGGAGGGGCATAGTGTCCACACTTCAGTCTTCATTCTTCTTGAGTTTCATGTGTTTAGCAAATTGTATCTTATATCTTGGGTATCCTAGGTTTTGGGCTAATATCCACTTATCAGTGAGTACATATTATGTGAGTTCCTTTGTGAATGTGTTACCTCACTCAGGATGATGCCCTCCAGGTCCATTCATTTGGCTAGGAATTTCATAAATTCATTCTTTTTAATAGCTGAGTAGTACTCCATTGTGTAAATGTACCACATTTTCTGTATTCATTCCTCTGTTGAGGGGCATCTGGGTTCTTTCCAGCTTTTGGCTATTATAAATAAGGCTGCTATGAACATAGTGGAGCATGGGAACACTTTCTTCAGTTCTTCTTTGAAGTTCTTTGTGAGTCTCAGGTTTCTCTCTGTTTGCCTCTCCCAGTATTCTGTCCCTTGCTGCTCTAACCATGGTAACCAGGGCTCCAACTTGGGCTCTTTCCTCTGCTGTTGTATCCCTGGTGCTGTATATGGTCCACATGGGCAGCAAAGATGAACTGGAGTTACAGAGGTCAGGTCAGGTCAGGTCAGGTCAGGTCAGGTCAGGTCAGGAGGGTTTGGAAATAGAGTTGAAAGTTTGAACCTATAGGCAGCCCAAGGTGAAATTCCAACCCTTCTCTCAGAAAAAGGAGCCTGTAAAAAGGTGAGGAGACAGACACATGGACATGTGGTAACCACAGGTAACCAGCCACATGGCAAAATGCAGCCTAAAATAAATGGGTATTGTTAGTTATAATATAGTCAGAGTACAGCCTAGCTATATGGCCAAGGTATTTATAAATATAATTTGAGTCTTAGTCTTATTTCTGGGAGCATGGGACTGGGAGGAAAAACTAGGTTTAACCACACGACAGATCAAAGCCTGGTGTCTGACAGCAGTAAAAACATTGGCTTGGCCTCCCCTCTACATTGTGCCAAAGAAAAATTAGAAATAGATTGAAAAGAAGAAAAAGGACACCATTGAATGTGGCTATGATGGCAATAGCAACAAGACATTCAAGGACTCCCATCACCCACCAAAACATTATTGTCATCTTTAGGATGCTCAAATACAGGGTGGGAGTGACTGACTTCCCTAAAACATCATTTGCTGGGATTTATTCATTCCTGGGAGATGATCTGACCAGATACCAGGCACCAAAATTAAATCAGGATCAGATTAATAATCTAAACAGTCCCATATCCCCTAAAGAAATAGAAGTAGTCATTAATAGTCTCCCAATCAAAAAAAGCCCAGGACCAGATGGGTTTAGTGCAGAGTTCTATCAGACCTTCAAAGAAGAACTAATTCCAATTCTCCTCAAACTATTCCACAAAATAGAAACAGAAGGTACTCTACCCAATTCAGTCTATGAAGCCAAGATTACGCTGATACCTAAACCACATAAAGACCCATCAAAGAAAGAGAATTTCAGACCAATTTCCCTTATGAATATTGATGCAAAAATACTCAATAAAATTCTCGCAAACTGAATCCAAGAACATATCAAAACGATCATCCATCATGATCAAGTAGGCTTCATTCCAGGGATGCAGGGATGGTTTAATACACGGGAATCCATCAACATAACCCACTAAATAAACAATCTCAAAGACAAAAACTACATGATCATTTTATTAGATGTTGAGAAAGCATTTGACAAAATCCAACACTTATTCATGATAAAATCTTGGAAAGAACAGGAATTCAAGGCCTATACCTAAACATAATAAAAACAATATACTGCAAACCAGTAGCCAACATCAAACTAAATGGAGAGAAACTTGAAGCAATCCCACTAAAATCAGGGACTAGAAAAGGCTGCCCACTTTCTCCCTACCTATTCAATATAATACTTGAAGTTCTAGCCAGAGCTATTAGGCAACAAAAGGAGATAAAGGGGATACAAATTGGAAAGGAAAAAGTCAAAATATCACTATTTGCAGATGATAAGATAGTATATATAAGTGACCCTAAAAATTCCACCAGAGAACTCCTAAAACTGATAAACAGCTTCAGTGGAGTACCTGGATATAAAAGTAACTCAAACAAGTCAATGGCCTTTCTTTACACAAAGAATAGTCAGACTGAGAAAGAAATTAGGGAAACTACACCCTTCATAATAATCACAAATAATATAAAATACCTTGGTGTGACTCTAAGCAAGGAATTGAAGAATCTGTATGATAAGAACTTCAAGTCACTGAAGAAGGAAACTAAAGAAGATCTCAGAAAATGGAAAGATCTCCTATGCTCATGGATTGATTGGCAGGATTAACATAGTCAAAATAGCTATATTGCTGAAAGCAATCTACAGATTCAATGCAATCCCCATCAAAATTCCAACTCGATTCTTCACATAATTAGAAAGGGCAATTTGCAAATTCAAATGAAATAACAAAAAACCTAGGATAGCAAAAACGATTCTCAATAATAAAAGAACCTCTGGTGGAATCACCATGCCTGACCTCAAGCTGTACTACAGAGCAATTGTGATAAAAAACTGCATGGTAAAGGTACAGAGACAGACAGGTAGATCAATGGAATAGAATTGAAGACGCAGAAATGAACCCACAAACCTATGGTCACTGGATCTTTGACAAGGGAGCTAAAACCATCCAGTGGAAAAACGACAGCATTTTCATCAAATGGTGCTGGTACAACTGTCAGTTCACATGTAGAAGAATGGGAATTGATCCATTCTTATCTCCTTGTACAAAGCTCAAGTCTAAGTGGATCAAGGAACTCCACATAAAACCAGAGACTCTGAAACATAGAGAGGAGAAAATGGGGAAAAGCCTCGAAGATATGGGCACAGGGGAAAAATTCCTAAACAGAACAGCAGTGGCTCGTGCTGTAAGATGGAGAATCGACAAATGGGACCTCATAAATTGCAAAGCTTCTGTAAGGCAAAAGATACTGTCAATAAGACATAAAGGCCACAAACAGATTGAGAAAGTATCTTTACCAATCCTAAATCAGATAGGGGACTAATTTCCAATATATATAAAGAATTCAAGAAGGTGGACTCCAGAAAATCAAATATCAGTATTAAAAAATGGGGTACCGAGTTAAATAAAGAATTTTCAACTGAGGAATACCGAAGGGCTGAGAAGCACCTGAAAAACATGTTCAACATCCTTAATCATCAGGGAAATGCAAATCAAACAACCCTGAGATTCCATCTCACACCAGTCAGAATGGCTAAGATCAAAAATTCATGTGACAGCAGATGACAGAGTGAGGATGTGGAGAAAGAGGAACTCCCCTCTATTGTTGGTGGGATTGCAAGCTGGTACAACCACTCTGGAAATCAGTCTGGTGGTTTCTCAGAAAACTGGACATAGTACTACAGGAAGATACAGCAATACTTCTTCTGGGCAGATACCCAGAAGATGTTCCAACTTGAAATATGGACACATGCTCCACTATGTTCATAGCAGCCTTATTTATAATAACCAGAAGCTGGAATGAACCTAGAAGTCCCTCAACAGAGGAATGGATACAGAAAACGTGGTGCATTCACACAATGAAGTACTACTCAGCTATTAAAAACAATGAATTTATGAAATTTCTAGGGAAATGGATGGATATGGAGGATATCATCCTGAGTGAGGTAACCCAATCACAAAAGAACACACATGATATGCACTCACTGATAAATGGACATTAACCCAGAAACTTAAACTACTCAAGATACAATTTGCAAAACACATGAAACTCAAGAAGAAGGAAGAGCAAAATGTGGTTACTTCATTCCTTCTTAGAATGGGAAACAAAATACTCATGGAAGGAGTTACAGAGACAAAGTTCAGAGCTGAGATGGAAGAAAGGATCATCCAGAGACTGCCCCATCCAGGGATCCATCCTTTATACCACCACCAAACCCAGACACTATTGTATATGCCAGAAAAATTGTCCTGACAGGACCTTGATATAGCTATCTCTTGTGAGGCTATGCCAGTGCCTGGCAAATACAGAAGTGGATGCTCACAGTCATCTATTGGATGGAACACAGGGCCCCTAAAGAAGGAGCTAGAGAAAGTACACAAGGTGCTAAAGGGGTCGGCAACCCTATAGGATGATCAACAATATGATCTAACCCATACCCCATAGAACTGTGTCTCTAGTTGCATATGTAGCAGAGGATGGCCTAGGAAGCCATCAATGGGAGGAGAGGTCCTTGGTCTTGGGAAGATCATACGCCCCAGTACAGGGTAATGCCAGGGCCAGGAAGCAGGAGTGGGTGGGTTGAAGAACAGGGTGGGGGGAGGGTAAAGGGGACCTTCGGGATAGCATTTGAAATGTAAATGAAGAAAATATCTAATAAAAAATGAGAAAAAAGAAAACAGAGGAAAAATAAAAGAGACTGGGTGCCCTATGGAGTGACGAGGTCTGGTGGGGAGGTGCCTCAGTGGTTATGGACATTCTCGTTGAGATGAGGGAGGAGGTATGGAATATGGACCAGTTAGAGAGTCGACTAGATGGGGAATTAAATCTGGAGTGTAACAAAGAGTGTAAAAAAAAAAAGATTAAATATAATTTAAAATAAGAAAATCTTAGGGTTGCAAAAAACAAAACAAAACAAAACAAAACAACTACAACAACAAACAAAATGAAACAAACAAACAAACAAAAGCCCTCACAAACACTGCAAGCCCCCATTAATTGGAACAAGGATCCATGGATCCTCAGGACATATTTAGAATAAAATGGCCTAGAATTGCTGACATGTTAGTCCCTGAGGTTGAACTCAGGAGAAAATTGTGACTCAAGACAGTAGGACATGGATCAGGGTATAGCACCTTGTCCCCACACACTACTCCCAGGATACTGACCTCAAGATTTAGGTGAGACTGAGGAGGCAGGCTCTATAGTTCCTAGATTATAGCAGTCAATCCTTACATTACCCATCTCAGAATGTATTGTTGATTTGGTTTAATGCTTGCATTATGTTATTTGGGTTTCCAAAATTACAGTGGAATCCTCATGTCTACATGCAAGACACTGAAGAACTACGACTCCTGTTGGCTATGATTGGTAAGTAGAGTTGCTGGTGGCCAATGGCTAGGCAGGTAGATAGAGGTGGGACTACTAGGATCCCCAGAGAAGGATGCAGGTGGAGGACTAAGATACCGTGTCTGGAAGGAGAAGGTACAACCCTGAAAAGTATAGGGTAGATACACAGAGTACTGCCTACATGGAAAAATCAGGAATTAGGGCCTGGGAGGCTTGTAGGCCTGGGTTCAGGAGTGCAAAGGTGGAGTATAGATATTAGTAAGTATAATTCAGGAGCATTAGAGTGTAGGCATTAGCAATGTGTAAGTTTGGGTGTGGCCCATTGAGCTGTTTAAGACATATTAAAATAGAAGGCTGCATGTGTGTCTTTCCTTCAAGAGAATTCAGAGAATATGAGGTGTAGCAAGGACGTCCTGCACACACAACTGAGGAGAATGGACCAGACCCACACTAAGGCAACAAACATGTCTGTCATTCCTATTGTCAATTCCTAGAGACACCAATTCCCCAATTCTCATGAAGGTTATAAAGTGAAGTGATATAAGTCCTGAATCTGTACTCCTAAGCAAAAGAGGAAAACATTGATCCTGAAATCTTATGATCTGTGTGCTTGATCCAGAACCATATGCATGAGTCCTGAGTTCTGAAAGGAAAGAGCCTTACAGAGGACCCAGGGTTTAGAGAGGCTAAGGTGCATTACTGTGAAATATAAATTTCTGGTTTAACTTAAATGGATTCTCCCTATTCCCCAATTGGAACTGGTCTCTTCAGTGTTCACCAAATCTAACTGGTACTTCTTGCGGTCTGTTCTATAAAAATAGTAAATGGTACCATGTAGAAATACTCAGAAAACTACAAACAGGCTAAAACTGCAAACCATCTTTGGGCAGAATGAGTTGTGTGGTACCAGAAGAAAACACAGTCTTTGCAGAGTGAGTAGGGTCAGTGTTCATTTCAGAGACGCAAGTGGTAGGTGCAGGTTCATCTAGAATATGGGTGAGGGACAGGCCAGGTGACTCTTTATTAGGTGTCTTAGCATGGCTTCAATGTGTGTTGTGATTTCTGAGAGATTTGCAGGACATGAAGAATTCTTCAGCTAGGCTCCAGATCAGGCAGTTTCATATTTTCCCAAAAGTTCCAGAAGCTGAGGATGAATGCTACAAATAGTTGAGCCTGTGCTGGACATTTTTATTCATTCCTTGTCCTGGTTGATGTTTTGGTTTTGTCAATTTGACACATTTCCTTTGTACAGGGAAAAGAACCCTTGATGGAGAAACTACCTTCAACAGTTTTCCTCTAGGTAAATATATAAGGGTCCAACTTACTGTTGGGCATTGTTCTATTGGATTACATATGAAAACAGGAGAGCAACCCAGTAACTGCAGTCCTCCATGAGGTTCTCCTGTCTCCTTGTTCTGCCCTTGAATGCCTAAGTTAGTATTGAAATATGATGTGGGATTTCTCAGATGAAAAAAGCACATTCTTCCTCAATTAGTTTTGGTCCTGTTTGTTTGTTTATTTTTGCCACAGCAAAAGCAAAGCAGACTAGAACAAACATTTGGCTATGTATGGCAACTTCACAACTATACAAACCTTGTTTTAGAGAAGGGAACTTGGTTAATTTTAGTTCTTATTTCTGTGTATGTTTGTGAGTCTGTAGTACATGCCAATCTATTGGAGATGCCCTGGCAATCCAGAGGATAGCGTCTATTCCCTTGTACGTTGACTAACAGGAGATTGTGAGTGGCCCTTTGATGGTGCATGGAGATGAACTCAGGTTCACTGCTCTTTTCAAAGCTCAGCCATCCGTCCAACACAGAGTCGTGACTTTTGCAAACTTTTATTTGCTGGATTCCAGGGTCTGGAACAATTTTTACACTGGGCAGATTATCAACCACCTACTGAGGATTAAAACTGTGGAGCAGCTCATACCCCCTCCAGCCCCCACAAATTGTGTTTGGATTAGGAAAAGCAGCCGGGTTGTTGAACAGATCTTCTTCCTCAATTGTGTATTGAGACATCCAGTGAAGCTCAGTTATGGAAACATTCAGCCAACAAGTCACAGAGCCCTCTCTAAACTTGGAACACAGCACCAAGCTTCTGGCAAAAACATGAAATATGAACCACATCTGACCCCAGGATCTGTGTAGTGAGATTTTTCAATGATGTGAAAATAAACCATGATCAAAATACATCTTTTTTTTCCTTCTTTTTTTCAATATGTAAGTCTTTATTCTCCTAAAAGAGCCCAAATTGTCCTTGTGATGAGGACCTTGTTTCTGGAGCTAGGAAACTGAGGCCTCACTCATCTATCAACCTGCTGCGCTGTTACTTTCTCAGACATATAGAGGCCATCCAAAAACTTCCTGATACCCTTGTTTTTAACTGTTGTGGCTTGCTGAATCTGAGTGGCTGAATTTGAATCAAGTTCAATATTATTTCCTTCATGGATTAATTCATCCTTCTGGGATTGAGAGACAGGACAAACAACACCTGTCCTCATCTGAACCCTGCTGATGTACTTTTCATCCAAGAAGTTTCGGGTTTCAACCAAAGATCTATTCTCTTGAGTAATGACGTTGATGGGAAAGTGAGCATATACAGACCTTATCTTATAACTGAAACCCAGGGTAACACCCTTGATCATGTTCTGAACATGACTCTAGATGGTTTTGACAGTAGTCAGCTCCTTTTTGTTATCCCACAATTTGTCAACCCAGAGCGTTTTATTTACTTTCCAAGAAGACTCAGTTCTACATTGATCTGATGGAAGTCCCTCCTCAGAGTTCCGATGTGCCCCTTCACAATGACTGTGTGCCCCCTCAGAGTGATGTCAACATTTTCTGGAATGTTGGCTGATGCTGAGAATTGTCTTCATTCTCAAAGTAGATGGGGCAAAGCAATAAAGACAGATGTTAGTCTCAGAACCTTTCCTTATGCCAGGCTTACATGTTCAGAGATTCAGTCCATTATAATCTTGGCAGGAACCATGACAGTGTCCAGGCAGTCATGGTGCTAGAGGAGCTGTGACTTCTACATCTGGATTTGAAAGCAAGCAAGAACCAATGGTGGCCCTTATGTAGCTAGGAGGAATGAGTCTCAAGCAAAGATTATCTGTATTGGGTCGAAGTGGTGGGTGGTGGGTCCTTGACTGTATCCGAGTGGAGAAGTTGAGCTGAGGATAAGCAAGGAAACATGCAGTCATCTCTCTATTTTCCTATTATTTAAAATAGATGTTTTTAACTCATAGTTTATCCTGATAAGGGTGTCCCCTCTTTCTACTCTTCCCAGATTATCCCCATCTGTCCTCCCATCTGGATCCATTCACCATTTGTCTCTCTTTAGAAAACAAACAGGCTTCTTAGGGATAATGATACGGTAAATAAAATATTATTGTTGTGGTCTCTGAGTCCACCACAGTAAGCAGAGTGATGATCTGTGGGAGGCAAGCAGGTAAGTGCAGTGTTGGTTCAAACTTAAGGAGTCTGATCCCAATAGTTTATTTCAGGCATATTTAAACACAGCACAATTTGGTGAAAAATTTTCCTAGTGACAATTGACTCAATCATCTGTGCACAATGAACCTAAGATGTGACTGTTGGGCACAGAGCACCTGGGGTAGCCATCTTGGGTCCCAGACCCCTCAGTGAGTAGTCTGCACAGGTGAGTGTGCAGACTACAGAAGCTATACAGCTTCTGGGATAGGCAGAAGTGACACAGTTTCTGGCACAGACCCCGTTCCAGGCTCCAGACATCTGGGCACCTTCCCCGCCAGAGGAAAGGTGTCCAGTCCGCCAGGGAGGGCTCTGCTGCAGAGCACCTGGGGGAGCCATCTTGGGTCTCGGATACCTCAGAGACTAGTCTGAACAGGTGAGAGTGCAGACTACAGAAGCTACAAAGCGTCTGGGACAGGCAGGAGTGACACAGTTTCTGGGACAGACCCTGTTTCGGGCCTTCATCTTCAGTCAGTAGGCAGGTCCAAATGCCAGATATCTGTGCACCTTCCCTGCAAGAGGAGAGCTTGCCTGCAGAGAGTACTCTGATCACTGAAAGTCAGGAGAGAGCTACACTCCCAGGTCTGCTGACAGAGGCTAACAGAATCACAGGAGGAACAAGCTCCAACCAGAGACAACTATAACAACTAACTCCAGAGATTACCAGATGGCGAAAGGCAAACGTAAGAATCTTACTAACAGAAACCAAGACCACTCACCATCATCAGAACCCAGCACTCCCACCTCAGCCAGTCCTGGATACCCCAACAAACCCAAAATGCAAGACTCAGATTTAAAATCATATCTCTTGATGCTGGTAGAGGACATCAAGAAAGACTTTAATAACTCACTTAAGGAAATACAGGAGAACACTGCTAAAGAGGTAGAAGTTCATAAAGAAAAAACAGGAAAACACAACCAAACAGGGGATGGAATTGAACAAAACCATACAAGACCTACAAAGGGAAGTAGACACAATAAAGAAAAACCAAGTGAGACAACGCTGGAGATAGAAACCCTAGGAAAGAAATCTGGAACCATAGATGCGGGCATCAGCAACAGAATACAAGAGATGGAAGAGAAAATCTCAGGTACAGAAGATTCCATAGAGAACATGGGCACAACAATCAAAGAAAATGGAAAATGCAAAAAGATCCTAACTCAAAACATCCAGGAAATCCAGGACACAGTGAGAAGACCAAACCTACGGATAATAGGAGTAGATGAGAATGAAGATTCTCAACTTAAAGGGCCAGCAAATATCTTCAACAAAATTATAGAAGAAAACTTCCCAAACCTAAAGAAAGAGATGCCCATAAACATACAAGAAGCCTACAGAACTCCAAATAGACTGGACCAGAAAAGAAATCACTTCCGACACATAATAATCAGAACAACAAATGCACTAAATAAAGATAGAATATTAAAAGCAGTAAGGGAAAAAGGTCAAGTAACATATAAAGGCAGACCTATTAGAATTACACCAGACTTCTCACCAGAGACTATGAAAGCCAAAAGATCCTGGACAGATGTTATGCAGACCCTAAGAGAACACAAATGCCAGCCCAGGCTACTATACCCAACAAAACTCTCAATTACCATAGATGGAGAAATCAAAGTATTCCATGATAAAACCAAATTCACACAATATCTTTCCACGAATCCGGTCCTTCAAAGGATAATAAAGGGAAAACACCAACATAAGAATGGAAACTACACTCTAGAAAAATCAAGAAAGTAGTCCTTCAACAAACCTAAAAGAAGACAGCCACAAGAACAGAATCCCAACTTTAACAACAAAAATAAGAGGAAGCAACAATTACTTTTCTTTAATTTCTCTTAACATCAATGGATTCTTTTTATCAAAGACATAGACTAATAGACTGGCTACACAAACAGGACCCAACATTTTGTTGCTTACAGGAAACCCACCTCATGAAAAGGACAGACGCTACTTCAGAGTGAAAGGCTGGAAAACAATTTTCCAAGCAAATGGTCTGAAGAAACAAACTGGAGTAGCCATTCTTATATCGAATAAAATCGACTTCCAACCCAAAGTTATCAAAAAAGACAAGGAGGGGCTCTTCATACTCATCACAGGTAAAATCTACCAAGATGAACTCTCAATTCTGAATATCTATGCTCCAAATACAAGGGCAGCCACATTTATTTAAGAAACTTTAGTAAGCTCAAAGCACACATTGCACCTCACACAATAATAGTGGGAGACTTCAACACCCCACTCTCATCAATAAACAGATGTGGGAAACAGAAACTAAACAGAGACATATGGACACTAACAGGAGTTATGAAAAATGGATTTAATTGATATCTACAGAACATTTTATCCTAAAACAAAAGGATATACCTTCTTCTCAGCTCCACATGGTACCACCTCCAAAATTGACCATATAATTGGTCACAAAACAGGACTCAACAGATACAAAAATATTGAAATTATCCCATGCATCCTATCTGATCACCATGGACTAAGGCTGATCTTCAACAACAGCATAAATAATAGAAAGCCAACATTCACGTGGAAACTGAACAACACTCTACTCAATGATTCCTTGGTCAAGGATGAAATAAAGAAAGAAATTAAAGACTTTTTAGAGTTTAATGAAAATGAAGCCACAATATACCCAAACTTATGGGACACAATGAAGGCAGTCCTAAGAGGAAAACTCATAGCCCTGAGTGCCTCCAAAAAGAAACTAGAGAGAGCATATACTAGCAGCCTGACAGCACACCTAGAAGCTCTAGAACTAAAGGAAGAAAATTCACCCAAGAGGAGTAGACGGCAGGAAATGATCAAACTCAGGGCTGAAATCAACCAAGTGGAAACAAAAACAACTATTCAAAGTATAAACCAAATGAGGAGCTGGTTCTTTGAGAAAATCAACAAGATAGATAAACCCTTAGCCAGACTAACTAGAGGGCACAGGGACAGTATCCTAATCAACAAAATAAAAAATGAAAAAGGAGACATAACAACAGAACCTGAGGAAATTCAAAACATCATCAGATTCTACTACAAAAGGCTATACTCAACAGAACTAGAAAACCTGGATGAAATGGACAACTTCCTAGACAGATACCAGGTACCAAAGTTAAATCAGGATCAGATTAACAATCTAAATAGTCACATTTCCCCTAAAGCAATAGAAGCAGTCATCAATAGCCCAGGACTAGACGGGTTTAGTGCAGAGTTCTATCAGACCTTCAAAGAAGACCTAATTCCACATCTTCTCAAACTATTCCGTAAAATAGAAACAGAAAGTACTCTACTCAATTCATTCTATGAAGCCACAATTACTCTGATACCTAAACCACACAAAGATCCAACAAAGAAAGAGAACTTCAGACCAATTTCCCTTATGAATATTGATGCAAATACTCAATAAAATCCTTGCAAACAGAATCCAGGAACACATCAAAACGATCATCCACCATGACCAAGTAGGCTTCATCCCTGGAATGCAGGGATGGTTTAATATATGGAAATCCATCAACGTAATCCACTATATCAACAAACTCAAAGACAAAAACCACATGATCATTTCGTTAGATACTGAGAAAGCATTGGACAAAATCCGACACACCTTTGTGATAAAAGTTTTGGAAAGATCAGGAAATCATGGCCCATACCTAAACATAATAAAAGCAATATACAGCAAACCAGTAGCCAACATCAAACTAAGTGGAGAGAAACTGGAAGCAATCTTACTAAAATCAGGGACTAGACAAGGCTGTCCACTCTCGCCCTACCTACTCAATATAGTACTTGAAGTTCTAGCCAGAGCTATTCGACAACAAAGGACATCAAGGGGATACAAATTGGAAAGGAAGAAGTCAAAATATCACTGTTTGCAGATGATATGATAGTATATATAAGTGACTCCAAAAATTCCACCAGAGAACTCCTAAATCTGATAAACAGCTTCAGTGCAGTAGCTGGATATAAAATTAACTCAAATAAATCAATGGCCTTTCTCTACACAAAGGATAAATGGACTGAGAAAGAAATTAGGGAAACAACACCCTTCACAATAGTCACAAAAAATATAAAATACCTTGGCATGACTCTAACTAAGGAAGTGAGGGATCTGTATGATAAGAACTTCTGAAGAAAGAAATTGAAGAAGATCTCAGAAGATGGAAAGATCTCCCGTGCTCATGGATTGGCAGGATTAATATAGTAAAAGTGGCTTTCCTGCCGAAAGAAATCTACAGATTCAATGCAATTCCCACCAAAATTCCAACTCAATTCTTCATTGAGATAGAAAGGGCAATTTCCAAATTCATCTGGAAAAACAAAAAACCTAGGATAGCAAAAACTATTCTCAACTATAGAAGAATCTCTGGTGGACTCACCATGCCTGACATTAAGCTGTACTACAGAGCAATTGTGATAAAAAACTGCATGGTACCGGTACGGTGACAGACAGATAGATCAATGGAATAGAATTGAAGACCCAGAAATGAATCCACACAGCTATGGTCACTTAATCTTTGACAAGGGAGCTAAAACCATCCAGTGGTAAAAAGACAGCATTTTCAACAAGTGGTGCTGGCACAACTGGCAGTTATCATGTAGAAGAATGCGAATTGATCCATTCTTATCTCCCTGTACATTTTACTTCTTAGATATATTTTGATTGAAGTAGGTTTGCTTCATGTCTGCTTGCCTCATGCTATCCCTTCTCAGTTACTCTTGTTCCAACCCCTTCCAAGTTCCTCCCCTTAATAGCTTCTCTTTCTTTCATTATCATTGTTACCTATGTCTGTGTAGGTAACAATGTATGTGTTTACACTGCAACATGCTGAGTCTGTTTTTGTTGCTTGTGTGTGTATGGTTTCAGGGCTGACCACTCTCTACTGGCTGAGCAATAAGAGGCTCAGGCTAATTCTAGCTCAGCAATCATCAGATGCCTGCAGTTCTTTGTCTAGTGGTGGGGCCCCACAGAATTGCCCTCTTTCATTTTTTTATGTTTTCTTGCTGTTGTTCCTGTCTTGCTTATGCAGTTATTCATAGGAGAGAATGTTTCACACCAGACTTTCTACTGCTCTAGCTTTTATAATCTTTCCATTCCTTCTGTCCAGAGGCATAGATGCTGGAGCTGTAATGTTGATATATCAGTGGGAATTGGCCCGTCCCATGATCTGTTAATCTCTGCATTGTGCCCAGTCATGGTTCTCTGTGTTGGTCTATGTTTGCTTCTTTGAGGAGGGTTGGTAACTATGGTTATCCAAAAAAGATGGGTTTCACACAAAAAGTGGAACTATTTTTTTTTTTTTGACAAAGAGCGCTGTGTCATTTACACAGGAACACTGATACTCACATCTAGGAATAAGTTTAACTTTAATTTTAGGCTTATCAATTTGTTTGTTCCAGCCTTTCACTTGGAAGGCTCCATGACCCTTATCTGTGGAATTTAGGTCCCAGTTCTTCCCAGCCCCTAGGCTCTAAGAAATAAAACTCAGAATCAAAATAAATTTACACATACATTAGCCATATAGCTAGGCTGTTCTCTGACTATATTAAAACTTAGAATAACCCATATATTTTAATATATATTCTGCCACAAGACTGGTTACCTGTGCTCAGGTATCAAACATCCATCTCCTCACACCTTCTCCAGGCAAATTTCCTTCCTAGCTCTAACCTTTCCTCCCAGATGTCCCACTTCCTATTCCCTGTCTAAGCCAAAGGGCAGAAGATTTATTTATTTATTTTTTGTTTTTTTTCCAGTTGAGATGTAGCTCACAGTATTTATTTATCAGATGTATTGCTTTTCTATTATATGATTGCCTGTTCTGCATGTATATAAGGGTTTCTGTTGCATGTAGTGACCTCTGAAGCAAGGAGAGGGCATAGGAACTCATATAACTGGAGTTAGACTTGATAGTGGGTCCCTATGTTGCATGAATCCACAGCCACCCCAAATATATACTAAACAAAGTATCATTTTCTACCAAAGGACTCTGAATTATGTGCTCTCAGAGCGATTACGCCACATGATTTAAATCTTGCAGATGATCAGAGTTGACTTCCAAGTGCACACCTGTGAGAACACCACAGTCTATAGTTTTACTCCAGGAGAGCCTACACTCTTTTCTGACTCCAAGTCCCAGGACACTTGCATACATGCATTCATGCCTTTGCATGCATAAATATTAGAGGAAAATGTCTGACAGAATGGGTTGGATGTGGAACTGTGGGTCAGGGAGACTAAGGGAGTAATGACTGGAAAAATGAGTAAAAATAATGAATTAAAAGAATTTTACACTTACTATTTTCTCCTTTTATTTAATGAACATATAATCTAACAATGAAGAATGAATACATAAACTGACTTTGAAACAATTGCACTACGTAAAACACAGTGGTATGAAGCTTCTACGATATTGGAGCTGAGACGAACGGATGGACCATCTAGAGACTGCCATATCCAGGGATCCATCCCATAATCAGCCTCCAAACACTGACACCATTGCATACACTAGCAAGATTTTGCTGAAAGGACCCAGATATAGCTGTCTCTTGTGAGGCTAAGCCGGGGCCTAGCAAACACAGAAGTGGATGCTCACAGTTAGCTATTGGATGGATCACAGGGCCCCCAATGGATGAGCTAGAGAAAGTACCCAAGGAGCTAAAGAGATCTGCAACCCCATAGGTGGAACAACAATATGAACTAACCAGTACCTCCCAGAGCTCGTGTCTCTAGCTGCATATGTATCAGAAGATGGACTAGTTGGCCATCAGTGGAAAGAGAGGCCCATTGGTCATGCAAACTTTATCTGCCTCAGTACAGGGGAACACCAGGGCCAAGAAGTGGGAGTGGGTGGGTGGGGGAGCATGTGGGGGACTTTTGGGCTAGCATTGGAAATGTAAATGAAATAAATACCTAAAAAAATAAAAATAATAAAAATTTCTCCAAATACTGAGACTAAATGTGTGTATAACACACTTCTTCATGGCTGTAAAGGCTGGACTAGTCAAGGATCTGAGAGGTGTAAACTGGAGTGGAGGAGTTTCTCAGAGTAAGCCAGTCAGTCATCTGATGTGTGAAGGTCTTCAAGGATCCTTCGCCAGAGCTTGTCTGCAGATGGACCTGAATTGTGAGCATCCTCTGGGGCTTGGGCGGCATATGCCAGGGTGACTGGAGCTTCAGCTACTGCTAAGTCAGTCTGAGATTCAACTGCTGCTGATTGACTAGAGTTCCAAGCTGTAACAGGGGCATGGCCATCAAGCAGGTATTCTTGCCGACAACACATGTCCCCATCACAGGCCTGAAAACAACGCAGGGAAGATTCCTGGCTGCAGTTGAGTTTGGGAATGGAATCCTCACCAAATGTGCCTGAACACATGGATTCTTCATTGTCAGAGGCAACAACAGGTATGGAATCAGGAAAATGGGTTGACTCAGAAACTGCTTTAGAGCTTCCATTTGTCTCTGGCAGTGCTTGTTTAATATTCTGGAGGTTCATCCGCTGTACTTAGCTCGGTTGTTTTTGAACAAGATCTTGATCTCCATCTTTGTAACACCAACCAATACTGCCAGCTCCACAATTTTCTTCTCGTTTGGGTACTGGCACTCCTTAAAATGTTCTTTCAGCAGGTGCTGCTGTTCTTTGGAGTACACAGTGTGTTGTTTTCGAAGCTTTCTTGAAGTCATAGGGCCAGTTTGTTTGTCACCATATTTATCTGACAGTGTCATACAACCTGATTGTCTTGATGGTCCTTGAGACTCTTGCTGAAGTAGGTTCCTTTCAGGGAGTGAAAGACTTGATTGCATTGTAATTCCTGGGGTCACTAGGGGACTCTGACACATCTGAAAAGCTAAGTCCCTTGCAGGCTCTTGAGGTATTTGGGAACTGAGTTCTATGGGTATATTCGAAGCCACTTGGAGTTTTGGATGCAAGGAGGGACCTTCGGCCATATGTGTGTTCTGAACTTATTGGAGTATGTTCCTGTACTGGAGAACCAGGAATCCTGAGGGTTGCTGAACTTGCTAAATCCTCTGTCTGTTTTGGGCAGAAGATTTATTATTGACAAGTACCACATACATAGAGACAGAAAATATTCTCTCTAATGCTATCAATCAAAGTGAATTAGAAAATTTGAGAAATAGCATTGCAATAAAAGTTGTTTTCATATATGTTCAATATTTTAAAAAGTTGTTTCACAATAATTTCTTAGGTTATTCATTAGAAGTATTCTTTTTCAATAAAATGAAGAGGAAGCCTGGGACTAGAGAAAAGACTCATTGGTTAAGGGTTCTGTAAGTTTGGCACACTGGGATACGGAGAAAGCATACTTTCTTAGCAGAGAATATTAATTTCTGCCAAGTGAGCTGCATGCCTGAGGAAGTAGCCTCCATGATAATTTTCTCATGAGACACTTTGTTTTAGTTAATCTAGGAAACCCGTAATAGCTTTGGACTGCTGACCGATTTCTCAGTCTGCAAGGAGGTTTGGGTCACCTTGAACCCAGATAAACTATTGCTTAAGAAACGGAAGCTGCTGAGTGTTGGAAGTTGTGGGAAATCTTTATTCTGCTTGCCTATAAAAGATGCTGGAATATTCAATAAAGCACGGTTACTCTGTCTCCCCTGTGTCCTGACTAATGTGACCTAATCTAAGGGACACCAACACACTGAACATTGACTGTGTCAGGAGCTCAGCCACCATGGCATTGTTTCTCTGGAGAAGTCTGCATCACCTTATGAAGTAGGAATCTACTTTGAACCTGGATCTTTTCTTATAACCAAGAACTTCTAAGACTCCTTTAGAATAAAATCCAACCTTTAAATCATTTTTTTATTGAAGTATGGTTGACATGTGAATAGCTGCTCTAGTTTATTTTATTAATTTGTTAATTTTATCAATGTCTTCCTACTATGGATAGCCTAGAACTTGCTCTCTAGACAAGGCTGGGGTCACAATCACAGAGATCCACCTGCCCCTACTTCTGCCTCCCAAGTGCTGGGAGTAAGGTTCCACTGTTGAAGTTAGGTTGTTTGCTATGGATTGTAATGCTAAATACTGGCCCCCAAGGTTGATTGCCCCCAGGTGGATAGATCCTCAGGGACAAAGGAATCCACACATACACCACGTGATGCTCTGCCACTTTGTTCCTTATTTAAAACTTTAGATTAAGTAAACATAGGAAAGCCTGTAGTTCTGTAGAAGAGATGTAGGCATTGTTTCAGTTGCTGAGCTTGTGTTTGAGGAGAGAAGACAAAGAAAAAAAAGGAGAGAGAGGAGAAGGGAGAAGGAAGACATCTTGAGGTGGGTAGATCATGAGAGCACGGCCCTGAGGGCCAGCCAGCAGGAGTAGCTCAGATGGAACATGGGCTGTCATATCTCGAGATTATTGATAAAGAGGTAGACAAAAATGTTATGGAAGGTTGATATCTTCCCAGCTCTAATACTGTCAAGGATTATTATTAATATAAAGGTTTTGTGCCTTTTATTTGGTAACTAAATAATCAAAGATGGTTAGAAACCTCTGAATTAATTTTAAGCACCATACACAGCCATGCCTGGGTAGCTCTTCTATTCATGTGTACAAATCATTGTGATAGTATGAATATTGTACACTAGGACAAGGTCACTCCCATTGTCTTAGTCAGGGTTTCTATTCCTGCACAAACATCATGACCAAGAAACAAGTTGGGGAGGAAAGGGTTTATTCGGTTTATACTTCCATACTGTTGTTCATCACCAAGGATGTCAGGACTGGAACTCAAGCAGGTCAGGAAGCAGGAGCTGATGCAGAGGTCATGGAGGGATGTTCTTTACTGGCTTGCTTCCCCTGGCTTGCTCAGCCTGCTCTCTTATAGAAGCAAGACTACCAGCCCAGAGATGGCACCACCCACAAGGGGACCTCCCCACTTGGTCACTAATTGAGAAAATGCCTTACAGTTGGATCTCATGGAGACATTTCCCCAACTGAAACTCCTTTCTCTGTGATAACTCCAGCTGTGTCAAGTTGACACAAAACTAGCCAGTATACCCATCAATGCCATATTGGAAAAACATCCTGCCAAGATTTTTGCACAAGTGATGCTATGTAAGAGGCATCATTCTGACCTAAGAGCCCAGCACAGAGACCCTAAGACCTGCCAAAATGAGAGTGAAAACAAGTCCATCACAGTCAATAGGTCTGGGAAAGTGCCTACCTACACTAATGTTACATTTGGCCTCTGTAACTCCATTCTTTGCTAAGTGTCCTTGCTAACTGAAGTGTGTCAACCAGGATTGTGTGTGTGTGTGTGTGTGCGCGCGCGCGTGCACCTTTTGACTATATCATTTCGGCAAGTTCTGTCTATGACCATGCCCGCACTTTCCTGATACACCTGAGATCCAGGATCTGATATTACATAGAGATTCTCTTAGAACCCTCTGTTCCGAACAAAAGCCATTAGAATCAGGGCTCACAGACACAGAATCTCCCAAATAAGACAATATTAGTTTAGGTTCTCTATACAAACCGAACTTACAGAATAAATATATGTTTGTATATGTTATGTGTCTCTCTCTATATGTAGGTGTATTTTTACATATGTAGGTATGAGTATTTGCATGTGTGTATGTATGTATATACAGGGGATTTATTAGAGTGGCTTACAGGCTGTGGTCCAGCTTGTCCAATAATCACTGTCTAGTTAAGGAAAGTACAAGAATCCAGTAGATGTTCATTCAGTTCATGAGACTGGATGTCTCAGCTGGTGTTCCATATAAATCAGAATACTGAGGTAGACTCTAATGCTAGTGAAGGAATGGATTCCAGCCAAAGTGTGGAGGGGAGGCAGACAAGAGCAGTAAACATTTCTTCTTCCATGTGATTTATAGGGGCTGCCAGCATAAGGCATGGCTCAATATAAACGTGTATCTGCCCAATTCAGGAGATCCAGATTAAAATTGTGTCTTCTTCCCATGCCAAAGATGACCCCCATGACCACCATTCTAAGTTCTGTGTGACAGACCAAGCCCGAGATAACCCCTGTCTAGTGCCACACAGAGGCAGGGCATAGCACTCCTGAGATGGCCGAGATACCCACAGGCACCATGTATGACTTAGATAAGCAAGAATGTGGTGGAGAGATAGAAGAGACAAAGAAGCAGAACGATGTGTACAAAATGAAGAGAGGCACAACTGGAGACTTAGAGTCATGCAGCACAGCCTGATGTGAGTAGCTGGTGATGCCCACCTATGACAAGTTGTAGGAACTAAAAAGGGGCCTAGGGGAAGGAGGGAGAAGGGAGGACCCATGGCCCGCCACAGTTCCACCTATGCTCTGGACAGGCGGACGTGGAAGGACTGCCAAACGAACGCTTTCCACTCAGCCCCGGGTGGGCATCCAAGCCTCTGACCCACTCAATGGGGGGGGGGAGGTGAGCAAGGGGCAGCCCAACCCTTGGAGCCCCGGGGCCACAAGTTGTAGTGATTTCTAGTTCCCTGAAGCTAATCATTCTCTTATAAAACCAATGTGTCTCTCACTCCTGTTTGTAAGTATTAGAAAACTATGTATTCTAGTTCTAACTCAAAGAGTCAGAGAGATGGTTCAGTGATGAAGAGCAGTTCCTGAGAATCTGAGAGTTTAGTTATCTGCATGCTTAATAAGGTAGTTTACAACTCTCTGAAATGCCATCTCCTAGGGCTCCACTGCCTTCTTCTACCATCCAAGGGCACTGTATTCTGTGCACAAATACTCATCTCCCATGCCTCTCTCTTCTCTCTCTCTCTTCATCTCCCTTACACAGTCACATACACAGAAGAAGACATATACACAACACAAACACACAAATAAACACACATACACACACAATTAAAGGGCAGAAATATAGTTGTTAGGAGCACTTGGTACTTGTTATTTGGTAAGAGCACTGGTTGTTATTCCAGAGAACTTGCTTTTGGTTTCTAATGTCTCCATGACAGTCCACAGCTGTCTGTGACATGACTTCCAGGGGACCTGAGGACCCATGGGCACAAGGTATACAAGTGTTACAGAGGCAAACATACATGCAGATAAAACAACCACAAAAATAAAACAAACCACTCTGTGGATCTTCAGATAGTGAAGGGGAAGCGTTGTAGGTGACAGGCAAAACAAAAGAGTGGTAGCCAAGCAAACTGGCCAACGTTGTTTCAGAGAGTTCTTCTGATCAGCAGGAATAGTGGCAGACCCAGTTTGATGTAGGGTAGAGACCGCTCCACGGTGCATGTATAAGACCTTCTGTTTAGAAATTGTAGAGGAATTTTAATCCAGCCACATGGCTGTTCTGGCAAGGGGTTATATCCAAAGATACAATCCAGCTTGAATGCAGACACACCCTTGGTACATACTTTTCACTTGCAACTGTTGAGGGACATATAATAGAACCTCCAAGTTCCTGTGCTCCATCCAGCTACTGTCTGCCTGCCAACTCTCCTGCAGTGCTTGGAGCTCCCAAGTTCCCTCGCTGCCATGCCAGCCCCATACAACAGCCATCCTCCCCACAGCCAGCTGCTACAACACCAAGCAACCCAGTAGAAACAAAACTCTAGAAGCTTATAATTTTCAAGACAGATTTATATATCAATATATTTTCGAATCACAAGATATACATACAATAATTTCAGATCTATTTGATAATGATACAAGCTCCCCACCTAGATGAGACATGTTTTTCCAATTATTCTATCCCTATATGATATTCATAACTACCTGTGGCTATTTAAAACCATGCAGGATCAGGATTTCCTTCCTGTTTGTCCACTTCCATCTTGGCTTTTTCCTCTCCTCTGAGTTGCTTGCTGTCCATGCAATTCTTTCTGCTTCCTCCATTTTTCTCATTCAATCACAGGCCTCCTGCTGCACTAGTATTAATGGAATTGGACAGGGAAAATCTTGCCAGACCTAACAATGAAGTAAAGCTTAGTTGGTAGAAGTAAGTCAGCATGTTTGAAAGCAGCATCTAATTGAGGGCCAGATAAAATGATAAATTAGAGAAAGATCTGATAGAACAAGTCAGAAATAGGATATGCCTAACTCTCATAGAACAGCATCAAGAGAGAAAGTGTGCTGTGGTGTGTGGTGTGTGTACTGCAGTTTTACCAGGACAGTTTTACAAAGTAAGATTACAGAGAGAACATACAAGATACAAGTGAAGATAGAACTACGCTGAGAATGAGATGGAGCCAGAAGATTAGAACAGATTGCCAAACTTAGTATGAGGCCAACAAAGCAATTCAGTCAGAAGCTGAGAAAAGCCAGATTGAATCAGTCAGCTTGGAAGATTAGATTGTATGGAGGCTTGAAGCTTTCAGGGCTAGCCTAGCAATCATTAGAAAAGAGGACACGCTCTGGGCTCAGTCCAAGCCATGTATTTGTCCAGCTTTCGTCCAGCTCTCATCTTATCTTATCATCTGAGGAAGTAAAAGCATCATTTACAAGAAACCTCTACTTAAGTGAAGATGAGATTCTTGACTTGGAAAGAAAAAATTTTAAGACAACAAGTATGAATCAAAATCCAAGTTTATTAGGAAGAGAAATTAAGAGATTTAGGTATAAGGTTGAATGGAAAGAAAGGCACCTAGAAAAAGACAGAGAAGACCAAAATAATGGATTTCAACTTCTCAAGACAGAGTTACTATTTTATTAATCTTGCTTTGATTTGGTTTACTCATTAAATAAACCATGACTAGAATTCACAATAATTGAACAAAATCCTAATGTTGAAGGAGGAAGAATAAATTTACAACTCACTGGAAACTAAAAGTCAATTTCTCATGGAGGTCTCCCAGGCCTGCCTCTCCTGGAGCAGGTGAGATGACTGGAGAAGACACAGGTCAGTGTGGAGGGGAGTCATGCTCAGGTCTGGGCTGAACTCACTTTCTCATGTTGTACTTACAGGAAACAGAGACCTGGACACAGATGGTAGCCATTGAAAGAAAAGTAAGGAGCTTTTGATGTCACCCAAGTCAGATATCTTCACACTATTAGAAGGAAATAATGAAGCACAGATTCTGATTGGTTATTGTTAAACCATTATACCAAACAGGCATCCATGCTAACAACAATTCCAGTCTAGCAAGTCACCCAGCTCAGGAATATGGTTCCTGAGTACTTCATATCCTACTGGGAGAGATGCATCAGATCTCTGGGCACTGTCCATGCCTATGGCATTACAGCACCAGACCTGTTGAGGGCCCACAGCAATAGGGCCCAGAGAGAAAATGTGTGAGTACCCACAATGGGTACCTGTCTTCCTAATTGCAAGGGGCTCAGCAAGCAACTCAGACTTAATTAGTGGCAACTGAAGTATAGATACCTCTTTCCCACCTCTAGAATGAACACAGCCAGTGAGAGACTTAGCAAGAAGTAATGTTGTGGGATTGGAAGGATCTCCTGGTCAAACCCCAGGGAAGTTCCTAGAACTTTGACTGCAGCTCAGGGTACAGAGGAGAAAACACAATGGAAGATAGTAAGTAAAGAGGACTAACTGGCCTTCTGTAGGTCTGTTCTTAGCAGGGACCTTCTCTGTGACATCTCTCTGACTGTGGGAATCACAACCAGTCTCCATCTCCTCCATCATGAGGGCAGTGGACCTTTCTATATTTCCCTCATGCTTTATGATAGAGTTAATGTGAGCACATAAGTCCCAGTGCCTGAGTGGATACATCTTTCCTCTATTGAGGCAGGGTTCATTTATAGCTTGGTCTACAGATCTGTAGAGAGACAAGCATTCAGACCCTTCCTTACCTTTATTTCCTCCACACCAGAAAAATCACCACAGTTCCCACCACCAAAGCTACAAGAACCAGGCCGATGAGAATTGCTATGATGGGGATGGTTTGTGGAGGCCCTGAGGATGGAAAAGAAGGAAGAGTGAGGAGTCCGACCCTAGCTCTCAACCCTGATCCTGCTCTTATTTTCAAAGAGCTCACATTTTTCCTGACAGCAGAGTATGTGCTCACACCCACTCCTTACCCCATTTCAGAGTGAGTGGCCCAGGTAACCCTTCATGGTGCACATGACATGTGTATCTCAGCTCTTCTCCAAAAGGAACCACCACAGCTGCCCACTTCTGGAAGGTTCCATCCCCTGCAGGCCTGGTGTCTGGCAGCTCCATGTCCTGGGTGTGGTTTTTCCCATCTCTCTTCCAGGTCAGGGTGATGTCAGCTGGGTAGAAACCCAGAGCCCAGCACCTCAGGGTGACATTCCCTTCAGGTGTTACTTTGTGGGTCACATGTGTTCGGGGGGCATCTGAGGGGAACAATTGGAAAATTCAGGTATTTTGCACTCCTCCGGGGGCCTGAGCAGTGCTCATGGGACCATCCCTGGAAAGGATGGGAGACGTGGATGAGGGAGGGAGCAGAGTCCACACAGAAGCCTACACTCAGGATCTGGGTGAGCTATTCTTTGTAATATTTTACAATAACCATGAGCCAACTCAGAGCAGGTAACTCTGGGTCTCCCTCTAGACAAATAGACTTCTGGTTCTGACTGGGGAAGGGGTCTAGGGACTCAGCAACCCTGGAGTCAGACTTTAAATGTCATTGTGCATGGACAGTGATCAGGCCTGAGAGAGGCCATGATACACAGTGCAGATGGAAGGGAACTGCTGTTAATGGACACAGTGAACTATCCTGGGAGAAGGCTGAATCCTCTGGAGAGTCCCTCTCTCATGTTGAGTCAGGACACTGAGGAGCTCTCTTTTCCCTTTGATGCAAGACAGTGTAAGCATTCCAGCTGCTCCCTGCTGAGGAGGAGGCCTCAGGGAGTCAAGAGCTCCAATCTCAGAAAGCAGAAGGGGTTGGCAAGGGCCTCTCTTACCGGAGCGCAGCAAGGTCTCCTTTCCAAGGTCCAGGCATCTAAGAAACCTTTCTGTGCACTCCCCTTTCAGGTAAGTCCTCCAACCTTCTGTCACGCTTCCTTGCGTCCGGTCTGGATTAAATTTTCCACCTACTTTTCCCTCTGTAGTCCAAGAGTTCAGGTCCTCATTCAGGATGATGTAATCATAGCCATAGTAGGTGAGCCCGTAGTGACCACCAAGGAAGCTCCCATCATGTGCCA
Organism: Mus musculus; assembly: GCF_000001635.26. NCBI lineage: Eukaryota > Metazoa > Chordata > Mammalia > Rodentia > Muridae > Mus > Mus musculus. The sequence continues at coordinate 2,770,951 of NT_187027.1, forward strand.
CATTGCAGCCAAACACTTCCTGCAGGGTGTGATAGTCTGCCCCACCCCCATTCAGACTCTAGTCACTTTAAGGCTTCTTCCTCCCTCCCAGGGATTTTTTTCCCCAACTAAATCCCTACTCAGGTAACAGCCTGTAGTTCTCTGGGGTCTAAAATACAGGGTTCCCTTTGACTAGGGCTGAATCTCTGACTTGAGGACCTAGAGTGGAGCTTACTGGGCCAGACCGTGAGGTCACTGAGGAGTTAAGACCTCAGTCCTGAGATGACTTACCATTCTTCTTGTTATTATTTTCAGTCACCATGTATATAAGAGTTCGTCTTGCTAACAGTGACGCGCCCATGGCATGTTCTGTCTCATTCTTCCAATATTCAGGTGGCTCCTGCTTCATCCAAGCAGCCCGAGGTTGCATCCCCGCAGTCTCTGATCTGCTGTCGAATCCCTGATACTGTATGGAGTCTACATAGCTGACCTGGATGAACCGGGGCTCCAATATGCCAGGCTCCATTATTACAATCCTGAAAGTCTTCAGCCAGTGTGAGCCTGTGGGTGGTGCACATTGAGACCCTGACCCTTCAGCCTGAACCCAGAGTAGGTTTGTAGGGAGCAGAGCATGGGTGGTGGTGTGTGTCTGTGGACCTGAGACGCAGGAGAGGGTCAGGGGTGATCCAGCTCAGGGATCAGGGAGGGTCTGGTTATTCAAGGAAGAAAGTGCAGAGATGAGGATTTCGAGTGCTGTGTCCTGCTCCCTAAAAGGCCAGTTCCCTCCATGCCCGGCACCCACCTTCACAATACTGGGGCCGGTCTATGGTCACCAATAGGAGGCAAAGGATGGCAAAGTGTCCAGGGTTCCTCATCCTCTCTGATGAGTGGAGTCTCAATCGGTCCTGATATCTCTTCACTTTATAAAACTGATGTGGCTAATGCTGATTGGCTTCTCGTAGATTTCCCAAAGGCAGTGACGTAGACCTGATGGGGCGGGTCTTGGAGAGATCGATTCCTGGGTGTGGGAGATTTCTAGGGTACTGCTTCTCCACTTGGCACCAGTTGTACAGCTTTGTATCCTGGCATCAGTGTTTAAGTATGAGTTTGTCCTTCTGGTCCAAGTTATACCATCCTTGTGTCCTAGCCCAGAGGCCTGTAAGTCAGCAATTGTCAAACATTTCAATTTTAGAATCTCTCTATGTGCTCAGACATTGTGAAGCCTTCTGTGGTAACTGTGCTTGTGTGGATTATATTAATCCATGTCTATCATGGTAGGAACTGGAGGTCTTGAGAGTTTTGATTTAATGCAGATATTGATAACTAATTATGTAAGCTGAATGAAAAGAGAAAGAACAATTTTCCAAAATAGAATGATGCCTTCCGAAGATCATTTTGGATACTGAAAATTTCTGGAACTCCTTATTTTCATTGTCCACACCACAAATCATAGAATTTTGTGTCGTCCTTTTAGTACTTTTTTTTTAGAAAATATTTGGAACAGAGAAAAATGTAGTTGCACAGATATATTTTCAGAGAAACTATTTTAAGACTCAGTTTTATTTGTATGTATTCTTGTTGTCTCTGTGTGTATGCAAGGTACAGGTACCCATAGATTCCAGAAAAGGTAGTCAGAAATCCTGCATCTGGAGTTAAGAAATGTATGAACTGCTAGACTCAGGTGCTGGAAAAACAACTCTGGTCGTCTGCAAGAGTAGCAAGGGCCCTCCATATTAGTTTTCTTTAGTTTCTTTTGAAACAGCATCTCAGGATGTAGCCTGGCTGGACTGGAAGTGGCTATGTAGACCAGGCTGACCGAGCACTCAGGCATTAATCTGCTACTGGCTCCAAAGTGCTCAGGAATAAAAGGAATTTGCCAACCATGTGGGCTAATGTAATTTTTACTCATTGATATGTCCCTAAAGGGGCACAATGTTGTTCACACTGAGGGCATAAAACATCACTGAACTCTTCTTTATGGCTGCATTCACATCCATAGGAGAACCTCGCACACTGAATGGATGCTAGGTTAATGAATGTTATTCTAAAGTATGATGTTCATTGTCTAAGTCCTTTATGTACAAATTGTTCAAAAGTTAGTCATTAATATGGCCAAATATTTTCCATAGAGAGCTTTGGAAGTATTAAGAAGTCCTTAAGTTGACTGTGATGTATTCAAGTACTAAAAATCACTAATGCTATCTTGGGAGCTTAGATATTATTTATGTTGTGGAAGGAACAATGCATTTCTAACTATATTGCAAAGGAGTTCAGACTGGGCAGGAAGAAGAGCTTCACCAGCCCTGTGTGGCAGCAGATGCAGGATCAACATTTTGGAGAAATAGTTGTTCCTTAGGCAGGTCCTTTATTCAGCTATCTGGAATGAGATCTACTACCTGTAAATGAGGAGAGTCTAGACTGGCTGCTGTACAGTTCTATGAAGTTTGCAAGAACGTCTGTTCATGTCACTTCCAGTGCTGTGACTCTGAGTTCAGACATGGCTGGACACAATTCAGTCCTGGTTGGAGGCTCTGGGCCCAGGGCCCAGGGCCCAGGGCCCAGAATGCTGCTCTGAGATGTCAGTTTGCAGCATGCTGCAATCTAACAAGTTGCCTAGAGGTGAGGTTTTCCTTTTGGGAGTCTTGGAACAAGATTGAATTACTCCCTAGTGATCACCTGTTTTGTTTTCTGAACTCTTATTAATGTCCTTCCCACTGCTGCTGGCAAATGTTAGTCAGTGGGTAGTCTGAGGCAGTGGTTCTCTATCTTCCTAGTTCTGGAACCCTTTAATACAGTTCCTTATGTTGTGGTGACCCCCAACCTTCAAATTACTTTTTTTTTGCCACTTCATAACTGTCGCTTATATTTTAATTGCAATGTAAGTAAAATTTGGTTACAGAGGTTTGCTAAGGAGGTAGCAACCTGCATGTTTAGAACCACTGATGTAAAAGCTGTGGCTAGTCCATTGCTGAGAGCTAGGTTATAGTTAATTATGTAAATGTATGGAACCCTTATTTCTCTTTGATTCTGTTAAATTGACATGGAATTCATGAACATGAGGCTATTACAGTATGTCTTCACAGCAATAGAAAACCTAAGACAGTGTAAAATATTATTTAATATTAAAATATTCTCTAACAGAATTCTTCTAATATAGCAGGGCATGATGGTGCACGCCTGTAATTCTTGTCATTGGGAAGCAGAGGAGTTCAAGGCCTTCATGAGCTAGAAGAAATCCATGGTAAAGGGGAAGACAGAGTCACTCTGATGGACTGTCCAGAGAATGAAGTGGGGAAAGTTAGTCAACAGCTTTCAGAGGAGGTGAGTGATGTTCGGAAATCTCTAGCTTATTTGCAAAGAAATACAGGAAATGATATAGAGCAGATGAGCAAAGAGGCCTCCTTTTCTGAACTTAAGCCTAACCCTCATGGTAAGATCCTGCAGATGAACTTGGTGGGTAGGCAGCAGTCACTGACCTTTTTTTTCTTCTTCCCTGTTCTGAGAACAGGAGAGTGACACCTTCCTCATGTGCAGTATTAAGTACAGGTCTCAGTCTCTGTAGAAGGATGAATCAAAGCTGGATGGGGCCGGGACACTCAGGACACATGAAAAATATGCCAGGAATAAGTGAGTGTGGCTTGGATAAAAACTACCAGACACAGTGAGTGATGGTAAGAATAATGTACCTTATAAGTATTAAAGGAAATCATATAAAGTAGTAAAAGGGAAAAGTCCAGATTTCATAAAGGGGGGACTGTGGGTCTAGCAAGCACCCTCACTGAAGAGAAGTGACCAGAGCTGTGGCAAAGACAGAAGGCCCCTGAAAAATTCCAGTGTGCACTCAGAACCAGATATTTTAAGTCAGGAGAGATGGAGCAAGGGAGACAAAAGTTTTAAGCAACCACACCAGGAGAAATAGTGGAAAACCCTCTCCCTTCTGTACCCAAACAAAGACCTCTACTGAGCTGGTGGTTTGTTAGCTCCAGACCCTCCAGTAACCGCACTCTCAGGAGAGTCAGAGCATTGGAATATATGCTGACACCTGGTAGGATCGCATACACAGGAAGGAAGAAGCTTTAAATCAGACCATGTAGAATTCAGAGTGGTAGAAATCTGTCAGGCTCAGAGTCTGCACAGACCATTGACACCGGTTCCAAGCGTGTGCTCCCTAGATGGCAGGAAGATCCTTACAGAGGTCAGGTCATGTTTCAAAATGGGACTGCCGAAGACATGTCTAGAGTTTGAGCAGCAACTGAGTCTTGACTCATGGGGTGTGCCTAGCGGTGGGACCACTAACTTCTGTGGTGTCAAACTGTGAAGGATTCCTCAGGGGTGCAGTAGACATCTGGGAACCCAGGAAGTACTCCCAATGTCATCAAGGCTGCAACCAGCAAGCAGGTGAGACAGCATTCAGATTTTATATCCCACAGGGCTGTCTGTCTCCCCAGCACATATAACACTCCTCAATTTATGATACATTTGGTTCTACCTGGCAGCTTTTTGTCACAGCAGGCACTGCATTCCACACAGAGAACAAAGGTCCTACCAGGAAATCACACTTCATTTTCTGTATGAGGCTTTACGCGTGCTCAATACACGAATCAACCACCTACCATAGTAAGAAATATCAAAAACACTAGATACATGTGTATCTTCAATAAAGAAGTGTGATGTTGTAGTTCAGTGAAAAGAAAGATTTAGTCAGTGATGGATATTTCTAAGCCAGCCTCTGCTGAGAGAGAAAGAGATTGCTGGGAAGCAGACACATGTTAGTGTAGAGAGGGCTCAGTGCTGTGGGCTGTCCTGGAGACATTCCCCCAGAAAGTCCCAGAGCCTCCTCTATATCTGGGACACAGCAACAAGCCTCTGGCAAAAAGGATTTAATCCAAGCAACAGCTGTCCTTACACCAATTGTATTCTGCAGGGAAGGAGCAACTGAGGTACAGGAAGTCTTTCTCATTCTGTATGACCATTGCTTTCCATTTCACACACTGTCCTGCAATAGCTACAGAGCTAGGGAAGCTACCCCATGCCACAAATGTAAACTGTGGCATCAAGGTAAGATCAGACCTAATAGAAGATGCCCCTGTGAACACAGAAGTGGGCAAATGATGCTGTAACTATATAGGACCCAAGAAATGGATAAGGGTAAGAAAGCCTGGGTCCTTAATCTCTGAGACATTAAATGGTGGCCATAACATGGGTGGTTGATAATTTTACAATGTTCCCAATGAATGTGCAGAGTATTGGGCTGCATGTTTGTGTCTTGAAGGTCTTTGGAATGTCAAAGTCGTGTCATAGAGAAACACAGAAGAAATTTTGTGTATAAATCATCAGAGATGCCTCGCCACACCAGTTTAAGACCATGACATAAGAGGAGGCAAAGAAACCCCAGATCAGCAAGAGGATGATCATACCAGGGAGTTTTGTAGGACTTTGTTTTTTTTTTCCTTCCTTGATTCTGTCAGCCAGATCAGAATCTGGGCTAGGAATCAGATGGATGTTGTCAACAGGACATGTACAGGGATCAGGGTAAGAAACTTGTCCCAAGACACTGCTCCTAGGATATAAGGGACCAGAGCTGAATCTGCAGAAGGAAGCAAGGCTCTAGAAATTTGTCCCCTATAGTAAATCTTTTCATGACCCTTCATGTCTCTGTATGTCCCACTGGGTACTTTAAGCAAAGTCAATCAGTTTCTTCCAGAAGTTCAGAAATGTTTTGTGAATGAAAATCATTCTGGGGGGCTGGAGAGATGGCTCAGTGGTTAAGAGCACCAACTGCTTTTCCGAAGGTCCTGAGTCCAAATCCCAGCAATCACATGGTGGCTCACAACCATCCGCAATGAGATCTGACGCCCTCTTCTGGTGTGTCTGAAGACAGCTACAGTACTTATATATAATAATAAATAAATCGTTAAAAAAAAAAAAAGAAAATCATTCTGGACTAAACCTGTACCATCATTTAGGAGGAAGACTTTGTTACCTCCAGCTCTTCTCTTGCTGCTGGTAGCAATGCTGGCCTGCTTTCTGACTCTGGCAAGTAAGTATTGGTACTGAAATAAAGAATCTCATTCTGATAGCATTGGAAATGTAAGTGAAGAAAATACCTAATAAATAAATAAATTAAAAAAAATCTCATTCTAAAGCCACAAGGATGCTGTGCAACATCACCACAGACAAGGGAAGCCTAGCCTTGGCCCTGTCCCTTCCAACAACTCCAGGCTTTCACTTTAGGCTCCCTGTGCCTGGCTTCCTTCATCATTGAGGTCCAGAGCTGTGCTCCCTGTTCATCCCCCAGCCTAGTGAACCTTCTCAGGTGCCAGGAGGAGGGCAGGGTCCCATTGCATGTTGGTTTCAGGCTCCTGTGAGTTGTGTTATTTCTATTCCCTTTCTTCTGAGGCTGGCCTCCTGGAGCTCTGGGTCTCATTCATTCTTGAGTTGTATTGCAGACATGCAGATTGTGGGAAACAATAGAGATCTTGAACTTGCTCTGCTACTACAGGCTTAGCAAATATGGTGAGTGTCCATAGGTAGATAACAATAGACTAGCTAAACAGGAGTATCTGAAAATTGGCTTTGGCCCTTGATCTGGCTGAGTCCTTAAGGGAGAATATTTTCCATAATCTCTCCCATTGTGGTTATTTTCAATGTTTGTATCTTTTGCTCCCTTCCCTTTCTCTTACATTAATTAATAAATATTATTCATTTTTATTATGTGTATGACTTTTTTCCCTGCATGTATGTCTAAGCACCATGATGGTATCTGGTGGCTGTGGAGATCAGCAAATAGGTTCAGATGTCCTGTGTTTGTAATGAGATAGTTGTATGTTGTACATGTGTTAGAAATTGAAGGCTAGTCTCCTGGAACAGCAGTCAGGGCTTTTTTTTTTTTTTTTTAAATCACTGGGCCGTCTGTTTATCCCTGAGATCTCCCAAATAATTCTTCCTGAAAACCTATAGCAGTATTCTGGAGCTCTTTTTCTTTTTTCTTTTCTTTTTTTATTATTATTTTTTATTTATTAGGTATTTTCTTCATTTACATTTCCAATGCTATCCCAAAAGTCCCCCATACCCTCCCTCCTCCCTCCCCTCCCCACCCACTCCCACTTCTTGGCCCTGGCATTCCCCTGTACTGAGGCATATAAAGTTTGCAAGACCAATGGGCCTCTCTTTCCAATGATGGCCGACTAGGCCATCTTCTGATATATATGCAGCTAGAGACACGATCTCTGGGGGGTACTGGTTAGTTCATATTGTTGTTCCACCTATAGTGGAGCTCTTTTTCTTAAACAGGCCTCCAGCCATTACTTCTCACTTTATGGACACATCTCCATTTATGAAATGAGCATTGCCTTTTTTTCTGGTTTGTGTAATTTCTTACTTAACTTTACTAATATATTTAAGATGTTTGTAGGTAATTTCTGATTTAGATCATTCTGATTTTCTGTCTGATTTAGACAGCTATTACTGAAGTTGCAGAGATCTTTCCACTGCAGATTTTACTGGGCTATCCTTATCTGTTAAGTTGTCCTCTATCCTTAGGAAGTAGGCATCTCTGCCTCCTCTGTTTTTGTTTTCTGTATCTACATGATATGATGCCCATCTTCAGTACTGAATATGATTCTGTGGTCTTTATTCTCAGGATGTCTCTAGTTCCTGACAGCAACAGGAGTGTGTCTTTGATGGTCCCCAAAGCCCTGGACCCTTGAGCATATACAACTTAAGTGTGATACTATCATCAGAAGGTTTAGTGTCAAAGCCTGGTTTCTGACAACTGTAATGAGCAAAGATCTGCAAATACAAAGAAAACAAGACAAAAACAATCAAACAAACAAACAAAAAACAATGAAAGAGACAACTATAGCAAAATGCAGGAAAAGGAATTTTTTCAATGTCGTCATATTTGAAAGAGAAGCAAGCCAGTTCTGAGACTCCCTCAGTTTCTCCAGTTTCTTCTTTCGAATTTTTACATGAGTTTCAGGGTTAAATATAGAAATTAGGAGTCTCCCTCCTACCCCTTTTATAGTTCTTCATTTTAAAAAACCTTCCTTCATTCATAAACTGGAGACTTCTGGCTGTCTCTTACCTCTTCTGATGGCAGTTAGGTAATTTGCCCTAGGTCATTCTATGGAGGGTCTTGCAGGCTGTGCATGAGTGTCTTCCCATATCATTGGTCACTGATCCTTGAACTCCTTATTTTCCTAACCATACCTTTCTTATGCTGGCATTACAGGTGTGTTCAGTGATACAGAAGCCTTCTTTGAAGTTGTAAAGTATTTCCACTTATCCATGTCTAAAATAAATGGCAGGAATTTAGTAAGTAACATAGTCAGGTATTAAATGTCCACTTACAGTGTGCATTTTTGTTCTGGTTATTATTGAGTTGTGGTTATTGTTGTATTGACATAGGATCTCATGTAGCTTCTCATGGTTATGATCTCTTGGTATTTATGTCTCTTCTTTCAAAGTACTGGATTAGAGGCATGAAATAACCATGTGCTGTTCCAAAATATAAAAACAACATTTTTTCGTAAAAAATAAAAGGTATTGAAGAGGTTTTTTTTTGAGCAGCATTAGCCTCCATTTTATGGACTCCATTACCATGTAGAAGAATCAATGGGAAAACATTAAAATTGTTTACACTGGGAATGACAGGAATGGAGGATCATGCTAACCTCGCAACATTCAGGTATGTTACCGGTTCTGAATTCCTGTCCAACAGGTCTGAATAGTGTAGCAGGAAACTACACACAAAGAAAATCATTAAAATGAGGACTTCTATAAAACAGAGCACTCCACTGCCAATGCCATTCAAAGCTTTATGTTCTCCTCTTCCTGGACTCCTTTGGAATATAATTAATGAATATATTCTCAGGTCCCTCTAATGTACAATGTGAATCAATCCATTGCCCACCAATCCTTCTCTAGTCAGCTAAAACAGGGATAACATCTCAGCCCTCAAAGGAATACTTGTAATTTTGTATCCTTGAATTCTTCACAATAAATTTATAATTAATTACATTTAAGATATTTTATGGGAAGTTTGCGGTGATCTTGACTGTTGAAAGATGATTTTGTGCACTGTGTTTTCAAATTCAGATTTCTGTACCCAGATACCTGGTTGTAGCCCAGACTTTGGTATTGTCACTATTAGAAGTATCAATAAGTATTTAAAAAATATTTTCCTGCATGTTCTTCATGGACAATAATCTTAGAACTGAACATGCAATAGCTTGGCCATAGAGGAAAAGGCTGCAATTTCAGGCCCAGAGTGAGTGTGTGTTAGGGGTGGGGGGAGCTCAAATGAGTGTATAGTAAAGAAGCAGGGAAGAGCTTGGCTAAGATGGCAGGTAACAGGTCACATGGCTGAGAAGGGTTCTAGTCCAGCATTCCAGGATTAGAATAGCTCAGAATTGTTGTACCTAAAGTTGTTAATACATATAAAGGTCTTTATGTCATTATTCAGAGTAAGGGCAGAGCTATAAAACTGGTTGTTTAAAATTTACAACTGATTTTTGTGATAATTTTAATTTAAATGTGTGACTATTAAAACATTTAAGATCTTAGGCAAACCATGACGTCCTTTAAAAGTAACACTATGGACACAATACATACTGTATATACAATGCTCTCCTATGGATGTCGATGCAGCAGACATCTAACGATTCAATGACGTCGCAAGTTCACAGGGAAAAATAACCTTAAAGAAGTGCCTCATGTACACATTTAGTAATGTGTCAAAGGCAAACACTCCAATGGGTCCTGCCATTCATCACTAAGTTTTAATGACTCTGAGTGCATGGGTATTTTGTCTTTATGCATGTCTCTGTACCCCAAGCTTTCCAGAAAAGGGTTTGGGGTCCTAGTAGACTGGAGTCCTAGAGAGTTGTGAGCAGCCATGTGGATACTAGGAATCCAACACAGTTTTCCTGGAAGACTAGACAGTGCTTTTACCTGCTGAGCTCTCTCTCTAGCCCATACCTTTTGCCATTAAGCTCAGCATAGAGAAGGCAGATGCAAAGGGATCTTGGTGTTCCAGACCACCTTGATCTACATAACAAGTCCTAGACCAGGACAGGTTATATAACTATACCTCATCTCCAAAAAATATTCCATGGTATTAATAAAAACATATAATTATCTTATAAAATATTTAAAAATTATTTCAAGAAGAACAAAGACCAAAGTGTGGACACTTTGCCTATTCTTAGAATTGGGAACAAAATACCCATGGAAGGAGTTACAGAGACAAAGTTTGGAGTTGAGAAGAAAGGATGGACCATCTAGAGACTGCCATACCTGGGGATCCATCCCATCATCAGCCTCCAAACGCTGACATCATTGCATATACCAGCAAGATTTTGATGAAAGAACCCTGATATAGCTGTCTCTTGTGAGGCTATGCCGGGGCCTGGCAAACATAGAAGTGGATGCTCACAGTCAGCTAATGGATGGATCACAGGGCCCCCAATGGAGGAGCTAGAGAAAGTACCCAAGGAGCTAAAGGGGTCTGCAACCCTATAGGTGGAACAACAATATGAACTAACCAGTACCCCCGGAGCTTGTGTCTCTAGCTGCATATGTATCAGAAGATGGCCTAGTCGGCCATTATTGGAAAGAAAGGCCCCTTGGTCTTGCAAACTTTATCTGCCTCAGTACAGGGGAACGCCAGGGCCAAGAAGTGGGAGTGGGTGGGTAGGGGAGTGGCGGGGAGGGTATGGGGGACTTTTGGGATAGCATTTGAAATGTAAATGAAGAAAATACCTAATTAAAATATTAAAATAACTTTTTATTAAAATTATTTAATACTAATAAATTCATTCTCCTGTGGCTGCTGAGATGACTCAGCAATGAAAAGCACTTGCTAATTTTGCAAAGGACCAGAACTTTATTTCTAGCATAGACTTGTCAGTCACAACCTTCTTTAATTACACTTCAAGTATTTATGGTGACTCTTTGTCCTATACAGGCAACTGTATATTCTGTTACTGCCTCCTTGAGACACTCATAAACATAATAGAGTCAGGGACAGAGAAATAGACAGAGACTGAGAGACAGGGACAAACAGATGTACACATACACATAGAGATAGAGACAGACAGACAGACACACACACAGATGCACACACAAAGACATAAAATTATATACAGCCTATATATTTCTGTTAAGTTGAATTTTCTTAAAAATAAAGAGCTGTTTTAGAAGAAGGTACAACCAATTAACTGATGGAAAAGATAAAGGTTCTTGTCAGAATGTAAGCATCAAAAAAAAGTATATTCTATCCACCATAATTATGCTTTGAAAAATACTTAATTCTCTTTTAAATCATCATACTTATAAGCCTTTAAGCCTTATAAGTCTTCAATAAGACAAATGTCTCAAAGCTCTCAGTTCAAGGCATGGTCAGTATGGTTTGATAAAATCCACATAAGCAGAATTACATTGAGGTCCATTCACGTTCTAAGTGTGTAGAGATCCTGCCATCAATGATTAGAACTGCTGGCTTATAATCCCTCAGTTGGACTCAGAAAATGTTGTCAACAGGACCACCACAAGCATTTACACTATGCATCATGTCCCCAGACACTGTTTCCAGGATACCAGTCCGCAGAGGTGGGTCTGGGTGGGAAACAGGACTCCAGATGTGCAGCACCCAGGAATTTATCTTTCCATTACCCTTCTGCCTGTCCCTGTCACTTCTGTAAAGAAGCCTATGAAAGGCAAGCAGCCTCCCTGATGTCAGGCTTGTGAAATGAAATGGGAACCGTCTGCAGTCAATCTCTACTCATCACTCATTTTGCGGACTACTATGCTCCATGTCCTCCACTTCCTATAGAAGATGGCTCTGACTTAGAACCGACTAAAGACTGAGTGTTGTATCTGAAGGGAATTGATTTGAGAAGTTGTACCACATGTCATACCTAACGTCCATTGTCACCTAACCAAACTCTCCTGGATTTACCTGATTGTTAGCCCCTTCTCCACCCCTTATTCTAGCTCTTATTCGAGACAGGGTTTCTCTGTGTAGTCCTGGCTGTCCTGGAACTCACCTGTAGACCAGGCTGGCCTAGAACTCAGACATCCGTCTGCCTCTGATTCCCAAGTGCTGGGACTAAAGGCATGTACCATCACTGCCTGGCTTAGCTTTGAGACTTAACCCTCTTCAAGTTAGTAAACCTGCCTGAGGTCCCAGGAGGAAGGCTGAGGTCTCACTGTCTTCACTGCTTCCAATTCATTGTCCATGAGGTATTTACATACCAGAAGGACAGTTGGTTATAGCCACTGTTCCATCTATCTCTTTGCTTACCTTGCGTCACAGTAATGGAAACTTCTATGGTATAAGGAGCAGCAGATTCCTAATGACTCTCATTGACCCTATTGTCTCTCTGGCCACTAACAGGATGTTTTCTTCCCATTGGTCAGAAATGAGGGAGCTATGATCAGGCCTCTGGTAAGGATGGTAGCAGTGGTCCCCCTGAGACCCTGAAGGTTGAAGTCCCAGGAGCTCAAGCATCAGCTTATCCTCCACATATCTCCTCCATCTCCTTTTGGCTTTGATTAGGTCCTGTATGGGTTTTCCACAGGTAGGCAAAGCAGCTTCAATGCAGATACACTGACTTCTGTCACAGCTATACTTCCTAGATTTTATAGATACCATTCACAAGTGAGTAAATGTGTCCCTTGCCCACACTAAAAGCATTCAGACAGTAGGTTCTAAAGCTATTCCACGAACTGGTTCCTAGACTCTTACTGGTTCCTCATGATCTTACTGTGGTTTGACAATGTTCCCACTTTCATAGCCAAAACTTCTCAATTAATAG